>NW_003302553.1:8573896-8638661 GCF_000004255.2 Arabidopsis lyrata subsp. lyrata | reverse complement strand
TTTCTTAATCTGTTTTGATTTTACGGCAGAGAGATTTGGAAAGCTTCTTGATCTACCATTTACACTTGATTTTGCATCAGAAGATAATGGGATTCTATCTTGTGTTAAAGAAGAGAAACTTGCGGCGTTATATCAACAACGTGATACTACTATGATAGAGATTTGGATTACTACTAAGATAGAGGCCAATGCGGTGTCGTGGACCCCCTTCTTAAAAGTTGATATTGAGCGGCTTCTTCATTGACGAAGAGAAGAAACTCGCCGTGGTGATCCATGCAGAGGGTTTTGTAGAAGGCAAAAGAATTTGTGAAAGAACAACTTCTTTCATCATTGGAGAGAATGGATATCTGAAAAAAGTGAATCTTGGAGAAGAAACATACGATAACCCACTTGTGTGCTCTTATATATGTCCCAAGTTCAGTGCAAATCAACTAAATTGCAGGACGCGAAGGGAGAGAGAATAAGAGGAAGAGGAAGAGGAAGAGCAAAGGTAAGGGAAGACGTGGGAGGGACCTAACCAACAAGGTCTAAACCAGTATATACAAATTGTTGTGTGTTAAACCATCTTTTATATGATGAATTTAAATACTGTGTGGCTTCATGGAAGAGACCTTAATTAATAGCTTCTGTTTCAATCTTTATTATTAGTGTGGAGGTTGCTGCTACTATGTTTAGTTTCATAGTAAAAAGGAAGTTACAAGAGAGTTACAATGGTGGATTGAAACTCTGGAAATCCACCAGATTAGAGAAAAGCTCTCTGCTTTTATTAATTAGAATGATAAAACTGTCTTGCAAATAACCTAGGATCTCTCTTTATATAGAGAAGAAACCAAAACATAAAATAGAAAACTCTAAGCAAAATAGAAACGTGAAATAAGGAAATATCAAAGGAAAAGTAAAACTACTAAAACTAAGTCCCTCCTACGTCAGTCTCCTCCACCTCTGAAGAACTTGTCCTCAAGTTCTCTTCTGGATAAAGGACTTCATCTGCATGATACTCATGAATGTCAGCTACATTAAAGGTATTGGAAATGTTCATCGATTCCGGGAGGGCCACAACATAAGCATTATCATTGATCTTCCGTAACACCTTGAACGGGCCATACTTGCGAGGCTTCAGCTTGTTGTACGTACCAACTAGAAATCTCTCTTTACGAAGGAACACCATCACATCATCACCTTCTTTGAAAACTTTGAACCTCCGACGTTTATCAGCAGCGACCTTGTTCTTCATCCCGGTAGCCTCTAACTTAGCCTTGACAGCTTCCTTAACAGCTAAAATCTCTTCAGCCATAGTTTCAGCTGATGCACTTACTCCAGGAGCCTTTGGCAACTTAATCAAATCAACCACATGCTTAGGAACAGAAGTATACACTAGAGAAAAAGGTGATTTTCCTGTCGCAGAATGTACAGCACTGTTGTAAGCAAATTCTACTTGAGGTAGAGCTAAATCCCACTGTTTTGGCTTGTCTCCACAAATACTCCGAATCATATTTCCCAAAGTTCTGTTGGTTACTTCAGTCTGTCCATCAGTTTGTGGATGAGCTGTAGAACTTCTATTTAAAGCTGTTCCGAACATCTTCCAAAGAGTAATCCAGAAATGACTGAGAAACTTTGTATCCCTATCTGAAGTAATCGATTTAGGAACCCCGTGAAGACGCACGATCTCTCTGAAAAATAGTTTGGCTATATTTGACGCATCAGCAGTCTTCTTGCAAGCAATAAAGTGAGTCATTTTAGAGAACCTGTCAACTACCACGAACACAGAATCCACACCTCGTTGCGTACGGGGCAATCCCAACACAAAATCCATAGCCAAATCTTGCCAAATATCATCCGGAATAGGTAAAGGCATATAAAGACCAGTATTTTGAGACTGACCTTTAGAAACCTGACAGATATAACACCTTTTGACAATAGTCCCTGCGTCTCTTCTTAGATGTGGCCAGTAATACCTTTCCTCCAAGCTAGCAATGGTCTTATCTCTACCCAAATGACCGCTAAGACCACCACCATGAAGATCCCGAATTAATTTCTCTCTTAAAGACGAGCAAGGAATACATAACCGATCACCTTTAAAAAGATAGTCCTCTCGAATGTGGAAATCTGCACAAGGACGCTTTCCACTACACTTGGCCCATAACTCCTTGAATTCAATATCACTCTCATACAATTCTTTCAAGAACTCAAATCCAACAATTTCATGTGCTAAGGTTGTTAGCAAAGAAGCTCTTCTACTTAAAGCATCCGCGACCTTGTTAAGAGTCCCTGATTTATGTTGAATAATAAAAGGGAATTTCTGCAGAAAACTTACCCATCGAGCATGCATCTTATTGATCACTTTCTGACTGTGTAAGAACTTCAAAGCCTGATGGTCGGTGAACAAGATAAACTCCCTCTGTACTAGATAGTGCTCCCACTGTCTTAGAGCTCTAAATACAGCATAAAATTCTTGATCGTATGTGCTCCACTTTTGGCGAGCTTCACTTAATTTCTCACTGAAAAATGCAACTGGCCTCTTCTCTTGTGACAAAACAGCTCCTATGCCTACCCCACTAGCATCACATTCAACTTGAAACACCTTATCGAAGTCAGGTAATGCTAGAACGGGTGCAGTACAAAGCTTCTCTTTGATTGAGGCGAAGCTTTTCTCTTGCTCATAACCCCAGTAAAATTTACCTTTCTTCAAACACTCGGTAATAGGAGCAGTAATAGTACTGAAATCTCTGATGAATCTCCGGTAGAAAGTAGCTAGACCATGAAAACTGCGTACTTCCGTAACCGAATGAGGTGTAGGCCAGTCCCTGATAGCTCTCACTTTATCTTCATCAACTTGAATTCCATCCTCGCCAACAACAAATCCTAAAAATAGCAACTTGTTGGTGCTAAATACACACTTCTTCAAATTAACGAACAACTGGTTCTCTTGTAGAACTTGCAACACTTGCTTCACGTGCTCTAAGTGCTCCTCTTTGGTTTTACTGTATATCAAAATATCATCAAAATAAACGACCACAAAAGAACCTGTGAAGGGGCGAAGAACCTGATTCATTAGCCTCATAAAAGTACTAGGTGCATTTGATAATCCAAAAGGCATCACTAGCCATTCATACAATCCATCTTTACTTTTGAAAGCTGTCTTCCATTCATCTCCGGGTCTGATTCTGATCTGATGATATCCACTACGAAGATCTATCTTCGAAAACACCTTAGAACCTGTTAATTCATCAAGCATATCTTCGGGAACAAGAAGGACTGGAACTGCACATGGGCTCATACTTTCACGAATGAATCCTTTCTTCAACAAATCTTCAATCTGCTCTCTCAAGATCTCATTCTCCTTAGGACTCATACGGTAATGAGGAAGATTTGGTAAGCTAGATCCCGGAATCAGATCGATCTGATGTTGAATATCTCGCATGGGAGGTAAATCATTTGGTAATTCATCTGCTATCAACTCCTTGAACTCTTCTAAAATTTCTAGCACATCTTCGGGAATTGCCACCTCTTCTTTCACAGCACTCATTAATCCTTTGATCACCACCGGACATAAACAGTTAGTCTCTTTAAAGGATTCATCTAGCTCCTTTTCACTATGCGTCAACACCAAGAAACTAGACTTTTTCTTTACTGAATCCTTATGAAAGTGTAAAACAGGAGCCATTGCAATCTTGTGTACACCCCATGTAAACATCAACACGTTATCCCGTCCTCGATATGTGACATCATTATCATACTGCCAAGGTCGACCAAGTAAAATATGACAAACATCAATATCAAGAACATCACAAAGTACCTCTTCTTTATAGTGCTTCCCAATGGAGATAGGAACTTTACAAGTTAGTGCTACTTGAGCTTGGGTACCCTTGGTAACCCAACCTAGAGCGTATGGCTTCTCATGTGGCTCTGTAGGTAGCTTAAAATGATCAACTAGCTTCTGAGAAACTAAATTCTCGGTACAACCATTATCCACAATCAGGTTACACACTTTATCTCGAACAGTGCAGTGTGTTCGAAACAAATTCTTGCGTTGCCCCTCTTCTTTGGATGACAACAAGATTCTTTGTAGTACACAATTCACCCTTTCATGCGATTCTTCTTCAGCAAACTCAACTCCTTCATACTCATTATCCTCTTCTTCATGTTCTTCTTCTTCCTCTAGGTAAGCTAGAGTTCTCCTGCTTGGACAAACATTTGATTTATGACCTTGCCCTTGACAACGGTAACACTTGTCGATAGATGGTCTCGCATAATTATTACCTTGCCTTTGGATTGGTGTTTTGCTCTGCTGAACATTATTAGAACCATTGTTAGAACTACCAGTTCCTTTGTTACCAAGATTAGCATCCTTTGACACTACACTCTTCTCCTTATCTCCGGTTAATTCAGAATTATTTTGGGATGAGTATCTTCTAAAAGGAGTAAAATTACGAGGAGATTTTTCCATTAACTCAGCTTTCAAAGCTAGACTAGAAGCCTCTTGCACTGTCCATACAGTTTGCAAACCCATCTTCTCTTGTATAGAACTCTTTAACCCACTGATGTATCTTGCCACTTTCTGATTTTCTGTCTCTCCTAGGTCATTACGCTCAGAGAATCGCAAGAACTCCGCCGTATACTCTGTCACGGTCCTCTTTCCTTGAACACATTCAATATACATCTTATAGAGAATCTGTTCATAGTCCTCCGGTAAGAACCTTTCCATCATGAGCTGCTTCATTCGCCTCCATGTTTTGACTGGCCCTTTTCTTTGTCTTTGCCTCTGAATAACAAGTTTATCCCACCACACAGCAGCAGTACTCTTCAGCCTGATCGCTACCATCTTAACCTGCTTGTTTTCAGGAACGCCCATGACTTCAAAGAATCTATCAACACTGATTTGCCAGTCTAGAAAATCTTCAACTCCAATAGTTCCATAAAATAATGGAATGTCAGCCTTTACGCGGTAATCGTGATTATTCTGTCGATTCCTTTGCTCATCTTCTTCTTCCACAAATTCCTCTTCATCAGAACTTGAATTTTCATTGATAATAACACGATTGTTTTCCACTCTTGGGATTCCTCTTCCCTGGTTTCTCTGCTGATTTTCGTTAAGCCTAGCCGGTTCTCTTTCTCTGCCTCTTTGCTGATTTTCGTTAAACACCACTTGTTCTCCTTCTCTGCCTTGTTGTCGATTGTGTCTGCCTTGTTGATTCTGATTTCGTCCCATTCCTTCTCCTCCTCCTTGTCCTGCGTTAGCAATCTGATTGGTTAATGCTGCAATCTGATTAGTTAACGCTGCCACCAGATTTGCCAGGTTCGTGGTTGAGTCTTTCAAACTTGCTGTGAAACCCTCCATGTCGGCCTTGGTTACTGGTTGATCACCCATAGCTGTTCAAGCTTCGAAAAGAGTAGGAGATTGCCTGCTCTGATACCACTTGACGCAGTCGGAATCTCTAGGAATAGCAAACACTATGCCTAGATAGGAATCAAGTTCGCAAGCGTCGAACTTGAAGGATTGAAACTCTGGAAATCCACCAGATTAGAGAAAAGCTCTCTGCTTTTATTAATTAGAATGATAAAACTGTCTTGCAAATAACCTAGGATCTCTCTTTATATAGAGAAGAAACCAAAACATAAAATAGAAAACTCTAAGCAAAATAGAAACGTGAAATAAGGAAATATCAAAGGAAAAGTAAAACTACTAAAACTAAGTCCCTCCTACGTCACTTTATTAGTGTGGAGGTTGCTGCTACTATGTTTAGTTTCATAGTAAAAAAGAAGTTACAAGAGAGTTACAATGGTTCATTCAATGAGTGTCTTTCACTGCCTAGTTTTTTTATATGTATCAATGTTGCAAGGTTTATTTTGTGTGAATGAGAATTAGTTGGATCATGTTATTGATTTGTTTTTCCAGCTTTTGAGTGGTTTTGAAAAGCTGTCTCTATTTGTTTTTCCAGCTTTTGAGTGATTTTAGACATTGGGAAATGGTGGAATCATATGAGCAGCATGGTGATGAAAATGATGGGCATGTTCCATATGTACCTTCTGGTGACAGAATTATGGAGGATATGCGGGATTCTATCACTACAGAGATGGCTGAAGGAACGAGACTTCCATATTAACAGGTTTGTGTACCTAAGCAGTAATTAGTTTTATGATTCATGTCTTTGTTTTCAGGTCTTAAATATGATTTTAACTGAGTTTTGTTCAATTGATTGCTGCAGCTCCCGGTATTTCAATGTTATGATTCTTGGACCTACACAATCACCTTATGAAGGTAATTGTTTATCCTTGGTTTAAGGGGTTTTACTCTTTTTCGTTTCTTATGGAATAGTGCACACACGTAGCTGTAGGTTGATGTGTTTTCTAAGTTTTGATTTTGTTGCTGGATTTGATGATCCTTGACTTGTTCTTTCAGGAGTTGGGTTTGAATCGAGAAGCAAATACTTGTTTGGTAAAGTCTCTATCTAGATTAAGCAAATCGAGGAACAAAACCAATCTCTTCTTGCTCTGTTTTAAGACACTGCTTTGATTATTATGTCCCTAATCTTACATTATGAATGTATTTCACTAAAGCAGTGACATTGGTTGGTTTTAAAGGTCCATTTAAATGCATGGGTATTTTAGTCATTTTTATTTAGATGAGGATGTGGATGAATTACCAAATGATCAAACAAACAAATGTCCCTTTAAATGCATCATTAAGATGAACTACCCAAATGATCAAACAAACATCATTCAGATGCATCATCTGGATAGATCATTTGGATGCAAATACCAAATGATGAAACAAACAAGGCCTAATATACAACTATTAATTTTATAGCTTATTTTTTATGAATAATAGTTTTCTTTCTTTCTTGCATCTTTTTTCATTCGTTTTTTACCTTTTTTGTCTTCTATTTTTATGAGAATAGTTTTCTTCTTCTTTGTTATTAAAAACTTTGTCATCAATGGCCTTCCAAAGATACAATTTCACTTTAGAACTATCTCACTTGCACTAGTTTCTACTTTATCCCAATAAAAATAAATTTCTCAAAAAAATAGCATCGTCAGACTCTGTGTTTGTTCGTTTGGGTAACTTTATATGTAGGTGTGCCAAAAGAATAAGCAAAAAATAGTGAAAGTCTCTGCTATTGCAAAAACAAAGCTTCTAAGTAATCATCAACATAAGCTAAGCAAGGCCAATAATCTGTTCTTATATGCACCAATGTCGATCCTTCACCAACTTCCATTTCAAACATCAGATGATATCTCGGAGGAAGAAACATCAGCATCTTTATCTTTCCCATTTTCCCTCTGCTCCTCGTCATCGGAACCTCTTGGTCATCTCCATATCCAATGTATGTCAGACGAAGAGGGCCTCGGTTTAATCCCACCGAGGATGAAGAAGACTGGTCCGCATTTGCGCGATCCCCTTGTTCTTCTTCCTCTTCCTTCCACACAATGTTCTCGATGATTCCTCCGTCTCTTACAATGTTTACAAGCTGTTCTCCGCTGATAGCCACAACAAAGGGCGCTAAGCGAAGCTCAGTGGCCTGTATTACAATTTCCGCAGGGACTTCAAGCAGTTTTACTGACCGAGTCCCGCTGACTGCTGCAGCCGTTTTGCCACCTTTTAGTGCAAATGTTTCGTGTGCGGTGCTGGATGAAGAACCACACACTTCCCACAAAGCATTGAATAGATCTGAGTAGTAGCTCGGTATTGTATCTTCAGGTTCGTCCACTGGAGCAAGAGCTTTTAGGAACATGTCTTCGATACCCACAGGGACACTCTCGAGTTTTCCCTGAATCATCTGACCATTCTCTGCATTTGCTTCCATTGAAACCTCGACCAAACCTGGTGTAGGTTCTCTAGGTTCCAGTTCCACTGTTACAGGTGCTCCTCTCAAGCCATCTTTTTCCTCCTCTTTCAGTGTGTTTTCTACCAGGACGATGTCTAAAGAAACTTCTTCATTGGGTACATTGCTGTTCCAATGAGGCTCACCAAGAAGGAAAGGTATGCGGCATGAGGGAATAGAGCCATACGGGGCTGAAGATGAGAATTTGAGTACGGTCGCGAAAATCGCAGGAGGTGAGTCGACTTTCTCTAAATCGATTTTCTGACTTTCACTTCCCCATATACTGCTATATGGTTCAGCATCCAATCTCAAAGTACACGTTATTCTAACCTTAATTCCAGGCATGTGTTTGAAATCAGGAATCACAGAGAAATATCTTCTTAATCTTTCTAGAATCTCTGCAATCTTTGAGTCCATTACCCTTAACGTAGGTTTTCCTGATTCAATTCTTCGAGCTTCTGGCAAAATCTGAAGTTCTTGACTGCCATCCGGCTCAACTTCATCTACCTGGATTTTGTTTTCTATAATGCTATATCCATCAGTTCCAACACTTAGAGATGGTAGAGACAATGACCATGACTGTTTCACGAGTAGGGGCGTAACCCGTTCAAGATGAATATAGGATGAAAGGTTCCGAGATTTACTAGGATCATGACGAAAACGAGGACTTTGAACACTAAAGAATGTAGAAGAATGGGTTGATGGAGAGACAGCATCTGCGGGCTTCAATATGTTCTTAATTCTCTGTCCTGGTATACAGACCAGCATCCTCAGATATATCCTACAATATACCAATTTAAAAGGTCGGGTTAACGCCATCACGATTCATAAATATTAGAAAGATTTAGTTAAGTGTGTGTCATGGTCATACCTAGCATTGTCTCGGACCTCCAGATCAGGGAAATAGAGACATGTGAGGGAAAGAAGGCGAGAAAGTCCAAGAAATAATCTAGAGCTCTTATGGTGACTCATCAGTGTTCGACAAATGCCAAGAACTTCAGTTCCTTGATCCCACAATTTCAACCCCACATCAAACCCGCGCTTCTCAACAAGTGAAATTACAAACTTCGTAAGCAGCTCTATCAATCGAGAAGGAGGTATTGTATCATTCTCGGCTATCCGATGGAAAAGCGGGAAGTAAGCTGTTAATAAGTTTTTTTTCTTAAGTTTGGGAAGCAGATTCTCATCGACTGTCTGAAGAAACCGCTCTCCTAACCACTGATGCTTGTGACAGTGTATCAACCGCTCAATAAAAGCCACAATAACAGGGACCAAGATTTGAAACTCCAAAGTCATGTCTACCAGCAACCCCTGAATTAAATATAGAAGACAATCAAAATAAAGGAAGAGTACATCTGAGAGCAGAATCAGCAAAAAGATTGGTTCATGAACTAAAACTAATTAAAACTAAAAAGGGCCACAGAGTTCCGTTCCTTCTGAAAACTAGCAAAAGTGAACCATCATCAAGCAAGACCAAGAAGCAAGCAAAGAGAGCTACAGACCTGCACGTTTTGGAAGAGGCTAGACTCCATAAGGCTTCTAGTGGTGGAAGGGTCAGAGTCGGAATGTGTAGATGCACATATCAGAAACTTGTGTAAAGTGCGGAATGCTAGTTCAGTTTCTGAGCTCCATGAAGGCAACCATTTGAAATCCGAAACCGATACCAAGCAGTCCTGCAACAGATCTCCAGCAGACTTACTGTTATCACCTCCACTCAAAGCGTTGGAACTAACAGAGCATTGTACCAGCAGATCAAGCTTCAACGCTTTCAAAGCGAGTGGATCAAAAACTACAGGATGAAACTTCTGACCCATCTCAAGAACAGATTTCCTCTTCTCAAGCTCCCCACTCAGCATAAGCTTATTCAACAAACCCATTAACCAGTGCAGTGCAAGCAAGCGGAAAACAAGATAGATCTGAGTCTCCTTGGAAAAGAGCATAAGACGTCTCATGATCTCTTTCTCTTGTCCCTCAAACGCATCAGGGAACTGAGAATACACAAGCAAGACAACATGACAAAGCATTGGATCAAACGAATAAATCATCCCCAAGAACTGAACTTTCAACATAGAGGCCTGTAACTCCAACGCCGACGCAAGTGGCACAACCATACCCATAAATTCCATCATAGCACAAGACGTGAACAAATACGGAGATTCCAACATAAAAGCCAATGTTCGTCTCAGTTCCTTTTGATCTGGCCCCAACCCTTGACCATGACTCATAATCAAACTCTGATCACGCATCCAATTAGGAGCATTAAAAGGCACCAATGGTACAGAGGTACTAAGAAGTGAAACCTTAAGCTTCTGATTAACCACATTGTAGACAATTGTAGTGAACAAGAGAAGATAAGCTTGCACGGCGTGAGTTCTCTCCGCTTGACACAACGACCAAAGATGACCAGCGACATCAGATAGCAAACCAGGAAATGCTTTCTCAAGCTGACGTAAACACTCACAGGCGATAGCACGAGCTTGTCGATCAAAGCCGTGGTTAGGACGATTAACGAGCGCAAGAAGTAAATCAACAACTGCTTCAACGTGACCTACAGAGAAAGAATCAATCGATACAAGCACAGACGTAAAAGAGACCATAGCTTGCTCTTTAAATCCGGAAGATCCATCAGTCGGAGATTGTACAATCGCACGGAGAACATCGATGAAGCGATCAAAGGTGTCGTTACCACATTTATCAAACAAAATCGGGGAAAATTCGTCGAGAAAGACAAGGATTGAGAGCTTCACCGGCGTAGGAAAGTCTTTCTTGAGGAGAGACGAGAGAGCGAAGTCTACCAGAGAATCAATCTGGAAAACGGAAGTGAACCAGTCGCGAGGAGCGCCGGCGTCTCGGAAGTCGTCGATGAGAACGTCCCAATCATGGATAGAGAGAGGTCTCGCCGGAGTCTTCTCCGGCGTCGTCGTGGTCATTCTCCGATCGAATCTAGGATTTGAATCTGAAGAGAAAGAAAAATAAAAGTCATCTGAGAGAAGAAGATAAGACTATCCCTCGTCGCCGGCAGTAATACTCCGAGATACAGAACAATTCACCGAAGCTGCTGACTCATTATCTAATTATTTATTTATTTTTCATATTGGGAATCGCTAAAAAATAAAAAACATTTTAATTGTAGAATATTACATAGAATGTCATTAAAATAATTGCATTCAAAAAATTAAAAAAAAAAATCGTAAGAACGTACAAAATAATTTGGAAGTAGTATATTTCATTGACACAATCAAAACTAATATTTCATATATATATATATAATAGACGTTTGGTATCCAAATTGATGGTTGACATGATCAAACACTTGATAATGCATGCTTAAGTTACGAGAAAAAAAGAAGCTAAAGTTACGAACATGCTTCTTTGTCCAAAATATAATAAAACAAAAACAAAAACAAGAAAATCCATAGAACGTTTCATTGGCGAATGTGTGAAAGGTATTTCTAAATGATTTATATATCCTTTCTAATTTATTTTAAAATTATAATATTATATATGTACGAATTACATTTAAACATATTTTATATAGACATCCAAAATCAAATCGTAAAAAAGAAAAATCTCAAGTCAAAAAACGAACATACATATCCTTTATATTATAAAACACAAGTCATCTAACCAATCGAATTTTGCCCCATAAATTTCTATTTCATAATTTAATGATAAAAGAACAATTGTAGAACAAATTAAAATAATCGTGTAAGAAAGAACACAAAAAACTGTAAAAAAACCTATATCCCTAAATGACAATAACCATGTTGATTCTGCAAGAACCCCAACTCTGCTGCGAAAACTTGTGACTCAAGCCATCGTCTACGGCATATGAAAACAGAAAAACAACATGCTTCACAACTTCCAAGTCATTCCAGCCTCGACAGTTTTCAGGGAAATTGACAAACTAGTACGTAACTCGATTTAAGCTAGAAGACACAGACGCAACTTCTCCAGACTGATGCAACTGTGACTCCGATAAAGAATCTTATAATTCTCTTGTTTATACTTCCTTGTTTTTGTTTTACCTTTTTTGGCAAAATAATAATTATCTAGATCTAACTTCTTTGTAAACCTCAACTTTCATTCTTTAATGATATTTTTATTCTATTTCAACGATGGCTTATGGTCCGGCCTTAACTCTGTTTCATGTATTGCTCTATTTTAGCTTAATCTTTTATTAGCTACTTACAAAACTCTTGTACATAGTTTCTTATTTTGATTTATAAATTACACATTTCAACAAAAAAAAAAAAGCCACAGCCTGCCTAGTTGATTATAAAAGATCCACGTTGTTTCAACAAAATGGTCAGTAAGAATTAGTGGAAGAAAAAAAAAAACTACCGTTTTGCAAGTCTAAACAAAAACATCCATTACACAAAGTTAATCTAAGAAATTTACCCATTAGCAAGCCAATTTCGTAAATAATATAGCTGGGCCTGGGCTTTCAGGCCCCAAAACGAAAACAATATCGAGAATCTCATTCTGCTGCGGTAGAGCTTATGCTCTAATAGAGATACAGAGATACATGGGAGGCCGGGACCCGACAGGTCCGAACGGGGTCGGGACGCGGTGGTCTGGTGGAATCGTTTTAGATCGGTTCACGGGTCTGAGAATGGCGGAGCCGGTTTGTACCTCCGGCCGGCAAGGTACAGTTGCTATCGTCTTCTTACTTCTTAGATCAAATCAGATTTACAAGTTCCCCCTTTTTTTTTTTGTTGTTGTTGTTGTTGTTGTCAATTGTGGGTCAAATCAATATTTGTCGATTGTGGATCAGGATTTTCTGATGAATACAATGAATCCGATGTTGAGAACGTAGAAGCGGAAGCAAGCTGAGGAAGAATTCTGAAGCGAAAACAGATGGGAGTTGATGATGATGAGGCTTGTGCCGAGGTTTTTGAGGAAGCTATCAAGAAAACTGTGCCAAAACTCGAGGTGTTCGAAAAGGTATAATTGCGTTAACTCAGATTGAGAAAATTTAGTCTGTACTGATTGTTCTTGAACTTCCAATTAGATTGGAACGCCTAAAGAGGGTAGGGATTTCTAGCTCAAGGTTTTTTTGAATGCACTTAGATTCCATACTTTTCAAATGAGCTTTATAGAATACGTAATTTTTCTTGCTACACCAAAACTCTTTATTCCTTCGAAACCTGGCAGCCTCAGGCACCATCCTGTAAAAATCTTGGATAATATAACCAGAGGTTCGAGTTGGTTGTTTGTGATCTGCGCTAGAAAAAATTGCTCTAGCTAGCTCATCGAAATTTAAATTTCTTCCTATGTTGCCTTGTGAATGGATAATGGGTTGTGAATGGATGGGCAAGACTTTTACATCTGATGGTCAAAAGAGTGTATTTACTGTTATTCCTGGCAGGTCAGCTGCTTACTCGTCCTGTGAAAGAGAAACGATAGGTCAAATGTCTTGTGGTTTTTAGTTTGTTTTGTCTTTCTCTTACCTATTTACTCTCTTTCTTTTGCTCTTCATGGCGTTAGAACCCTCTAAGACCTAGTTAACTTCCATGACATGCTAAATACTATGCACATAGGATAGTAGATGCCCTATCTTTTGTCTTTAACAATTATTTTATATTCCTGCAGACCATTATCTAGCTATCTATGAGATGAGTGGGAACCGTGTCGCGGTCGTATTTGACAATGGAGGTGATACAACATCAGAGGAAAGCGAAACCAACAGAGCACTCCCACAAGCTACATATGCACTGGATAGAGGGTATATTTACTTCATACCGTTCTCTATGGTTGATGTGTAATCACTGTATATTCGGAGAATTTTCCTGTATCTAGTCAATTGACATCAAACGAACATGTAGCTGACCTTTATATTGCCTGCGCAGTTGGAGACCTAAAGCATGATTTAGAATGCAGGCAGAAGATGGCTACATCTCGCCATGGCGGTTTTAAATGAGGTAATGTATCCCGCTGTAGCAATTGCTCTTGACTTTATTTATAGTTTGATTTGAACCTATGTGCTCTATTCAGCCTATGCTGCGTTCTTCCAGCCCTACGATGTGAGACCTACAGTACCTTGACTTTCTCACAATAGTTGATATAGCCTTAATTTAACTTATTCCACTGAAAGGGTTTCCGTTGGCTTAGATTAGTTTCAAGATGTTTTACTGATATGCTAAGAACTGTGACCTAATTGCGAGTGCTATAACACCAATAGTTTCACATGCAGAGTTAATAGAAAACAAAACCTTGCCAATCTAAATTCTATAGTTCAATTGGACAACAGATTATAAAGTTGTCGCTTCAGAAGTAGTGGACAAAGGTGTCGGCATTGAACCTGAAATAGAAAAGGGAAAACACCATTAGGGGCCCTGTTAAGTTGATACAAATCTGATCACGAAAAAAACAAAAACTTACTCGTGTCTATTTCGTATGGTTCGTCTAGATAGCTGAGCACTGGTAGCAAATGTGAAGTTAAGCCGGATGTTGTTTCCTTGCTGCATTTTGGAAACAAAATGTTCCATTAACTTAGCAAAACATTGAACCAAATCTGATGAGAGGTTCCATTAACTTACCAAAACCCCACCGACTACGACTCCATTCCCATGTGGAGCCAAGTCCCACACGTTTTCATCAATAAAATATACGCTCTGTATTCTGAAAAGACCAGTTGTCTCAGCTGGTGTGACCGCTGAAACAGGGAATAGGTTCCTATGTGCAAACATAACTTCCATCTCTGGTCCTGTGAGGAATCTATCTCTCTACGGAGATATTGATCAATAGCTGGACATCTGCAATAGAGAATACAAGATAATTGTACCAAATCATTAAAATTCAAGCTATAAGCAAACTCACACGTTGAATGGTGTTGTTGATTTGTGTATAGTCGTTTTTATGTTCTAAGGATACATCAATTGTTCATGATATACATAGTTTCTTGATTGTTTAGTGGCTTGTGTTCTTCTAACTTACTAATCCTATCAAGAAGCAATCGATCTCATGATCTATGTCTTCATGAGTATTAAAATGAATAGATACCTTAAAACGCAAGCAAATTCTGGTGTATCTACAATCCCGATTCTTGATTTCATGAACTATCAACTGTTATGAAATCTGAAGTTCATTAATTACACTTACCTTCTGGTACCACTATCTGATTTTCTTGCAGGTTATAGAAGAGTGCCATTGATGATGTCACGAGAGCTTCGGAAGTTTGAGCGGGAAACGCAACGATCTTGGAGACGATGATTTGTTTGCTGTTTTTTTTCTGTTCTCGAGATCGGAAAAAGAAACTTAATTAAAGATTAGTTTTAGTTTTATGGAGAGAAAATAAGGATTACTTTGGGCTTAAGGCCCATATATTAACGTGTATATTTTTATTAAGATCCTAGTTTATAATATTGGTAACAGACTATATGAATTTTGATTTGATTGTAATATATTGAGTCAAATAATTAAAATTACCAATTATTGAATTTATGCATTTCTATTTATTGTAAATAAAAGTTAAGTGCTGAATGTGTGTATTTTTTAAAATAGTATAAACTTAAAAATTATGTATACTAAAGGTATTATATAAACAAATTAGGTTAGTTGAATTATTATATGAGATATGGTTATAATTAGTAAGATTTTTGGATTTAATTAATTTGGATTAATTGTTAAAAGAAACAAATGAAATTTTTTTAATTGAAAAAAAAAACAAACGGACAAAATTATAATCCGTTAACGGATTAGAATTCGTCGGTGAACTAAAGAAGAAAAAACAAAACGAAGATCAAAAACTCGCCGCTCCAAGATTTTATTGCTCTACTCGTCGATCATGATTCCATCTGTGAAGGGATATGTCGAGCAGTGTAGTGGTGAACAATTTCCGATTCGATTTCTGTTCAACAATCTCCTCCGCGGAAAACAATCACCATGTTGCAATCGAAGAGAATCTGGAAAATTCAGTGGATGCATGAAACTTGCTGATATCAAAAAAAAAAAAAAAAAAAAAAAAAAAAAAAAAAAAAAAGACTTGCTGATATCAACAGAGTGCGTAATCAACTGATTGTGTCACAGAAACAACACAATCGATCAATGAATTCATAATCGGAGCATTCTTAAGGTTAGTTGAGCTAAACCCTTCAATTCTAGATGTTTATAAATACTAAGAGAAGCTGAATTGGATTCTGCAACTATTGAGATTAAGTAAACTTGAAAGATGACTGTAACTGAGCCAAAGTAAACAACGGATTGTTATGCAGATGTACACAGAAGCAAATAGTTTTGAAGATGGAGAATTCATCAAGTAACTGACTAAGCAAGGTTAGTATCATGAACCAATCATGTAGAATAAGCTGTTTCTCTGTTTTATTTGAAAGAAAAATGGGAGAATGATAGTATGAAGTTTATAGGAAAATAGTCAAGTATCAAATATGTCATATTCTTGCCGATCTGCTTGCATCTTTGATCTAGTGAATGTGTATCATATATGCCATATTCTTTCCGATCTGCTTGCATCTTTGATCTAGTGAATGTCTTGTTGCTTAGAAAAAAGGTTCCTACATAAGAAATTGAAATAGAGTTTGCATTTAAAAACTGTTTTGGGGGTTTTTCAATCCATAATTGAAATCTTACAATGGAAATGAAAAGTAAACATACCTCCTTGAAGACTTTATGTATAGATATAGTCTGACTACTCATGTCAGTCTATGTTTTGGAAAACTTCTTTGAAAACAACATTTGTTGTTTGCTTCTGAATCTTCTCTTCTTTGTTGAGTATTAGTATTTTCAAACCTTTCTTAGAAGTAACTCTAGACAACGCAACATAAAGTTGGCCATGAGAGAAGACGGGTTTAGGCAAGTAAAGGCCAACTTGATCAAGAGATTGTCCCTGACTCTTATTGATAGTCATAGCAAATGCAACAGATAGTGGAAACTGTCTTCTACGCATCTTGAATGGCAGTTTGGTGTCTGAAGGTGTAATGTTTATGAGAGGAACAAAAACGATATCACCAATCCTGTCTCCTGTTTATCACTTTACCTTTGCACAAAAGCAGCAACCTCTGGAAATGGTGGTATCACAAAAACTTGTGAAACATCAAAGGAATTAGACAGAGTTCTAACACCTGTAGATTCCAAATGAGATTTAAGATATATATTTATTTTTAGTTTTCATATCTATATAATAAATAAGATTCATTAATGTGTACCTTTGTTGGATTTGATCTTGACAAATCTCAGCAAACAGACCACAAGACGCTCATCAGCATCTTGGCTTCCTCTATAAACAGTCTCAGCAAAGGAATCCCATAAGGTAACACCAATCCTCTCATCACTGTCACAAAAATGAACACGATCAGTTAATTAAAGTAGAAAATATATTGAATAAAAACAGTAACTTACGTTTCATCTCGCATCTCAAACTCAATTTTGCTTGTTGGTTTGTTATTGGCTTCAAGAGTCAGCAACTCTCCAATCATAACAATCTGACCAATAACATCTAAAAGACAAAAACAGAGAGAATGATATATATGTACTGTCTAAAACATGTCGTATGATTCAGTATATATATAGATTGAAATTAGTTACTTACCAACCAACATGTATGGATTAAGATCTCCACTTTGAATTCTCTGAAAACTGGCCAGGGACAGGTAACTTGAATCAGAGAGAGGATCACATGGAAATATCTGAGTTTCATTGGTGAAAGTCATCTTGTATAGATGATTGGTTGGACGGAATTGGCCACTGGCATAGTTGAGACTAAAGATCTCAATAAAACTCCAATGACCAACAGGTAGCCTGGGTGCATATTTGCTCACCAGTTCCTTCTTCACAGTAGCATGAATTTTCTTGCCCTGTAAAAAATAAATAGAAACTCTAGAATTAGATAACAAAAATAGATTCCAGATAATGTAATTTAAGCTTTATAACTGTTTGTGTTTGTTTTTACCATTTCATCAGATAAAATCAACTCTAGAGTTTCACCAGTATTGGCGGTGTACTGACGCGAGGAATGAAGCACCTTAACTTGGACTCTCCATTGTGTCTTGTAAGGCCGGACATCTTTTAGGTAAGCAAAAGTTGCAGCAACCATTTTTTTGGTAATAGATTAGAGAATACTTATCGATGGTAGGCTATGATTGATGATGATTATGAGAGGTTAGGCATGGAACTATATATAGGCTTATAGATTAGGTTAAAGAATGCTTGAGCTGAAAGAGTAAAAAGAATCGTAATCTCAACTAAATCGGCATAAAATCTCTAGATTGTTAGAGTTAAGGAATCTAGAGTAATTGTTAGCATTAAAGCAGTTGCTCTTATTAGAAATCTGTTTCAAGAAAATCAGAAATGGAGATTTTGCGAGATGATAAGAGATGAGGATAGGCGGGAATTTTTGATTCAAGTAGAAGAGGGAAACATATAATGGAAATGTATTTGAATTGTTATAGCCATATAGACGATTTTTAAAGATTGTATTGGAGAATTTAAAGAAACATTAGATGAGATTAGGTAAGTGATATAAGTAGTTCCGACGACTTATGGTTTTCGACCAGAGAATCCCGACGAATTTGATTTTGTCGGAAATGTGTCGGAATATGCTATTTCCGACGAATTTCCGACCAATACCGTCGTCGGAAATTGTGATGTTTTCTTGTAGTCCTGGAGTTTGAAGTTATTTACGATAACATGCCATTGAAATTTATTAATTAGATTTGTTTTATTTTGGTTAAGATATTACAATAAAAATTATTAGCCAATAATTATAATAAAAAAAGAGACAAAATCATCGACCATATCTCAACAATGTTCGTTTCTATTCCATATAATTTAAAAATCGCTTTCCAAATATTTTCATTTATTATCAACTCATACAACGAAATTTAGTTTAGATTTTAAAATATTTCCTTAACTAGACTATACTAATTAATTATGATTAGTATATATGGAAGAAAAAACAAAATTAGATATATATAATTATAGAATCTAAAAATATTCCAAAAAAATAAATTATTATTATACTAACATCATATAATATTTACAAAAAAAAAGATTAAATATAACAAATCTTTTTGGTGTTCTACTTTTATCAAAATAAAAATAAAAGTGAAGAGCTCCCAAATCATATGGTAGAATGGGTTAGGTTCAACAGTAGTATGTATACTACAACTTGAGAAAACGGGGTATGATTGGATCCTAGCTTAGAATTGACATTTGTCTAATGTAAGATGAGTTAAATAAAATTGTTAACCTCTTCTGACACTTACATATATAATTACAATACTAAATTACTTTACACATGTACTACAAGTTAAATTTTAAAAAATAATAAATAATACATATTATATATATATTAATACATAATTAGAAAATTTTAAAAATTTTAAATGTTTAGAAAGATATATATATATATATATATATATATGTAAAATACAAAACAATAGGTTATATATAAAGATAATCTATCAAACAAATTACATTTTGATTTTTTAAAAATAAATTATAGCTCCGCGTTGTACCGCCGGTTAAAATCTAGTTTATGGTAAATAAGGAGATTTTGAAAACTATCCTATTTTAGTTTTCATTTGAAAAATACACCTTTCTCTATCTTATATATTAAAGGAGAAGTCAAAAGTGCTCACGTTCGCTCTTAGAATATGAGCAGTCGTTTTTACCCCCTTCCCTTTAATTATATTAAATTAGTTAAATTTCTATTTTGTTAAAAAAAACGAAATTCTGAAAAAAGAAAATAAACGATTTTCGTTTCTTTAACCCTAATTCGTTCATTCGCTTATTGGGCTTATACTTTTACGGGGAAAAAATGGTCCGGTATAATTTACACCGTCATATGTAAAACCTTAAAACTTTATGCTGAAAAATCCTATAAATATAGGATGCCTCCCTTGAAACTCATACATCACGGCTTGATTTTTATGCATAGCAATTATGGTTTATAGTACTCTTTTGTACCTCAAATTTGGTCCTTTCTATGATGCATCGTCGTCGATTTTTTTTTTCTTTGTATGTTATGGTTACTTGGAAAGTAAGATCTCAATGATCTTTGCCAATTCGTGATGAGTTGTTTACGCGAGGTTTATAGTTTGGTCGATTACATGTTTTGATTTTCGTAGCTGTTTGGTTTTATATATGCATGATAATTCTCATGACGACTTTGATTAGCACTTCTTTCTTTCCTCAGATACAAGCATAAACTTTTTGGATCATGGAATTGCAAACGAAGCTCAAACCAAACTGAGGTATCTCCCTAATC
This sequence comes from Arabidopsis lyrata subsp. lyrata, assembly GCF_000004255.2. Taxonomy (NCBI): domain Eukaryota; kingdom Viridiplantae; phylum Streptophyta; class Magnoliopsida; order Brassicales; family Brassicaceae; genus Arabidopsis; species Arabidopsis lyrata. The sequence goes on along the minus strand of NW_003302553.1, from coordinate 8,618,612 downwards.
TTGCTTGATTTATGCGTTTTTTACCAAAAACAAAATTAATTTTATTGCTCTACTATTGCGTGATCATATAGTTACGATCATCAATCAATCGACCGTGCGGCCTTATTATCTTTGGTACGATCTGTATTCTTTTACGTGTTGCCTTTTTTTATAACGCATTGTTTTATTGTTTTAAATATATTTATGTGATATGTAAACTTTAAATCTGTTCAACATGATGTGTTCTATATTATGGAGTCTATGAAGATTATTCATCGGCCGCGACGTGGTCCGGATCGTATGAAAAAGAGGGCACAAGTCGATATGGACTGGAAGATATGTTTCCGGACTTATAATTATCATTATCGTGTTATCGATATCTCGATGTATTTTTAGGTTTTGGTTATGATATCTTTGTTTACTATACTAAATTCGTATTAGTAAACGAAATCTTTTCCGTATTAATGAATGAAATACTTTTGAATATGTTGAGCTTATCGTCTTGGGAATAATATTACCCATATTCTGATTCTAATTTTTTACCGGAAAAATATTCGCTATTGAGAATATTAATACTCCGAATATATATGCGATGGTTTATACCTAATCGGCGGCATGACACTTTATATCGGTATATCATGTGAATTATAGCGTATTTGAAACTATCTTATTCGTTTAGCTATACCCAATTTACCCGTTTTTAGAGAAATAAAGCACGATTAACCTTAAAACGTATGCTGTTAATAATGATGAAATATCGCATCCGTTTATTTTAAATGTTATTAATAATTTGAGTTACATAAATCAAGTTGAAACACATATCTATCAATAATAACTATAGCAATATATATCTCATTTTCTTTTTTATATGATCTTTGTGGTTGATTTGATATGATCTTAACAAATAGACTATATTATGGTATGTATTACTTGAGGTTATCCTATACAATTTTATTATACACATAATCATTATTTTTGTAATTAGAGATTATACTATATAATATTATTATACAAACAAAATTGTTAAGATAATAACTACTTATTATGTTTTACTACCAAATCTTTCGAGATTGTATTTAATATTGATATATACAAATATCGGAAACTTTTAAACAATTATTATAAACACAAATTATTACGATAAGAACTACTTATTCTGTTTTACTACCAAATATTTCGAGATTGTATTGAATATTGATATACAAATATTCTATACTATTAAACAGTTTTCTATTTTTCCGTTTTGCTGATTATAGAAATTTCCGTATTATAATTATTATATATGTTTATATGTTTTGCTCATAGGAAGTTAGATGTTTCCATTTTTTCTTTTTGGCTAGAATGAATATGTGAATATATGAATGTTGATATTTTAGCGGAATAATCTGTGGATATCGTTTACGGTTTTTCCTCTTTATGTAATTATATGTTCCATATTATGTTAGTTTCTTTTTTTTAAAAGTATTTAAATGTTATACTAAATATTCTCAGTATTTTATTTGGTAACCGCGAAGTTTGGAGATAAATATGAATATAATGTTTTTGTAATATTTACCGATTTTTTTGTGATTGTGTGTGTATCACGACGATTTTAAAATGTTATTTTTCTATAATTATATGACTTTGGTTGAGTCTATCCGTGTATATATATGTATAGATATATCTCTACCATACACCACCGTGATTAGCGACTAGACATACTCGATTTTTTGTTCCCAGTGTAAGGATCTTTATTAGATAATGACTACAACTTCGTTATGATATTCTTGCTTTCTGAAACGATTTAGCCCTTTCTGATCCTTCTCATTACTTAATTTTTCCAGGTGATGAGGTACAGGATGTTTGACGATGTTTCGCTCTTGAATTCTTCTAAGACTGATTGGCTTATCCGGGTGCGGGTTCTGAATGTCTGGCACCATGAAGAGCGTGGACTTGGCACAAGTCTAGAAGTAATCCTGTCCGATAGTAAGGTTTGTGAATTAATGTTTTTTTCCTTATATTATGATTGTTGGATTTTTGTTCTAATCATCCTTTTTATGTTTTTCTCTTTTTGTTGGTTCTTTTTGGAAGGGTACAAAGGTGCAGGCTTCGTTTAGAGGATGTGCTTACCATCGTTATGCTTCTAAGATTACTTCTGGTGATTGGTTTGATTTTAAAGATTTTAAGGTTGTTGAGCAGTATGGTTCGTGCAGGGCCACTAATCATCGATACAAAATAATTGTTCTGTACTCAACTGAAATCGATATAGCGTCTGTTATGCGCGATGATTGTTTCTTTGATTTCGTTGATTTTAAAAAAGATAACGGATGGCGTTCATTCTGATGATTACTTGGTTGGTAAGTATTTTAAGATAACGTTTAAATATATTTGTTAATAGATTAAACATAATTGTGATACTAACGTTAATATAAATAATTCTCAGATGTTATCGGGCAAGTCATTCATGTTAGTGAATTTCCAACTTTGGATCATTTGGATGGTTATAAAAAGGACAACGGTTCCGAGGATGGTGACTCTCTACCGAAATTTTTTTATCTTAAAAGATTGATTAAGACGTGCCTAAAGCCTCCTGGAGATATCGTCAAAACTGTGAGTACCGGGTCGTTGGATGGCTACAACAGTGATGATGTCGAAGAGCTGACCGGTGACGGCGATAGTGACGAAGAGTCGTGTACCGAAGACGAAGGTCGTGTAGAAGTTGATCCTGAATATCAGATTGATAAAGATGAACAAGATACTGACACTGACGAGGTCAACGATCGCATTGCGAGTACTGACGATGATGCTTCTGAGGTAAGCAAGGACGAGTACGATTTTGTAGGTGACTATGACGAATGCGATGACAATGATTGTGCGGCTGAATCCGATGATGATTTCTATGAAGTGGAAAAGGACGATTATGAAGACGGCGTCGAAGATGATGAGGAGGATGTTGACTCAGAATATAGCGTTGTGTCTGAGTCGGAGGAAGAGAACCTCGATGGTTGTGATGGTAAGATGGTCGAAGAACGTAAAGCTGACAAATTGGATGATTATTCCGTGCATCATAAAATCTCTTTTGATCTTCGTGACTCCAGGTACGTATTTTTTGTCTTATAACTTAATATGTGAATGTGTTTTTTTTTTTTTTTTATATTGACACTAAGTTTATGTTGTTGTGTTATAATAATAATGTCTTGAAGTGTGAATTGGTCGGTTATGAGGCAGTCAATTTCTACAAGTCTTTTAAAAAGTGGCAATACGATGTTATTATTTGTGTGATCCGATGGGGTGTCGTGGACGTGTTTCAAGGTACGTACGCATTTGTATCCTGATTTTTATTTTATTGATTTGCTGTGATTACCATAATCTTCTAGAATAATAATAAATTTTTAATGTATATTAAATAAGCTAACTATAACTGCAACAGAATGCACTCAAATCCGTTTGAATCCTGGCTGGTTAACGAAAGTGTGTGTTACTTGGGAGGATAACATTCAAATTTACTGAACTTTTCCTTTACTTGTTTTACTGGTTATTTGATGATTGAAATGGTGGCTGGTTACTTTGGATGTGATGAATGAGCTTTCTTGGTTGTAAACAGACTAGTAATGTCTGTTTAACTTTCTAGTTGTGGAAAGTTATAATAAATACTGATCTGACCTTGGTAGTTCAAGGTTAGCTCTCATTATGAGTTTGCTACTTTAAAGCTTTTTTGGTTTGAAAGTGTCTTTATACCTGATTTGATTGTGGTAGGTAATGATACTTTAAGACTAATAACTAGTTTACCTTACCTCTATTAAACCAGAGGTATGTTAAATTCATTCTCTCCTATTCTCTTTTCTTCTATCATATCTCCTCTTTGAATCTCTCCTTTTACCTAAGCTTTTACTTCTCTTCCTTCTATTAAGCTGTCGGATATGGATTCAAATAACCATCCAAATAACCAGTGTCAATCTCAACCATACTATAGTCTCCAAAACTTCCCTTACGGCAAATTTTCTTCCAATGCAAACATTTCCTTCTCTCAAATCCCTTCTTTTAGTTCACAACCGAGCCCACCACCAGTTCAAGCTGCAAGTCAACCAGAAAAGACACCAAGGGAGAGAAGGATTTGGACCAGCAAGGATGATCTTGTTCTTATAAGCGGTTGGTTATACACATCAAAGGATGTGATAATTGGGAATGACCAAAGGTCAGGGGCCTTTTGGAAGCGCATAGGAGAGTATTATGCTTCTAGTACTCATGTACTAAATGGGGCTGAGCCAAGGCTCCCTGACCACTGTAGGCAAAGATGGCAAAAAATCCATAGGTATGTCGCTAGGTTTTCTGGAGCTTATGCTGAAGCAGTGAGTGAGAAAGCCAGTGGCATGAATGACTTGGACATTCTCAAGAATGCTCACTAGATCTACGCTATCAAGTACAAGAAGAAGTTCACTTTGGAGTATGCATGGAATGACCTTCGCTACGAACAGAAATGGGTTAACCTGGAGCCTATGAACCCTACTTCAAAGACAACCAGCTCTAACAAAAGAAAAGCCGATGATGCTGCACCATCTTCCGGATCAAATGTTGGTGAGCAAGAGAGTAGGCCTCCTGGTATAAAGGCAATGAAAGCCAAGAGGAACAAAGGTAAAGACAAGGTCGGACCAGCTTTGGCGTCTGATAACATGTGGGAGAAGAAAGAGAAAGATATGATGATGAGGGAAAAACTCCAAAAGATGTCTGTTTACAACACTCTCCTTGCCAAGAATGACACACTGGATGAAGATGAAAAAGTTCTTAAGAAGAAGCTAATGTCTGAGCTGTTTTAATTTAGGCAAAACTTAGTTAATTTACCTTTGTATTGATGTCTGTTTTAACTATGTTTGTCTGAGATGTTTCTGTTAGGTAAGTTTTAATGGCTGTGATGTCTGTTTTAACTTCCTTTGTATTGATCTCTGTCTTTATTTCCAGTTTCTGATTTGCTTGCAAACTTCTCTCTGTGTTGTTGGTTTCATGTTGAAGAAGACATGGGACTTGACTCTATGTATTTAAGCTTTACTTTGTATTGATGTAATCGAGTATGTAATGTAAAAAAAGTCAGATGTCATGTTGAATCAATACCCGAGAGTCACATGTGTTTGGATAGTAGTATTAAAGCAAGAGTCACATGTGTTTGGATTACTTTTTTTAAAGCAAGAGTCACATGTGTTTGGATTGTAGAATTAAAGCAAGAGACACATAGATTACTTTCTATAAATATGTGATTCATACCGATGTTTCTCTCATCAAAATCAAACTTCCTATAACTCTCTCACACCCAAAAAAAATCTTTCTCTCCTTTCAAACAAATACAATTCGCTTCTTTCCTTCTCTAATATTTTCTCATCTTCGTATTCGGTTCCGTTTTTATGGCTTCTTCTTCCAATCATTTTGACTTTCATCATGGATCTAATAATGATGATGATTTTTTGACCAATATTGTGACGAACAATTTGATAATCTATGTGATGCTACTGAAGAGGTTATTCCGACCGAAAGGAAGAAGCGTACTTATATAGAAAGAAATTGGGAAGACGGGCACGAACAGTTGTGGGAGGATTATTTCTGTGATAATCCGACTTACACGGAGAACCTATTTCGCAGACGGTTTCGCATGAACAAGGCATTGTTCCTGCGTATTGTAAATCGTCTCGCAGCCGAAGTGCCATATTTTAAACCAAAAAAAGATGCCACCTTCCGGAATGGTATATCACCGCTACAACAATGTACTGCAGCAATTCGACAATTAGCATATGGGGCTGCGGCGGACTCGATTGACGAATATGTACGTATTGGTGAAACGACGGCACGTCAATGTTTGGAACATTTCGTCATCGCAATAGTTGATTTGTTTGGCAATGAATACCTACGCCGACCCACACCAGAGGATCTTGAAAGACTACTCTTTTATGGAGAACAACGGGGTTTTCCCGGGATGGTTGGAAGCATCGACTACATGCATTGGAAGTGGAAGAATTGTCCAACCGCTTGGAAAGGAATGTATTCACGAGGGACCGATAAACCAACAATTGTTTTGGAGGCGGTAGCTTCTCCTGATCTTTGGATATGGCACGCATTTTTTGGAGCGCCAGGTACTTCTAACGATTTAAATGTTCTTGATCAATCACCAGTATTTAATGACATTATTTATGGTCGAGCACCCGAAATAAACTACTATGTCAACGGAAGGGAGTATAATTTGTCATACTATCTGACGGATGGTATTTATCCCGAATGGGCGACTTTTGTTAAATCCATCCAACAGCTTCAACACCCAAAACATTCTTTGTTTGCACAACGTCAAAAAGGTGCACGAAAAGATGTTGAGCGTGCTTTTGGAGTCCTACAAGCTAGATTCGCCATGATTACAAATCTATGTCGGTTTTTGTCTAAAGGCAAAATAGCATATATTATGAGAGCATGTCTCATACTCCATAATATGATTGTCGAAAATGAACGCCATTCATACACTCTCTATGACGAAGAAGAATTCGAAAAATACGATATTCATACGTTTTCAGTCGAGATGCCTACAAATCTCCAAGGTCTAGGTGATGGTCACACAAGAATTCGTGATAGACAAGCACATCACCAATTAAGAGAGGATTTGATTGAGAATATATGGAATAAATTTGGACATCTTCCAAATAATTAATAAGTTTTTTTAACTTTGTATTAATTAAATAAAATGTTTGTAACCTTTAATTAATATGTTTTTTTAATAATTATTTGGAATTGTATTTTGTGTTTCTTTTTATTTTCAAATCAATGTTAATATAAGTTTACTTTTTAATGTTTTCTATTTTAAAACTAAATTTTTAATTTTAATATACTTTAAAATGTTTTAATTATTAAATTATTAATTCATATGATCTAAACATGTTCTACCAATAATCAATTACTTTACAAAAGATCTTAATTAAAGCTCTTATAATATTTTAATATTTTTTCTTCCTTCTTTAAAGATGCACCTTTATATATGCTCTTACTGAGACTTGCTCATTGCATAAGAGAGAATGCACTAGAGCTTCTCAACGTCATGGCTTGCAGAGAAAATGTGAAGAAGAACTCATAATCTCATATAACACTAATTAGGTCGGGATAGTCATGGAGTGCCAAACAAGTCCCTAAATTTTAAATTTTGTGAGTGTTTTTTTTTTTAAAATTTTTTTCTTATAGCCTATATAGGGTGTGTTTAATGAGTTAATTATAGAGGCCTACCAAAAAAAAATGAGTTAATTATAGAGGAATTTAAAATTTATAAATTTACTATAATTCATAAATTTAAAATTACAGATTGTTTTGCCAAATAATAAATTTATTTCAGTTAATATACACATTTTTTTTTTCCTAAGAATTTGTTACAGAAAGAATAATTTTATTTATAATTAAAATAATTGTAAAAGTGGGGATAAGAGAAAATGGAATAATGCTTGTGAGCAGAGAGAGCGAGGAGGAGGCTAGAGAACGAGAATCTTTCTTCGCCGAACCACCTTGTCTTCTCTTCTCTTAGCTCATCGAATCTCTCCGTCGCCGTCGCCGTCGATTCGTCCCGCCGGTGAGTTTCTACAATATCTGCCTTTTTGTTTTCTTCAATTGATCGTCCTGAATTCATCGTTCTATTTAGGGTTTCGATCACAATCTGGTGCTTCTTTAATCAAAAGGAATTTATTTTGATTTTGAGGGTTTTAATTGGTTTGAACTAAGCTCTAGTCTAGTTTGTGAAAGTGTTGTTAGTTCGTCGGGGAAATCAATCTCTGATGACCATTGAAGATTCCTTCCTTGTGTTCTTCTTCAACAACGTTTTAGTATCATTTTCGTAAATGTTTCAATTTCTTAATAGATAGATGTTATTATTGCCAGATTATGTTTACAAAAGAATGTGGAATTTCTGGCTATTTCGTAAATGTTTGAGATGTGCATCTGTAAAATCTGTAGATTTCATGATACTTAGTTTACAACAAGTAGATATGCTGGAGGAATTCAAAATCATTTAAACTCCAAGGGCTGAGTTAGGACTCTTATGGTCAAAGAGATGCTAAGTATGTAACTGCGTCTGGTATGCGAGCTGAGATCATAGGATACCTGACTGTCGACTCAAAGATAATTTAGTTAAGTAAACCAAGGCTTTGTTGTGAGCCAACAGTGTGTGGTCGATGTGCTTTCGATATGCTGTTATGGTGGAATTGGATTCTAAAATAATGTCTAAGACTGGGACTGCAATGTGACCTTCTTAGTTTATTGCAGAAGGGGAAGTCATGGACGTTTCTGCTAGAAAGTCGCAAAAAGCAGGGCGCGAAAAGTTGAGGAGGGAAAAACTTAATGAGCATTTTGTTGAATTGGGAAATGTACTCGGTAAAAGCTCAATGGTTATGTGGATTTAGTAACAACAGATGATTCACCTTGATCCTCACGTAGCTCTTCTGTTTGCAGATCCAGAGAGACCCAAGAATGACAAAGCCACGATTCTGACTGATACTGTTCAGTTGTTGAAAGAGCTCACATCTGAAGTCAACAAACTGAAATCTGAGTACACCGCATTGACAGATGAGTCCCGCGAGGTTCATATCTTATCCCTTACTCTCCAGGCTTTTCATTACGGTAAAAGTTAGCAGTCTACATGACGTATAGATATCGATAGGGATCCCGTTATAGATAAGTCATTGTGTTCTTTCTTTTATGATATGGAGACTACACTTATTTCATTAGATGCAAACTCAGACGGGCTATGTAACTGCTTATAGGACCTGTTTATATCATCAATAGCAACACCTAAAAATTTACTGGTACTTGTATAACAACGGTTCTTTCTGTAGTTGACACAGGAGAAAAACGACCTGAGAGAAGAAAAGACATCGCTGAAATCAGAGATAGAGAATCTCAATCTCCAATACCAGCAGAGATTAAGGTCAATGTCTCCATGGGGAGCTGCGATGGATCACACAGTCATGATGGCTCCACCACCCTCCTTTCCATACCCAATGCCTATGGCTATGCCTCCCGGGTCAATCCCAATGCATCCATCAATGCCATCTTATACATACTTTGGGACCCAGAACCCTAGCATGATCCCAGCTCCATGTCCTACATACATGCCGTTCATGCCTCCTAATACAGTCGTTGAACAACAATCCGTGCACATTCCACAGAACCCGGGTAACCGTTCTCGGGAACCTAGAGCAAAGGTTTCAAGAGAGAGCAGATCTGAAAAAGCAGAGGACTCCAACGAAGTTGCAACACAACTCGAGTTAAAAACCCCTGGATCGACTTCTGATAAGGTAGAGAGACTTAAAATAAGAAGCTAGAGATCTCCTTTTCTTTCGGATTTATTACCTTTACAGTTATTCACGAAAATGTATTTTGCAGGATACATTGCAAAGGCCAGAGAAGACAAAGAGATGTAAGAGAAACAACAACAACAACAACAACAACTCCGTAGAAGAAAGCTCTCATTCTAGCAAATGTTCATCTTCTCCGAGCGTACGAGACCACAGTTCTTCCAGTAGCGTAGCTGGTGGCCAAAAACCTGATGATGCAAAATGACTCGAAAGAATTTGATGACCATCGCCTAAATTGGCGTTTCGATGAGTATATGCCGTTGTATATATATATATATATATATATATGTGATTTCAATTATGAAAAGAACATTGTACTAAAATTATGCATGGTGGACGAATGTTGTAATATATGTGTCTAACATATATTTACATGGACGTACACAATTCTACAGAAAGTTCTTAATTTAAGCTTTATATTAATCTTTTAATATTAATAACACATATTTACATTAACGCACATGTTACATTATCTTTAAATTAATCGATTTTTTCTGTTTTAAGTTTAAATCATTTTTAATTATTACTAAATTTTAATGAAGCTATTTTAGCTATTAAAAATTAGTTCTTAAGAGAACAAAAAAAGATAGGGTATTTTTTAAATGAAAAACTCATAAAAAGGATATTTTTTCAAATTTACTCTTAATCTTATGTGCATATGAGCATATATTTATTGTGAATTTTGTATTTATTTTATATTTACCGCACATATTGATTTGTGAATTTTAAAAGATGTCACCAAATCACTTAAATATAGCGAATTAGAAGCCACCATATTTAATTTGTTTAAGTTAAATCAAAATTACTTCCAGCTACACATGTTGTCATATGACTTCCACAAACAAAAACTAAAAATCTAAGCTTCTTAGACGTTAGAAAATAAATTAAAAAAATCTCAAACTAAACTTTAAATTCCATATTTATCTAATCCCAATTGACTCAATCAGAAACCACAAATTTATCTTTGTCAAGTTTCTGAATAATAGTTAGAAACCACATATGAAGCGGTATACTCGCGATTCGTGATCCTGATGCATAATAATCGTAACCTAACTTAACTTATTTATCTCTATATAATATATAGTGAAGAGTGGGCAACAGGGCAAGCGTGATTGTTTGGAAAACAAGACCCTAATTTCTTTTAAATCATTGGATCTTGAAACAATGACGATGATGTCCGATCTTTCACAAGTTTTGGTAGGGAAGATACTCTCTAGGGTTCCGATAACTTCTCTCAGAGCAGTGAGATCCACTTGCAAACGATGGAACGCTTTATCCAAAGATGCGGTTTTGTGTAAAGCAGAAGCCATGCAGCCGTTTCTAGGGTTCATGATGATGGATTATAAGCTTTGTTCAATAAGATTCAATATCCAAGGAATCCTCAACGAAGACGGTGAAGACTTTGTGGATGCATCAATAAAGGAGATAGGTAATTTAATTAATCAAGTTGATATATCTAAAGTTTTTCATTGCGATGGGTTATTGTTATGCGTCACAAGGGACAACACTAGCCTCGTGGTCTGGAACCCGTATATGTGTCAAACCAGGTGGATCCAACCCCGAAGCGCTTACCACAGGTTAGATAGGTATGCTATCGGATACGACAACAACCGTAACCAGAAAATATTGAGGTTTGTGGATCATCATGGAATAGACGGGACCCACGTTTTTGGGTACGAAATCTATGAGTTAAAGTCTAATTCATGGAGGGTTCTTGATATCACTCCCGGTTGGGATATAGAGTTTTATCAACGTGGCGTGTCTTTGAAGGGAAACACTTACTTTTTTGCTAAAGAGAAAATAGTGTTCGGAGAATATGGAGAGATGCCAGAGCCGCCAGATTATTTACTTTGTTTTGATTTTACGACGGAGAGCTTTGGACAGTATCTTCCTCTACCGTTTGAGCATTATATTGAAGATACTGGGACTCTATCTTATGTTAAAGGAGAGAAACTCGCGGCGTTATATCAGAACATGAGTACATATGAGTTGGAGATATGGGTTACAAGTATGATTGAGCCTAATGTGGTGTCGTGGAGAAACTTGTTTAAAGTTGATATGAAACCACACACTGGTTTGGGTTTTCAGTTTGAGGTTGAATCTGGGAGTTTCTTCATCGACGAAGAGAAGAAAGTCGCCGTGGTTTTTGATCTAGATGAATCTCAAAGCTACAAAACGGCTTACATCATTGGAGAGAATGGATACTTGAAAAGAGTGAATCTTGGTGAAGCATTTGTGAATCTCGAGGAATCTCCCTATGGTTACCCACATGTGTCCCCTTATTATGTTCCAAGTTTAGTGCAACTCAACCAATCCGGCAAAAGGAAAGAACAAGCATATTAGTTAGGCCCTACTTTTGTTTTGTTTCTTGCATCATTCTCTGTTTTCTTTTCTTTGTCATTTTTTTTTTGAACAAGAGTACTAGTTAATTATTATTTGGTTTTTATTTATCTTACTCATTCAACAAGTCGTATTGAATTTGCACCACCTTCGTGATACTTAACAAGAGTACTAGTTAATTATTATTTGGTTTCAATTACAAATATTTTACATGGCTGGATTTGGATAATGATGAAAAAGCAAGTAGTCGACTTTATTCACAAACGTAAGAGTCATCATACCCGGCCCATCACATGCAATGAAAGTGAACCTCCCAACTTTGCAAGCAACTGATATATAATATAACAAATAAAAAGAGAAGAAAACTCTTGAAATTACATGAAAGTGAAATAATGGTATTACAAATTTATAATGTAATGCCAAGAAAGGGGGAATATTTATAAATTCACATAAAAACAAAGGGGACACACTCATATTCATATATACTATACGTGTGTATAAAACAACATATAAATACAGAATATATATAAATATATAATACAACTTGAGTAGCATAGTCCTTTAGCTATGGACAAGTCATAACTCATAAGTGATAGTTCGTGAAGCATCATTTTCTGTGCTACTGGAAATATATATTTCATATCAGTCGTAACCTATATATAGTTCACTTCACTTTGGAAATTCAAATAGAAGTAGATTAATTTAATTTATAACAAGATAAACAAATCTTAAAATGTAAGTCTTATTTGTTGTGATGTAAAATATTTATAATCAACCCCAAATAACATGAATAATATATGCTATCATAATTACGAATTATTTTCAACAAATTGTAAAATATTTTCCTGCTCTTTATCCACCTATAGTTCTTTTTCTGACACCAATTTTTTTTTTTGTTTTTTTTTTATCATCCTGATCAATGAAGCATAAAGGAATCAATCTTGCACCTGGTCATTGCAAGTGTTTCGCAACCGCAAGCACCTGGTTTCCATTATTTTAAATTGACTAATTAATGTCAAATTAAACGTTTCAAACTGAATTCATATCTATGATTGTTTAATTATAGGTGCAGGTGGACCGAAACAGTGACAATTTTGGATTCCAAACAATATTTGTCTATATGAAGCTTCCAAATTTATAGTCTGCATTTGTTGTTATAGGGTAAACATATGTTTTTGTTAATAGATTAGTACAGAAAAATATATACTTTTCACATATATTAATATTTAAATCACACTCACACAGGGGATGTGCTTTTAGTCAAGTGGTTAAGTCCACTTGACTCCGCCTTCCCACCGGAGTTCGACTCCACTAAATCGCGTTACCCCGTGTAGTAGGGATTGACTATGAATCGGGCCTTGTCGATCCAAAGATGTAAAAAAAAAAATCACACTCACACTTTCTATTTAATCCCTAATTAATTAGCTTAAGTGCTTAACTCTAACAAACATTTATGGATCTCTAGACTCTGACAACACCTCGTCATATTGTTGTGCTCTGCACACAAAATTATATGGATTTCAAAGTAAATATGCGGCCATGCAGTTTATATAACTTTTCTTAATTTTTTATTCTACTTACACTAGAAAAATAGGTTTTATTTTATAATGAAAAGTAGTAAACTACGATGTCAAGCTAATTGCTAGTTTGAACTCCGAACTTAATAGCATATAATAAATACATTTCGAATAAGAATGAATCTTATCATTTCAAAAAAAAAAAAAAAAAAAAAAAAAAAAACTGAACAATAATGAATGTACTAAACCAATTAAAAAATAGAAAGAAATTTCTTACAAAGTGGAACGGCACTAAATTATTACAGTTTCACGTTTTTAGACGTTCTACTTCTATTAGGGTTAGATGTTGGTCCACGGGACCAATATACTTCTATGTTTGTGTATAAATTTTTTTTGCATAAAATTTATATGAGAGTTATAAAGGAAGAAAATGTGTATTAGAGATATTGAAATAAAGACGCCGAAAAAAAGATATATAAATAGCCGGTTCCATGTGATAACTATTATTGCTCTCTCACTCTCTCTCTCTCTCTCTCTCCAATCCAAAAGGAAGCAGAACAAGAAAGCTCACAAGAAGTTTTCATCTTCATCAAATGCAAAAGAAGTTGATACAATGTCTCTTCTCTGTGATCTTCAAATCAATCTCAATAACCAATTCACTTTCTTCGTCAATCAGGTAATAAACCAAACCAAATCTCCACTCTAATTCAAACCTAATTTCCTCTGTTTCCATTATCTGAACTAAACTCTGTTTCTTGGGTTAGGATTTGATTTCAGAGTACTCAGGGTTCTTGAGGAAGATGATAAAACAGAGCAATAAGAAGAAGAAGAATCACAAGAACAGTAGAATCATTATCGAAGTCGAAGATTTTCCAGGTGGGTCAGATGGGTTCGACTTGGTTTCAAGATTCTGTTACGGTAATGGCGGAGGAATCTCGATCGATGTCTCAAATGTCTCCATTTTGCATTGTTCTTCTGTCTTCCTTGAGATGACAGAGAAACTCTGTTCCTCGAATCTTTTGCTTCAAACAGACAAGTTTTTAGAAGGTATGTTCTACTGGTCATGGAATGACATCGTTTTGTGTCTCAAGAGCTGCGAACAAGTGTTCCTACACGCAGATTCTTACGGTCTTGTTGATAAGCTTGTTTTCGGGGTTTTAGCCAAAATCGCTCAGAATTCAGACATGAGTCATGTCTTTTCATCATCCTCTCCGTCTTCCTCTGCCTCTGCCTCCTCTCATTCGCCGGAGACGGCAAGGAATAGGTCTGATTCTGACAAACGGTCTACTTCAAGGTCGCTTTCTTGCAGGACAAGTAACGAGTGGTGGTTCGATGATATGTCAATTCTCGGGCCAAAAATCATCGAAAAGGTGATGAAAACACTTGGTGCGCATGATAAGAACAATGACAGCTTGGTCCTCACAAGATTTCTCCTCCATTACCTCAAGACAAAGGTCCAAAACAAATCAAACAACAAGCTCGAGTATGCAGGTTTAGCTGATACAGCGGTTCGAGGAGTGGTTTTCGCGGCGAAAACCGCTTTTTCCTGCAGAAAAATGTTCTGGGTTCTTCGCGTTTTATCGGGATTTAGCATCAGTAAAGAATCAAGAATTGGTTTAGAGAGAGTTATAGGAGAAATGCTGGATCAAGCAACACTTGATGATCTTCTGATTCCAGCAGGAGGAAAAAAAGAAAAAGGGTTTTACGATGTGGATTTGGTGATAAGATTACTCAAAGTGTTCGTGAGAACTGGAAACACAGAAGAAGAACAGAATTTGAAAATGAGAAGAATTGGGAAGTTGATTGATAAGTATCTGAGAGAGATATCTCCAGACCAGAATCTTAAAGAGTCAAAGTTTCTTGAAGTTGCAGAGAGTTTGCCAGATTCAGCTAGAGATTGGTTTGATGGATTATACAGAGCCATTGATATCTATCTTGAGGTCAGTTTTTTCACTCATTACATTTCTGATTTTTCTTGTTTTTTTTTTTTATTAACAGAAGTTTTTCGAAATAATTGCACGTTCATGAGATATATGGAAAAAAAGATATTGAGCAAAATGAGACAAAAACAACCAAGCTAAGTAAAGTGAAATAGAAGATGACAACAAGTATACAAGTTTCTATAATATAGTTTGGCTTTCTCAAGAGAATTGATGAAAGAGTTTAACTTATCTTTTTGTCTTTCTTTTATTTTGTGATATCTAAAGATTCGAAAATCTGAGATTGCAAATATATGTGCATACTTTTCATACACGTGGAAGTACTAGTGGTGACTTTGGTGGCAAAGTCGTTAATAATTTTCTTAAAAGTGGAATTATATAGAAACTTTCAAACGCAAATCATTTACCCTTGGATTTCTGTGTTCTACTAGTTAAAGATATTTTGTCTGCATTTTAAAAGCAAAACAGTACTTTTAACGTTTTATCAAACATTCACTTGAATATTGTTTTAACGACACAAACGTTTTGATTGGTTTGTACGTTTGCGTTTGCAATTTTCGAATAATTATGTTTACTAAAACATTAGTTAACGTTTTAATTATGTGTTTATAGAAAATTAAAAACTATACAATAGCGTACTAATTACTGTGTTATATATTGCCCTGGTTACTGGATATTCATGTCATCAGATTCTAAGTTCTAACTACTCTGTCTTTTGTTTAACTAATTAATTATTATTAAGAAGTCTCTTAATAATAAGAACAAGATTAGTTTCACGTGAAAACTAGATATGTTCAATATAAGCTAATGTGACCTTTCAAAGAAAAGAAAAATCAATATATAATGGTTTTGTAGTCAATATATTTTGTAGGCATTAACTAATATTAACTATTTATGATTTTGTAGTCTCATCCGAAACTATCATCCGAGGATAGAACAAAACTATGTCGATGTCTAAACTACAAGAAATTGACATTGGAAACATGCAAACAACTTGCGCAAAATCCCAAGATCCCTCCTAATATTGCAGTTCAAGCACTCAAGTCACAACAATTGTCAAACGAGACTCAACCACACTCAAGAGAGGACAAGAAGAGAGTAAACAAGATCTGGAATTCGCGTAAGTACTTAGAAGAGAAACCAATACTGGTGCATTTGAAAGGTTTTGGGATGTCGGAGAAGTTTGAAGATGACCTAAAGATGAATTTGGAGAGGAAGCAATGGAATAGTTCTGGAAAAAATTGTAAGGAAAAGAAGAGTGAAGTAGTGTCAAGTTCTAGTTTTCCAAGGCTTTGTTAATTAATTCACTCGTCATTTTTTTTCTTATTTCTCTAGATATAGATTGGAATATCATCATATCATCATCACACACATGCACGTCTCGTGTATATTATAAGCTTATTCATGCAAAATATATTTCACGTAGTTTCGAGAATGCATATAAGGATGTCCGACCTTGTGGATGCAAATAAAATGGATATTTTGTAATTTGAATAATCACGGGTTATACACGTCCAAATTGTTTTAACAAGGTTATGTTTCTATAGTTGCTCTTTGATTCGAGGCATTCGCTCAGTGGATGTAGAAGAAAAAGACCAGTTTTTGTTATACGCATATTTCCTTAGTCACTGCAAGTTCTTCACATAACAAGTACAGATTTCGAATATTATAGGAAACACTTCAAATTTGGATTTTCTGGTTCTGTAGAAAAGAAAAAATAAAAATGCTAATCGAAAGAATCTATTAAATCAACAAGTTGGCCTTTGAATGCATTGAGCATTGTATACAAAACAATTCAAAACCAAATCACGGGAGAAAATATTTTCTTGGCTATATACGTCACATGCCCCTTCAGATTTGATATTCTTGAAAATGAGATTTATTCATGGATATTAAGATTAAACCACAAACGTAGACTGAAAATTGTCATATCCTAACATTCCCCACTTTGCACAATTCACCAAAATGTACTACATAGAATCTTATATCTTTGTTCGCACGAAAATAAAAGTTTTACCAAATAGATCGAACTACGTATAAATGTTTGATTGATATTTCCAATAATTTTCAGAGAACGGTCAAGTAAATCTTTATTTTTTATCCGGTGACCCCGGCAAATCTTGACATGTCTCTCAACAACGTTTTAAATCTTCATCCATCTCCAAACCTTAAATTTTTGGGACAAAGCAAAAAACAAAAACCTTAAGATATTACCAAATCACATATTTTGACTAAAGCAATACTGTTCAGAAAAATTAACGTAGAAACATCAAACAAACTATATTGGTTTTTAGTTAGCCAGAACAAAAATCAAACAGTACAAAAACCAACAAGACATGATGATCTTTTTTCACAACATATGAAGCCATGGATGGCGTAGAGCCTATCGGTTCAGGATTTTTATGTCTTATAATCTCTTTGTTTCTCCTCCTGATAGTTTTCTTGTTTCTGTTTCCTCCAGATATCCTCAGCATATCGGCGCCATAAGACTTCCCTATCTCTCCTTGGCATCTTGCTGTACCTGATATCGGGTTTCAGTACTTGTTTAGCTGCTGACCAAGAATCAAGCACAGTCTTTCCGTCTTCTGTTTGTTGAGAAGCAGCTTCAGATGACAAGGCTTCAACTAGAAGAGCTTTGAAGTCATGAACACATCGCTGTGAAGCACAATAAGAAAAATAATTAGATGAAATAGGTAACAAAGTATATTTCCTTCCTCAAATCGACCAAAGAGGAGATAAGCCGAAAAAGGTCCTCAAAACTAAGTTTTGTTCTGATCTTGTTGCAGAAAATGCTGAGAGTTTGATTTGGTAAGGTTTACAGATGAGCAGTACACGTACCTCATATAATGTCTTTATGTGGTCTCGGAATAGCTTCTCTTTATCAGCAGGATCCAAGTCTGGATTAGAGGCCCGTTTTTGAGGATCCCTCTCAAGTTTTGGCTTAGATTCCGTCCAGGATGCCTTCAGATATTGAAGAAGGTAGCAAAGAAAGATTGACAATCAGAATCCCCACAGAGTAAAAAAACTACAAACTAACTCCTGCGTCTTTAGCCCAAATGAAAGTCTTTAGCTAGCTACATAAAAGAAGTAGAAATACCTCAGGGTCTCTGATTTTTTCCACTAACAAAGCTTGATAAGAGGAGCTTGCCTCTTTCCTTCTAATTTTTTGTCGTACTCTTTCCACCTCTTGCACTTCTCTTTCTTTGCGTTTCCGCAACTCACGCTCCCGTTCCCTCAGTTTGTCCTGAACCCAAATTCAGGAATCAGAAAGATGTATACACATATGAGTCTATATAGTTTCAAGCATTTATGGCCAGAAAATCATTAAAACAGAAACAAATGAGATCCAAATTTTTTGTATCTGCAAATAAATAATCCCAAACTAAAACATTCGCTAATTAGCAACTTGTTTCTTCCTGCACTACTAGCATACATGCAGAGAATCTGATGATAATAATTTTTTCCAAAATGTGTCTCAAACTAGAACAAACAAGCAAGTATTAACATGCCAGCAAACAGGGAATACGTGAATATCCTCACTTTAAAAAGCAAGCAGAAGAGGGCTGCTTGAACATTGTGGAATTGTGAATATATTAAGTTAATTTACCGCTTCGTCTCTGGCTTTCATCTCATGATCATCTCCCCTTTGTGCAGCTTTTAGTTCTGCAATGTACTCATAATAAAAAAACTCCCTGTCCTCGTGTGCAACAGATCTATATCGTGGTTCATTTCTCAGACTATCCTTCACCTAATAAAACAGGGGAGAAAAATATTATATAGGTCGTAGTAATATTCTTCCCAAGTTTTAAATTGTGCAATCAAAGGATGTATTTGATAAGAGATAAGACACATAAAATTAATACTTGTAACTTTGATAAGTGATATTAACAGCATAAGTACCTGAAAACTTTATAACTTTTACCTACTCTATCTCTCTTGTTCGCAAAGGATAGAAACAAATATGCTACCTACCTTGGACCAATGTGAATTCAATGATACTTCTCTTTCGTGTAGCATTGTCTTGAAATCAGAGGCAGCAGCTGCGCGAATTTCTTGCGCCTTTTGTTCAGCAGTTCGTTTCAAAGAAAGGACCCTGCAACAGAAACAGGGAAAATATAAGAGCCAAAATAGTGAATAACTATAAGACACTCAAAACCCACATGAAGAAAAAATATCCTAAAGCGCATATCAATCTTGTACAGGGAAAAACTTTTACACGGCAGTTACACGCAATTACACTAAGAAAGTAAAAATGTTTTAAAAAAACATTCAGTCTTAAGAAATGACAGTGAGGTCTACAACCAAAACATCACAAAGTAACAAGGAAAAACACATCCAGTGTAAACTTTAAGGCTATAAGCAAACTTTTTAACATACATAGAATATGATCCAAGATCTAGAATGGTACCTTTCATTCAGCAAAGCCTCCCGCTCCTTCCGCTCAAGTGCTTCGAACCGGAGATCATTCCCCCATTTCTTTTTAAAAGCACGATAATCAGTGTGTTGATGGATGTCCTGCAAAAATCACGATGATAATAAATTCCCCCAAGAGATATAGAAGTTGAGAACATCCCAAACCAAATTATAGAAATGTTTAAAGACGTTAGGTAGCTCAATGTAAAAATACATTCAGTTTATTAAAAAGATTACCGTAGACGCTTCATCCAGCAACTGCCTGAAACCTTCAATAGCTGCCTTATGAGCAGCACGCTTTTCCCTACGTTCTTCCTCAGCGCGTGTCTTTACGTACTGCTCAAATAAAGATCTTCTAACAGAATGACTTGGTATTGCCTGCAAGAAAAACGAACTCCTCAAATAAAAAGAAAGCAGTAAAAAGATGACTAAAAAGAGAAGAACATAGAGTATAATATTATACAGGTATGTCCTTATGTACGTAATCTTTGTTCTACACCGAGCTAGAAAATCTATAGAAAAGTTTTGTTTATGCTCTATTTGAGCACCAAATACGAATGGATGTTACAATGCGGGCAACACAAATAAAATTAACTGGAAATGTACAAGTTGCAAACGCATGCAAGGAAAGAAACAATAGACAAGGAATTTAAAAACAGGATAAGATATCAAAATATTGTTATGATCTTTAGGCTTGACAGACCTTAAAGCGAGGGTCAAAGATAATTTTTGGCAATTCCTTCTCCCATTTAGAAAACGGTGCTATTCCTCTCTCTTTCAGCATTTCCTGCAAGGGTAAAGTAATACGAAACAAGATATTAGAAAACGAACTTCAATCTGAATAATTTCAAGGTTTCCAAACTCGGAAATTTCCACTAGAAGTTGGCATGTATCATACAAAGCACCACGGCATTCCAATATTCCAACAAGAACCATCAACAGAGGAAAATTTCAATGCATGATCTTCTCTTTTTCTCTAGAATGCTTTAAATCAGATGCGTCTATATGGCTAAATTTTAACTTGCAGAAAGACAAACATGAGAAAAGAAATCTAAACCAATCCCTATGTCAAAGAAGACAAAAACGAAGACCACAAGGACTATTCATAGGTCCAGGCTACACAATACCTTAAACTGTTTAAAGCACTCTTCCTTCGATGGTCCACTATCTTCATCTTCGGAATCTGAAGAAGAATCAGAAAGTTCCCCAGCTCCAGGAGCATCTTTTATCTTACCCGTACCATTTCCACTTTCTCCACTTGGTGTGACCTCACTTGCTTTACCACCATTTGCTTCAGATGTTGTCGTAGATGAGACGGGCACTCCAGAATCATGTAGTTTCTTTTTAACCAAATCCAGTGCCGACGAGCCAAAATTTGTAGTTTTTAGAGATGCAGCATCCCGGCCACCATTGCTGATAGCAGGTGCGCTCAAACTTGATAGATCAGAACCTTTTTCAGTGAAATCAGCACTTGGCACAGATGCTACACTCTCCATAGCCCTCTCCTCCGGTTTCTTCCCCAAATCTTTCACTTCTGCAGGAATTTGCCAGCTGCTGACCTTTGTTTTATTGTTGTAGTAATACTTTTTGCCGTCATTTGTGGACACAAGAGCCCAATCTGTCCCAGGTAAATCCTCCCTACATTTGGTACAAAGTATTTTAGCAGGCTCAAAGTAATTCAACAATATAAATTTGTTGATTTCATGGGAATGAATTTGTTGGCGACCCAGTAGAAAGATTAATACACAGGAAATATAACAATATAATGTCCCACGCAGAACCAAGCCAATATTTTAAAAAATACGACAACTAATCTTGTCAGAGAAAATATGAATCTAAAAACTCACATAGAAACTGGAATTGGCTGCACTGGCACTTTATCAGGCTGCAAAAGTTAAGAAAAAAATATAGATTATAAATTGCTTAAAACGTCTAAAGGGCTAGGGCAACATGAAAAAACTGTGCATGCATTATGAAGGTATACTCGAACAAATATCCTTCATATGTTTTTGCACTAGCATCAAATGGCAAGCCATTTCTATTGACCGTCTGTGACTAATTTAAGGTGGATTGTGTAACAATTCACATTCTCTTACAACAAGTTCACTGCAATATAGTAACTCAAAAATCTTAAGCAACTTCACAACTATTGTAGTATAAGTAAAACAAATTTGGATACCAACAAAGGTTCACAATCCCAATATAAGGCACGGAAAATAAAGAATAATTTTTTCAGCAGCTAATGAATATATGACATCTAGGACTTAAAAACAAAAATCTGGATCAATTCTGACATTGTAAAACTTCAACTCAGATATACCAAAAATGCAAATACCTATTATAGACACCAACTTCTAAATGACATGTCGTGAAGCAAAATAGGTTGATGTGGTACTGAATGCGTATAGACGTAGTCTCAACTAATGAGCAAGTCATGTAATCAGCTATACTCACCTCCCCTCCAAAACCAGGAGGCTTTTCGTAGGTTGAATGCCCTGTAACGGAATTATAATAATAAACAACTCCTGCTTCTGATTTATGTGCAGTCCAGGCATCTAACTGATTTCCAACTAGTTGAGAACCAGCTCTGTCATCTGCAGAACACAAGATGATCCTGATAAAGGATATGTAAACTAAATAGAATAACCATTAAGGTCAAACAGCTCTTACATGGATCAGTAATCTATCATGAAACCTCGAGCATACCGATTCCTGAGAGTGCTTCTGTCTTTTGCCCGGGAGATATATCAAGCTGATGACCTGGTAATGCATGAACATTGCCAACACTTCCCATAGGAATGGCACCAAGCGGGTGAGAACCAGAATATGGTAGGTTAGGAGAGATTCCACGAACTGGAAATGGATATGAACCAGGAAAAGTAGTAGGATGTGAAATAAAAGGTGCCCTGGGAATACCACCCATAAGAGGAGGCTGCAACCACATTCCTTGAGGCGTTCCAGGCATTGTAGGCAGTGAATGATATGGAGGATACATGTGCGGATGAATACTAGGATTGATTTGAGCAGGACCTGTAGACATCCCAGGTCTTGGAGTAGTAGAAAAGGGATTGGAACCAGGAAAAGCAGGCGGAGATGTCATTAGTCCAGGAGGGGCGAGTTTTCCTGGTCGACCAAAAGGTGCATTTGCTAGCATGGGCGAAGCTTGAGGTATGGGATTAACATTTGAGGAGGCTGCTGCATTAGAAGCCCATTGTGCAGCAACAGAAGATGGAACTGACTGAGAGACAAAACCTGTACTAGCAATCTGCACAACAGCAACCAAAAAAATCACGGAACCAGTTTAGAGACTGAAAGGAAACAACCTGATAATAGATGAATCAGCATGTGTTCAATGCATATACGAAACAAGGTTGAATCCTGAGAAATTCTATTAGTGAATTTCATCAAAACCCTCAAAAAATTTGGATAGATTCAATAAGAGAGGCAGATTTTCATAGCTGGTGTTGGCGTATATACACTATGTAAAATGACATGAATTCATCTAATTATATTGAACCCTTCAAACTAAGAATACCACAAGTTCTTGTACAAGGTTCTACACAAAACCACATCAAAATACAAGAACTAGAACCAAGATCAAGCTTCTTTACGAGTTAAATTAGCACTCAACAATCAGAAATGAGCATGAGCAACATACAGACATAGAGGGTTGCTCCGACTGAGAGACATTCGAAGCAGTAGCCAATACTGGAGCAATTGGAGGAGGACGGACGAAGATACTCTGTCCCGAAGATGCCGCCGTCGTGTACGGCTGCTCCGTTGTATTCTCCCCTTCCATTGGGGGTATCGAGTAACAGTCGCCGACGAGAAATTGCCGGCGGCTTCGTGGACGCGAACGAAGAAGTTAGGGTTTAGGAAAAAAAAACTAGTGTGTAGTTGATGTCGCGATTTAGGAGAACGAAGTTCAGCCGACGGTGTTAGATAGATCGTAGGATGATAGAAACTATGGATGGCTGAGATTACGTTCCGGGGGAAAAGGACGGATATATTTTATATTATTATAGGGAAAGACCTTATATTTTAAGATTAATCTCTGAAATAACAGTTTTTTTCTTCGTGATCTGACCACCCCCTACGTCAATTTCATACTCGTTAGAACCCCCTAATAGTAGATCGAACAGAAAAGAAAAATGTTATACGCACGTGGATCATGTTTTTAGATTCAAAAAGGATATAAGAAGCCTATTCAAACATATGAAAATTGAAAGTTGACTGATGAAAATAATCAATTTAGTGACAATAGTTATTGACATCCGACAAAAGAAAACAACACATAATAAACATGGTTGCACCCAAAAAAATGGTTGTTACTTTTATTTTCTATTAAACCGTCAATAAAATGTCGCATATCTTTGTTACTTAAAGTACAGTACCACTAAGCAAAATCAACCATTATATCACCATAAATTAGTCAATAATGGTTATTATTGATAAGTTTGTAAATGATAAGAAAGTCTCAAAAAACATTGTTAAAATGATTTAATATACAATAATATTAGAAAAAAAGAAAATATCTCTGAAAATATATACATTTAAAAGAAACTGAGTTCATTTTAAAAGATTAGTCGGCGGTAAAAGCTCATGTCACTCCCTCCTGATTTTTTTAAAAACATGCTTTCACTACCACTATAATTTTAATTGGATGGACATAAAAGGGTGGCCGAGTAAACCGAGCGCCGACCCATAAGTGGAAGAGTCCACATGGAAAGATATCGACGCAATACAAAGCTCGCCGACATCTCAAGATTTTCTAACGTATTAAGGCTATAAATAAACAACAGTTGGAAAATAAACATGGTACAAACGAAATAATGACCAACCATATAATATAGTAACGCGTTCCACAAAAATAAAAATAATAAGCAGCATAAAATGGCTTATTAAAAGGTCAGGACGATAGACTCTCCACCGATCGCCTACATTCTCCAATCTTCTTGTGTCGCTTACTCCTTTTGAACCTTCTCGAATTCGAATTTCTTATCCGAAACCCTAAGGTAGACTTAGGTTTCGCTGTGTTCACGACGTTGCTGTGAGACATTCGCCATTCCTTGTGCTGTTTTAACAGCGGAGATATGCGTCAATTAGGTTCACCCGCGTGGAGTTTCCGGTGACTTCGATTGATGATAAATGATTCTACAATCTTCTTCTTGTTCTACTTTCGATTTCCCTTCTTTTGTGCCACGTCGTTTGCTCTGCCCTTGCTCCAATGAGCACGCTCTGATTGTGTTCTGCGATGGATTCGCGAAGAGGCGGAGAATTCTCCGTCGAGTTCAGGCGGCGAATGCCAATTCCAGGTTTGTTTCCAGCGGAAGCCGTACGGATTCCATGAACATTGGATTAGCGAGAAGAGCTGCAAGAAGTCTTGTGGTTACTCGTTTTTCGAATGAATTCGAGGATGAAGAAGAATCTTCATCTTCACAGGAGTCTGCAATTCAGGGTGATCGAAACAGTTTCACTAACTTTAGAGAAGACCCTATAGTGGATAAGCTCAGGACTCACCTAGGTGTAATCCATCCAATCCCCTCGCCACCGATTAGTCGTAATGCGATTGGTTTATTCGCCTTCTTCTTCTTTGTTGGTGTTATTTGTGACAAGCTATGGACTTGGAGAAAGCGGCGGAGACAAACCAGCGGTGATGAGGGAGGCCAAAGAGGAGCCCGGCCATGGGCACAAGTTCCCACTAGCTTCTCGCTGTCCCTTGAGAAGGATTTGCAAAGGAAAGAGTCAGTGGAGTGGGTCAACATGGTGTTGGTGAAGCTCTGGAAAGTTTATAGAGGTGGGATTGAGAATTGGCTTGTTGGATTGTTGCAGCCTGTCATTGATGACTTGAAGAAGCCAGATTATGTGCAGAGAGTTGAAATTAAGCAATTCTCTCTTGGGGATGAGCCTTTGTCTGTTAGAAATGTTGAGAGGAGAACATCTCGCCGTGTTAATGACTTGCAGTAAGTTTATCATACCTTGGTGCTATTGCCTACGTTACTTGCTCTCTCATATGTTAGATAACTTATGCATAGCGTTGGTGGATCTTATGGTGGGATTGTTCTGACTTGGTTTCTGTTGTTGTTGTTTGCCACACCAACGAAGATTCTGATGAGTTTTATTTTACTTTTAAACAAAAATTCGATTCAATAGTATAGTAAGTTTTACAATAGTGACTTTTTTGGTCATGAATCCTACGGATGCTATACACCACTGTTCACTGCATCTTGGAATTTTTCACTCTGTTGGTTCGTTTGGAGCTTGGGTACTCCAAACAGTCTGTTCATGGCTAAATTGAAGGTTCCTTATGCTCTCATTTTTCTTCTTATAGGTACCAGATTGGTCTTCGATATACTGGTGGTGCTCGGATGTTGTTAATGCTCTCTTTAAAATTTGGTATCATCCCAGTAGTCGTGCCAGTCGGTATTCGGGATTTTGACATTGACGGTGAACTATGGGTTAAATTAAGATTGATTCCGTCAGCACCTTGGGTTGGAGCAGCATCATGGGCGTTTGTTTCACTCCCAAAGATCAAATTTGAGCTTGCTCCATTCCGATTGTTTAATCTAATGGGTATGGGTTAATCATAACTTTCTGTTACTTTCTCAAAAACTCCTTTGATTTTAAAATGATGTACATTAGTAATAGCTCAAATCAATTTCTTCGTTTTGCATGAATGCTTTCGATGACAACATCAGGAATTCCTGTGTTATCAATGTAAGCCTCCTCGATGTATACGTTTTAGCTTTTTCTCTCTGTTGATTGTTTACTCTCCTCGATGTATTGATATATCAGTTTCTTTCCTCCTTCCTTTGCTTCATCTCTCTCAGGTTCTTGACCAAACTGCTGACAGAGGATTTGCCTAGATTATTTGTCCGCCCAAAGAAAATTGTCTTGGATTTCCAGAAAGGAAAAGCTGTTGGGCCTGTTTCAGAAGACTTAAAATCTGGAGAAATGCAGGAAGGGAACAAGGATTTTGTAGGGGAACTGTCTGTTACTCTTGTAAATGCCCAGAAACTTCCATACATGTTCTCTGGTAAGTTATACTCACTCCTCAGCTTTCTTCTTCTTCAGTTCATTGTTCTCTAGCAGTCTGTGTTGTTGTATTATCTATATATACCCTTAAGTATCTTTGAATTCTTTGAGCAGTAAGAACCTCTATACTAATGCTTATATCACATATAGTGAATTCTTCATCATTTACAAGTTCCTTCATTCAGCACATGTTCTTTGATATTGTAACAGGTAGAACGGATCCATATGTTATTTTACGAATAGGTGATCAAGTTATCCGCAGTAAGAAGAACAGTCAAACTACTGTGTTTGGTGCTCCTGGTCAGCCAATCTGGAATCAGGTTGAACTGCTCAATATATCTTAATGGCTTATTCATAATCTGATTGTGAATTATAGTATATGCTGAATTCATATATATGGTCAGGACTTCCAATTCCTTGTTTCAAATCCTAGAGAGCAAGTATTACAAATTGAAGTCAACGACTGTCTTGGATTTGCCGATATGGCTATTGGTATCGGAGAGGTAAATCATCTTTCTTTTAATCCCATTTGAAATCTGCAGAAGAATAGCTTGATATGTTAACAGAAATGATTTCTTAAGATGATCATCTACTTCAGTGTCAAGCTTTTTCTTGTTTGTTATTCATAATACAAGAACCTAGTTCCATCCTGTTATTCTCTGTACAATATCTCAGCTAAAGGGTTTGAATTGAGAAGATGAGACTGAGAACTAGCACCAATACTAATGAGATAGCAGCTTGCTTTTAATTTATGATGTCAAAACTATGTGATTGAATGAGTAAGAGAAACAGTGAGTGCACAATTAGTTGCTGCAATGGCAATGCTTTCGCTGTATCAGTAATACCTGGTTTTATTTGTGCATGTCACACCTCTTTTGAATAGTTTGTTCAGGTTACACACCCTCTCGGTTATTGATCTTCTTGTCATTATTACAAAGGGCACCTTTATTCACTTAGCTATTCTTAGCACAATTCCAATTTTCAGCTACTAAGCAACCAATTCACATGTTTCTGCACAAAAACCTGACAACACATAATTATTTATTGGTGCTGTAGTTTGAGTAGTCAGCCTCTGCTCTGATAACTTTGTCACTATAATCTCTACTTAACTTACCAGGATAATAGTGCCGAATATCAAATTTGCTGTCTTCATAATCTTGTTACTTTGATTATACATCCAGGTTGACCTCGAATCACTGCCAGATACGGTTCCTACAGACAGATTCGTTAGTTTGCAAGGCGGTTGGAGTTTGTTCGGAAAGGGATCTACTGGAGAAATACTACTCCGGCTTACATACAAAGCATATGTGGAGGATGAAGAAGATGATAAACGCAATGCAAAAGCCATTTATGCAGATGCTTCCGATGATGAAATGTCTGATTCGGAAGAACCTAGCTCATTTGTGCAGAATGACAAGATTCCTTCTGATGATATTGGTCAAGAGTCATTTATGAACGTGTTGTCTGCATTGATTTTGAGCGAGGAATTTCAAGGCATAGTTTCATCAGAAGCTGGGAACAATAAAGTTGATGATCGTGAATCAAGCGTGTCACCTGTTCCTTCAAAGGCTGGGGCGGACTCAAAATCTCGACCAAAAGATGCTGGCAATGGGGACATATCAGGTTTGGAAGTGAGAAGCGCGAATTCTGATAGAGGTTCTATTGATGATGGAGGTATATCGAGGCTCTATCTTATTATGATTTTGTTTCCATGGTTTTGAACCGTTAAGCTTTGTTAATTTCAGGATTAGCATTGTTGTGGTTCGGTGTAATCACTTCTGTACTGGCGCTCGTTGCTATCAACATGGGCGGCTCAAGTTTCTTCAACCCGTAACATGGTGTTGGATGGATTCTTGCGATTTCTTTTGCCACAGTAACTCTGAACCTCGAAATGAAACTTTGTAAGTCATGCCTATGGTTTGCCACTTGCCAATATCAGTTGACTTCACTTGAATAGATATACTCCCGGAATTTCTGCATATAGTTGAGAATCCGCCTTTCAATCTTTTCTGGAATCACTGTACCGTGTTCACTGGATTTATGCTGGGTGTAGTTTTTGTTTTGGCTTTTTATGTTTATACTTTTAATCAAAAAATAGGTGTCACTTAGATAAAACTATGTAAGTTGAAAATGATGAACCAAAGTTTCTGTAATAGAGACGATACTGAGAACCAACTAATGTGACATAGTCCTGTTCTGCTATTTGTATTTATTAGTGTCCCATTGTTGATTGACTGACCAAAGCCTTTTATGTAATGGCAGGGTTGTTAATTTTCTCTTCTCGGCCTCAGAGATAGCTTATAACGAGGTCTCAGTTTTGTGTTTACATTCTAATGCTGTTGTATGCATGTAGAAGAGTGGCGCTTATTGGCGGCAGAAAGTTTTAGGGTCCATTTCATTTTCACCCAATCTCTTACAACTGTGACCAACGTGTATACCAATGGTTTGTTATAGTACACGAAAATTTTATTCTCTATTCAAATAAAGAGAGTTTATTTTTCTGAAAGAATTCCTTAACACATTGCATTTGCACGAAGACACCTGCTATTAGCAGTCACTAACTTGTAGGCTTGAGAAAAGTGTTCTTCAGGAATTCTTGGTGGAAGTTCATACTTGGAAGTAGTAATGATTTTTTCACTTAGCCTTTTTTGTTCCTTCTTCTAGTTAGATACAACAACTGTAACATTCTGCCACGGATATGCCTTTCCGGAGGAGCAACAAAAAGTTCATGGAGATAATGCACAGAGCCTAAACAAGGTACATTTATCATCTTTCTGTTTTTTTTCTTTTTCTTTTGCTGGTTTCTTGGCTACTAAATTTTGCTTGATCATGTTAGGGAGATGTTAAAGTTATTCATGGCTCTCAAATAGCTAGTCTCTTTTCTTCCCAATCAACTCATACTTATTAGCCCATCACCTATCTAACTGGTTTCTATTCACAATATTTTGCCCGAAAAATCATTGCATTATTTGGTTAGAAATAGTGTTTCACAACCCGTAACAAAGGAAAAGAACTTGGCTCTTTTTTTGGCGTTTGTGTTTAGCAACTATTATAATAAAAGTGTGTAGTGCATGGATCGCATTTCTCTTTAGGATCAGTTTAGCAATTTTGTTGCTGTTACTAAAACTGGACTATGGTTAATTTTCAGGGAACTAAGCCAAAGGCGCAAGAAAGTCTCAAATTCTGGTCATTTTCTTAATATATTGTTAGAAAAGTGATTTCTTTTCAATGGTGATTGTTGAAGTAACACACCATTTACGTTAAATTTTTGAGTACGGTAACAATGTATCGTCTAATGAAAAGCCACTGAAAACATAACGATCTGTTTTTGGAATAATTGATTGTTACTGCTAAAATCATGGATTATATATATATAATGTTAAACAAGAATGCTACTAACAAATTTATTTAATGTGTTCCAGATGTATTAGACTATTAGTTAATTGCACGTTAAGAGTAGATCTACACTTATTATAAGAAGTTAAGTACATGCAATCAAACAGAAGGTAAAACAATTTAAAATATAAACGGGATCGTGGGTGCATTAAACAAAGTGATTTTTTCCCCTCTCTTTCTTAGCAAGAATAGTAATACAATAGAAGTGGCAGAACACAAAAATTGAATAATACAAAGGGATTAATAAGTGATAAAAATGGAGATTAATTAGAGAAAATGAATAAAATTACAAAAAAAAAGGAAGAGAAATCACGTGAAGGAGTTGAGATCACGTCAGGCACATGTGGAGTAGGACAGTCCTCGTTTATAGGTTTGTTATGTTCAACTCTCTCTTCTTCGGTTTCTCCGTTCTCTTTTGTCTTTTTCTTTCACCTATCCTTTCTTGCATTTTTGACTTCACTATCTCTTTACTACAATAATAATGTAAGATCTTTTCAATACAATTATTAGTCTTTCTTTCCTTTAGAAACTGAAAGAAAAATAGAATCTTAGAGAAGTGTTTAGTTATTATACGCTCCAATCTTCACAAATCATAATTTATGTGGGTTGTTGTCTCTCGGTTCTTCACACTTTTTTTTTTTTTCTTTTGTAATAATGGAACTACGAATTATATAAAAAACGTAAAGTTTAAATGGACAAAGACGGTTTTTGTTGATGCAGAAATGACGCATGGGTTTATTTGGCGTTGGACCAAATAGTAATGTCTTTCTATTTGGATATATATATATATAAACAAATTTTGGTGTTTCTTGTAATGTAAACATTGGTGTCCCTTACAGACAGGCTTGCATTTGTTGCAATGCCAAAGCTTTTTAAAAAGAAAGAGTAATGGATATTTTTTTATGAATTACTGTATAACTTAAACTTACCAATTAATTTCGACATTCTAAATTTGTCTATATATATGTTTGTACTTTGTATACACAATATGACCTTTTAACTGTTAAAAAACGTGTCAACCGTGAACCAAATTTTAACCGTCAAAGTCAAAAAGTGTGATTCGCCAAATAGAAATTTGCTTTTCCATATTATATAAAAAAGATTTGTAGTTGTAAATGGTTGGCGTATTTTAAAATACAGTTTATATGAGATTTTGCAAGAGCTGGATATCCTTCTCAGACAGGCCATCATCCCTGTAAATATTTTTTTTTTCTTTTCTACTTCAAATAAATAATTAATTACTTTTTGGTGACAAAAAAAACTTTTTGAGCAATTCATTACTTTAAAGTTTAAAGTGTAACCATTTTTCTAAAAAAGTCATGATTTTACCAAGTAAAAAGTTCAAGTGGATACTATTCTATTTGCTCTACTAAATCAATTGTTAAAATATTTTAGGTGGAAATTAAATCATTGGTTATAGAATTATATATTGAGAACCTTTTTAACCAATTAACGTGATAGTTTCTATGTTTATCATTATGTAGGCACTGATAATGGTACCAATAACTTTCATATATGAATTTGATGAAAATCATGGCTACTGTGAAAACATTTCTCATCACAAGTGTAGTATTCAATTTAAATAAGAGATATTCTATATATTAAAAAAATACTACATTTGAATCTATATATAGAATTAACCACAACTGGCTAACACATATTATTTGTGAAGTATAATACAAACGTGAAAAGACTTAATGAGAAATATTTATATAAGGAGCTCTCATTAGTCATTCCTGATTGATAGAATCTTACGATTTTTGTCTAATGTTTTCAAGATATATCAAACAGTGCTTTTTGCTCCGATCATGACATCTCCACCACTGTCACCTGTATAGAAAATATCAAAACAAAAATACAAAATATATATTTTAGATTATTGTTGTAACTATTGTGATAAACTTGTAGCCAAAAAACAATATTAACCTCACGATGATGGAATATGCATTAGGTACATGAACAAACATTTATAGGACTGTTTCACTAAGCATTTAGAAAATAAAATTCAATCCAATCAACCCTTAAAATGCATTTAGAAAAAACAAATTTGACAAATATATTTCCTTCATTGGGCACATGTCTTCTTATTTTTGTATTCCTGTAATTTATTGTGATTTATACCAAAAGAAAGTGGTATTTTCTAAATGGAGGTAATTTACCTATTTAAAAGAAATTGAAACTGCTAGGATTTTTTGCCTTTTTTTTTTTGTTTATGTTACCTATATATAGCAGTAACTATTTTCAGAGAAATATATCCCTACAAAGAATTTGTCCTCATATTCCTTATATATGCTAACTGCTAAGTAAGAAATTATACTTTTGAAGATATTATAGTAATTAAGGTCTAGGTACGATTCACCTATATAGTTTCTAAATTTTAACAGAGCTGGGAAAATATATATTGAGAAAATTAGAATGATTTATTAATATATTGAGAATCTCAGAATGATTTACTGGATTAAAAATTGTAAAATATTGATATCAGTAAAAAAAATATTATTCGAAGATTGTTTTGAAATCATAAATTTTATGATTTTAAGTCATGATATTTTCTAGACAAAGAGACATGTTTTTTTTTATTTTTTATGTGTCTGACTCTCATCAGAATTCTAAAAGTAAAAAAAAAAAAAAACTCTCCTAAATATTATAGTGATGTATAACGTTACAACTAAAACCGAAAACATAAAAAACATACATAATATATTTCTAAATATTATAATTTTTTTGCGAGATTATTTTACTTACTTTCTTTTTAATTATAGAGAACAAATGGGAAATAATCCATACCTTGTTTTGAGCAAAAAATGCAAGTGAAGCAGGCTGGCTTGAATCACGTTTTATTTATAAAGACAAATCTTCTCTCACTCTTGGGGACACTTTCACATCTCATCCTCTCCACTCTCTCTCTCTCTCCTTTGGATTCTTCAGGTACTCTCTCTACCTCTCTTTTTCTCTCTGTCTCAGTCGCTTACTTATCTTTTTTTTCTGTCGTTAGTTAGATCTCTCAGAACTTGGTTCATAGTTGCTTCATACCACTAGTGAACTATGTGGGTTTTGAATTTCAACCATGTTAGTCTTCGAATCTCAAACAAAGTTTCAAACTTTGCTCAACAAGAGTTTTCGTTGTGGTTGAAAACAGACTTTGATGGCTTTGTAGAAAGACTAGTTGTATAGATCTAAAGATTAGAACCACTTTCTTCGTTTTCTTGTCCTTTCAGAACAGAACTTCATGTCTTTCTGTTCACTAGCTCATTGTTTCCATGGACTCCACACTAGATACTTCTTACAGATTGATTGTGTATGCTTATTATACTGTTTATGGATTCAAGAAATTAACTTTATAGTATTTTTGACATTCTGGCAGATTTAATTATGAGCATTTCTTGAGCCTTGTTGTTGAGTTTTACAGTGATGGATTTGAATCTCTCAAAGTTTGGTTGATTTTGAGCATTCTTTTTTATTTACTTACAGCGATTTGTTTTGATGCAGTGAGGAGAGGAAATGTCGGATCTTCAGACACCGCTTGTGAGGCCCAAGAGGAAGAAGACGTGGGTTGATTACTTTGTCAAGTTCCGATGGATCATTGTTATCTTCATCGTCCTTCCATTCTCAGCCACATTCTATTTCCTCATCTACCTCGGGGACATGTGGTCCGAGTCCAAGTCATATGAGAAACGCCAGAAGGAACACGACGAGAATGTCAAGAAAGTCATCAAAAGGCTTAAGAATAGGGATGCTGCCAAGGACGGGCTTGTCTGCACTGCTCGTAAGCCGTGGATCGCCGTGGGAATGAGGAACGTTGACTACAAGAGAGCCCGCCATTTCGAGGTTGACTTGGGCGAGTTCCGTAACATCCTTGAGATCAACAAGGAGAAGATGATTGCTAGAGTGGAGCCTCTTGTCAACATGGGACAGATTTCCCGTGCCACCGTTCCAATGAACCTGTCTCTCGCTGTTGTTGCTGAGCTTGACGACCTTACCGTTGGTGGACTCATCAATGGATATGGTATTGAAGGAAGCTCTCACATCCACGGTTTGTTTGCGGATACCGTTGAGGCTTACGAGATCGTTCTTGCGGGTGGGGAACTTGTCCGTGCCACAAAGGATAATGAGTATTCCGATCTTTTCTACGCAATCCCGTGGTCGCAAGGAACTCTTGGACTCCTTGTAGCTGCTGAGATCAAGCTTATTAAAATCAAGGAGTACATGAGACTCACTTACATACCAGTCAAGGGAGATCTTCAAGCCTTAGCTCAAGGTTACATTGATTCTTTCGCGCCCAAAGACGGTGACAAGTCGAAAATCCCGGATTTCGTGGAAGGCATGGTTTACAACCCGACGGAAGGAGTGATGATGGTTGGGACATACGCATCAAAAGAAGAGGCGAAGAAGAAAGGAAACAAAATCAACAATGTGGGATGGTGGTTCAAGCCGTGGTTCTACCAGCACGCGCAGACCGCTCTGAAAAAGGGACAGTTTGTTGAGTACATACCAACTCGTGAATACTACCACAGGCACACAAGGTGCTTGTACTGGGAAGGGAAGCTTATTCTTCCATTTGGTGATCAGTTCTGGTTTAGGTACCTCTTAGGTTGGTTGATGCCTCCAAAGGTCTCTCTTCTTAAGGCCACTCAAGGTGAAGCTATCAGGAACTATTACCATGATATGCATGTTATTCAGGACATGCTTGTTCCTCTTTACAAGGTTGGCGATGCCCTCGAATGGGTTCACCGCGAAATGGAGGTAAAACTAAAAAGCTCTTTTTCATGTTTGATCATCTTCTTCTTCTAGTTAAAGATGTTGTTATTAACAAAGTCATGAATTGTTTGTTCTCTTTCAGGTGTATCCAATTTGGCTTTGCCCACACAAACTCTACAAGCAGCCAATCAAAGGCCAGATCTACCCAGAGCCAGGCTTTGAGTACGAAAACAGACAAGGAGACACAGAAGATGGACAGATGTACACTGATGTTGGAGTCTACTACGCACCTGGACCTGTCCTAAGAGGTGAAGAGTTTGATGGATCAGAAGCTGTGCGTAAGATGGAGAAATGGCTGATTGAGAACCATGGATTCCAGCCTCAGTACGCGGTGTCTGAGCTCGACGAGAAGAGCTTCTGGAGAATGTTTAATGGTGAATTGTATGAGGAGTGCCGCAAGAAGTATAGAGCTGTTGGAACGTTCATGAGTGTTTACTACAAGTCGAAGAAAGGAAGAAAGACTGAGAAAGAAGTTAGAGAAGCCGAACAAGCTCATCTCGAAACTGCTTATGCCGAGGCAGATTAAGTAATAAGCCTTGGTTTGATGTAATGGCTTGGGATTATTATTGGTATTGCTAGTAGTGTCTGTTATGTTGTTTCCTAATTTCAGTTTTAGTGTCTTGAAGACTATTGTTGTTGTTGTTTGCTTCTTTGTTGTTGTTGTTGTTTGACTTATTATGGTTTGAGTGGATTTTAGAGTTTAAAACTTTTGGATTTGCTTATGAGATTTTGTTTGAAATACTCTTTGTACCATATTAGGGAGAGATGCATAGGCGATAAGCAAAGGATACGAAGGAAGGAGGGCTTTAGTTTGAATGTATTTTTTAAAATGTTTTGGTTCGGTTTGGACGTAAAAGACATTGACGAATCAAATGTTGGTTCGGCGGATTTGCATTTTATTTCAGTTAGTTTCTTACTTTTCTGAATTTTTTTTTGTTTAATAATATGGGCTAGTCCGAAGATTGGTAAAAGCCCAAAACGAAACAATTTTACAAAGCCACTAAAAAAAACCATTAAGGGTTCGACTGATTTTTTTTTTTTTTTCTGAACGCTTAAAGAGATTGGGCAAGCAAAGTTAGAGAGAACCCTAGCCGATTTTCTTCTTTTCAATTCGAGACAATGAAGACGATCTCACTCTCAACTGTGATGATATCACTCTCAACTGTGATGTGGAGCCTTATCAACGCGGCGTTTCTTTGAAAGGAAACACTTACTTTATTGCCAAGGAAAAAATAGTATACGAAGATGATGTAGAGTATCCAGTGCAGCCAAACTATTTACTCTGTTTTGATTTTACGGCGGAGAGCTTTGGACAGTTTCTTCCTCTGCCGTTTCAGCACCATGATGATTTCGATGCTGGAGCTCTCGCTTCTCTTGGGGACCAGAAACTCGCGGCCTTAAATCAGTGCGAGGATAGAACAGAGGTGGAACTTTGGGTTACAACTATGATTGAGCCCAATGCAGTGTCGTGGTACCCTTTCTTAAAAGTTGACATGGAACCACACTATGGTTCTCATTTTATGTTTAACTTTTACGGTGGCAGTTTCTTCATTGACGAGGAGAAGAAAGTCGCCGTGGTTATTCACTTTGACCCATCTGAAGCGACCCGCCATGAGGACGCAGCTTACATCATTGGTGATAATGGCTACGTTAAAAAAGTGCATCTTGGAGAAGCTGTGCCTCACATACCAGGAGCTCTCGACTTCAGCCACTTTCAGAATTGCTGCCCACTTGTGACTTCTTGCTCTTATGTTCCTAGTTTAGTGCAGATCAACCAAACTGCAGGATTCAAAAAGGAAAGAGGAGCAGAAGAGACGAACCAACAAGCACAAAGAAGAAGAAGACTCGCTATTAATTAAATTAATAAGCTTTTTTCCTTTCTTGCATCTCGTTTTGTTTTGTTTGTCTTGCTTTTTGCAATGTCCCTGTGAACAAGACCAATCAATTATCATTATTTTGTTTCTATTATTCTGTGTTATGCCCTTCATCTTAGAGGCTCTTACTTTACGATAATAAGGGTTTCATCTTGGTCGTCAAAGATCATCTCTTTTAAGTTCAAGAAGTTGAAAGGCATGGCATACCAACATGTTTGATGATGATTAGAGAAACCAGCGAGGTGACAATGCTCTAGCCAACATTGTTCTACTCCGAGATCGATTCTTATAATCCGTAAAATTAAATGCTCACAGGATTACTGCTTACCTTACTTGATTTGCAGGTTCTATTTTGTGTGTACTTTTTCTTTACCGGTCAAGCAAAGCAAACCGTCTAGCTCTTCAGGAGTTCTCATTACATCGACCAAAAAGGGTTTTGCAATTAGTGAAATGGTGCTAGTTTCAATTCTCTGCAACCTTTTATACCTGTCTGCCTTATAAAGATTAGTTCTTGGAATATCCATTGGATTCTTGAGTAGAAGTTACCTTCCCAAACGTGAAGTTAACTGAGAAGCCCACATTTCAATTGACCCTTATGACTAAGTAAGTAATGCCGCATGGTTACTCCCTCAAGTCAAGGTACCAGTACTATCAAAACAATAAATGCTATCACATTAACCTATTTTTGTTAATCTGATCTGTTTAGAAAATGACAAACCTCTCTGTCTATCATTATGTGGGATATGGCAAAGCTAATACTTTGAAATTTGTACCAGCTTATAATTAGAAACATCAAATCCACATAAAATTGCAGAAATCAGAAACTAAGTCTCAGTTTAACCAGTATACCAAGCAAATCTAATGTAATGATTGTACTAAAAAGTTCAAGTTGATGATATAAAACTTACTATCGATTCCACAATAACACTTCCCATCATACTCTACATCGATCTTACCTAAGTGTTGCTTTTCTTTAAGAGGAGAGACTAGAAATGATATGTGATATCCGCAGCTTTTGAATATTGATTACCAATCAAGTTCTGCAACAAAGTTAACTGCCTTCAGTCAGCAAGTAAGACGAGAACAAAAGTGTGTGTGATAAGTCCCTAATAATTGCCCTTTCCATATCTGTCAAAAAGTTTTGTAAAACAAGATACTACATCATTGTACTCAAGAACAACATGCCATGGAAAATATAAACCAGCAAGAAGAACATACCTAAAATTTTGTGGTAGATATCTCCAAGAAGGTTGTCTAACTCTCGTGTCTTCAGGGTATGGTAAAAGAATCGCTGAGTCTCTCCATCCATATTGGAAAACTAATCACAAGAGATATGTAGATTAAAACTTCTGTTTCATATAATGACATATATGCATAGTCCCCAAAGTATGGGGTTAAAGATTTTTAACACAAACAAACTGTACCGCAAATACAAATTCAGTAAGCCTATTAAGTGCAGTTTCATCAAGCTTTTCTCCAAAGATGCACATGAGGTACCCTGCAGAACAGAAAAACTATATATTCATTTACAGAAACGAAATAACTGTTATCAAAGTGTGAAGAAATACATGTGGTCGTGATTTGTTAGAGACACATCGTAGAGTGAAAGGCTATTGAGCAATCAAGAAGCATAGACACCATAGTTGAGCTGATAATTCCATAGACGCATCGTACATGAAGAACCCACTTTACCAAGCTTAATATAACTGAGGTACAGCAATATAAGTAAACTCTACTAGTAAACATTCCATTCTGTATCAAGTTGAAAAGTTATACCCATATTAATGAAGGTAAAATCTGAGCAATCTTCCTCCCAAACTTGTAGCACATGAAGCTGGCGTACACTACAGTCGTAGTAAGAAACTCCAACTCTGGGAAAAGAGTGTTAAAGTTAGATACTCATCCTTGTCAACTACTCCTATCGGAAATAGGATTGACTACGGATTCGAGCCATAGCACATGGTTTCTAAAAATACATAACCAGAGACAGAGATCTAGTTTTAATTATATAATTTCTTTGATCTTCTTAATATAAGACCAACTCCCTCTGATCTTCACCAATTTAGATTCTTCACTGAAAAGTAAAACTGATAGAATGTTGAAGAAATCGGGCAGGATATGCAAAAACATGGACTTACTTGCTGCCAATGCGTTGGAGGAGCCTCGGGAGAGGTGGACAACACAAGTGCATCACTCGGATTAGTCCGCTTCTTCTGATTTACTTCTCCAGAAGGACTTATCGACGAAGAACCACTAGCAACACTAGTTTCACTAGTAGTGTTGGCAGGCGAAGAGGCTGGTCCGCTGAATTCAACGTCGAACCGAAATGCAAAACCCTGCATACAACAAGAAAAGAAAAAGCCTCAACACAGAAAAATGAAGCAATGCTAACTTCGCTCTAAGATGCACATAATACAAGAATAGTTGATAAAGAGAAAGTGATATACCTCTCATCATTGAGTTGAATTTATGTCTTGCAGTGACGGAGTCAAGCTCTTGGATTTTTTTAGTTTGACAGTCTATATGTTTAACCTGCATTTCAAATGCTATTACATAAATAAAGTGGGTGCGCTGGTCTTTGAATATCTACTTCGTAACAAAAAGGATAAATCTTCACTCTGTATGCACATTTAACATAGCTGAGATCTCAAAGGGCTAAGGATCCTTTAAAAAAAAGAGTGAGTAGAATCCTTTTGCCCAAACTAAAATTTCACAAAACAACTTCTATTTTGATAGGGAACAAAACCAAATGAAAAAACACGTGCAGAGCTAAAGCACCAGATTCGCAATAAATTCTCTCTTAGTTGGATCAGCTTCACAGGACCAAATATATCAGAAACATTTGCAGGAATTTCTTCAAGGGTGGTCAAGCCATGAAGTAATGCAGAGACTTAAATTTTAGACTAAAACTAAATGATATAAAGGAAGCATGGGTCAACTTAACTGTGAACATTTAAAGCGTAGCACTTAGGACAATAAGACAAACAGTCATCATACCCTAAACATACCCCCACCAAAGGGAACATGCAACACATTCTATCGAAGAAAATCCTTCTATATTCCAAGTTTCAAATTTAACCTATGAAAACATGTTTTGGTGAAGTTTTAAAATCCCCCAAGTTTATGATGTAAGAATGGCCAGTCTAATCAGTTCACGAATTTAGGTGGAAAATAGAAGCTAAGGGGGGAGAAGATCAAGAGCAATCCTAATGTTCAAATTACTGGATTTGTTTTTTTTTTTAATACCTGGACAGCTATATCACTTGCATCTACAGCATATATGAAGTTTTGTAAGAAAACATGTAACCCCCGTGGTCTATGGAATATACAGACACATAGAAACAGCCTTAATATCCTTGGTATAAAAGCTACATTATTCACAATGTTTCATATCTTTTGTGAACAAGAGGTATTGAAATCAACATCAATACATAAGTTGTGTACACAGATAACAAACTCATACCCGTTTTGCTCCCGCTTGAGAACAGAAGATTGAAAGGATGCATGTTCCACAACCTGTTACAAGCAATCAATGCAGCAATAGGTTTTTCAAACCAAATAATAAACTACCACGTCATAAAGACAGGGGAAGCAAAAAAGTAAACAACAGTCCCAATTCAAATCTTCTTCAATATCATTTGTGAAGATAAAGGAGCATGGTTCGGAAACTACAGCAACGAGAGTATTACCTTGCCTTGGATTAAGCTCTGATGCTGCATTATGGCTTCCCCAAAAAGTTTCCATCCTTTGCCCGATCCTATATCAACCAAGGACAATCCGCAAAGAAGTGAGAAATCCCAGGGAAGAGAAAAATATGAACGATTTCAAAAGG
This sequence comes from Arabidopsis lyrata subsp. lyrata, assembly GCF_000004255.2. Classification (NCBI taxonomy): domain Eukaryota; kingdom Viridiplantae; phylum Streptophyta; class Magnoliopsida; order Brassicales; family Brassicaceae; genus Arabidopsis; species Arabidopsis lyrata. Next base: position 8,578,187 of record NW_003302553.1, on the reverse strand, counting down.
TAAGACACAAAACATCCTAAATTGATGATATATCAGAACAAATTTTCAGCCAAAATTCTGGACGTTTTCTTTTTGAGCAATTTCGAACTGGAAAAGCCAATTTGGTTCAAGAACAAGAAATTATATACATCAAATTAACATACCCAGTAATGATTTTTCAAAACATCAATTGAAGCAAGTTCGAAGATTGACTAGACAATCCGATACTCCCCAAAACCAAAGAGAAATTCAACCCTAAATATGATAAGGCATAAGGGAGAAGAAGAAGCGAAAGAGAGTACCTTGATAATCTCTTCGTGAATCCCAACGTGAGCATATGAATGAAAATAGGCAACGTCTTAGTCAGTACAAGGAGTAGGAGAAGACTCCGAAGTCTCCAATGACTTCTGCTCGCCAAGCTCGTCGGAAACCCTAGGCTCATTGGCTCCGTCGTCTCTAAGGTCACGAGCTCCGCCGCCTCTTGGCTCGGTCAAACGAGCTGAGACCACCGACTTGCTTGTCTTCAGAAACCTTCTCTTCTCTTCTCTGACGCTTGACGACGAATGTTGTTGTAAGTAAAAAACTAGTTTCCAAAGGAGCATCGTTTTTACATTTTTTTTTTTAACACTAAGTACATTTTTAAAATTTTAACTAACTAAATCAAACCATTCAAAGAAATAAATAAATCGATTATTTTATTTAATTATATATATAATTTCTCTAAGCGGAATTGTATAACTCGGTTAATTTAAAAAGTCAACAGAATCAGATCATTTGTTAAATAAAAATTAATCAAAATTTATATCTACTGTAGTGATTATTCAACTTTTGATCCTCTTGTTATTATGTGTCGTTATAAAAGTAAAATAAAAAGCTTATTACATCCGATCCGCACCTTTCATTTTCTTTGTTATTATTTACTTCTTCTTTTTCACCTTTGCTTTGTTTTACAATGTAAATGACCTATTTTAAAATTTTACAGTTTAAATAACTAAATAGACAAAACAAAACAATAAGTATTATAATTTACCAAATCTCTTTTCTCTCCTCCGGGAAAACACTTTCGTGAGAGTAGAGTATGAAGATTTTTGTTTCATGTGCTCGAAAGAATGTTACAGTTTCTATTTTCTGTAACACTCTCCAAGCTGACCACTTTAGTAGCAATACATCCGCCGCATTATTCAAGAAAGCCATGGAAGAAGCCAAATCTTTAATTTGCCGAAAGTTTGATCCATCAACTACATTTTTTAAGTAAATATAAACTAACGTTTTCTAAACAAACGACTTCTTTCTCACGAATAGTTACTATCTCTAGCTCAAACCTTACTAAAGGTCTACGTTTAAGGGTCAATCTTTCAAATACATTTCTAGTCGTAAATTTTCCCAAGTCACCTTTTTCTAAAACAAAACCTTATGACATACGTAACGAAGATCATCTACGCAACACAAAGGTTCATGTGAGCAAGTATTAGTAAGACATTGCAAAAAAAAAAAAAAAAGAGAAAAGAAGGTTAAAACTTTAAGCGCATTTATCAATAAAAAAGAAACAAAAAGGTTAGAAGTTATCCATTGATCTTGTGAAAGAATAGGCAATTAGTGTCAAAACTTGCTAAATGGCCTCCTTATAAAAACAAGAAATGAGATAAAAAAAATTCACTTGTGCTATCTCAATTGATTCCCAGAATCACCATGTTCCTCACTCTCTCGCATTACAACTTCCACTACTTGCAATACTTGAAAACCCATTACAAAAAGTATGGTTCAAAATCCAGTTTAAGATTGTTGTTACTTAACGTTTGGATTTAGAAATGGAGGTGGGAACACTAAGCAATAATTACTTGGATCTGCATCGGTCAATGACTGTGATAACATATTTGTCTAGTGTCTAAGGCGTTGAAAAAGTTTCGGATACAAAGAAGGACAATACGGATTAAGGAAAAAATTTTAAAGACGCAAAAATATACTCAGAAAATTCACTAATTCAAGGATCTATACACGATCCAAAAACCTCTGAAGACAAATTTCTTAGCCCCTTGAGCATTATATTTTCTTTACAAGAAACCCACAACCTTAATGTCTAAAAATTAATACAAGCCTAAGTTCCATTCTATGGATCAATATAAATCCTAATGGAAATTGCCATGTTTCATTTTATCGGTTAGTATTGTATTATTGGTGTGTCGTACGTTAAAACAAAACACATATTAGATAAAAATAATGTTGAACTTTTATGGGCGGTTAAGAAATTGCTAGAGTTGCGATAATTTTATCGGTTATTATTGTATTATTGGTGTGTCGTACGTTTATTGCTAGCTTTGGATGCCTAAATCGTGAAAGCAGTTGGAAAGTGCCGAAAACCGAAAAACAGTTGTGTTTTAATGTCTTTTTTTTAAATAACTCTTAAAACTTTAAGCGCATTTATCAATAAAAAAGAAACAAAAAGGTTAGAAGTTATCCATTGATCTTGTGAAAGAATAGGCAAATAGTATCAAAACTTGCTAAATGACCTCCTTATAAAACAGAAATGAGATAAAAAATCACTTGTGCTATCTCAATAGATTCCCAGTTGTGCTGGGTCTGGGCCTTAACAAAGTTGATCCAGTTACAAAAGAAGCAAATCGGGAAAACAATCGGAAAACGGGAAAAAAGCTCCGACCCTGTTGTATCACCGGAAGCAGATTGTCGCAGCACTAATTCCGGCGGGATTCAAGCTCCACGGCTTTGCGAAGGCACCGAAGGATTAGAACCAACAACAGAAGAACCCGATTTCCGTCGTCGATCCTTTTCCGACGAGCCACCATACCCACTACGGAACTCCCAGAATGCACAACATCCAACATCCGGCATCGACGTTCTCAGATCCCGACCAAGCAACCTGAGAAGCTCAGACCAAACCCCTCTCTCCCATTTCCGAAAATCCCCAATCTTCCCCGAGCAGAACCCAATCAAACCGGTCCGGTGGAAACAGATCGCGGAAGAAACAAATAGCTGACGGCTCACTCAAGCCCACCTGAATCCTGAATCCGCGACCGCCATCTTAGATCCGCAAAGATCTACAGTTAACCACGCCGACGAACAACGCTACCCACCTCTCTCCCATCGGCTTCCGCCGTAGCCACCGCGCTAGATGAGCGGTTGAGCCGCGAAATGACTCCAAGCACCTCACCGGCGTCCTCAACCGAGAGGCCCTGCTACGAAGCTTCTCTTCCGTCAAACCAGAACCATAGCTACGCCGGCCTAATTATATTTGTAAACAGAATCGTTTTAAAAGGGCTAAGGATCCTTTAAAAATAGGCAAAAGCCCATGAGCCCATCTTGGCTTTGTTCCCAAATTAGGTTTTCGTAAAATAAAAGAAAGATAACATCTTTCATATCCACCCACACACCTTCGTCTTCTTCTCCTCTCGAACAGATCTGAAAAATAATGCCGTGTTCTAAACTTTCGAATTTGGCACTCTCTTTCGATTCCGATGGGCTGCGTCCTCCAGAAACGCCGTTCAGCCGCTGCGTTATAGTCGTCCGTCGATGTTCAGGCCAATGGAGCCGATCATTTTCTCTATTCGCGGAGAGTCATCGTTCATCGTCGATGTCACCGTAAGTAATTTGTTTTTACTTTTTCTTTTTTTACCCCACAGATAAGTTTGGGTGCACTGTATCTACACTAGGTTGTTCCTATGGGATTTTTGCCCATTTCAAATTTTTTCACATCCGAAAGATTTTCCCTCTTCTCTTTAAATATCTCCCTCTCTTCTCCTAAAAACTTTCTAAACTTTCTCATTTTAATCCATCTGAATTCTCTCCAGCAGATTCTAATTTCTTCCTATACTCCTCTCAACAATGGCGGCACCAAATTTTAGATGCGTCTCTAACAAATCACGACCACATGTATTTCTTCGCACTTTGATAACAGTTATTTTGTTTCTGTAAATGAATATATAGTTTTTAAATGAATATTGGTAATCAATATTCAAAAGCTGCGGATATCACATATCATTTATAGTCTCTCCTCTTAAAGAAAAGCAACACTTGTTCGCGTTCCTACTAACTAATTAGCTATTTATGAGAAATGACTTATTCATTCTTCTTGGTTTTTCAAGCATTTTATCGTTGGCTGGTGTATCCCATCAGAATAACTACGTAAGGCCTGTCCTGACAATAGAATCATTGCTTGTAATTCGAAAATGGAAGGTGAAGTTGACTCTGTCAGCTGCACTTATCTCTTGTTGTTGCATTTATAAATAAACTCCTTACGGAAAATTATATCTGTAAAAAATCAGTACTGGGTGGGCAGGCATATATTGCAGGAAAATGG
>NW_003302553.1:8571821-8573393 GCF_000004255.2 Arabidopsis lyrata subsp. lyrata | reverse complement strand
AGGTCTTAACGTCATGCATTATTTTTTATCCTTTTTACAATCGCTTTTTATGTATATTTTCGTTACTAAGATTAGTCGTACTACAACAAGATATTTTGTGCAATGGGAAGCAAGTTCATGACTGCGGAGCAATCTACATTTATGAAAGATCTGCATCAGGGAGGAATGATGCTCAAGTATTCCAAACTGCTTCTATTTTTAACTTGATTTCAAGCAGCTCCACTACTGATAGGCCTTGTGAGCCGGTCTCAATCGCTTCAGTCAGTTAATGACTTCTAGTTCACGAGCTCCATTATTTAAGTTCATGGGGACCAAAGAATGAAAATACCAATCAAAATTCAACTGTGCATTGTTCATGACTTATGATCGTGTTCCTAATCATTGTGACTGATTTGAATTCTCTAGGCAGGCAACTTCAAGATCTGTGTGTCTATTAGACGAGTTTGGTAAAGGCACTCTAACAGAAGGTGAAGATTTCTCCACCCTCTGCATTGGATAAAAGGCATGTGTTTGTGAAAACTTCTGCTTTACCCACACTCTTATTTGAAGTACAGATGGTATTGGCTTGCTTGGTGGGAGAATTATTTCATACGAGAATGGATGGGTGCCCAAAATGAAACTATTTAACCCAAAATATTAATTATATATTTTGGACTGATAAAAAGTAACTGAAAATATGAAAAAAAAATACAATTAAAAACTCGAAAATATCATTTATTGTTATACCGAAATAACTAAAATACTTAAAATAAGCAAAATATCTCCGAACCAAATTTTATACAAATTTAACCATTTTTTTAATTTATTTCGATAATTCTAAAATAAATGGATCCGAACCTCGAACAAAAAGTTTAAAATATTTGAAAGGGTTATAGATGCTTCAATCTAAAATAAATGGTACCGAACGGGTGAAGTCAATGTTTATAGTAAAGATATATGTGTCGGTTTCGGAAGCATTAAGTTTTTAAGTTGGTCAGAGAACATACAAATTTGTGGGGTTTAATTATGTTTATTGTTTTGTGTTATTGTTTGTATAAAAAAAACAATACGAGTAAGAATGGAAAACAGTTTGCGGAGTAATAATTATCAAGAAAAAAAGAAGATGTTAATAATTGTGGATAATATATAACCGTCTATATAGATACTAAGCAAGCTTTTGTAAAAAGAGCTGAAGTAATAATAGTTGATAATACATAACTGACCGTCTATATAGATCCTAAATAAGTTTTTCTAGAAAGAGCTGAAGTTATAACTGTGGATATATATCTCTATATATATATATATATATATATATATATATCCACAAGTTTTTGTTAGCTATCCGTAGATCACTATTGGATGATCTTCATCTTTCTCCGAATTATACACTTCTTTCTAGAAAGAGGTGGAGAAAAGTGAACTCTAGACGATGCGGTAGTGCACGACAGCCAAGATTCCATGGCTGTCAGGGAGAAAAGGAAACAAGTAGTTAGTATTAAAAATAGGTATATAACAAAATTGTTTTTTTGGGAACTTACCGCTGAGACCTGCGGTGACCCTCCGCCGGATGCTTCATTCACAAAATTGTACTCT
>NW_003302553.1:8324613-8570834 GCF_000004255.2 Arabidopsis lyrata subsp. lyrata | reverse complement strand
ATGAATCGGAAAGAATGTTTAGATAGCCATACCGTGATTTTCATGGATTGTCTGGAGATTGTACCAGCCTGGTCTACGGAGAGGGCCAATAGGGCCAATATGAGGAGGAGGATTTGGTGCCGCCATTGTTGAGAGGAGTAGAGGAAGAAATTAGAATCTGCTGGAGAGAATTCAGATGGATTAAAATGAGAAAGTTTAGAAAGTTTTTAGGAGAAGAGGGAGATATTTAAAGAGAAGAGGGAAAATCTTTCGGATGTGAAAAAATTTGAAATGAGCAAAAATCCCATAGGAACAACCTAGTGTAGATACAGTGCACCCAAACTTATCTGTGGGGTAAAAAAAGAAAAAGTAAAAACAAATTACTTACGGTGACATCGACGATGAACGATGACTCTCCGCGAATAGAGAAAATGATCGGCGCCATTGGCCTGAACATCGACAGACGACTATAACGCAGCGGCTGAACGGCGTTTTTGGAGGACGCAGCCCATCGGAATCGAAAGAGAGTGCCAAATTCGAAAGTTTAGAACACGGCATTATTTTTCAGATATGTTCGAGAGGAGAAGAAGACGAAGGTGTGTGGGTGGATATGAAAGATGTTATCTTTCTTTTATTTTACGAAAATCTAATTAGGGAACAAAGCCAAGATGGGCTCATGGGCTTTTGCCTATTTTTAAAGGATCCTTAGCCCTTTTAAAACAATTCTGTTTACAAATATAATTAGGCCGGCGTAGCTATGGTTCTGGTTTGACGGAAGAGAAGCTTCGTAGCAGGGCCTCTCGGTTGAGGACGCCGGTGAGGTGCTTGGAGTCTTTTCGCGGCTCAACCGCTCATCTAGCGTGGTGGCTACGGCGGAAGCCGATGGGAGAGAGGTGGGTAGCGTTGTTCGTCGGCGTGGTTAACTGTAGATCTTTGCGGATCTAAGATGGCGGTCGCGGATTCAGGATTCAGGTGGGCTTGAGTGAGCCGTCAGCTATTTGTTTCTTCCGCGATTTGTTTCCACCGGACCGGTTTGATTGGGTTCTGCTCGGGGAAGATTGGGGATTTTCGGAAATGGGAGAGAGGGGTTTGGTCTGAGCTTCTCAGGTTGCTTGGTCGGGATCTGAGAACGTCGATGCCGGATGTTGGATGTTGTGCATTCTGGGAGTTCCGTAGTGGGTATGGTGGCTCGTCGGAAAAGGATCGACGACGGAAATCGGGTTCTTCTGTTGTTGGTTCTAATCCTTCGGTGCCTTCGCAAAGCCGTGGAGCTTGAATCCCGCCGGAATTAGTGCTGCGACAATCTGCTTCCGGTGATACAACAGGGTCGGAGCTTTTTTCCCGTTTTCCGATTGTTTTCCCGATTTGCTTCTTTTGTAACTGGATCAACTTTGTTAAGGCCCAGACCCAGCACAACTGGGAATCAATTGAGATAGCACAAGTGAATTTTTTTATCTCATTTCTTGTTTTTATAAGGAGGCCATTTAGCAAGTTTTGACACTAATTGCCTATTCTTTCACAAGATCAATGGATAACTTCTAACCTTTTTGTTTCTTTTTTATTGATAAATGCGCTTAAAGAAGCATATGCTTTAATCATTTGTTTCCGGTTCAGTTTCATGAAATTATTCCTGAGTTTAAGTTTGATAGCTTCATTTCGTTGCATGAAATTAAGTTTGATAGTCTGATTTGATTCCGATTCATGATATAGTTTTATTGTTGTTCTGAAATTTGAAATTCATGAAATGATTTCATGATATAGTTTGAATTTATCCATGTTTGATATTCATGTGTAGATGTTGTGGGTCAGATAGTGACTGATTCTCGAAATCGGTGGTTAACCGGCCATGAGCTTAACCTGATTCCGATTCATGATATAGTTTCATTGTTGTTCTGAAATTTGAAATTCATGAAATGATTTCCTGATATAGTTTGATTTATCCATGTTTGATATTCATGTGTAGATGTTGTGGGTCAGATAATGACTGATTCTCGAAACCGGTGGTTAACCGGCCATGAGCTTAACCTGATTCTTCAGAATGCTAACTCTCTGACTGTGTCTACACCTTCTGCCCGAAACGGAAGTATAGGACTGTTTCTTTACAATGTCGAGGCCTACAGAGATGATATGTAAGTTTCATGTATACTCTCACATAATTTCATACTATTCTTCCTACAGACTTATTTAACTTTTTCCCTTTAGGCTTTGGCAACACTTTGACGGTGGAAATCCACATAGAGGGACCCTGGATGGTGTGAGGTATACGGAGAGTACCAATTTTGTGAATGAAGCATACCGGCGGAGGGACCACCGCAAGTCTCAGCGGTAAGTTTCCCAAAAAAACAATTTTGTTATATACCTATTTTTAATACTAACTACTTGTTTCCTTTTCTCCCTGACAGCCATGGAATCTTGGCTGTCGTGCACTACCGCATCGTCTAGAGTTCACTTTTCTCCACCTCTTTCTAGAAAGAAGAGTATAATTCGGAGAAAGATGAAGATCATCCAATAGTGATCCCGGATAGCTAACAAAAACTTATATATATATATATATCCACAGTTATAACTTCAGCTCTTTCTAGAAAAACTTATTTAGGATCTATATAGACGGTCGGTTATGTATTATCCACTATTATTACTTCAGCTCTTTTTACAAAAGCTTGCTTAGTATCTATATAGACGGTTATATATTATCCACAATTATTAACATCTTCTTTTTTTCTTGATAATTATTACTCCGCAAACTGTTTTCCATTCTTACTCGTACTGTTTTTTTTATACAAACAATAACACAAAACAATAAACATAATTAAACCCCACAAATTTGTATGTTCTCTGACCAACTTAAAAACTTAATGCTTCCGAAACCGACACATATATCTTTACTATAAACATTGACTTCACCCGTTCGGTACCATTTATTTTAGATTGAAGCATCTATAACCCTTTCAAATATTTTAAACTTTTTGTTCGAGGTTCGGATCCATTTATTTTAGAATTATCGAAATAAATTAAAAAAATGGTTAAATTTGTATAAAATTTGGTTCGAAGATATTTTGCTTATTTTAAGTATTTTAGTTATTTCGGTATAACAATAAATGATATTTTCGAGTTTTTAATTGTTTATTTTTTTTCATATTTTCAGTTACTTTTTATCAGTCCAAAATATATAATTAATATTTTGGGTTAAATAGTTTCATTTTGGGCACTCATCCATTCTCGTATGAAATAATTCTCCCACCAAGCAAGCCAATACCATCTGTACTTCAAATAAGAGTGTGGGTAAGGCAGAAGTTTTCACAAACACATGCCTTTTATCCAATGCAGAGGGTGGAGAAATCTTCACCTTCTGTTAGAGTGCCTTTACCAAACTCGTCTAATAGACACACAGATCTTGAAGTTGCCTGCCTAGAGAATTCAAATCAGTCACAATGATTAGGAACACGATCATAAGTCATGAACAATGCACAGTTGAATTTTGATTGATATTTTCATTCTTTGGTCCCCATGAACTTAAATAATGGAGCTCGTGAACTAGAAGTCACTAACTGACTGAAGCGATTGAGACCGGCTCACAAGGCCTATCAGTAGTGGAGCTGCTTGAAATCAAGTTAAAAATAGAAGCAGTTTGGAATACCTGAGCATCATTCCTCCCTGATGCAGATCTTTCATAAATGTAGATTGCTCCGCAGTCATGAACTTGCTTCCCATTGCACAAAAGATCTTGTTGTAGTACGACTAATCTTAGTAACGAAAATATACATAAAAAGCGATTGTAAAAAGGATAAAAAATAATGCATGACGTTAAGACCTGTCAGTTAAACCAATAGTTGTTGCATCTGCTGGTACAAAGCTTCCAATATGGGATAGGAAAACAAGTAAAGCCACCTACAAATAGCAAGTCAGAACTTGAGTTGTCAATTCATGATGGCGAAGTACAATTTGGTTGGACGAAGAGAAATAAGACTAGTTCACAAGTTTAAGTTGTAATGCACGCCTATATATAGTCAAAACAATTCAATCAACAATCAGCTCACCATTATCATTGATTTCAGTGTCGCTCGGGATAAATGTATCCACAGCCATTTCCTGCAATATATGCCTGCCCACCAGTACTGATTTTTACAGATATAATTTTCCGTAAGGAGTTTATTTATAAATGCAACAACAAGAGATAAGTGCAGCTGACAGAGTCAACTTCACCTTCCATTTCGAATTACAAGCAATGATTCTATTGTCAGGACAGGCCTTACGTAGTTATTCTGATGGGATACACAAGCCAACGATAAAATGCTTGAAAAACCAAGAAGAATGAATAAGTCATTTCTCATAAATAGCTAATTAGTTAGTAGGAACGCGAACAAGTGTTGCTTTTCTTTAAGAGGAGAGACTAGAAATGATATGTGATATCCGCAGCTTTTGAATATTGATTACCAATATTCATTTAAAAACTATATATTCATTTACAGAAACAAAATAACTGTTATCAAAGTGTGAAGAAATACATGTGGTCGTGATTTGTAAGAGACGCATCGTAGAGTGAAAGGCTATTGAGCAATCAAGAAGCATAGACACCATAGTTGAGCTGATAATTCCAGGACATGTGGTTCCCAAAAATGAATTCGTGCAGCTAAATCTCACCTTTCTTAGGGATGAGATGAAATTCCAAAAGGTAATTATGTTAAAAAATAGCTAGTATATAACACTGTATAGAACTTATGCGAAAGCTAAAACGTGAAACTTCAGACCCACCAATTTGTTGAATATATAGACGATACAAGGAGGAAGCTTTTCCTTATGCGAATGAGGAAAGTGTTCTAACTCCTTCGCTGAAACCTGTCAGTAATTAGAATCATTCAAGAGAGATTCCAGTTTGCCTTCATTTATCAATTAAAGGAACTTATCACATAGAACAAACCTCCTGCAGAAACTCTGGCAACTCCTCGTATATTTGCCTCAGCTCATCCAACTGGTAAAATAAGAAATGAGTTACTTGCAAGATAACAAAAGATTAGTGGTATGACAACCTGAACAAAATGAACTTCTATGATAACCTCAGCACAGAACCCTTCTTTCACCAATGTTTGATATCCCCTCTCTTTGCTTCTAGTTACATCAATGACTCCAATGACCTGTGGAGTTAAAGTCTGTTGTTACTGAAAAACAGTAGTCATACACATCTCTCAGTCAAAGGCCTGCTGAATTTGTTTAACCCAGTTTCTCAAATGTTGGGTTATCCAACTTCTGAATAACCTTAAAATTGTGAATTTTTCAGAATAAATCTTAGCTGAGCTTCCTTTAGCCACTCAATTTTTTTTTGCAAATGGAGGATGGCCTCAGATTTTACAATATAATCATTCCATTTAAGGTTTTAAGTTTCTCTAAGGAAAGGAAAGTGAGATGTTAAGACCTCAATTTTGAAAGCATCAAGATCTGAGCTTAGGAAAGCATGGATTATAAAGAATGGAGAAACAGAATGTAAAATCAACTGACCAGTTCATATACATAGTCTAGCTCTGTGCTGATACATAAGCCGGCCTACAACATGACAAGAGAACTTAGCAACAACCACGAAAGTGGATCAAAGAGTGGGAGAATAGCAATTGAAGCTTCATAAGTTGATGATAAAAACATTAGTAACCTTTTCAATAATGTCCAAGTTGAAGCGTCTCATATGCTCTCCGAGACTTTCTGAAACTCCAACTTCAAATATCTTGAATTTCTTATTTTACCATAAGAATGCCATATCCAGCAAACAAAGGTCTTATCAGAACAAAATTGGAATCTGTAGAACTGGCATAGAAGAAAGTATATGGCAAACAATGAATCCATCTTCTCTGTCTAGGCAGAATATGCTTTGTCACATGGTTTGATTGGGACGCGGTTTGGTTTGATGTAAACCGGTATTTGAACCGAAATTGACCGGGTGAGGTTTTAGGATAAACTAAGCAGCCATTTCCGAGTAAAGAAGAGCTCTGTTTCTGAAAGAAATTTTACAGAGTCGATCGTCTAAAGCGTTAAAGCACTTCTTAGTGGTAAGTAATTTCGATTTATTAATCCTTCTTGTATCTTTGTATTCGAAATTACTTGCTTGTTTCTCGATTCCGTCTCTGTCATGATGTTTGCGGCTGTTAATTGGAAGTGGAAAGGTCTGTCCTTTATCTATATAAAATGGTGCATAGAAGGTGTTCGACGAAATGCCTAGCTCAAATTCCTTTAGTTACATTAGCTCTCGATAGCCAGTTCATTCTTTTCAAAAATAATTGAAGATTATTTCACTTCTCAAGATTTTCTGTCTTTTATATTGTTGACACTATATCAGCAAATGTTTCTTGCAGGTGGTTTAATTCTTGTATGCTCTGTTTCAAGCTCAACAAACCCAATCCTATTGGGGATTTGGCTGGATTTTATACCATATTTTAGCATGATTGTTTGATAAACCTTGATAGATTGCCTCTTGTTGTAACCTTCGCTACGAAAATGTCTCTGGTTTGCTCTTCATCTTGTGTAGCTCCCTTATCACAGACTAGACAGTCGCGTCCAAGTTTTCTGAAACTCGAAACATGTACCTTAAGTTTATGCTCTCCCGCCGGCTACCCTAATTTTACCAGGAAGCATATCAGTTACTTGTTCACAGAACCGCTTAAGCTTCGTTGGCTAGCAAAGAGTCGGATATTAGCTAGTCAGGAGTCTTTTACAGAGACCAGCACAATAGATATGGATTGGGAAGATCAGGAGGAAATTGAGGATACTGGGTCACCTTGGGAAGGTTCGGTTATGTATAGGAGAAATGCTTCAGCTACACATGTGGAATATTGCACTACCTTAGAGAGGCTTGGGTTGGGAAGATTGTCAACAGAGGTCTCGAAGAAGAGAGCTTCCGCAATGGGACTAAGAGTGACAAAAGATGTAAAGGATTATCCAGATGGCACGCCGGTGCAAGTTTCGGTTGATGTCATAAGAAAGAAGAAGAAACTGAGACTCGATGGAATTGTCAGGACTGTTATCACACTCGGCTGCAATAGGTGCTTTCTTGTGAACTTAATCACAGCTTCTTTACTATCCTGTGATTGCATCAACTTTGTTATTTACCGGTTTTCTCTTATGTGTTTGAAGATGTGGTGAGTCAACAGGTGAGAGCATCTTCTCCAACTTCTCGCTATTACTAACCGAAGATCCAGTTGAAGAACCCGATGTCATTGATCTAGGATTCACATTCGGAGGTGACAAAGCCAATTCCTTCTCTGGATTGTCGAATGATAAAGAAGAAGGCGAAGATGATGATGATGATGATTCATGGATAGATTGGGAGGATACGCTTCATTTTCCACCTGAGGTGAAAGAAATAGATATCTCAAAGCATATAAGAGACTTGGTGCATTTAGAAATCACCATCACTGCGATATGCGATTCTGCATGTAAAGGAATGTGCTTGAAATGCGGTGCGAATCTGAATAAGAGGAAATGTGATTGTGGCAGAGAAGAGAAGGATAAAGGATATGGACCTCTCGGAAACCTGAGAGAGCAAATGCAACAAAAAGAGGGACTGAGGAACTAAACTCAACAACAATTGTTCTTTTTTCTTCATCTTGTCTGTTTTACTGTCATAAAACTCAAGACCAGGTGTACAATAATGTTCAAAAGTGAATCTGAAGTAGCTATAGCTTTTTTTGTAAGATCATCATATGATTTTTTTTTTTAGAATCAATAATCAAAAGAGAGAAACAGATTTTTATTTGCAAAACGTCATATGACAGCGTTCTAGCCTCATCATCAATTTCACAAATTTACATGTTATAAAAATCATTACATATTTGAATATGAACAGTATCAACATCTTTTGAGACTTTGACGACGTTGAACAGAGAGATTCAAAGAATTTAAAGGTTTCTACTTCTTCTTAAGCTCAAGTAGTCTTGACCATCGCTTATGAACAGAAGCTGTATTTGTCTCACCAACGTCTGCAAAAGCAATTGAGAAAACCAAAACTCTTTAATCCTTATGAACCAATTAACAAACATGTCATGTGAAAATAGGAAAGAAACAAAACCAACAGAATGTTGCTTACAATGCAGTGTTGGTTCCGATTTTTCGCAGGAATCGGAGCATATATCCTACAAGTAAATAACAATTTAAGTGAAACATGTACACTCCACACGCAAGATTCATGAAGGCAAGATATATGCATAATCGATCTCAGATTTTGGCCTTATGGATTACATGAAACTTTGAAACTGAATCTTACTTTAGCATAAGTTGTGAGTCGGATAGTGTCTTGTACAAGGGAATCAAGGTTAGCTTCATATCCAGGTCTCACATATATTACCTGCCAACAGAGGAGATTTTACTCATCTCAATTTGGTGAGATGCAGATAGAATATGTAGAGAGAGGTTATGATGTTCTACCGAAGGATCATCGCCGCCAATTTCTGGCAGTGTTGAAGCTCGATTTTCCCGGCTTGATGGCAAAATCCAGACAGTGAAACTTGTATCAATCTGGTCATCAAAACAGTTTTTTTCTCGGATGCTTAACAGGGTTTTTCAAGAAACCTCTTTAGAGTTAAACAGTTACCAGTCGAGGATAAAGAGAAGAGCAAATGCTGCACTTTCTTGCGATAGAAGTCATGATTCTTCCATCTACTGAGAGGCCCATGCTCGCGTGCTAGACAAGTAAAAACACTAAATGATTGATTGGGTAAGAGAGAAGACAGATTCTAATATTCAAACACTGTCACTTCATCATCACATTAAACCATAAATGCATAGCTAAGCTCACAACACAGTGGTGTAGAAGATAGTTACCCTTTGGACAGAGAGGTCGACAGAGACACGGGAATTGGGAGGGCCATCTTCAACAAGATCTTGAAGGTGAAGATCACGCAGAGAGACATCGTACTGAGTGTTCCAGTTTCCATTCCATTTTCCTTCACTAGGAGATAAAGTGATCAGACGCTTCACTGTTTTTGAGCTCCCTCCTCCATTAATGGCTGCCTAAAACATTGGGTTTGGATCCAAACAAATTGTGAGGACTCTTTACATATCCAAACCCAGAACAATAAAAAAAAACATGCAATGAAAAGAAAAGTTGAAAGCAGAGAAGAAGTAAAATACGGAAGAAGCTTGGTGTTTCTTGGAGAGGGAAGAAAAGGGAAGGTGATGATTATTGCCGGAAACTTTGTTCTTGGAGTTCAAGAGATTTGGAGAGAACAAACAACGTACAGCCATGGATGATGATTCGCTCTGTGTCTGTGAAGAAGAAGAAGCTAAGGTCCTCGACCATGCAATTGCAAACCTTATCCGGTATTACCACTCAACACCAGTCTTTTGGTTCTCGACGTACGTGTCTTTTTCTCATACTCCAAACAAAAATAAATTCAAACTAGTATGTAAGCTGAGAGTTTTACCAAAATACCCTTACCTTAATCTGGAAACCACAAAAGAGCCCTACCTGCCCCAATTCTTAAAACCCTCGGACCCAGAAAAGCTTCTCCATCGCCACTGATTTCTAAATAGGTACTGATATCTTCTTCTTCGTCTCTTTTTGCTTCTCTCAGTTTGATTTGAATGATTTATCGGAAACTAGGTAATCGGATTTTGAGATTTTGACTAGATTTGTTCCTCAGAAATTATGGAATTCTAGTGCTAGATTTTGTTTTTTCGTTGATCTGATTTTCCATGTTTTGCTGATCATTTTAGCTTAGATTATTATTATTGTTGTTACAGATATGCTCTTGTAACATTGAATTGTTCAATTTCATTATAGGAGTTGGCATGAAGCTAGAAAATATTAGACCAAGGTAATATGGATAATTCTAAAGTGGAAGTTGACAATGATCATGCAAGCGGATCGAAAGGATCAAGCGTTGGGGAAAACAGTTTGGATTCTGAAGAGTATGATGATATGTCTGATGATTCAACAGAGGAGGAGTCTGATGAGAATTCTGCGAGCTATGGAAAAATCCTTATGGATTATCTTATGTCTGAAATGATTGCTGATATGTATGATGATTTTACAGACGACCTGTTCGATATTCTTGCAGCTAGAATCCCTTCACTTAGCGCACTACGAACCTGCAATAAGCAGCCATCAGATGACAAGACTAGTACGGTGTTTTATTCAATGAATGTCCTCAATAATCTTACTGGTGTGAGGATGTGGTCGCCTTTATACGTTGCATCGTTGACTCATATTCAGGCTCATGTAACTCACAGAGAGGCATTCTTAGCATTTTCTGATCCCGAGAATAAGATTTGCTACTTAGAGCACAAGACTAGCAAAAAGAGAGATGAATGAATTGCTTAGTGTGTATTGCTTTTGCTTATTAAGATGTTTTCCTATTGATTATTAAGATTTTAAGTTTGATTCATCTTTTACAAGTAATCTGCAAGAGGAATGATCTCAAAAGAAGCTAATGTAATTCTATCTGTTGTAATTGTAGAGAAGACATTTTTAAGTGTTATTCTTACAGTTAACCACATGATGGGTTTTACTATCTTCTATTCTTTTTTTCTTTTTTCTAAAACCAAAAAAAAAAAAGTAAAAGAAAACATTTCACGAGATGCAATGTCACAGCTTCAAGGCCAAGCAAAGTCAATGTCACTGTTATCAACATCCCATACTCCAAGACCTATCTCATCAAACAACTGCTCATAACTCCAGCTTGAGTATCCCAAGAAAAACCAGTACTCACTTGGATTTAGCTCTCTAGATTTCAACTCTTGGATTCGACGGGCCACTGATTGATGATCTAAGAAATAAACGCCTGGTGAGATTTCCGGGTGATCATGGTCCGTGGATGAGTCTTTCTCTCGGGTCAGAGCTAAAAGTGGTATTCCTGGATCCACGACGGGACCTCCGAACAATAGAGGAGTCTCTTCCAAGAGCTCGGCTGTTTCCCCTAGGTCAGGGAACGATTTCCACCTTATCCGTTTGTTGAAGATTAGACCCAGGAAACCGAATTCAGGGCCTGCTTTTATGATCAGAATCTTTGATTTGGCAAATGGTTGGGAGGCAGCTAGTTTTTCTGTAGCGACCAGGATTGTGCCGGTTTTCACTTGGGGAGCGGTTGTGAGCGAGTGTGTTGGAGGCGATTCGGAATTGACCTGGTAATGGTTTACCTCTCTTTCAGCGGGCTCTCTGTTCCTTAAAACGACCTCAACAAGTTTATCACCATCTGTCACTTTATAGTCTACCGCAGATGAAGATTGATCCAACTTGTTTGAGTTTCTTCTTCCATTTCTAGACAGAGTAGGAAGGAGTCCTGCCAGAGAAAGACTCATAACTTACTTTGTTTATGCTTCAGATCAAAACAGAAGTATAAAAAGCCAAAAGCATTCCTCAGCAACCAGCTAAGGCCGGAAAAAAACGAGTTACTACGAAATAACTGAATCACAAGTTGTAGAGCATGTTAAGATTCTGCAGAAATATGTTCCTACAGTATTGTCCTAGAAGGTCAGACACTTAAGAGATAATATTTAGCATAAATGTGTAAACAAGTGAATAAACAAGGATTCAGATGCTGACTTACTGAAAAACCCACGAGAGTTATTTGCATGGCGTGCTAGAAACTCTGTTATGTCAGTTACAGATGTCTCCCCTTCATATGGAGTGACTTTGTTTCTCTCGGCTGGAAATAATATCAGAGAAGGATACACTTCCCTCTGCAATGTTACAGATTCATAGAGCGAGTGAATACTGGATTCAGAAATGAGAATATGGTGTATACAATCATAAGCTCTAACTACTCAATAGCAAAACTGTGATATGGATATACTAGAATAAATAAAACAAACCAGACTAAAAATTAGACAAGCTATCATGAAAAGTACCTGATTTATTGATTTTAGGATTAAGCTGCAATCATTCAACGTGCAGTCCATTAAGTAGATAAGTGGAGATTTTAGATTCTCGCCATTAGTTGGTGTCTCTGCTTCAGAACAGAAAAAGCAACAGAAGAAGAGAAACAAGAAACTTTAAAAACATGTCCACTTCACTTTCAATATTACAATTAGTACACTCAGATAGAAAATAGGAGTAAGAACACTAGTCAATCTATATCACATACCTGATTTGAACCTTTGATTGTTCGTAGATCCTCCTTGTATAATCGCTTTATATTCTTTTAGTGAACGGTATACTTCATGCAGAACTAGCTCCATCCTCTGACAAAACCCACACCAGTTATTACTAAAAAGGACCAAAACGTCCTGGCACAGAGGACAAGGAGCCTTCTCTGCACTGGATTGATCCCATGCATGAACCATATGGGAGAAGGTACTGACTGTGACACGGGGAATAGAATCCACCTCGTGAAAATCCAGATTAACAAAAGGTGGAACTGTAGCTTTTTTAGGCGTCTGAATGCTAGATTCAGACTGTGTATAAGGAGATAGACTTCCATTGAGATATCCATCAAGAAAGTCGACCAGTGACGAATAGCTGAACTTATCTTGAAGGACATAGTGCTGTTGTAAAGCAGGGTCAATAATTACTGCTGATGGAATCTTTACATCACCAGTAAGAGCCCTCAGTAATACATAATTTGCATCAGAGAAGAAAAATGAACCCGTGAATTTATGCACTAGATCTTCCTTCGGTTCTGAGTGCAACGATACCTTGATCTCTCCATTAATATTTTTTTTCAAATAAACCTCAGTCTTATCGGTTTCTGCCATTACTAATTGTTCACTCCTATTTGTAGTAACCTGCTCTTCATCACTAGGGGAGGAGGATTCAGTTTCAGAGGATTTCATTTCATCTTTTTCTTCAGAACTCATACTGACTCTGTTCTGCACCTCTGCATCTTTAGGGTGAAGAGAAATTTCACTGGAACCTTCTGCAGAAGATGAAGTTGTATCTTGACTAGACACAACTTCTGCTTGTGACGGTAACGCATCCAGCACTTTTATGTGCACATCATCAGATAACAGACGGAAACCAACATCCTTAGCAAGCGAGCTCAATTTACTTTCTTTTCTTCTGTGAAAAAGATTTGTCAGTATCTCCTGCAGGGAACTGCCTTCCATACCTGGCGCTGCAGTATCTAGGGCTACATGTTTATCCCCATCCAAAATCATAAAAGAGACCTTATTCTCTAACTTAATTTTCTTAAACTTTTGGACAGTTTTTGGAAGTGACACAGACCCCGATTTTTTATCAGCCTGGCTAACGGATTTCTCATACTTAATATCATTCTCCCATTGTTTTATGTCAGACAATTTATGCTGTGCAGCTACCTCTCTGAAAGTATCAAGTGCTTTCATACTCCTTCTCCTCTCCTCCAAGGACCCACTTGATCTATCCACAAAAAGAATAACTGAGGGTTTACTTGCAGGTAAAGATGACTCATGGTCCTGCCAGTCGTCCTCCAGCTAGATGAGAAAAACAAAGAAGATTGATGTATGTACGGCAAGATGGAAAAATTTAAATGGACACAACTATATAAGCTTAATAAACATGGGCAGGAAGTAAAATAACAACTAAATCAATAAAACGAACAAAAACACAACTGACAGTTTCAAATTGTATTGACTCAAACAACATAGAGATCTTGCTTGAATATGCAAAGTCAACTAAATATAGAGACATAAAGAGAACCATACCTCTGTGACTACCGGATTCTCCATCTTTAAAAATCTCTGAATGTCGTCCCCGGCCTTGAAAATCTTTGAACAATGTGGACATCCTGCCAGCTGAAGGACCGCTGCCCACGAATCAGATTTTCCAATATTAAATGATGAAGCCAATGATTCTTCTGTAATCAGACCAAATTTTTGCCTTTCAGGAGGCAGAGAAAACTCTTTTGTGGTGGCAATCAGTTTAGAGAGGAATGAACTAAATTGCTTGAAATCTTCATGGTTACATGTCTGTCCAAACCCCAGATTTACCCTGCCATGTTCCTGCAAAGCAGCAGTATCATTGGCATAGCTAAAATCCTCAAGCCAAGGAACTTTACCAAATCCACTTTGGAGTCCACACATATTGTTCCATTCTGCATAGCATGTTTCCAGGGTGCAAAGAAAATTAACATTATGGAAGCAATGCACCTACAAGAACATATCAACATACATGAAGTGAGAATCTACCAGCCACCTTCTGGTTATTTTTTCCTCTTAGCTTCAGCACTCGATCAGTTTCTACTTTTCTGGAGAAGTTTCCTGCAAAGTAATGATCAGAATCTCTTAAGGATTATCCCAACATTCCAATTTTTCATCAAATAAAACTAGAAGTTTTAAGAAAACCAAGAGCACTATCGGGAGTGTGTAATAAATAATCTCAAAAGATCAGGATTATCCCTCGTCATGTAGAGCCAGAGTCAACAACAGCAGATCAAACTCACCCTGCCAAAGGTTATCTTCAGTAACATTTTTCTTCAGCTCAGATAGCAGCGTAGTAGTCCATCCGCAAAATTCGAACAGAAGTAAAGCCTTGTCAGATGATTCAAGAAAATCTTTCAAACTCTTTGGAGACTTCAAATGTTTGAGAGGGAGTTCTTCAGGAGTAGATGTCAGATAAGGATGAATAGAGGACAATATATTTGAACCTCGGAGTTTCCCTAGATAGTTGTAAGGCACACTATTGTGATAGTACAAAATTGTTATTCCATTGGCAGCACCAATGGCTTGTGCTAACACCTTTTCTGAGTTTCTGTATACAACCGTTAACTTCAACAAGCCAAATTCCTCCCTACTTTGAACCATCTGAGCAATTTCATTCTTAAGAGATCTGGACTCACCACACCCTATGAATCAAGCAATAAAATCAGTCAGAAGACAAATAAGGACACTGAAAACATCTCCACAAAGGCAATCCCAAGTATATTTATACGCAAACTATGAATATATACGCAAGAGAGAGTGAGAGTACATGGAGTGGTGACAAAGAGGAGGACATGAGGGTGGAGACGGATCTGAGAAGAGAAGTTTTGCTCCGTTAGGATCTCCCATTCGCCTTGCCCACTTGACGATGGAAGAATAACGGATAAGAAGGATAGGAAGAGAAGGAGGAGCGTCGGCGTCTTCATCGGAAAACCGCTCGCTCTCTCGTCGCGTCTTCTTCCTTCTATTCGACGTCGGCGCTCCGATCTCGATTCTCTTGGTTGGTTCGGTTTAAACTGATCAAATTATGGAGAGATCGCATTTTTACCGGTTCGAGAGATTCCTGTCACGTGTATATAAAATTTGATGGAAATTCAAATTACTCCAAACTTGATTTTATCTTTTCCGTTAACATATTCAAATTCCAGACACTAATTAATCCGTGTTTTTGTATATTGATTTCGAACATCCATGGAATCAAGAACGATAATCCGAGTACAAGTTCTTGATCAACCGTTGGTCTTACGAGATTCCTCAGAATTTGTTGTTACTAGATTCACTCCCACTTGGTAGAGTAAACGTCAAAGTCTCTAGAGTCACAAGTTCAGCCAAAAGCAGCGACATTACAAACTCTATTTGAATATTGAGGGGTGGTCAAGCTCACAAAGTTCTTGTCTTGTGTTTTACTGTTATCTCAGGTTTTTCAGACACTCACGTTTGATCTGATCTTGTCTTACACTCTCTCACATCTTCCAACAGCATTAGTCCGATGGCAAAGAAATCAAACAAGCCTCAAACATTACCATTACCATCTTTTATCTTTCAACACTCTCTTCCATTTTTCCCATTCCCTTACTCAGCAGATTCACGCAACCATTACTTCGTTCTCGTATCTAACAACTTGGCAAATATTATTCTGATTATATCCTTATTGTATATACGCAATAGCAGATGTAAGAGTTACATATAGATTGATAAATGTTGAGGAGCCCCTCCAAAATCATATCATAGAGAAACAAAGAGTGGACTGCAAAAACAAAGAAAAACACAATTAAAGAAAGTAGAGTTACCATTTGACTGCTCCTGTTTCCCAAGAGACTACAGATACAGATAGCCTTCACCTCATACAACTCTCCACTCATCCTCAAAACACACAGCTGCAGGAAACGAATGGATGACATTTTAACTATGCTCTGACCTCTGCTTCCCCCCACTAAATGAATTCTTCCCTCAACAAAGAACTGATCCCATTCAAGAGACTCTCACCACCTTGACGAGTCATTCTGCTCACTCAGAAGCTTCCGCAACTGGGTGTTTGGAACCAACATCTTCATCTTCTGCAGGTCGGGAACTAGAATTCTCACTTTCTCTCTTAGGAATGTGCTTAATCAAATCAGTATCTTTGGCATCTGCTTCTCCTAGCATCTTGGGATCACGTTCTTCATCCTTTCGCTCTACCAACATTGCGCCATATTCTTCATGTTTTACATCTGACAAATTATTAACATCTTCCCCTTCACCTTGTAGAGCTCGGATCAAATCATCAACACTGCTGTCAGTTTCCCTTGTCATTTGTACATCTGAAGACGATGTTGTATGATCCTCAGATTCCTTATACGTATCAAAACCGGACAACGCTTGCAAGGGTGAACTGGATGGAGCTAAAGATGTTGCATCACCCAATCCTTTGGTAAGGCACACATATTTGAAAACGAGCTGTTTATAATTATTTAACAAGTCCTCAACATCTCCTATCCTCAGATCACCAGCACTGGCAAATAAGTAAGGATATTCTTGAAAGACTTTGCTTGGCTCGGTATCCTTCAAAAGCGTCGCACCCTTATTTTCCAAATCTGAAATAGATTCAGCTTTCTTCATTGGTGTTTCACTGTTTATATTCAGTATTTCGTTGGTCCCAGAAAGACTATCAGACGATTTTGATTGGAAAAGAGTGTTTTCCCTCTTGGGATTCAGACTTTGAGTTTTCTGAAGAGTGGACTCATCACGAGGGGGTGGTGCAGTGCCATGACCAGTTTGATAAGACTGGCTGCCCAAACCAGAAATTCGTGCCCGTGCAGATTCCATGTTCTTTTCAAACTCAGCTTCATCCAATGAAAGAGATTTTGCATCAATATTAGAGATGAAAGACTCTGCAGAGAGTATGTTTGTGAAGAAGTACGCAGCTTCACCAACAAGTTTAGATTCACGCCTATATCTTTGTATATACAACAAGTTTGAGTGAAGTTGTGGAGGGTTAGCCTGCGAAATAGAAAGAACAGAATGAGCACTAGTATATGTTCATGCACATTCCAAACATAATCATGTACAACAAAAATACACCTTCAGAAACTAGTATGCATAAGTTGTTCAATCGTTCTCCATACCTTTATTGTAACATATATCAAAACAGGAAGAAATTCGTCTGCTCCAGGTGCATTCTCGTTTGAAGCAATTGAAGCATTTAGCAGTAAGTTATTTATCACTTTGCAACAGTTAAGGATACACACAAGCTTATCACGAGGTGCTTTGTACATGTTTATCTTCTGGAGCTCTTTTTGAGCTAGCTGCCGTAAGGAGAAAAAATATCACAAGTGAAAACATTAAGAAAAAGAGGAAACAATACTGCGAGCTAGCTTTGACTAGATTGGCTTACCAGCCATGATGATTCGTTTTGAAAAGTTGGTTGTATATCCAAATTCTCAGGAGAAATGAATTGTTGAACCAATGACATCTTTTGAAAGAGTTTCTCATCAGCTATAACCTCCTCAGTGTTTGAGGCAAATACCCGGGTAAATAGCTTTGTCATAACATACTTCTCCAGGCCCTGTGTATACGAAGGAACAATGATAACGGCACAAACATGTAACCAATCCACAAATAGAAAGAAAATAATACTGATACTCACATCTCCTGCACTGTCCAATTCCTCCTCAGAACAACCAGACCAAAGTGGATGAGCCCTGAAAGCAGCCTCCATCTTAGAAAAGAACTCCTGAACAGTAGCACAATCTTTTTCCGGGTCTGGTGCATTGTTCGAGAATGAAACAATGAAACTGCAACATAAACTGACGACATGGTTTATGAAGTTGAAGGAAAACGTAATGTAAACCAGAAAACATACTCAACCACACATAATCCACGATATTTCTATGCTCAATAAATAAACCATTCCAGTATGGCATCAATTATATACTAATTGGTATACCCTACTAACAAGATCCAATTGCCTTCCCCAGTAACGAACTGCAGTGGAATAAGAGATATTGCTATCAGAAGAAAATATCCTTCAAGTAAATCACCTGAATTTATCAAACAGCTGTTCGTCCGGAAAATTTCAAAAGAGAGAAATCTCAAATCAGTACGAATCTTGCTCACATAGTATCATCAGCAAGTGAAAATGGACCTAAAAACGTAAACCACTATGCAAAACATCCACTTAAGCTAAGAGGAAGATCGTACATAGAACCACACATTTATCCGGATCTGCATAAAAAAAAAAAGGGACCTTTTAATGGATTTGACGAAATCGCCGGCGGAGGGTTTGCGCATCCGTTCCAGAAAATCATGCAGCCCCAAGAAGACGTCCGTGTTCTCCATCGCCGATGACCCGTTTATCTCCGTCTATTGACCAGTGAGAACAGGTGAACAGAGCCAAGTTGAGTTTCGTCTCGCTGACTACCAACAGCAAAAACGACGGTCGTTTATTAAGTTCCGGTTATTTGGTCCTGGATTTATTAAATTAAATCTAATTCGGTCCTAACCGGTTTTGGGTTTCGTTCATCAATTTCAAATGAAACACACGATACCAAAAACCTCAAAACCACGTCCAGTAATTTCGTCAACTTGCTTGCTTTTGCAACGATCCAAACTTTTACAAAATAAGAAAACAATTAACCATTTCAACTGTCGACCAAAAGTCTTGCAAGTAATGATGGTTGAGAGATTTGACCCACAATCAAAATCCCAAAATCAATTACGAGGGAAAAAAAACCAGAAGGTCCAAACCCTAATCCTAAATCGCTTCTTAAGTCATTATAAATTTACCACACGCGAGTTTAAAATTTGTTCAAAAGAGCCCACATAAACATCAAAAGGAACCACACCATAAAATAGTGCAATAATTTGACAGAAGCTCTGAATAATACTTCTTCTCATCCAGACACTTCCCTCTGAAAGCACAAAATCTCAGACAAGCTCTTCTTTTAGATAAGATCAGCTACATTCATTGGCATCTCATCAATCTGGGTACTGTAGTACTGCTCAATGTCTCGGAGAATCTTGATATCGTCGCTTTTAACAAAGTTGATTGCAACACCCTAGAAAGATAACCATAAAGTTGGTTAAAAGATATCCATTTAGTATCTCCAGGCTAAGAAATTTAGCTCCGAAGAGGAGGTAAACAAACAATGCAGAAATTATAACAAATTACTTACCTTACGCCCAAATCGACCAGAACGTCCAATACGATGGATGTACAGCTCACGGTTGTTGGGGAGATCATAATTGATGACAAGAGAAACCTGTTAAAGAAAGATTGTCAAGTCAATTCAACTTTTACCATAAGAGCATGGCACATAATCCGAGGCCTCAATAACAGAGATTGAGTTTTTTCCCCGCATTGTTATCTACACAAGATATAGCGGATAAGTAATGACTTACTTGCTGCACATCAATCCCACGTGCCCATACATCAGTTGTGATCAAAACACGACTTTCACCTGACCGGAACTGATTCATGATCTCGTCTCTCTCCTTCTGAGGCATGTCCCCGTGCATTGATGAGACAGTGAAGTTGTTACTTCTCATTTTCTCACTTAGATAATCAACCTAAAACAAATACAGAGATGGAGTTGAGCAAAACACTGAAAAAAACCATAATTCAAGAACTCTTGCTGGTATATAGAATCACATGATATATTAAGAGGCCAATGCAATCTAATAGATATCAGCAGGTGAGAACAGATTGCAAGTACTCTAGAGCAGTGGCCTTGTATTGTTAATTTCATTTAGGAATAAACACATACATATATTCACGAGATGGTATAAATTTTTGAGCATCGCAAATCAAGTTAAGACAACAGTGCTAGAAGTTTAATGTTAACAAGTTTGAGATACAGTTGCAGGAGAACCAGGATTACCTTTCGTTTTGTATTGCAGAAGATAACAGCTTGAGTGATAGTAAGTGTGTCATAAAGATCACAGAGTGTATCAAATTTCCACTCCTCTTTCTCAACAGCAACAAAAAATTGTTTGATTCCCTGAAAAGATTGTATACAAAAGTTAGCCAGTGAAGAATATGAGTATGGCCCTACTGTAAAAATAATCATAATAGCATACAGAAGCAGAAGGAGAAACATACTTCAAGAGTCAACTCATCACGCTTCACAAGTATCTTCACTGGCTCCGTCATAAACTTAGATGTCATCTCCAAAATCTCGTGAGGAAGGGTTGCAGAAACCAGGCAAACCTATAAACAAACGTATTAGGATTCAACTATCATAGAATGAAATTTAGCTGGTCATAATACAGTTAATAGCTACCAAATCTACACATGGAACATTCAATAACACCTTAAGATTCTATTAAATCCACACAGAGCCCAAGCAGCCAATCCATATTAAAAAAAAAAAAAACCTAATGCAATAACAGCCAAAAAAACTAGGAGTTAGCCACCAAATAAATTGAGCAGTGAAATAGCACCTGAAGATCTGGTGGAAGATATCTGTAAACATCATAGATTTGGTCTTTGAACCCTCTGCTCAGCATTTCATCTGATTCATCAAGAATCAGAAGTTTAATAGCTCTGGTACGAAGACTTCTCCTCTTAATCATGTCACAGACACGACCAGGTGTCCCAGACACAACATGAACACCATGCTCCAGCTTCCTGATGTCTTCTCCAACACTCTTCCCACCGATGCAAGCATGTGCCTGAATATTGGCGTGTAATCCAATAGCTTGTATCGTCTTCTCTGTTTGTGTAGCCAGCTCTCTTGTTGGGGATAATATCAACGCCTGAACCCTGCAGTAAGAGATACCAAATAAATCAGTAAACCTGTAACGAGATCCTGCAGCCTAAACAATAAAGTATTACTCAATCACTATAATCGAATAGCCAGAATAACTATCACAAATTTTCACAAAGATGATTGAACATCAATGAATCAATAATAACCGACTACTCCAATTATTTGTTTACTCTACATGTCAGAGTCAGGACAAAATATATCCCACAAAAATGGTAAGAATCTGATTATAAACACATAAAAACCCACCGACCAGTTGCAAAATTGAGAAGAACAAAACCTAATCATGTAAATCAGAGCAAATGAACAATCCGAGCAAAGCAAGTAAAGTTCAAAATTGAAATTAAAGGTTTTCTCCAGCTAAAGGAATAGAAAACATACTCTCTAGAAGAAGTATCAACAACTTGGCAAACGGAGAGAGCAATCATAGATGTCTTCCCCGTACCGGACTGAGCTTGAGCAATAACATCACGTCCTTGAAGAATCGGCATCACCGCCCTCTGCTGAATCGCGGACGGCTTCTCGAAACCATACTCGTAAACACCGCGAAGCACATCTTCCTTTATCCCCATATCATTGAAGCTCGTGATGGGCTCGATCCCTTCGGTGGTCTCGAACACCAGCTTATCGTCATCCATAGGTCCACCGCCTCTTCTACCACCTCCACGGCCAGGATTCGCTGTCGCCATTAGTCTCCGTCTAGATTGTTTGTTTTCTCTCTCCTAGGGTTTTCAATCGATTTTCCCCAAATGCTTCTTCTCTCTACAAGTAGTAGCTGTTCGAGATAAGCGCGGCTTAAAAGAGGGGTACGATTGTAAAATTCGACAAGGCTTTTTTTGTCTAAATAGAGTAACAATACCGACTCTTATATGTTTAATGGGCCTTTAATGTTCGGCCCATATCCATATTAAGGCAGTAGCAATTTTTGTGTCAAAACGACAACACTGCATCAACGAAGCTGAGCTTGCGAACCCAGCTTCAGAAGAAGAACCTACAGACTTATAGATCGGTCTCTCTCTCTCTCCTCTGTCGGGATTTTCTCTATCTTCTTCACCCTATCTCGTTCCTGGTTACATCTCCTCTTTGCGCCAAGCCTGATTCTTAGAGCTTGGGTAATGAATAGAACTGGTTTTGTTGTTCATCTCTGTTAAAGGTTCGTGTTTTGTAATATTTATAGATGACAAAAGCTGAATATACCCATCATTTCTCTATCGATGCCTTATCTTCGTTGTTACATTGATTTTTCCGTTATGCGTCATCATCGTTCATTTTAATTGATGTATGTTCTTAATAATTTCATTCCCTGAAGTGTGTTATTCATCAAGTCGAAATAAATTTGATAGAATCTATGTTTTGCACTGATCTTGATCTCGGGTTTGGTTCTTTCGAATGGTGCAATTACATGTTGCAATGTATATAGGTTGGATAGTGCAAGAAATGAACCCTGCGAGTGATTTTAAATCAATGATATCTGTTTTTTCTTTTATTTGTAGTTGTACTGGATTTTGAGACAAGGGACTTTGTGATGTATACAAGGGCATTAAAGAGGAACCAGAGATGGGGTTTGGTACTGCAGCAAGCCAAATACTTAGTTAGGCCAGCCGTTCGTGACTATACGGTTTCCAGATCTTGTGGATTCACAAATACATTAACAAATCATTTAACTAATAGTGCAAATTTGACAAGAAAGTCTCTACTTGGTTCATTTTCTCCCTGCGGTGGTACTATTGCCTCGGGGAATTGTTTAAGTATTTTGAAGAATAGTCACTTGCGTAGTTTTAGTTCTGAAGGTGATGGAAGGAATGCTAGTGAGGATAAACATATCTCTTTGAACAAAGGGAATGGCGTAGATGATGCAAAAACCGGGAAGGAGAAAAGTAATAGCGGTGTTGGGCATTTGGATTCTCATGCTCAACTTGGAGAACAGGACCAAATAGAATGGCTCAATAGTGAGAAGCTTGCTAGTGAATGCAAAAAGAAGGAGTCACCTTTCCTTAATAGACGAGAAAGATTCAAAAACGAGTTCTTACGAAGAATCCAACCTTGGGAAAAAATACAGCTTTCGTGGGAGACCTTCCCTTACTATATCCAGTAATAATCTACAACATGTTTCTTTTTCTCTCATCGTGTTTATTTTCTCCATTTCTGTTTATGTGTTCTGCTCCTGTTTCTTTCACAGCGACCACACGAAAAATATTTTGGTGGAATGTGTTACCTCACATATAAGACAAAAGAATGCCGCTTCCATATATGGTGCCCGTTTAGATTCTTCAAGTGGAAGAATATTGCTCCAGAGTGTTCCAGGTTTGTTATTGACTAAAGTAAAAAAGGCCGACCAGTATTTGATGTTGCTCTTCTGGTAGAGGAAATGTAAGATGACCAATAAGGAATTTGATGTTTATTCAGGTACTGAGCTTTACCGGGAGAGGTTGGTACGAGCACTTGCTCGAGATGTACAAGTTCCCCTGTTGGTTCTTGACAGCAGCGTTCTTGCCCCATATGTGAGCTTCTTTTAAGTAATTTGCCTATAACATGCCACCAATTTTCTTTCGTTTTTTTCGTGTTCATGTAATCTTTCTTGATTCTGGACCAGGATTTTGCTGATGACTACAATGAAGATTCTGAATCTGATGGTGAGAACGCAGAAGCGGAAGCAGATGAGTCCACGACAGAGTCTGAAGCTGAGGAAGAATCTGGTGCTCATAGCGAGGAGGATTCTGAAGCGAAAACAGATGGGAGTGACAATGAGGAAGCTTGTCTCGAGGTTTCTGAGGAAGCTATCAAGAAAATTGTGCCAAAACTTGAGGAGTTCGAAAAGGTATGATTGCGTTAACAGAGATTCGCTCTGTCCACGAATAGTGTCCATTGCTTCTTCATTCCTGGCTCGATTAAGCATGAAGACCTTTGGTCTCCTGTTCTCTAGCTTAGTCAGTTAGTGGTATCCGTCGGTCGGTTAGCAGATTTGCAGATAGACATTTTTTCTTTCTGCTATTCATCAGAAAATTTAGTCTGTCCTGATTGTCTTTTTCCTAATTTTATGTTGACCATGATATTTATTGTTTTTTTTTTGCTGTACCCCGTGGACAGTGTGATCTTGGACCCTGTCATTCTGATTCTTGATTTTATTTTATTTATATGAACACGTTATTGGAGTTACTATGCGTGAATCAAAAGGTTTTACTATTCCTGCCGTTTGAATACTGTTTCTTGGTTCTACATGATGACTATTTGCATGTTCCATTTTTGATCTTTCAAATGAAATGAGTTTCAGAAATTTCTGAAATTTGCTTATCTGCTCTAATTTGTGGCAGCTAGTAGCAGAAGAACTACATGGTTCTGGTGAAGCTTGCGAGGCGGCAGCTGTTGAGCATTCTGAAAAAGCCAGGCGACCGGCAAAGAAAGGTAAACATCAATACCAAGGCTCTGGAAGGCATCTTCATCATTATAAGTGCTAGGTAGACTTGAATGTATCAGTTTGCTGAAGAAGTTTGATTTAGTCATATTTTCCTGGTGTTGTCTTTATATCTTAGCCTTTCACTCTTTCCTCTTCTATTTATCAGACTGCTAAGTTCTCTCTGTGCTGTCAATTTTTCACTTTTTCCTCATTTCTATTTGTGTTTACACTTTTTGCAGGAGATCGTGTAAAATATGTTGGGCCTTCTAAGAAGGCTGATGCAAAGCACAGGTAGTTTACTGATTCACTTGTGCGATAATTAATTTTCTAACCTTGCTGAAGAATAGTACGCTCTAATATCTTTTATGTCTGTGTCTCCTATTATTTGACTTGATCTCTGCTTGCTCTGCCTATTCATTATAGTAGTAGTTTTCTCATTAACTGCCACGTGGACCTTAATTGTGATTGTTGGATATGCCTTTGGTAATGGTTTAAGAACGTTTAATTTGAATGGTTTTCTAATTGACGTATTCATTTATTTGTGAGCTCTGCCTTTGCTTAACTAAATGACTGGTTGTGCATGCTTACCAATATCATCACTAGGTTGATGATGTTGTATCTCATAATAGTATACTATCCATGGTTTCCTCAGCAATTTGACGTGCCTGCAAATGTAACATTTGATCTTTTCTGGAACACATATTGAACTCATAGAGCTCTGGAAATAGATGCCCTAAGATTTGTCTTATACCAAAATTTATATACCTACAGGCCATTATCTAGTGGACAACGTGGAGAGGTCTATGAGGTGAATGGGAACCGTGTTGCGGTCATATTTGACAATGTAGGTGAGACGTCATCAGAGGGAAACGAGAAGAAATCAACAGAGCACTCCCATAAGCTACATATGCACTGGATAGATGGTATATTTACTTCATGGCGTTCTGTATGGTTGATGTGTGATGGCTGTATATTTGGAGAATTATCCTGTATGTAGACAATTGACATCTTATGTAAATGCAGCTAACTTACATATTTTCTGCGCAGTCGGAAACCTAAAGCATGATTTGGATATGCAGGCAGAAGATGGTTATATCGCCATGGAGGCTTTAAGTGAGGTATGTGTGGAAGTTACATTATGTTTTTGTGTTACCATTCAGCTAACGTTGTACATTGGCCTTATATGATAGTTCAGATCAGATACTGTATCCAGCAGTAGTAAGTGCTCATTATATTTAGTTTGATTTTGAAACTTAAGTTATATGGATTGTTCAACATATGCTGCGTTCTTGGGCTGGAAATTAATGATATTATTGCCCTAAGATGTTAGATGTGAAGTCTAAAGTAGCTTACACTTTCTCCAAGGCACATACAACATGAAGTGGCGTTAATTAATTCCCTTTTTCTGTGCTTGTAGGTTTTGCAATCCACGCAACCACTTATTGTCTATTTTCCCGACTCGTCGCAGTGGTTGTCTAGAGCTGTACCTAAGTCAAAACAAAATGAGTTTGTAAACAAAGTTCAGGAAATGTTTGATAAATTGTCAGGTCCTGTTGTAATGATCTGTGGACGAAACAAGACTGAAACAGGCTCAAAAGAGAGAGAGAAATTTGTAAGCCTTTCTCACGTATCATTGTTCATTGGCTCTTCTTTTTTTATTGATCAGTAAACAAGTCGTTTGTGTTCTTTCTTTTTTGACATTTGTTTTTTGTGAACAGACGATGATACTCCCAAACTTCGGCCGTCTTGGGAAACTGGTATGTTAGCTAAACATAAAAGTAACTTTAATTGATAGTCTTAGTACTTATCTATTGTGTTAATTTCTAATAACTTGTGGTCTCGTATGCACACCAACTACTAACATTATCAATTTATTCAACATCTTGAGCATGCATTTAGTCCTGACTTTTTGTCAGTCGCATTTTGATACTTGTGGTCAAATTAGCTTAGCGTGTGCAAGACTCTGAATGTGGATTCGCATGCTTCACTTCTCCTTCTTGGCATTGCCATACATCCATTTATTGGTCTGCATTTGATAAATCCCAAACCCTACACTCCAAAATATTTATGATAGATGCTGTTGTGTCTTACAGCCCCTTCCGTTGAAGCATCTCACTGAAGGACTCACGGGAAGGAAAACATCAGAGGATAATGAGATATACAAGCTCTTCACTAATGTTATGAACCTACTCCCTCCTAAGGTATGCCTTATGACTTTTGATAACTTTCGTACATGATTTTGGATAACCGATGAAAATTGCATTGATGTGTTTTTTAATATTTATGTGAAATTGTATAGACTTAGACTGGTTTAGAATCAGATAATGTCTATTGAGAAAATATCTCTGCTAATTCTTCTTACGTTACGGACATTAGGATAAAGTTGGAAAGCTATTTGAAAACTTGTGACTTTGATATATGAGAAAATATATGCAAACTTCCTTCAAATTCGCCTTTGGGATAATGTTAAATTCATCTGCAATCGAGATCTGGGATCCAAATGCCCACATAGCTCATGCTGCTATCTTCTTCTTGAAATTTATTTGTTCCACAAGTCTTGCTTATCAATGTCGTACGTCTTTTCTTCTTTTCTAAATTTGATGCAGGAAGAAGATAACCTCGTAGTATTCAACAAACAACTTGGAGAAGACAGAAGAATTGTGGTGTCACGGAGCAATTTAAATGAGCTACTTAAGGTACAGAGATCTAGATTGAATCTCGTTTAGAGAAATGAAAGTCAATTTTTGATGTTATTATAACCATTATAACACTTTGAGAACCATTTTTTCCAGGCGCTTGAGGAAAACGAGTTGTTGTGCACTGACTTGTACCAAGTGAACACCGATGGCGTGATATTGACAAAGCAAAGTGTGTAACTCCTATGAAATACCTGGTTTATTATGTATGTGTTTACTCGTTATGTCTTAGCAGTGTTAAGTATGTTAAAGTTGCTGATTGAGGATATCAAGCATGACTTTACTGTGTTATGTATGTCATTTGTTGCTATGATGGCAAGAATATGGTTTTAGGAGACCGCTATAAAGCTAGTATTATGATTATATTACATGAAAAAGGATGCAGTTCCATGTGATTGACCTTGATATCGGTCTTCTTATTTGATCAATCAATTAATTTTATTTCTTGCTTTCTGTGATGAAAACCCAATTACTTATGTTGTGACCAAGAGAGCTCAGAAACTTGTTTATTCTGTTTCTGCAGGAGCGGAGAAAGTTATTGGCTGGGCCAGAAACCACTATTTATCTTCTTGTCCTAGCCCATCGATTAAAGAAGGCCGCCTGATTCTGCCCCGTGAAAGGTAATGGCATGGTTGTTGATTGATCTTTGAGGTCTATGATTTATCTTGATTTTATATTTATCTTACTATTGTCTTCCTCTTTTGAAGCATTGAGATTTCAGTTAAAAGGCTAAAGGCACAAGAAGATATTTCTCGAAAGCCCACACATAACTTGAAGGTTTAGTTTCTTTCCCCTCTGGTCGTCTGGCAAATGGATGCTGAATACTCTTGAGTAATAATAATGTTAACAGAGATTTTTATTTTTGCAGAATATTGCAAAGGATGAGTACGAAACCAATTTTGTCTCAGCTGTGGTTGCTCCTGGAGAAATTGGGGTAAAGTTTGACGACATTGGTGCTCTTGAACATGTGAAAAAGGCACTAAATGAGTTGGTTATTCTTCCCATGAGAAGGCCAGAGCTTTTCACCCGTGGAAATCTCTTGCGGGTATTACATTCTGTTATATACATGTCAATATTTTCTTGCCTACGGACTTGTAATTTCCTCGGCTGGATTTTCTTGATGGTGTGGGGTCTTCTTTTTCCAGCCATGTAAAGGCATATTGCTTTTTGGTCCTCCCGGTACGGGTAAAACGCTACTTGCCAAGGCGCTTGCAACAGAAGCTGGGGCGAACTTCATTAGCATAACTGGCTCAACGCTTACCTCAAAGGTACATGGATCCTTTAACTATGTTGTATTGCACTGTTAAATTGATATTCCAACTAGAAATTATCACTTTGTAAATGTATTTATATAATAAGGGGAATATCTAATGACTTATATCTAATGACTTATAATAAAAACCTTACCACCCTGGTCATCGACTTAATATGGTCAATGCCGATTGTAACTCCATTTGTTAGTCAACTTTGTCCATTATTTGGCACAGTGGTTTGGAGATGCAGAGAAGCTCACAAAGGCTTTGTTCTCCTTTGCAAGCAAACTAGCCCCTGTCATTATATTTGTTGATGAGGTGAGAAATTGTTTAGCTTTATATCACTTTTCAATTTCGGTTATTGCTTTTTATGGGGAATACTTTTGTAATATTTTTGGTTGTCGAGTAGGTTGACAGTTTGTTGGGTGCTCGTGGTGGTGCTTTTGAGCATGAGGCAACCCGAAGGATGAGAAATGAGTTTATGGCAGCTTGGGATGGACTCAGATCAAAAGATAGCCAAAGGATTCTCATTCTCGGTGCCACCAACCGACCTTTTGATCTTGATGACGCTGTCATTCGTAGGCTACCAAGACGGTAAATTAGTTTTCCAGTAATTTCTCCTTTGGAATATTTGTCTCATTTTGATGATTGTATTGAGGATTCTGTATATAGGATATATGTCAATCTACCAGATGCGGAAAACCGGTTGAAGATTTTGAAGATATTCCTGACACCAGAAAATCTTGAAACTGGTTTCGAGTTTGAAAAACTTGCAAAGGAAACCGAAGGATATTCAGGAAGCGATCTGAAGGTTTGGTCATTCAGGGTTTAATTTACAAGTTCGAGTATGATGATGCAACACTCGAAAGTTATAGTAGTTCTAATTTCTTTTGGTTTTTACATTGCAGAATCTATGCATAGCTGCTGCATACAGACCTGTGCAAGAATTGTTACAAGAAGAAAACAAGGTAAGGACATGCTTAAACCCGCACAGTTGATTTTTGTTGTTGTTGTTGCGGAAAAGAATTTTTGTACTCACTCGTTGTTTTTGCACCGTCGAATCCTCAGGACTCGGTAGCAAATGCATCCCCTGATCTACGACCACTGAGTTTGGACGACTTCATTCAATCTAAAGCTAAGGTATTGGATCAATGTCTTAAAGAACATCATCTCTGTTTATGTTTTCAACCCCTGGTGTTTTGCGATATCGAAATTGCATCATCTTAATAATATTGCAGGTAAGTCCATCTGTGGCATACGACGCAACCACAATGAACGAATTGAGAAAATGGAACGAGCAATACGGTGAAGGAGGGACACGGACTAAGTCTCCTTTTGGCTTCTAAGCCAGTTTTGTTATATTCAATGTCTCCTCTTTAACAATAGAACTCGTTGATTTTTCTCCATGTCGTAACAATAAAAGTCACTATTTTAATTTAATCATAGTTTCATTTCATTTGCTCAAAATATTTCTGGTTCCGGAAGGTTTAGTATCTTGCCGGCTTTGTGTTCGGAAAGTGTCATCTCGAGCTTTGTCGGCTTTGTGTCCGGAAAGTGTCATCTCGAGCTTTGCCCGCGTTGTGTAATTTCTGGTTTCAGTTCTAATAAAACTTCCATGTTCTAGTGAAAAAAAAAAATCTGGTTCTTCATCCAGTAGTAATCTCAAATATGTACTACATAGTTCAATTTTTATCACAAAAATGGCAATCCTTTGCGATAATATTTCAGTATATACTATTGGTCAACAAAAAGAAAATGAGAGAACACAACAAAAAAAAAACAATCTTTCTATTTGCCGACCAAAAAAAAAGGGGTTTCTTTAATCTCACGCGCTTTTTTTTAATTTAATTTAGCGGAGAACTGTTACAACGTCCAATCGACGCGCCATGGAAGCGCGTGTGGGATTAAAACACACGAAAATGTATTTCTTTTTGACGGAAAAATATTTAAATTGAAACGAGCCGTATCTGCAAAATTCCATGGCGGAAGAGTAGAAAAAGGACTCAGACACTCTTCCTCTACTCATCTTCATAAGAGACGATGTCGGATGTGGCAGTGACGGTTGAGAAAATGTCGGAGGAGGAGGACGACGCTGCGATTGAGGAGCGGTGGAGTCTTTACGAAGCTTACAATGAGTTACACGCTTTGGCGCAGGAATTGGAGACGCCGTTCGAAGCACCGGCGGTTCTTGTGGTGGGACAGCAGACGGACGGTAAGAGTGCGCTTGTTGAAGCTCTCATGGGGTTTCAATTTAACCACGTCGGCGGCGGAACCAAGACTCGCCGGCCGATTACTCTTCATATGAAGTACGATCCTCAGTGTCAATTCCCGCTTTGTCATCTCGGATCTGATGATGATCCTTCCGTTTCCCTTCCCAAATCTCTCTCACAAATTCAGGTGTTTTGTCATATTAATTTCAATTGCTTGTTTCTTGACGAATTCTGGAGATTTTGACGAATGTTGAGAAACACTAGTACTTAGGTTTATTGTAGAGAAGCAATATGCTCATGTTAACGAAATTTGTTAATGATTTGGAGTTAGGCGTATATTGAAGCCGAGAACATGAGGCTGGAGCAAGAGCCATGCCCATTCTCTTCCAAGGAGATTATTGTGAAAGTGCAGTATAAGTACTGTCCCAACCTTACCATCATTGATACACCTGGACTTATAGCTCCTGCACCAGGACTGAAAAACCGAGCTCTCCAGGTTCTTTTTTCTACAATTCCCTGGCTGATTTTATGTTTGGGGTTTTGCTTTATCTGAGAGTGGTCACTTGTTCTTTTGCTTAGGTTCAAGCACGGGCTGTGGAAGCTCTAGTCCGAGCAAAGATGCAACACAAAGAGTTCATTATATTATGCCTCGAAGATAGCAGTGACTGGAGCATTGCAACTACTCGGAGGATAGTGATGCAAGTATGAGACTTGACATAAATCCTTTGCGTCTAACCTTGTCTTTTTTTTTTTCTCTTAAAGTTTGTTTCTTTTGTTCACGTAGGTTGATCCTGAGCTTTCTAGGACAATTGTTGTTTCTACAAAGCTTGACACCAAAATCCCTCAATTCTCATGTTCATCCGACGTGGAAGTCTTCCTCTCACCTCCTGCAAGCGCACTTGACAGCTCCTTATTGGGCGATTCTCCTTTTTTCACTTCTGTGCCTTCTGGAAGAGTTGGCTATGGACAGGATTCAGTATATAAGTCTAATGACGAGTTCAAAAAGGTCTCTGCTCTTCTCTCTGATTCCTTAAAACAAATTAAAAACAGGTCTTCCTAAACTATGTGTGGTTTTATTGCAGGCTGTGTCACTTAGAGAAGTGGAAGACATTGCATCTTTAGAGAAGAAGTTGGGCCGTTTTCTGACAAAACAGGAAAAGAGTAGGATTGGCATCAGTAAACTGAGGTTGTTTCTCGAAGAACTACTTTGGAAAAGGTATTACTGATTTTTTAACTCTCT
Organism: Arabidopsis lyrata subsp. lyrata; assembly: GCF_000004255.2. Taxonomy (NCBI): domain Eukaryota; kingdom Viridiplantae; phylum Streptophyta; class Magnoliopsida; order Brassicales; family Brassicaceae; genus Arabidopsis; species Arabidopsis lyrata. The sequence continues at coordinate 8,539,219 of NW_003302553.1, read as the reverse complement.
GATTTTCAGCCTCTGTTTCCTCTGTAGTTTACTTTTTTGCTGTAGTCTTGATGTCATTCTCTTTCCAGGTACAAAGAGAGTGTTCCATTGATCATTCCACTGTTAGGAAAGGAGTACCGCAGTACAGTCAGAAAGCTCGATACCGTTAGCAAGGAACTTAGGTTGCAATTTGTTTTGTCTGAAAATGTCTACTTGATTTTAGGCAGTTTGATTGTTTTCTACTGATTTAAGAAAATATTACTCATTGGTGGTCGAATTCTTTCCTTTCAATGCAGCTCTTTAGATGAAGCAAAACTCAAAGAGAGAGGCAGGACTTTCCATGATCTCTTCTTAACCAAGGTATCTATAGAGAGCATTTCGATTTTTAAGATTCCTATTTACACCTTCACCTACCTTATCATTTGTGCCTGGACTCATGGAATAATAGTTTTTGTATTATTACAGCAAGTTCATTTTTGTAAACTTCTTTCTTTTTTTGTTTATTAACTACTGACACATTAAAAAAAATTGTTTATTGATTATTGACACATAAAATTATGCAACAGTAAATGATATCTAGGACTTGCTATTAATTTAGAATGGCTGTAAACTTGTTGTGTTGGACGCCCTTAAGACTTTAAAATTGCTGCGTCATATTTTCTGATTGATGTACGAAGTACCTTTGTTAGTATTGATCAATGTTGTGTTTTCTCACCTGTTTTGTTTATATTTTTCTTCACCAGTTATCGCTGTTATTGAAAGGAACAGTTGTGGCCCCTCCAGATAAATTTGGTAATTTTACTACTCTGTTCTCTGCTAATCAACTGTCTTTGACAATATTCTTTCTTGTTCGTGGGTGTTGCTGAATTGGACTTTTGCAAGATCCGTTTAGTTAAATGCATATTGTTCAATTTGACTGGGTCACCAGACTGAGGTGATTACACATGGAATGATGTATGCTACTCAATCAATCAATCATTGGTCATAATACTTTGGTTACTGGCAGAAGCACATTTTATAACAGCATTCTCTTTGTGTTGGGTTCTTTGATAGTTAATAATTTATCATGGTGTTTTTCAGGTGAAACATTGCAAGATGAAAGGACACAAGGAGGCGCATTTGTTGGTACTGATGGTCTCCAGTTCCCACATAAGCTAATACCAGTAAGTGTTTCCCTTGAAGCAGAAAATTGTTTACTTTATTGAGCAAGCTGGGTGTGGTCTTCAAATTCAGTTGTCTTGTTCCTGTACATGGATTGTAATATGATTGGAAAAATTTGACCGCATGAAACATAAGTGGCAAAGAATAATGTATTGGAAACAAAGAAAAGAGATACTTCGTTGGACCTTCAAGAATTATGAGAGAACATTACCAAATTATCTTTCATTTACAGAATGCAGGGATGCGTCTCTATGGGGGTGCACAGTATCATCGTGCCATGGCTGAGTTTCGTTTTCTAGTTGGTGCTATCAAATGTCCCCCGATAACACGGGAGGAAATTGTAAATGCATGTGGAGTTGAGGATATTCATGATGGAACAAACTATTCCAGGTGTCATAGCATTGACTGACATGCACAACACTTCTCAATTTTATCGTCTTTGCATCCCAGACCTATTTCAGTATCTAATCTGACCTGCATGTTGGTCATGTTTTCATTGGACCTCTTATTCTCTTTCTCTTACTTGCTGTTGTAGAACAGCTTGTGTTATAGCAGTTGCAAAGGCTCGTGAGACGTTTGAACCTTTCCTTCATCAGGTGACAAAGATATATCTACTATTTTCTTCTTCCTTAGATATACATAAAAGGAAATATTATATTCATACTACCATTCAGGTTTGAGATTTGCTGGGACTTTATTTGTGCTTAAGAGTTATTGAGTACACATGTTCTGCTTACAGAAACTATGTTGGGAAATACTTTCATCTGAAATTTTTGTTATTCACATGTTTCTCGTTCCATACAGAAAGTATTTTTCAGTTCTCATTTTTGTTCATTTTGCGTTGGTATAGTTGGGGGCGAGGCTTCTACACATTCTCAAGAGATTGCTTCCAATTTCTGTATATCTTCTTCAGGTAGGCACTGTTTTCTTTGGTTTGACGCTCCTACTTATGTTCCCTTTCCAGCAAATTTCGTGATATATGTTTTAAATTTGAATAGAAAGAAGGTGAATACTTAAGTGGGCATGAGGTGTTTCTTAAGCGGGTTGCTTCAGCTTTCAACAGTTTTGTGGAGTCCACAGAGAAATCATGTCGTGACAAGTAAATCTTTTTCCAAGTCGTGCACTTGTCTGTTGTTAGTGATCAAATGCCTCCTACCTGTGTTCTAGTGAGCTTAAGTGACTAAACTCCCTTTGGTTTTTATATTGATTCCAGATGTATGGAAGACTTAGCAAGTACGACTCGCTATGTTACATGGTCTCTTCACAACAAGGTTACTGCTACAGCTTTATAGCTCTGTTTCAATTCACTAGAGTTTTGTGCATATCAAATTAACACTAGAAGTAAAACTGTTTTCAGTAAGGATGCATAAAAATTCATCCGAATTTGGAATCCGTTTCAGCATTTCTGATTCGGTAGTTTTCTCTTCTCAATGTTATGTAGAACCGAGCTGGTCTACGTCAATTCTTGGACTCATTTGGCGGAACAGAGCAACTTACTACATCAGGTAATGCCATAGGATTTAGCCTTCCCCAAGATGCACCAGGTGGCACAACAGACACAAAGGTAAGATCAGATGTAAAGCTAAGCCATCTCGCCTCAAACATCGATTCAGGTTCCAGTATTCAGACAACAGAAATGCGGTTGGCTGATCTTCTAGATAGCACGCTTTGGAACCGCAAGCTTGCTCCTTCCTCTGAGAGAATTGTGTACGCATTGGTTCAACAGATATTCCAGGGCATACGAGAATACTTTCTCGCCTCTGCTGAGTTAAAGGTTTGCTCCTACTTCAGTTTTTACTCAGATTCTTACTTTTAATGTGACATTTCTTTTAAAAGTTTGCATTTGTGTTTTCTTTTGTTATGCAGTTCAACTGTTTTCTTCTGATGCCCATTGTTGATAAGTTACCTGCTCTTCTCCGGGAGGAGTTGGAAAACGCATTTGAAGACGACCTCGATAGTATCTTCGACATCACGAATCTCCGGCAATCACTTGATCAAAAGAAACGGAGCACAGAGATCGAGCTCAGAAGGGTATAACCAAACCTTTTATGATCATATTATTTGCCATTGGAACTAACTATGCAGAAGAACAAACATTATGTTAATTTAATTGTGTGGTCATGTTTTGGACAGATAAAGAGGATAAAAGAGAAATTCAGAGTGATGAATGAGAAGCTAAACTCTCACGAATTTGCTCAAAATCTAAAGGCACCTTCGGTGCAGCAGTGACAAGTTCAATATTGCTTAATATTATTAGGTTAAGAAACAATCTCATGTGTTGCAACTTTTGGATGTCCAAAAAAATATCAAAGAACGTTGTCGTTTCAAGTAATTAAGTGTTCGCTTTTTGGTCCAATGTTTGCAAATTTAAGTTGTGTAGAACAGTCGTATCATCATGCATTTTTAACTACATGTATTTTTAAAACTACATGGATATGAAAAAAATATATATTCACTATTGCTTCGTTGTATCTTGACGGGTAATCTGCCCCAAACATTCTGAGTAGAAAAAAAGCTTTTTGAATCGAAAGTGTATTTAGTATATGGTTCTTGATTATATTTTTATGTTTCTTTAATTAATAGATTATTTACAGCTTGAAGTTATATACTATGTTTTAAATTCTTATCCATCACTAATATACATTTGACCTACCCTCCTACCCATTAACCTCCACCTAACTACGAGCGCATTCACATTTTAAACACTATCTCTCTTTCAGCCATTTACTCAAAAGAATAAAAAAAAAAAAGTAAAATAAGCTTGACGTTTTCTCCACGTGACGAGAACCAAATGTTTCTCCACGTGATGATTATCTTGTGATCTAACTAGAGTTCAGCTTATTCGTTTTGATAAAAGAAAGTAAATTAACCGACCAATTTTTAGTCATATAACTTGAGAAAAAATAAGAAACTACACTCTTGAATAAACGTAAAACTGATCACTGAGTAACTTTTTTCTTTTGTCTTTTTACTTCCACCAAGTAACTTTTTGATTAATAAGTATGTATAATAACATATAATCGTAATATCAAAAAATTAAAAGCAACAATAGATGATGATACATACTAATACACACGTGACTTGAAGTAAAACAAGCTAATTTTTTTTTTTTAAGAAATGGATTAAAGAGATTCGATTTATTTTCGTTTTATGATTATTATTATTATATGAAGAAATTGTTGTAAGCGTATATATAAAGAGAAGCAGTCCAAAGCTTTTATAGACAACTCAAGTTTCTTATAACAAAGCAACTCGACTCAAACAAGCACATCCATGGCTCCTTCTACGCAACCTCTTCCTACAAGGTAAAATCTTTCTATATCATCGAAGAAAATAAAATAGAAAATTTTATCTTTAAAGAAAAGTATAATAATCTCGCATTTACTTGTTTAAATCTGATAGTATGAACTAAGATTGACGATGATTTTTGTATTTTATTTTATCAAACTTTACAGTGTTTCGGATGAAAAGTATGCTAATGTCAAGTGGGAAGAGTTGGCATTCGGGTTTGTTCGTACGGATTATATGTACGTTGCGAAGTGCAATCATGGTGAGAGTTTTCAAGAGGGAAAGATTCTTCCTTTTGCTGATTTGCAACTTAACCCTTGCGCTGCTGTTCTTCAGTATGGCCAGGTTTGTTATGACTTAATAGAATGTATATAGATTCTTATTAGATGAAACTTAAAACTAATAACACATGAATAGCTTTCACTGATAATAAGATGATGATTGAGCTAATTATTACCATATATACCTGTTTGAGCTATATATTAAACTATTCAAAAATGAAAGAGTTATACATATACGTATTAATGTATATCAACTAACCGAAATAGTTTGAAAGTATATATTGCTATTCCTATCAATTAATTTAATTTGACCTAGTTTCGCTAAAATTCTTTAGTAATCGTTTGATCCTAATTAACTGAAATAATGGTGGTTTGGGTATGATTAGGGTTTATATGAAGGACTGAAGGCTTACAGGACAGAAGATGGTCGGATTCTGCTATTCCGACCAGACCAAAACGGTCTCCGTATTCAAGCCGGAGCCGACAGACTCTATATGCCTTATCCTTCGGTCGATCAATTCGTCTCCGCCATCAAACAAGTTGCTCTTGCCAACAAGAAATGGGTAATATATATTTTAATTATGTTAATTAATATTCCATAAGAAAAGAAAAAAAAAACCTCATAAAATGAAAGATATAATGGAGTTTTCGTATATACGTAGATTCCTCCTCCGGGGAAAGGAACATTGTATATTAGGCCTATCTTGTTTGGGAGTGGTCCGATTCTTGGTTCATTTCCTATTCCTGAGACCACCTTCACAGCTTTTGCTTGTCCTGTTGGACGTTATCATAAGGTGAGTCATGTGTTCTTGTCGAATTTTTTTTCTTTTTCTAAACATTATTCGCATATGAAATTATATAAGGGATCTAAAGTAATATATATATATATATATATATATATAAATTTACATATATCACTTCACTTATTGAGAGTTGGTTTTAAATTAAAAATAATGAAACTTGTCATGTTGAATTTGATTATTAATTTTCGGATTCTTTATGGTATAGGATAACTCTGGTTTGAATCTGAAAATCGAAGATAAGTTTCGTCGAGCTTTTCCTAGTGGAACTGGTGGTGTGAAGAGCATCACGAATTATTCTCCTGTAAGTTTTAAGAATATACATCAAATTTTCATAATTACACGACTGTTTTGGATTCTGTAAATGATTGTAATGGAAAATTTTCTTGTTGAAGGTTTGGATACCATTGGCAGAGGCGAAAAAACAAGGTTTCTCTGATATTTTGTTTTTGGATGCTGCAACTGGCAAAAACGTGGAAGAACTTTTCGCAGCAAACATTTTCATGCTCAAGGTAAAAATTGAATATACAAATATATGGAAATGTTGTGATTTATAGAATATTAAGATCAGTTGTGATATTTTTGTATAAGGGAAATGTTGTATCGACACCAACAATTGCAGGAACTATTTTGCCCGGAGTCACACGAAACTGTGTAATGGAATTATGTCGTGATTTCGGCTACCAGGTTGGAATATTTCAATATCATATATATATATGAGGATATATATTTGATTCAAGTTGATCTTGTAATTTGCGAAACTATCTCCTTACTAATAATATTCACCATGCATGCATGTATAATAATTTCCTTTGTTTTTCTCGTTGTAAAAGGTTGAGGAACGTGTGATTCCTCTAGAGGACTTTCTCGATTCGGACGAAACTTTCTGCACTGGGACTGCTTCAATTGTGACTAGTATTGCATCCGTAACCTTCAAAGACAAAAAGTAATATTATCTTCCGTTTGTTAATCCAAAATGATTTTCTTGATGATTTTGATGATTTTCTTTTTCATAAGTAAAGTTGACTGAAACAATTGAGTGTATAAACTCAATACAGGACTGCATTCAAAACAGGAGAAGAAACATTGGCTGCGAAGCTATACAAGACGTTAAATGATATCCAGACGGGTCGGGTCGAGGATACCAAGGGATGGACGGTGGAGATTGACCGTTACCACCAGGGTTGAATCTTGAAACTGTAACTTGAAACCCAATCCCTTATATATGTGTGTGTATACAAAACTTATGTAAGAAACATCTGAAGATGTCTCTGATCTTTGTGTTTGTCATCATGAGCATGCATGTCATGTCGTTGCAATGTATTTTCTAAAAGTTGGTCTGTAAGTTATTTAATAACTACGGTTTGCTTCATCTTTTTGCTTATATCTTCTTGTCTCTTGAAAATTAATATTTCAATAATTATCTAAATTCATCTTGTTATAGTTAAAAACCGTGTTTAACTATTTAAAACTACTGTTTTTTTGTCCACGTAGATGATACAAAACTGGTCGTAGAATCTTTCTCTTAAGAATTTTGTATAATTATAAAACCAATCAAGAATTTAATATTCTTGAGCCTTAGCTCGATTAATAATATGAGTTATACAACTTTAGCAATCTCATCATTAGCACTCTCATCGTAACTTGCTTCTCCATTGTTCTTGTAGGAAGGCTCTATTTTCTCTAGCATACTAACCACTGATTTCATAAACGGTCTAGCCTGAGGAGACTTGTCCGTGCATAATAAAGCAATGGTCAAAACTTTAAGAGCATCCTCCTTGTATTCATCTTCTATACTCGGATCGACTAATTCCATCATCATTTCTCTGTTCATCTCCTTGCTTATGCTCCAAACCCACATGACTATGTCACTGTTCTCGCTGAACTCTGTCTCCACCGGCTTCTTCCCTGTTACCAACTCCATTAACACCACCCCGAAGCTGTACACATCACTCTTCTCGTTCACTTTGGTGGTATACGCGTATTCTGTGAACAACAACGAAATGATATGCAAATTACAGGTTATATAACTGTATATTGAAATGAATGGAATTTGAAGCTTGATAAGCAAGACAGCTAAAGATAAGTTGACCTAAGGTCATATGGCTATTCAGAACAAAACAAACAAAACTTGAAGATTCGACTTACCGGGGGCAATGTAACCAAGAGTTCCTTCAACAAGAGGAGCCGAGGAATCTCGTTGAACCCAATCAGGCTGAATGATTTTAGCCAATCCAAAATCAGCAATCCTCGGTCTCCACTCCTCATCAAGCAATATATTGCTGGACTTCACGTCCCGATGTATCACCGGCCGATCTAACCCATGGTGCAAATACTCCAGCCCTTTAGCAACTCCTAAAGCTAATGCTTGTCTCACACGCCACCCAATCTCTTGCTCACCACGACGCTCATGCAGCTGCTCCCACAAGCTTCCATTAGGCATATACTCATATACAAGCAGCATACTATCCTCACACGTTATGCTGCAGAACAACTTCACAACGTTTATATGTTTTAAATTGCTTAGCGTCCCGACTTCTGCCTCAAATTCCCGGCTCTTACTTCTGTTGTTGCCGTCACTTAACATTGCCGTCGAGCTTCTAAAGCTTTCGCAGGGACTATCCTGACACTGACACCAGATGTGTTTAACGGCTAGTGTTTCACCGCTTCTTAGAGTTACTTTGTAAACATTCCCTTGACCGCCTCTGCCTATGAGATTCTCTGACTTGATCTCATCAATAATTTCCATTTCGTTAAAGTTAAGTAACCGAAAAGAGCTCACTTGCCAATTGTTCTTCTTCTGAGCCGTTTGATTCGACCTATCCCGTCTTATCTTGAAGATCACGTAACTGAATAATAAAAACAGAGCAAGTACCGCTGCAACGATTAAACAAATGTTGAACTTAGAAAAACTTTTCCTCTTCCCTTGGCTGCGAGGTTTTCCAAGCGGACATGGATGAAGATATGCGATCTTTGAGCTGCATAGCCCTGAATTTCCTTCAAAGTTTCCACTTTCGAGAGATTCAGGAACAGAACCAGTTAGCTGGTTGTTGGATAAGTCAAGTAAGCTTAGCTTCAGAGCCGATAAACCAACAGGAATCATTCCTGACAGTTTGTTTCCTGACAGATTCAGAGAATTCAATAACTGTAAAGATCCTAAACTTTCCGGGATTTCTTCAGAGAGTGAGTTTCCAGCAAGGTTTAGAAACACCAAAAATGTGCATAAGCCTAGTGACTTTGGTATAGCACCTGATAGATTATTCTGATCAAGATAGAGACTTGAAAGCTCCTTAAGCTTACCAAAAGAGTCAGAAACTATCCCGGAGAACTTATTCATGCGAAGATTAACCGACACTAACGAGTTAGCTCCTGAGATCTGAAACGGTAGAGAACCTGAAAATCGATTGTTGCTTAAATCCAAAGAGCCAAGAGACTTGGCATTGCCAATATCATCAGTGAGGTTTCCTTCAAAACGGTTTGAAGCAAGATCAAGAAACTGGAGATTAGGAAGCCCCCAAATCCCTGAAGGAATCACACCAGAGAGAAAGTTGTTACTCACACGAAGACGAATCAGAGTCTTGCATTTAGCATAGCTCTCTGGAAATTGTCCTATGAATCTGTTCTGCAACATCAGAAGATGCGTCATTGCGCCTTTCTTGCACATATCAGGAGGAATCTGACCTTCCAAGAAGTTCTCAGACACGTCGATGTATCTAAAACCGGTCCAAGATCCGAGTCTGTTCGGAAGCTTCCCAGTAAGTTGGTTTCTGTAAAGAGACAAAGCAGCTAAACTCTTGAAATCTCCAAACTCTTTTGGAATCTCACCGGTCAATAGGTTTTCGAACAATCCAAGAGAAACAAGATTCTTTAAGAACCTCAGCTCTGACAAATCACCTTCTAAGGAGTTGTTAGAGGCGTCGAAATTCCACAAATTCGTCAAATTCCGAAACCCGAATGGTAACTTACCAGTCAAGTAATTGTTGTAAATCTCAAGCTGCCTTAGGTTTCTGAGATGAACTATCCCCTTTGGAATTTCACCAGAGATTTGATTATCAGAGAGCTCAAGGTTTCGTAGATGAACAAGGTTCTTGATTCCCTCTGGAATCTTACCGGTGATGCTGCTATTACTCAGAAAAACCCTTTTCAAGGCAGTGAGATTTAGAATCTCTTTAGGAAATGGATGCAGATCGAATCGGTTATCTCCAACACTTAAGAAACTTAATCTCTTGAGGTTTTTTAGAGAACTCCATGGGAATATTCCAGAGATTCCAGAACCGTTTAAGCTCAAAAACTTGAGCAATCGTAATGAATCAATCGCCGGAAACTCACCAGAGAAATTGTTGGTGCCGAGGTCTAAGTATCTCAGGTGATTACATTCCCTGAGATTCTTACTAATCCGGCCGCTCAAGGAGTTGTTTCCTAGAACAAGCTTCTCCAAAAACTTCAAATCACAGATTAAATCGAAAGGAAGATCTGTAATTTTACCGTCGCCGTCGCAATTGATCAAACTCTGACTTCCAAGATTGATCTCGGTGACGTTTCCGTCGGAATTGCATACGATTCCGGAGAATTCGCATGCCGAGTTCCGGTGAGTCCAGGTCTTGAAGACGTCGCCGGATATTGTTTCTCCAAAGGTGGATTTCAGTTTGAGAAGAGTATCTACTTCTTGACTATGGTTGGATCTGGATGAAGCCAGTGGAATTAAAAAGAGAAGGCGAACGATAAATAATCGCCGGAACATCATTGTTCTCTACTTCGGAAGGATAAACAAAGCGGTGGTGTCTCGTCGTTGTTGTTGGTAAACGGAAGTGAAGAAACAAAATTGGGTAGGCGGTACGACAAATTTTGAAAATTGACAACTATTTTTTTTTTTTTTTTCTTTTTTCTTTTCTTTAATGTTATTGCCTTTTATGGATTTTATTACATTCATTCATGCACCAATCCGTTTACATCTACTTCAAATAATTTTGTTTCTGTGAACATTGAAATACAACAGTATAGATTATAGAACCTAAATAAAGTAATAAAATGGCCATTGTAGAAGAAACAACATAAGGGCCAATGATTGTCTTGGGCTCTGTATTATTAGAAAAAGCCCGATATATAACGTATGGAAGGCAAAGTGACTGTCAAAAATCAAAACTCAAAAGTAATGATTAGTGATTAATTATTTCCTTAGTACAACTTGAATCAGTCTCCTTAATTATTTCCTTAGTTACTTGAATCATATCTGTTGGATACATTACAGACGAAACTAATACTGATTAGTGATTATCTAACAGAATATTAGATTTTAAACTTTTTCAAAACTTAGAAGATTTCAAAGTTAAATCGTTATCAAGAGAGACGTGTACAAAATATTCGAAATCCAAATATAGCAAAATCCAATGAATACAAAGAATAGAATGTAACGTTTGACTAGTTGTCTTTTTAATATGGACAGTATGTAAATATGATCCTCTTTTAATTTTGGTAAACAAATAACAGAATTTGTTTTTTGTTACAATCCAAAGTTTTTTTTTTTTTTTTGACAGCCCATCCAAAGTTGTTAACTATTCTAAATTTTGAAATATAAATACTCAAATTAACTCTTAAGCTTCACCACGAATACGTAAAACAATGTCTCTACTCAAAACCAACATTTTATTTCTCTTAGCAATTGCTCTTTTGTATGGCTCTTTAGCCGAAGATTTGCAACAAGAATTCTTAGAGGCCCACAACGAAGCCCGAAACGAGGTTGGGCTTGACCCATTGGTTTGGGACGATGAGGTCGCTGCTTATGCCGCCAGCTATGCAAACCAGAGGATCAATGATTGTGCATTAGTCCATTCGAACGGACCATTTGGAGAGAACATAGCTATGAGTAGTGGAGATATGCCGGCTGAAGATGCTGCAGAAATGTGGATCAACGAGAAACAGTACTACGATTACAATAGTAACACGTGTAATGATCCAAACGGTGGCACGTGTCTACATTACACGCAAGTTGTTTGGAAAAACACAGTTAGATTGGGATGTGCTAAAGTTGTGTGTAACAGTGGTGGCACTTTTATTACATGCAACTATGATCCTCCTGGTAATTACATTGGTCAAAACCCATACTAATTAAAAATAATTTCATGTCTTGTGTCTTGTTAATGAGGCAAATTAAAAGAGATAATGAGTTGTTTGTTAGTTGTTACTGTCATTTCTTAGCTGTACAGAGAAAGATATTAACAATTTTTAATAATGATGACATCCACCTCTCAAAAAATTGGCTGGCTAATTCCTAACGCTATCTCTTAAAAGAGAAAATAGAAAATTAAAAAAAAAAAAAAAAATGTGAATGGAAGACAACTCACGAATTGGTAAAACGACAAACGAAACAAGTCAAACGACACCAAGCTGGCTTTGCTGTCTCAGCTCTTTCCTTAGCTTGTGTGAGAAAAGCCTGCAAGCATCCAAACTCAGATCGACCGCCGCAGCTAATGCCACGTGCGCTGCTGCATCCTCCGTACATGTCACGTGCGTCACACCGACTTCTACTTCCGGTTTGCTTCGTTTCCCAACTCCTTCAACCGTAGCCGACATAACGAACCCTCTGTTTTGCGCCGCCGCAGACGACGGATGTTGCGGTAGTAAATATCCGAAATCCGACCCGGATCCTGATCCTGGTCTCGACGCGGGTCTCGAATCCGCGCTTGAACCGGATCCGAGATCCCAGCTTCCTTGAGGACTCGTCGTCGGCGTTGACGCCGTCGTGGTTGTCCCGCCGGTAACATCGATAACGAAACTCCCTCCATTTTTCAAACTGATAGACGAAGATGCGGAGACGGCTGTGGCGATACCGTCTTGGAAAAGCTCGAAACGGTAACCGAGTGTGTCGGAGTAACCAGCTTCACGCCACGCCTCTAGTCTTCCCCATGGCTTCCATGTGCAACCGTCAGGTCGAAGAATAAGCCACGCTCCGGGACTTGATCGAGTGACCCGGTTCGAACCAGGAGATGGAACGAAAGGTGTAACCATAGAGGCCATAGCCACGGGTGAACCGGAAAGATCATGGACTGTTATTGACCATCCTTTTCTCTCTTTTGACGGTTGTTCTTTTTCCGAATTCATCGACGATATACAACTTCTCGTTGAGCTTGACTCAGACATCATCGAAGAACTGCAAAATTTAAACCACAAAATCAATACACGATCCCAACAAATCTCAATCACTAAACTAAGCATGAAATTACATATTTCTAAATTCGCATCTCTTTGCTAAATTAGCAAGTAATGAATCTATCTGAAAAAGGCAATGTTCCTATTTCTGGATTATTCCAGTGAAGATGAAGAATTAACTGACCTGTGAAGAAGATTCCGATCACCGGAGTTGGAGTTTCTGGAGCCGAACTTGCAAGTGAACACGGCTTGCTTCGTGTTTCCTTGAACCTGAAAAACCTGAGGACTACACTCAGGCTCGCCGTCAAACTGAAACACGAATCTCGGGTCAGGTTCGACCCGAACACTAACGTGGAGCTCCGGATCGGATCCAGATTTACTCTTCGATTTCTTAGACGGCAAAGCAACCCAACCGTTATGCGCCAAACAACTCTTCGTCTCCGCCGATTTCAAATCCAACGAAACCTCAAATCGACCAAGCAACTTCTCCCCCGCCGTAGCGAGTCCACACGACGCGCCGCTAACACCGTCGTCACCGTCGCAGTTTCCGCGGGAAAAAGCCTCAACGGAGAGAACACTCAACTTAGGTTTCTTCAAAGACGCTTCGATCTGAGCTTTACTTAAACTGAAACAAGCAGCGACGGTAGAGACGTTACCGGAGGAAGAACGAGTCTCGGATTCAGATTCAGTTCGAAACATAACCGGAATAGAAACAATCTCGCGAGGAAAATTCTTGAATCTGATTTTGCAGTAACAGTTAGGAGCCGACGGATTGATACCGGAAACAGACGGTCCTGATGAGGAAGAAGACGATGACTGAAACCTAACGGCCAAGTTACCGACGATGATCCGTACGAAAGAGCACGGATCCATTGAGTTTAAGATTTGGATACAACGTTTTAAGATTGAAAGAAGGCTAATAAGCAAATCACTCAGGTTTTTAGGTTGAAGGAAGAAAGATATGAGTGAAGAAGAAGAAGAACAAAGGTATAAAAATGGAAAGAATTGGGAGAGGAAACACAGCCTGGAAAATAGCTGGGGAATGTATATAAATTAATTAATTAATGTTAGGATTTAAAATTAAATAAAGGTATTTGGTTTTACAAAATAAAATACAGATTCTGTGGGGTCAAAGCCAAAACAGTGAGCTTATTATTAACCTCACCTATCATATTCCAGAATCCAGAGAGGCAGATTTATTTTTTTCATATCAATTTTTATTTTTTTACTTTACTTTTCAAAACGTTTTCGATTTTGTTACCTAATCTGTTTTTATTGGATTTTTCTCAAAACGTGAACTGGAACATTATGTTGTTGCCATTTTTGAACCGAAAAAGTAAAAAATATTTTTTTGTTATCTTTATGGAAATGTATAAATCAGTGCAAAGGAAAAATTAAACTGATCGTATTTATTTATTTGTTTCCTTTTTTTTAGAAGATTCTATAACTTCTTAGAATTCCTTTCAACGTAACTGATCACGCCATCAACATGAGAGTTAGTACTGTGGGCACATTATCTCATAAACCTTTTCTACTTTGATGGATATGTCAGAAAAAATAAGAGAAATACTTGAACTTGAATAGTAATAATTGATAGAAATAACGGTTTGCATTTATGAAATTAAAAAAAGGTTTTGCGAACAAAGTATAAAACGTTAAAGTATTCACTTTATTCTTTTTAATTCATAAATGAATAATTAACTTAGATGTATATTTATTCGAAGCCATTTTTATCAAAATAAAAGTATAAAAATTACACTACTAATATATACGTAAAAGTGCTAATACTGTAGTAGATAAATAACAAAATTAACTTTGAAGTTGTAAAAAGAAAAAAAAAACTGAAACGAGATACTCCATAATTTGTAGTCGGTATATTATATATTGTGGGTGTGTGACATTTTTGTATAGTCGGTATATATGGGACAAGGGTAAAATATTCAGTTGATTTTTTTTTTTTGGTAGGAGAGAGGCAATGCCTCCCACAATTTATTAAACTAAAAATAAATAAATGTTAAAAACACCGTGGACGCAAGAGGTTAATCGCTGCCATTGGATAATAATACGAAGGTAGGGTCGAGTTAGAAAAACGATGCAGCATACCTTACGCAATCTTTATCTGTCTCTCTGTTCATCACTTGGGAGCCATGAGCTGGCCTCAAAGTGGAGCACGTAAGAGTATCTCCAATGGGGAGTTGTTTCCATGGAGCTCTCTCAATTTTTTAATTATAAATTTGTTGAAAATTTGAGATGAGAACTTGTGTATTTTTTTTTTTTTTTCATACTCCAATGGTAGGTTCTCTAATGAGGTTCTCTTAGGAAAAAAAAATAAAAATATTATTTCATAAAACTTAATAATTATTACAATTCATAAAAATATTAAACATACATTATTTCAAACATTTTTAAAGATATGAAAAAAAAACATGGAATAACGATTATTTTTACTCTTGACTGTTGCGAAATTTTTGCCAGATATGCTCAACCAAGTCAGCTTTTAATTGTTGATGCATTTCACGATCACGAACTTGATTTCGTCTGCCCATTATATTCCCGAGATTTGTAGGCATCTCTGTAGAATACGCTAAATCGACTTGAGAAGTTTGGTTTGCTTCATCTTGTGTGAATTCCAAAATATCAAACAGAGTGTAACCATCTCTCTCGTCCTCTACTATCATATTGTGCAGTATGATACATGCTCTCATTATCTTTCCTATTTTTTCCTTATCCCAAACAAGAGCTGGGTTTTTAATAATGTGAAACCGAGCTTGCAATACTCCAAATGCACGCTCGACATCTTTACGGACTGCTTCTTGTTTTGTAGCAAATAAAGATGATTTCCGACCTTGTGGAATTCGAATAGATTGGATAAAAGTAGCCCATTTTGGATAAATACCATCTGTGAGATAGTATGCTAGATGATACTCCCGTCCGTTGACTACGTAATTCACATTCGGAGCTCGGCCTTGTAAAATATCATCAAAAACGGGTGATCGATCAAGAATATTGATATCGTTTAAGGTACCTGGAGGTCCAAAAAATGCGTGCCATATCCAGAGATCTTGTGATGCGACCGCCTCTAAAACGATGGTTGGTTTACCAGAGCCACGCGTATACTGGCCTTTCCAAGATGTTGGGCAATTCTTCCACTCCCAATGCATACAGTCGATGCTTCCTATCATCCCGGGAAATCCTCGACTCTCCCCAATATGGAGTAGTCTTTCCAAATCTGCTACTGTAGGTGCTCTTAGATATTCATCTCCGAACAAAGAAATGATTCCATCAGTAAAATTTTCCATGCATGAAATCGCAGTAGTTTCACCGATTCGGAGATATTCGTCAAGCGCATCAGCCACACAACCATATGCAAGCAAACGAATCGCTGCCGTATATTTTTGTATTGGAGAGTGCCCGAACCTTCCGGTAGCATCTCTTCGATGTTGAAAGAATTGAATTTCACTGGATAGTCGATCGACAATACGCAAGAACAATGGCTTGTTCATTCGAAAACGGCGTCGAAATATTTGAGGTGGGAATATCGCATTTTCACTAAAATAGTCGTTCCATAAGCGGTTGTGTCCTTCTTCACGTTGTCTTTCAATATAGGCTCGTTTCTTTTTTTTTTTCTTGGTACCCTCTTGCTGATCACCATAATCAACGAATTGATTCTCGAAGGTTTGATTGACAAAATCATTAAAATATTCATTCATTGTATCGCCGAGCATATTACGGGAAGAAGATGCCATTTGATATGATTGTTTGTTGTCTTAAAAAAAAGAAATTTTTTAGGAGATTTTTTGAAAAGAAATTGGAAATATGGTGTACGAATAAAAGAACAATGGTTTTGTGTTCTAATAATAGAAGAAGAACAACGGTTGTTGTTTGTGTTGTAATAATATAAGAAGAATAATAATAAGAAGAAGGCAAGTGTTTTGTGGTTTTGTTGTAATAATAGAAGAAGAAGAACAATAAGAAGAACAATCGTTTGGTGGTGAAATAATAAGCATTGTCTTCTAATATATAGCAATGTTGGTTCACAATCACAAATAAGAGAAGAACAATTATGTGGTTCACAATCACAAATACAAATTCATAGTCTCGTGGTGTCTACACATAAATACAAAACTACATGAGTCATACACACATCAATATGTGGTGGTGGCTTCTTTGTCTTCTCTCGTATTGAACTTGTGACTTAGTTGTGGTGGTGGCTTCTGTGTCTTCTTTTCAGCTTTTTGTAAAAGCTATTGAACTTGTGACCTCCCCAGCCAAAAGCATATGCAAAACAGAACAATATAATGCAAGTTAGACAAAGAACAATAAAAAGTACAAATTGTTGTAATAAAAAGAAGAATCAATTTCAGACCAAACACAAAACTGTTGTAATAAAAAGCAAAAGCAATTCTCAGAGTAAACACAAACTGTTGTAATAAAATGCAAAAACAGAATCAATGCTCAAACCAAACACAAACGTTTACAATAAAAAGACCAAACACAATCATAATTCTTCAAACATTAATAGAAACACAACCATACATTAGCCGAGACATTTAATCATGCTATTACAAACATGAATCATGAAAAACTTACAAGAAAATATCAAACATAAACAACTAGGAAACAAACCTAAAATCTAAGACAACATTTCATTAATTAACTTGTTCTTGAGAGCAATTTCTGTGTCAGAAAGCTCTGTTTTTCCAAGAAGACTCTCAAGCAGCTTCGCCTTATCATGCTCTCTCTGCAAAGCAAAGTCCTTCTGCCTAATTTCCCACATACTCTGAAATGTGTTCAGAACTTGTTCTTGTTCTACTTTTACAGTGGCAGTCTTTTTTCCTTGGGCTTTTGCTGCCTTCACACCAGGAGGCCTTCTCATTCTTTCACCATCGTCAACACTCATTGGCTGGGAATTTGTTGGATGAGCAGCACCATTCACACCCTTTCTTCTTTTTGAACTCTCAGTAGATGGTGCTCCACACCATTTCTGGTCATACCTTAGCTCTCTCCAAGCATGATCCAATGTGAACTTTTTCTGCTTATCATTGAAGTATAGTTGGTGTGCCATCTTCATTACATCATCCTCACTCTGCCCACTAGCTTTTTGAGTTGTTGCTGCCGCATAACACCCCACAAACTTATTGACGATTTCATTGATCTTGCCCCACCTTTGCTTACACTGAGCCCACTCTCTCTTTGGGAAACCTTCAAGCTGCGGGCTACAAGCGACATAGGCTGCAATCCTTTTCCAGAATGATCCACCTTTTTGATCATTTCCTACCACAGGATCCTTGCTGGTATTTAGCCAAGCACTTATGAGGACAATATCCTCTTTTGGTTTCCATTTCTTTCTAGAGACACCCACCTTAGGTGTGGCTGTGGGTGTGGCTTCGCCTTCACTGCCTTCATCAGACCATTGTGTGCTATAAAGAGGGACTTCACTGCCTTCTTGTTGACTATGCAAGAGATCCATGAAACCAGATGGCAGACCACTATCATCCATTTGGTAGTGGCTGTGTTTGTGGTTTGTGGTTAAAGGAGAAGGAAGAGAAGACTGAAGTGGTTTGAGGTTTGTGGTTAAAGGAGAAGGACGAGAAGCAGAATCAATTTTTGGTTAGTGGTTTGTGTTAATGTTAGCAATTTAAAGAAGGTGAAAGTGTATTTAGTGTTAGCAATCAATGACACTAAAGAAACTAAAGTCTTTACCTAACATAAACCAACTAAGAATTTACTACACAGAATTTAACCAATCAACATACTAGCTTTTTTACAGAATTTTTAAAATCTGTAATCCAAAAGAAAATAGAGAATATACACTCTATTATGCTAATTATTTACTCTCTACAATGGCATTTAAACACATAACATAGCATGCATTGAAACAATGATGTTCAGTTTACTTTAAGAAATCAATTGGATGGTAACGAAACTAAAGACACAAAGCATTTATGCAACTACGATGTTCAGTTTCTCTCTCTGATGTTAAAGCATTCAAGCATTTATCACACACAAACAATAACTATGATGTTAAGTTTACTTACTCTCTACTTAACACTATACACAATCAACTCAAGCATTTATCAGAAAATGCATGCTATCAAACAAACAATCATTTCAATAACTAAATATGGAACATTTACCTTTAATAAAATCTCAGAAGCCTACTGCTTTTGCAGTTTCTCCTTAACGACCACATGATCCTTCCCATCTCCACTTACCTTCTCCAATAGCCTTCTAAACTTTCAGTTTTCCCATTGAAACTCAACAAAAACAGAGAGAAAGAAAAAACAATTAGCAAAGACAATAATAATCAACTCACAAATGTATCTAATGAAACTTAACAGATATATGCACTAATAGACTGATTTTAATGATTCAAAACAGAGATAAAGATATCAAATTTAATGTATGAATACTCAAATCAAGCTTAATCCGAGAATGCTTCATGATTCTCAAACTAAGTGTGCAAAATCCGAAACTATCTACCAAAATCAAACAATATATTTACAGTTTTTTGCTCAATCATGCCTAATAAGTAAAACAGAGCCTCCAATTCGATTCAAATGACAAAAAAAAACAATCATCCTTTTTCCCGAAACTATGAACCCTAAGTCTAACAATCTATGACAAATTCGTCAACAATCATGGTTATTTACAACACAAAAAGCCTCCAAATTGCTTAATAAACAACAAATTGTCGCTAAAAACGAAGAACCCTAACTTACAAATCGAAACCCTAATTTTCTTCAAACACTAATTTCGATCGGGAACCACAAAATAAAACGAATCAAGTCACGATACACAGAGGAAAGGGTCTAGATTCATACCTGGAACAAGATATTGGACCATCCTTCAACGAATCTTTCTTCTCCATCGCCAATCTTCTATTCGGTTTGACTTCATTCGCCGATGGTCTTAACCGTCTATCCAGCTCATGATTCCGGCGGCAGGTAAGTCTCACATACCACGAAATCGGCTTCTATTCATCGGAAACTCACGGAAACGGCGTCGATTCGTCGGAAGATTTGATTGCCATCGAGAGAGAGACTTGCGTTTTTTTGTTGTGTCGTGAGAGAGAAAACGCGTGAGAGTTTTTTTTTCCTTTTGGTAAAATGCCTCTTCCATTCAAGAAGCGACACGTGTCCGCCTCTCTGAAAATCTCAAATTCCTCTTAAGAGAAGCGATTCTCTTTGGTTTAATCAGTTTTGAATTATTTTTGATCAAAATAATCAAGAGAATTCATCTAAAAATTTGAGACAACCTCCCTTTGGAAATGCTCTAAGTCTTTTAGTTGGCATCATCTTCACTGGCTTCATTCTATCTTAAATAATATTATTTCTTTTATTTCAATACTAAATTGATATGTTAAAGAAAATAATAAAAGCTGTATAAGCTTTTCCTAGTGTTATCGTTTCCTTTATTAACCTGTGTCGTTTTGCTCTGTTCCCACACGTATAACGTTGGTACTATGATTGAATCTGTATTTGTTAAATTTATGCATGGGGTTGTAATTAAATGATGAGTATTAAATTATTTAAGAGTTTGAGAGATAATATACTTAAAAATAGAAGTCAAGTGATTAATAAGAAGACCAATCTGTCTCACAGAGAGGATCGTGAGGAGACTGTCGAGCCGCAGCTGTATAGGGTCTCTCATTCATATTATAATCCAAATTTCTATTTTGTTAGTTAGTACACCAATATACGACACTTGCGTTCAAGTTAAATCATCAAATTTCATAAGAAAGAATAATAATATTCCATATTAAATTTAGTCTTCTTGTTTCCATACATTTCTTTAATATTGACTAAGCTAATACTTATTTTTAGTATACGTACGTACTATATGCGATTGGGTCGTACTATTATACAAATATTTATGTTATATATATGTTTTCATACAAATTTATAAAAATTATTAGTAATATATATTTACTTTTGAATCTCGGCTTGTAACGGTGTAAAACTTTTGAATTACAATCATGAAATGATCCAAGTTATCTTCAGAGCTATACCAAGGAGTTTCGATGCCATAAACGAAAAAAATATGGTTTAATTTTTAAATAATACATAATAAACATAAATAAAAATAATATTTTAATGTTCAATTTTTTTTAATAACTTATTAAATATTTTTCAACAAAAATATTACAAAACAAATTTTTTTATATAGAAATTAGGTTAGTCATAACATGTAGTCTAATAATTTGGTTTGTGTCGATGTTGTGTTACCATTCAAACAGTATAATTTATATTGTTAGCAAAACAAAATATAGTTTTAGTAATTTATAAAATTTAATATAATGATAGTGGTACTCAAAATGTGGTATCTAATATATAAAAATAATTAATAAAATTGGATAAAGATGATTAACAAAAGAAGAAGTTGGTAAAAAAGAATTAATGTTTATGAGATATAAAACACAAAGAAAGAAAAATTAACAACTTTGAGTTATTGTCTTATGTGTGGACATTTATGATTTTTTGTATTTAGAAATCTTGTATATTTGCACGTTATATTTACTACTTTCCTTTATGATATATGTTAACCTTCCTAACATTATTCTTTCAATAGTATATTATAAACACATTAATTAACAAATATAGCCTCCTAGATTTTCATAAAATTTGGTGCCGAGTGTTTTCATTTTTTACTACGTATGCACGGCTCTGGTTATCTTGTGTTGACAATGAAATTTATAATCAGATATAAATCTTGGATATACTTAGGTATTACCACCATAATTAAACTAAGAATACAAATTTCTGTTTAAGAAACTATAGTATATATATTTTTTTCATGATTCTAAATTCTAAAAATAACTAACTTTTGTGCATTCTAATTTGGTTTAAAGTATTAAATATTTTCAATTATTTATAATGATTTATGTAGTTATGAGCTTGGGCTTTTACATTATTATTAAAGCCCACTAAAATACTTTGGTATATCTCTACGGAAGCCCTTCAATCTTTTGATCAACTTGACCAATGAGTCCTATTATTTATTGCATTGAACATAGGAAGATTTTGGTTTTCTATAATACATTTTTGTTGGATATTTAACTTTTATATATCTGATGTTATTGGAGAAACACATTTGTCAATAAGTTATTCAAAATTCTAAAAATTATAGAATTTGGTTAAAAAGAATATAGTTCATTATAAGTTTCTAAAACATCTCAAGTATAAAACAATAACAACAAAAAAACAAAAACATTGTGTTTATGAATTGAAACAAAATCTGAAAGGACAACTTAAAGTAATCATGTGTAATCTTAAATATAAAATAACAACAAAAAAACAACTGTGTTTATCAAGCTGAATCAACAAAACATAAACTATTAGTAATCACGTCCAAAGTGAGGGTAATGAGCATATTCAGACACATTTTCTTGCTTAACACATTGGCTTTGGTTCTGGCTGTCTTCCGCTTTGTATTCTGGAGCAAACCCTTGAGTATTGTTACCATTATTCCCAAATGGTGATGTTTGATTAGGAACAATCATGTTGTGGTTGTAGTTGGACAAATTCATGCTCGCCATTCTTTGATCATTAAACAGATCCAATTCAGTACTGTTGATATTAGTATCACCTGAGATCCCAAAAGCAAAATTACTAGAACTTCCAGCATAAAAGTTACGACGATCAACATCTGCTTGATGGTACTTGGAGACTTTATATGCCACTGCTTTTCTCAAATTTTCCAAACCACATTGGAATTCAGTGAGTTGGGTCATGTTGAGTTCTTCAACTGGTTCTTCCCACCAATTCCCAAACATTTTATTATCTTTTCTCTTCTGTTTTAAGTCTCCTGTTATCTTTTTTTCTGCTTCCAATTGATTTGACAGCTGTAAATAATTATATTGTTATTCATTTGTATTAATTTATTAAATCTCACATAATAACCTTTCAATGAATATTTTTCTCTTACAAAAATAAACAACTCATGCATGTATAACATATTAACATTGATTCTGTTATTTCGATTTCAAACGAATATATTTCTACATGTGTGAGCAAGTTTGACCTTTCTTTAGAATATCATGAGTTTATATTGAGCAATTCATAAATCTATATTGATTTTCTCTTTTATAAACCAAAAAGTTATGGACATTTTGTCTTTTTAATCTCGATATATTTCAATGTTAATTCAAAAAAATTCATAAATGGAGATAAAACAATCTATTTTCGCTTGTTTAAAAGTTATTAGTTAGCTGACAAACTATTATTTATATATAAAATACTTTGAGAAAAAATAAATTGATTAAATGAATTGATATTTGATACTATATTATTACGATAAAATTTGAATCAAATGAAGAACCAAAAAGCGAAGAAGTAGAGTTACCAGAGTGAGATGATTGTTGAGCTCTTGAACAGCTGCATTTCGGCGGGTTTCATTAGGTTGCATATTGTTGTGATGATGAGGACGAGGTGGGTTAAAGTTAAGAAAACGATCCATTACAACATTAACATTCGGATGACCAAAAGAATAAACCTTTTGACCAGGTGAGAATACAATAATAGCGACTTCTGCACCACAAAGTGTGCAAAGTTCACTAGCTTTTTTGAGAAGGCCAGATCTTCTCTTTGAAAAAGTAACCTGAAGGTTATTTTCATTTTTTATTTTCACGATCTCGATTTTTTGTCGACCTTTGCTTTTCCTCACCATTTTTATCGATCTTTAGAAACAGACCGAAGATTGTCTTATATTTATAGTTGAACATTCAATACCAACCGTCGTCAGTTTGAGTTCTCTCCGAATAATTTTTAACTTTTAGTTTATTTTATCGCATATTAGACTTTATTTCTTACTATTTAGAAACAATTTACAATCTTTATATTCTATAAATATTAGGTATGAAATTTAAATTTTTTAATGTAATATTGTTATATCATCTGTTACATTGCATCAAAATCTGTGAGATACATGCATAATGCATTGCAAATAAAAGCAATGTTCAAGAAAGCGCTAGGCGCTAAGCGGGCGGTGACCTAGTGCATAGCACCTAAAACGCCTAATCGGGGTCTAGGCGATTTTTAGGCAGTTTAGACGTTTATAACATAAAACATTATACATATGATATTATATATAAAAGTTATATAAAATATCTATATAAAACTAAAAATTATGAAATTATAAATAAAAACTAGATAAAACATTTATTTATATTTATAACTATAAATATATAAATAAAATTTTATTAAAATTGAAAAAATACATTAAACAAGATCTATATAATTTTAGGCGGTCAAGACAGTTATCTAGGCGTGGCATGAGAGCCTAGCGCCTAGTCGGGGCCTAGACAACCGCCTAGACCGCTTTTTAGAACACTAAAAAGATGCACATCACAATTTTAGTGATGCGTTTTTACATGTTTATTTTGATCAAAAACAAAGTTATAATCAAGAATGCTAGATTGTAAATATTCATGTTCTACAAAAAGAATAGCAGTTATACACAATATATATATATTATGGCAGCTTTTGTCCAATTTTATTTCATTTTCTATGTTATTTGACATAGTGAAGTAGTAGAATACAAGGATTTTGTACAATTCAAAAAATGAGGACTGGAGACTGGAGAGTGAACAAACACTTTTCTAGGGGACATATTGAATCAAATATTTGGGATGATTTTAACTTGCGTTCAAATGATTTAAAATCTCATCTTGCAGAACTATTACTTTATAAAATTGTTTGAAGTGAAGACTAACCATTTAATAAAAAGTTTCAACTTATTGGAAAATTTTGTTAGTTTATTATTATACCAAACATCATTTTGAATTACTTTTGAAAATATTTGTGGTTGGATTTGTTTGGATCCAAATCACATCTGACTTAGAAAAAAAAAAAGAAATAGCAAAAAATAGCAAAAGAAAAAATGGACCCAAGCTTTGGTCTTGATAATTTTATTGACCTCTTATCTGATGTGTTCCCTGTTATGAACTTATGATGTAGTGTATTTAAAATTTAATCAATAGTTTAATTGAATGTTCTCCAAAACAGCTATTAAGATTTTTGCCACATAAAGTTCAAAACCGAGTAAGGCAAAAGATAAAACTGAATGAAACCAAGGCAAATAGGTTTCAACGTTTTGCTTGATGATGAGGTAAAGAGCGAAAGTTTAGTCTTGACAATTTTTTTTATTTGCTCTGTTCACTGATATGGAGTAATGTATTTTAGACATGATCATTAGTGTGAAATGAATGTTCTCCAAAACAGCTCTTAAGATTTGACAGAAAGTAAGAAGAATAGGAGAGCAACGATAGATTGATACCACAAAGTTCAAAGTTCAAACACCAAGAATGGCAAAAGAAAACAGACGGATAAGCAACTTAAGACTTGGTACGAGAGAGTTTCAAGCCTTTAACAACCACACGACAACAAACCCAAACATTATTAAGGAAAACCAACACTTAGTACTCCTCACCTTTATCATCTTCATCATCACCTCCCTCAGCACCAACCTCCTCGTAGTCTTTCTCCAAAGCAGCAAGATCCTCACGAGCTTCAGAGAACTCTCCTTCCTCCTCAATGCTGAGGAACGTCTGCAGATGTCGTAGATGGCTTCATTGTCGAGAAGGATGGAGATATCAGTGGGTTCCAAGAGTGAGTGGGTGGAAAGAACACTGTTGTATGGCTCAACAACAGATGTTGAAACCTGAGGTGAAGGGTACATAGTGAAACCCAGTTTGGATTTCTTTCCATAGTCCACAGAGAGACGCTCAAGGAGCAGAGATCCAAGACCAGATCTAGTTCCTCCACCAACAGCGTTGAATACTAGGAACCCCTGGAGACCAGTGCAGTTGTCGGTGAGCTTCCTGATGCGGTCTAGACAGAGATCAACAATCTCCTTCCCAACTGAGACAAGATTCAAAAACAATTCAGTCAATAATAGTAGATCAACCAAAATATGACAGATCAACAGTGGATATCAAATAACAAGAGCAAAAAAATTTACTGGTGTAATGTCCACGAGCGAAATTGTTAGCTGCATCCTCTTTGCCGCTGATGAGTTGCTCAGGGTGGAAAAGCTGACGGTATGTACCAGTTCTGACCTCGTCAATCACAGTGGGCTCAAGATCAACGAAGACAGCTCGAGGAACATGCTTTCCTGCACCAGTTTCAAAATGTTCATCATCTAATTATTAGAAAACATCACATCAATACATGTTTTTCAAATTGTCAGATCTTAATTATTAGAAACAAAATACGCAAAATGTTCATCATCATCATCAAATGATTACGGTAAAACGAGATCTAAGTCAACAACCGATAGATAGTTCTAAATAACAGAAACTATATCAACAGATTCTCGTTCATCTAATGATTCAGAAGTGCAAGATCTGATTTAATAACTACAGATCTGAGGGATCCGTCAGACTATTGAAAGATCTAGCTAAACGCAGTACGAAAACATCGGATCTGTTGGATTCAGTGAACGATTCCGATAAAATGAAGAGATAATCAATCAGATCTAAACCAGATATGTGAAGAAGAAGAGAGAGAGAGATAGGAAGGAGACGAACCTGGATGCCATGTTCAAGGCAATAAAGCTCCCAACAGGCATTTCCGACCTGGATACCAGCTTGACCAATGTGGATCGAAATGCACTCCCTCATTTTTCCTAAATCGAAGAAGAAGATCTAACGCTGGAAAAAGCTAGCCAACGAAGATTGAAGAGAAGAAGAATCGGAGGCGTTTATGAAGACGCCTTCCTTAGAGAAAATGAATCTTGATCTGGTTTTGCGACGAGTGATGTAAAATGGCTATTTTATACATGAATCCGGTTTGTAGGTAACGGGTCGTGGTTAACACGTGTACAGATATAATTGGGCCTTTGCAACCACAAGCGTAACGCTTATGAGCTGTGTTTTTTTCTAATTTTGAAATTTTGCCGCCTATGCCATTTTTGATTATTTTGCTTCATGGCCGTTAATCTTTTGAAACTGTAACGCAAGATTTTCGGTAAAAGTTGATATTTTGAACTAAACCAAGCTACCAAAATTTGAACTAAATTACGAGTTCGGTTTCATAGGTGTTCATTATCAAACCAGATTAAACCAAACTAGACATACACGTAGCTGTAACTAATTTTGTTAGCAATTTCGGTTTGATAAAAAACAATTTGGTCTGATTTCAAAGAATTTATCTCTACACTAAACCGATACAAAAAGTAAACGAATAGCCCTAATAATTTACACGTGGCTCGCATTTGGGCCAAAACTCGTGGGTTGGCTGGCCCAGCTAAAGACACCAAATTGACCATTTTTTCCCGTAAATATATATATTTTTAATTTTAATAATTTAATAGGTGAAGCGCAGTGCCGTCGTGTTGGCTCTGAACTTTGAGTTCAACTTCCTCATCGACTTTTCCTCGCCGGCGATTTGGTAATTTTCCGCAATTCTTCCTTCTCTTCGCCGGAAATTATCTTTGTTCCTTTGGGCGTGTGTTTGAATTCTGCGATTGACTCAAAGCAATTGAGAAGTGTTTGAAGTTTATTTTCTCATTTCTATTGTTCTTATTAGGGTTTGGTATAAAATGAGTATCTTCTGGGTAGAAATTGATTGAATGAGTTCGTTTCTAGTCTCATTTTCGTATAAATTAGTTGTAATTTCCATGTAATCTACAAGACTGAAACCTAGAGTTGAAAACTTTTACGCTTTTGATTGATTTGTGGATCATATTCGATAATTTATACTCATTCTATGGCCTATTAAGCTACTCCCCACGATCATCAACCTGGTAAGATTTGAACAGTTTATTATCTGTTTCTAAACTCGATTTTTTGATCAGACGGTTATCAAGTAGAAATTGTGAACTTGTTTCGAATCACTTAGAATTGTGGTTACCTAAGACATGGACTTTCTGAACAGAGAGGATGGTGGGCGATTTAACCATCTTAGAACAGAAACCTGCTTGAATGCCATGCTTATACCTTGCCTTTTTATTGTATTGGGGTTTGCCGTGTTCAATGTAGACATCGTTGTATGCCATGTTGGATATTCTATCAGAAACTTTAGAAGGCAAGGGATATTGTTGTTGCTTGCATATTGCAAATAAATGTTGACTACTATTTCACGTCCTTATTCCTATTTTGTGGTTGTTGTACAGGTCTAGTTTTCTTCTCCATATTTCAACTGAGCATACAGAGAGCAAATACAGGCAGTTTCCATTATTATTTGGTGGATCTTCCATTGGTTGCACTGAGGCTACTACTGCTGGAAGATGGCTAATAACCATCAGTATCCTGGCATTCAGGTAGGCATAGGATTAAACTACTGAGCGTGCTCTTTTTGTCCTATATCTGTCATTTTGCACCTTCTTTATTCCAATACTCTTTTACCCTGAGGCCGCTGGCTGTGAGTTAATTTCTAAATGGCTCTGACCATTGAATATGTGATTTAAGTATATTTATATTCTTGTGATTATTTTCTGAATTTTACATCTAATTTAGCGTTTTTTGTTTTGTTTTGTTTTTAAAAGCCATTCCAGCATCCTAATGCTAGCTCCATAGATTTACCCCGAGGCTTTGCTCCACCCATGAACTTTCAGGTAATGATTTATGTCTTATATGTATCTGAAGACTATTTATCAGCTCAACCCTACATGTGTTTTGCATATTTTTCATTACAGTTTCATCCTACCATTCAAGCTCCTCAGTCTGAGCAAGTTGCTCGATTGTCTTCTCAGAACTTTCAATGTGTTGGCAGAGGTGGCACAGTATTGAACATTGGATATCCACCTCAATCTTATGCACCTCAGTTATTACAGTCAATGCACCATTCACATGAAAGACCCAGCCAATTAAATCAGGTGCAAGTGCAACATGTGCCACTTGGACCCCCAACTCTAGTTTCACAGCCAAATGTGTCAATTGCTTCTGGTACCTCCTTGCATCAGCCTTATGTACAAACTCCAGATATTAGTATGCCTGGCTTTGGTGGCCCTAGGGCACTCTTTTCTTATCCGGTAAGGAAGGAAAATATTTTTGTATTATATTTACAGAAACTAGATATCTAGTTCCTAACGCTGTGAACAAACAGAGTGCCACATCTTACGAAGGTTCGAGGGCACCACCTCAAGTCACTGGACCAAGCAGTCATAGTCAGGCACAACATAGAGCATCTATCAGCCAGACTACTGCACAATCTTCTATCCTGAATCCGACATTTGAACAACCAAAGGTTGTTACCATGTCTTTTATTGTAACTACCTTCTGAACTTTTTTTGGTTGCGATACTAATATAGATATACTTTTGCGACTTGAAGGAAGCTTTTTCTAAACCTATTCCTTCTCAAGAGGCTCTAACAGATTGGGTTGAGCATACCTCTGCAGATGGAAGGAAGTAAGAATTACAAGTCATGTGACTTTTGTTTATTCTCTTTTGATTGTTTTGCTTGCGTTTTTCACATATGATGCTAAACTAAAATATTGATATTCAAACGAGATAAACTGCTGGGAACTTGGAAGCACATAATAAGGTTGTGCAAAAGCTAATTCTAGATTGTGTAGTTGTTTAGTTGTTTCTCTATTTTTACCATTGTGTGAAAGTTGGAGAGCACATCATTGGCTATTGCAGATGATAGTTTCTTTATTAATTGAATTTTTTGTGCTCTTTGAATAGGTTTTTCATTGTTAACGTTTCTTAGTCATATGTTTTTGATTCTTTGATTTCGGTAAAGACTTGTTTGATAAACTTGTCAGCTCTGTTAAACTTGTCAGCTCTGTTATATGTATGTGATCTGTTCACTCAATGAACCTATCTCTTGCTTTCTTTTTACACGAATTCTATCTAATGCTTGCTTGTTATTCATATTGATGATATTTTGCTTGCTTATTTGTTCTTCTATCTGGATTTAGCATGAAAAATATTGAACTAGTGGCTTATTATCAAGCATAAGTTTTAGTGGGAAGCAACCATACTCATGACATCTTGGATATTTATGAGTTTGATGTGCTGAAAATCACAGGATTTGTTGGCTGGGCATCCAGTTTTACTTCTATTTTTTCTGCAGAGAAAGTGTTTGATGTTCTGTCTGTGTTTCCTGATGATTTATTGTCCTGCACATTGTGCAACCGTTGTGTATTTCCCAACCTGAACAAATCTTATTCTCATCATTTAATTTGTAGAATAAATTTATTTTAGCTCCATGTTTCCAGTTGTACGAGTATATGGTCGATGACATTGATTTTTTTTTGCTTATTATTAGATATTTTTTCAACAAGAGAACAAAGAAGTCCACTTGGGAGAAGCCTGTTGAGTTGATGACTCTTTTTGAGGTGATTTATTTTGGCTCATCTGTTTACGTATCTATTTGTGGTCTTTTAAAATCACCCAAAGTCCTGTAAGCTTCCCTAGCTAAAGAAATGAAGTTTCAGGAATGATCTACTCATTCGGATTTTCAAAGCTGTCTTGTGCCATGTCATTACATATACTGCTTACTAGTAGTTATTGCACTTTGGTTTGAGGTGGACATGCTTTCTTTAATATGAATGTAAATATGAGCTTATATCTAGAATTTCAATGGTGCAAGCTTGTGTGATAGGTGCTAGGGTTACACGAAAGTGACAACAGTGAAATCCTGTGGAGTTCTTACATTTGCTCATTTTCAGCTGATGAAAGGGATTAGTGATATAGTTCATCCTATCTAGATACTCTCGTAACCTAGATAAAGGAATATGGGAGGATACTATCAGTGTCTGTTTCTTATGACGTTCAGATATTTTCAGCGACAACAATTGTGATTATTCTTCGTGGCCAATATCCTATTTTCTGTTATGCTCTGTTGAACTGGACCGTTATTTTTTCTTCCTTTGTTCTTTTGTGATCTGAAGCAAGGATTAACCAAAAAGGTATGGGTATATAAATGTGTATTCTCTGATACAGAGAGCAGATGCAAGAACTGACTGGAAAGAACATTCAAGTCCTGATGGAAGAAAGTAAGTATGCAACTAAAGTTTTTATTTCATTAACATACAACTGATGAAAAATAAAAATGTCCTTCTGTAGCTTCAGATGTTGAATCTTTAATATGTTTGCAGGTATTACTACAATAAGATTACGAAGCAATCAACATGGACAATGCCTGAAGAAATGAAGGTTTCTCTTAAGACAAATTACTGTCTTCTCTTCTGTATTTCTGTGTTTCCCGTTGTGTGAATTCTAAATCTTCGTTCCAGATTGCGCGTGAACAAGCAGAAAAGGCATCTCTTCAAGGGCCTCATGCAGAAGGCATTATTGATGTTTTTAAGGTGCTGACTCGTTCTGATACTGCATCAACTGCAGCTCCGACTAGTCTACCAAGCCAAACTTCAACCTCTGATGTCAGTGAGAAACTAGCGCTTACTTCTGATTGGAAGCAGCCAGCTTCAGTTCCTGGAAGTTCTTCTCCGGTCGAAAATGTTGATCGAGTTCAGATGATTGCAGATGAAACATCACAATTGTGTGATACTTCAGAAACCGATGGTCCTTCTGTCCCTGTGACTAAAACTTCTGCTGCTACATTGTACTGACAGTTGCAATTTTATCTCCCTTTCTCTTTTATTCTATTTAGTTTTAGTTGTGAGTATCACCACCTAAATAAGTTTCTATTAACTATCTTTGCAGGGTTGAGAAGGATGAAATTTTGGTCGGGAACAGTGGAGATTCAGATGACATGTCAGCTACAAACGCAAATGTATTTAAAGCTTAGCAATGACTATTTCTTATTAGCATGCATTTCTTCTGTATCTGTTTATCATAATTGTCCATCTGCTCTTTAGCAAGGTAGTGGGACTGGGCCAGAAGAAAGCCAAAAACCTATGGTGGAAAGTGAAAGAGTAGAGAGCCAAACGGAAGAAAAACAAATTAATCAAGAGAATTTTTCCTTTAACAATAAATCGGTATGTTTGGTTTTATGTCATGTTCCTTTGGGGACATCCGATAGAAGGATTGGTTTTATGTCTCAGCATAGTTCTGGTCTTATCTGTTTGCATAAATTAATTTTGCTTCACGATATAGGAAGCTGGGGATGTCTTCAAATCACTTTTGAAATCTGCCAATGTTGGATCTGACTGGACATGGGAACAGGTAGTACAAACTTTCACTATAAGCTGTTCTTGAGCATGGCTCTGAAGTTTTAGGTGGTTTCTGTCACAGGCCATGAGAGAAATTATTAATGACAGAAGATACGGTGCTCTGAGGACACTTGGAGAGCGGAAGCAAGCCTTCAATGAGGTTACATCGTTTTATCACATACCCTAAACCTAGCAATATAATTTATCAGAGGAGAATTTAAGAAATTTCAGATGTTTAGATATAATACAGTCACATTCTTCTCTAGGTTTGAACAGTGATGCTTAATAGGTACATCTGACCAGATGTTAATTGTGTTTTGTTGTGATTCAGTTCTTACTTCAAACGAAAAGAGCAGCTGAGGAGGAAAGGCTAGCCAGACAGAGAAAACGGTATGAAGATTTTAAAAGGATGTTAGAGGTAAGATGATATATCTGCCGCTGCATGATATATCTGCCTTTCATTTTTAGGAAATTATAAAGTACATAAAATCACCTGCATGCCGCTTATCTTTATTTTGGACATTGATTTTTTTTATACCAGGAATGCGTGGAACTTACTCCTTCTACTCGGTGGAGGTTTGTTCTCGAGGTTTGTTCTCCAGAATAACTCTGATTCCAATTCATTCTTTTTCCCTACGAGAATTACTGCAATTTCTTTTGTGATATAATGTTCGTTCTAAATCCAGTAAGGCTGTGACAATGTTTGAAGACGATGAGCGTTTCAAAGCTCTTGAACGAGAAAAAGACCGTCGTAATATTTTTGAAGATCATGTCAGTGAGCTAAAAGAGAAGGTATTAAATGGTGTATATATTAATGAATCTTGTGTTGTTTGAAAAGTAACTGCTTTTTTGTTTCTCCCATTTCTTTTTTATATACATGCATGTATTTTTGACATTAGTTTTCCACTGGAAAATTTTGCCCAGAGTGGTCATTTGAGACTTTTTCTTAATTCTAATAACTTTTATCATTCATTTGAAACTTAACATCTGTTAGTCAAGTGTGTACCTTCTCTTAAAAATTGAACTTCATTTACAACGTGTGTCTCTACTCTTTATAATATGTGAGGACCAAATATCAAAATAGTTTTACTTTGTTCAAAGTTTTGGCATTAACTTTGATTTGGGTTCCGTTGTTCATAATGCGGTTAATTTTATAAGGAGCGTGTGAAAGCTCTTGAGGATCGCAAGCGGAACATAATTGAATACCGAAGATTTTTGGAATCTTGCAATTTCATCAAGGTGATTGTCCCGCTTTTTAAATTTTTTATTATTCCATGCTATATTGTGGTAATTCATTCTGACTCATATTTTCCACCTTCAGCCTAATAGTCAATGGCGCAAAGTTCAGGACCGCTTAGAAGTGGATGAAAGATGTTCACGTCTTGAGAAAATTGATCAGCTAGAAATCTTTCAGGTAATTTCATTGATCATGAACTATCTTCCCATTCCACACTCGGCTAACTTTAACTCTTGTACAGGAGTATCTGGGTGATCTGGAGAGAGAAGAAGAGGAGAAAAAGAAGATACAGAAGGTACTTAGGTATTCGGCCTTTAGTTGACATTTATTTGTTTGTTGTATTGAATATTACTTCATTATATCTGATATTCATGACAACAGGAGGAACTCAAAAAAGCAGAGCGAAAGCATCGTGATGAGTTCCGTGGGCTGATAGAGGAACATATTGCAACAGGAGAGCTTACTGCCAAAACTTTATGGCGTGATTATTTAATGAAGGTTATATAACTCAACTACATATTATGTCACCCAGAATTATTATTCCATTTCAAGTATTGAACTGTTTTGATAGGAAATGAATTCTACATCTCAGGTCAAAGATTTACCAGTATATTCAACAATTGCGTCGAACTCCTCTGGAGCTACTCCAAAAGACTTATTTGAAGATGCTGTTGAGGATTTGAAAAAAAGGGTACTAGATTATTCTCAATAGTTTACTTTCAAAAATATCGTGAAAGTGACTGTAATCTGTTACATGATGAGAAAACTGCTTTGCGGTCTCTAGACTGATTCCTTTTGAAAGACAGTAATTTTTTTACTAAGTAGTTCTGGTAGCATTATTTTGCTAGGTTTATGAATAGTGGCGTCTTCTGTTTCCATTTCATGTTTATTTTTGCTTCTTCTTTTTTTTCTGTCCTTAATTCCTGAATTAACCATCTGTATATTTTATGTGTTTTTTTCTTCACAGTACCACGAGCTCAAGTCTCAGATAAAGGATGTATTGAAATTGAGAAAGGTACGCATTTTGTTTCTGCAAGTATTTATGGATTTTATAGGTTTTTAATAATTTCAATTTACTTCCAGGTAAATTTATCCGCTGGATCAGCATTTGATGAGTTCAAGGTCTCAATTTCCGAGGATATTGGTTTTCCACCTATTCCTGACGTTAGACTAAAGGTCTGTAGATCTTTGCCTTGACTTTTAAAATTTCATTTCCAGATGATGTGTGAAGATACACTATCTTCTTGCTTCATGATGCATAAACTAGTTCAAGCACAGTAAAACGCTCACTTCAGTGTTAGCATATTCTTTATTTAACCTTTAATGTCTCATTTGGATATGACTGCAAACTATTTGGTGATGCTTCTCAGGTAGTCTTTGATGATTTGCTGGAAAGGGCAAAGGAGAAGGAAGAAAAGGAAGCCAGAAAACAGACAAGGCAGACTGAAAAGTTGGTGGATATGCTTCGCTCCTTCAAGGTGTTGAATCTATTTAGTTTGATTTCTGTATAATGTTATGTGATGGATGAACTTTAGGGTGGTGGGCTTCTCCCTGATTATTTGCTTTGGTGCAGGATATAACTGCCTCTTCATCATGGGAGGAATCAAAACATCTTGTTGAAGGTAGTGAAAAATGCCGGTACGTTTTTCATTTATTCTACCCTTTCATGTTAAAGTTTCTGACTGGATCCTGTTTTTTTGCTATATTTTGGTCTCCTAAGTTCCAACTTCCTTCTCATATTCATCTCTATCACCAAATTGTCTTGCTCTTTATATAGAATATTTGTGCTTTTCTAGAATGGGTTTCTTATGTCGATGTTACAGCAACCACGTTTGTGCCCTTTCTAGTATTTTGATTATCTATTATTTATTGCTTCTGTATATGTAGTACTATTGGCGATGAGAGCTTCCGGAAGCAGACATTCGAAGATTACGTTTCACTCCTCAAAGAGCAATCAAAAAGGATCAAACAGAACAAGAAGGTAATGGTGGATTTGTGTCTATGAAACAGTTTGCTCGAATCTAGCATTTAACAGTTTTGGTGGAACTCTCATAATTCTTTGTCTAGTACGTCAATCTATTGGAGTCATTTTAGACTGTAAGAGGAACTTAATGGTATTGAGATTCTCTGTCGTTCGTAGCTGCTACCATAAGTGCACTACGATACTTCAACTTGTAGTTATAGATGATTCAACTATTACGTACTGATGGCATGTCCGCAAGCTCACAGAATGTTATATTACTACAGGTACCCGAGGATGTGAGAGAGGAACATGACAAGGGGAGAGATAAATACGGAAGAGAGAAGGACAGAGTGCGAGAAAGAGACAGTGACGATCATCATAAGAAAGGTGCAGCTGGTAATTACAACCATGATATGAATGAATCCCATGGAAAAGAGCGTAGAAGATCAGGAAGAGATAGCCATAACCGACATCGAGAAAGACATACTAGTGTGAAGGAAAATGACACAGACCATTTCAAAGAATCCCAAAAAGCTGGCGGTGGCCATAAGAAATCAAGACATCAGGTACACTAAATCACTTTTTAAGGGAAAAATGGGTACAAATAGAAAATAACCGTATAGAGTAATATTTGTGTCTAGGTTTTAAGTCGAGAAAACCTTAGAGTATACTGTGGTATAGTATTATTCGATCCATGACAATTCATTAAGTATTTGGATTGGTTGCAGAAATGCTGCTTCTACTGAAAACAGTCTTGACTCAGTTAGGTCCAAAACCATTTGATGTGTTGATATCTTTTACTGTTAACACATTGTCGATCTCTTGAGCCTAGTTCTAGACACACAAGTGGTTTAGCTCCATATGGTTTATGTCAAGCTTTTTAATCTCGGAGCTTTCTGCAATTGCAGCGAGGTTTGGTCCCCGAAGCAGAGGTTGAGGGCAGGATAAAGCGGCGTAGAAAAGAGGAAGAGAGTGAGCACACAAAGGAAGAGGAGCTTGAAGATGGAGAATGTGGTAGGTATTGAAAATATTTACACCAGGTTAATATCTCACTCCCATGTTTGGAGTTGTTTAGGCTTCGAATTTTCTTGGATTGAGTTTTGTTGAAACCGGTCTCATCATAAACACTATTTTGTTATCATGAGCTCCAGCTTTAACGTAATGAGAAATGGCTGGGTAGGTAATTTCACCTATTTTAAAATTTTGTTTTGTTACCAATTTTTGTTGAATATATAGGTAATTTCATGTATTTTAAAATTGATGTAATTTTTATTAAAAACAGAAATTATGCGGATTTTGAACTCAGATTCTAGCCATATATATATTATGTAAGTTATATGATTAGGTTGAGTACTCTATCTCATTATGAGATTTGTCTGCAAGAACGTCATCCTTTCCTACATCTTTATCTAATTTTTTTTTTATTGATTTGGGTTGACTTTAAGATTGATCTTTTTGTCAAAAAATTCTATGCATTAGGTAGTGAGTCTTAACAAGGTTTGCATATATATTTTCTTAATTTGTATTATTTTGCCAAGATTTCATTGGATTTTTTTTAGATATTTAGGGTGTTATTCAATCATGGATTTTAATAAAATTGAAATTTAACACTAATCCACTATTATTCAATTAATGATTCTAAATCATGCTTTAAAATCTAGTGTTATTACATCTTATATTTGTAAATCATGATTCATAGATTTTAAAATCTAGTGTTATTACATCTTATATTTGTAAATCATTATTCAACTAAGATTTTAAATACTTCATTAAAATCCAGTGCTATTTAAAATAAAAAAAACTTATAAAATCTTTGTATATCAAGTCATTTAAAATGAAATCTCTTTGTAGTTTCATAAGTAAATTATTAGAATCAAAATCCAATATATTTAGAGTTGGTGTCTTAACTAGGTTGCCTGTACAAGAGAAATCCATACCTTCTTTGTTTTCAAAATATTTTCTTTCATTAGTATTATTTTGCCAAGATTTTATTGGATTTGTTTTTAGATATTTACTTGACTTTAAAAGTGCTAGTCTTCTCAATGGTCCGTTTACCATAAATATGCAAATACTAAATACATATGTTTATTTAAAAAGCCTGCTATAACGTAGATATCTTCATTCAGCCTGTAATACATCGCATTTTCACTCATAAAATTCACCACAAAACAAAGAGAAGCCAAAACGAAATATGAAGGGATTTTTTGGAGTTGTGGTGCTTCAGTTCATTTTTCTAACATTATCTTTAGCCACTCGCGATATAATTTCATTTGCTTCTGATTACGATGTGGCTAAAAAAGTTTTTAGCAGTACGAACAACATGGAATCTCTCCAACTTCCAGCATTTTATGTACCAAATGGTGAAGCAAGGAGAGTAGATCCAAGTGTCGTAAGCGATGAAACATCTCTACCTTCTCCATCGTTTTTCAGAGCAAATATTGGAACGAAAAGATTGGTACCAAGCGGTCCGAACAATGCAACATCTCCACCTTCTCCATCATTTTCCAGAGCAAATATCGGAACGAAAAGATTGGTACCAAGCGGTCCGAGCAATGCAACATCTCCGCCCTCTCCATCATTTTCCATAACAGATATCGGAACGAAAAGATTGGTTCCAAGCGGTCCGAACAATGCAACATCTCCACCTTCTCCAACGTTTTCCAGAACAGATATTAACACCAACATGGGTTAGAATAGGCCGATGGTCCGAATCCGTTAAGTGTAAAATATTATTGTGGGAATAAAATATTGAGACACGCATCATTATATTGTACCTTATGCATCTATATATGTATTATCATAAATCCAAGATATGTCTTCCGTCGTTCTCCTGATTTTGAAATCAACGGAATTAAATGATAATTAACATTGTTATATATACGTTTGGAAAGGTCAAAAGAGAAAAAAAAAAACACTACGTCTACGTCTACGTCTACGTTACGTAGATTAGCAATTTATCATCATGCTATTTTATTATATGTGAATGCAACGGAGAAAAAAAGATACGACTCTTTTTTCTTTTTGTGTGTATGTGTTACATATGTAAATGTGATTGTTGACAAAAGCAAATGTGATTACTGATGACATATACAGTAGTTGACTACTAAATTAAATATTTCAAAAGTCAAAGAAGGACAACTAGTGGCAATATCGAAAATATCTCAAATTCAAAGCCCTATATTTCACAATCTATGATTCTATTCCATAAAACCAAAGAAGGTGTGTGGGTATACAACTCAAAAGCGTAACGTTTTAGAGTTAAAAGATCAAAACAAACGCATAAATGTCTGAGGAGCTACGACTACAAAAAGTGAAATCTTCTTCTTTCTTAGTTATTTAGGGTTCTTTAGAGAATCAAGAAGAAGAAGAAGAACATGGGATTACAGTTGGAGAGTTTGATGGAGACGATAAAGTCAAAGGTGAGTTTGCTAAGGAAGAAGAAGAAACCTTACATCAAAATGGATAAAAGCTCCAGCGTTAGAGTTGCGATCCGTCGTAAGAAGACTAGAGATCTCATCGATAAGACCTTGAAGGTTGCTGATCGTCCTGGCAAACGAACTCTTTTCTGATAAAACTTCTTTTATTGCCTCATATTTTGCATGTCATTTTTTGTTGTTCTTCGTTCAGTAATTTGGTGTTTTTGATTCAGGAGATCAAGTTTGTGATAATATGTATAGTAATTTCTGGAAATAAATAAAAGAAAAATAATATAGAAAACATCAAACATATATGATTGATCGATGAAAAATATATTAAAATCTGCTATAGTTGACTTTTAGTGATAGGATCCTGTCCTGCTGATTCTTGAGTCAGTCTTACTATTTTTTTGTCGGCAAGTCAGTCCTACTTTTCATGGAGTTCAAGTGAAATAGTGTTAACCCAAGAAAAGTCCGGTTTAGAGTGTAATATCTTTGAAGTTTAAACCGATGCGGCTTTCTTGGAAAAAAGAAGAGAGTTCCATTATATAAACTCAGAAATCATCTTCTACACTTGCAAACTGAGATATTATAATGTTAGAGGCGAATTCATAACATATGCTGCTTCAAGAAGCCAACAAAGCTTCAACTTTTGCAATCTGTTCTTCCTCAGTGGCTTTGGCTGGACTCTTGTTCGCCTCCTCGAACAAGTCATGGTCCCATTTCTTCTCATTCCTTGCCCAGCTTCCGCTAAACCCACTACGCCCATTGCCGTTGAATCTGTCTCTATCAACTCGATAACTCTGTCTGCTTCCCGCGCCTCTTTCATCATCTCTGTTCCACACTCTGTCTCTTCCCATTGCTGGTCTCTCATGTCTTTCTGAATGCATATTTCTCCTCCAGTTTCTCTCGTTCTGTCTGCGATTGTTTAGATTCGTGTCTTTTCCCTCCTCAGTTCTTGTTCTGTCTGTGTTGTTCCCCTCTGCGATCTTCTTCTCCCTGAAGGCCGGTCGTTTCCTAGAGAGTGCTCCTTGGGTGTCGCTATCATGTCGCCACGAGCTTTTGTCTTCGTCTTTACGATGCTGTGACTTGTCATCATCTCCACCTCTTCGGTTACTCTGATCTCTTGAACTTCTCCACGATCCTCTCTCTTCAAACATTTTAAAGCAACTAATTAAGTTCATAAGACTTAGCAATTCTTTTAAAGGTTATGGAATGAGGAAAAGGAAAGGTGAGATAATTTGGGGAGAATTACCAGAAGTTGGTCTTCTGTCACCTTTTCCATCACTAGGAAGATCATCATGCTGTTATAAGACACGCACAGGCAAGCCAAAGATTACATATAGCTGAGCATTGGAAGGCATTCAACTGTACGCAATAATCCCATCACATCAGCACAGATTAAAGGCTAAATATGCAGTAAATAGCAACCCAGTAATCAATTATCTCACCAAAAATTTTAACGGAGCTAATACAAGATCAAATATTAAATCTTATATAGCCATTTCATGGGCAATGAGAGCTCAGTAAAAAAAAAAAACATTCCAGCAGACCAAAAGCTTCCAAGACATCCTATGACCACAAATCTACTAGGACAGTAACAAAAAGGAACGTTATCAGATGGAAAACAATAATGAAAGGTTTTGGAACCTGAGAATAGGGTCTAGAACGAGGCACTTGAGATAGATGGGAAGCTTGTTTGGTGGTCTCATGATGCCCGGAGTGCTTCTTTCCACTGTCTTTTTTCGAACCATGAGCATCAGGTTCCAACGGCGCAGCATCTCTCAAGGACTGACGTGGTTTCTTCTCTGCATCAGTACCCTCCCTAACATCCAAATCCTTCTTAATCAGAACTCGTTCAGCTTCAGGTTTGCCATCTCTTCTTGATCTCTTGGGGCTAAAGACAAACATAAATAATTAGTTGTGGAAGTGGAACTATGATAAGCTCTAGTAAGAGTGATTTCTGAAGAGCTGACTAGAGAACCACTTCAAAAACTTGTACCAAAATTAGGCTCTAAAGAATTGACCATCTTCATCAAAAATCTCCAGTTTTCTTGAGTGAATGTGACCAAATTAGAGCAGAGAGATCATAGGATGATACAAAACAATCACTTCAACACTAAAACAACAACTGTGACAAGCATAAATTCCACAACAGTCAGCTTGCATTTCGTTTCCTCATTGTTCAAAACCGAATTTTAATCGCTTCAAAGTTATAATAGAAGATGAAGATAGAGCAGAAATCTCCAGAAGAAGCAGACCTGGGTTCGCGATCGATTCTTGAACGCTGTCGTTTTGGGTCTGAATCTCTGCTTTCTCGCCTCGTCGACATGTTTCTCTTCTCCGATGAAATTTTAGGGCTTACTCTTCTTCTCTCTTCCCACGCCTGCAACTTTTTTTTTTTATCTAATTTTCCCTTCAAAATTTCCTCAATATTACAGTTTCCGCCTTATATATTCTTCAAGTATCAGGAAAACCCCCATAAGCTAGAATTGTGCAGAAAAACGATCTGCGATACCATTATAAAATCCAGATTCCATTGGCAAACTAAACCGGAAATTCCGGTTCTCTATCTGTCTTTACCTAATTGCTTGAGTTAGTTTTGATAACAGCGATGTTAAACGTTAATCCTTTGGGAAAACATTATTACTCAATCAGTTGTTGATTACATAAAAGTTTGATGATCTCAAAATAAGCAAGAAGGAAGCTATGCAACTCTGTAGATGGTAATCTGCTCTATTAAATTGAAACTATGCAAATAGTGAAGGAGATGGATAAAAAGGTCTGAGAGTAGTAAGATCCTCCAAGAACGAAGGATATACATAAAAAGTCTCGTTAGATTAAATAGATTTGTGGCAAAGCCACATTATTCTCCTCTCCCAATATGTTGTTGGTCGACTCATTCAAGAAGGCGCTTGTACTTGCACCACCCGATGGCACCTACGTAGAGGAATATACTGCCGACAGAACCTCCAATTACAGTCCAAATGAATCTTCTTGGACCAGCTTCATTATCCTTGAACAACTCTATCGTAATATTCATACCAAATACACCAGCAACTGCGATAAAGGCGCTCATCACCAGAGTAGCTGTTGTTAGCATCACACCCATCTGCAGAAGATGATTCTGCTTGTCATCTAGCATTATGTTGATGTAGTCCTCCGTGTCATCCACATATTCCCTTAGCTTTTTTCATCAAAACAACCGCAACGTATTAGAAGAAGAATATCACCACCAAATAGAGTACAAATAGTATCTGGTCTATTTACTTACTGTTGATAGTTTGTTCAGTATACCATCGATCTGCACGAAATATGCTTCCAAAAGCATTTCAAGCTCTTCCACATCTAATTTGTTGGTCATGGCACTCCTCGTTGAGCTTGTATGAGTCCCACGGCTATTTCTGCTAAGTGCACTGTGAGCACTCATAAGAAGATGGTGAGCATCAGTTCCTTGTAGATATCTTTCATCTCTGTTAGCCAACGATGCAAATTCAGGAGGAAGCCTGGAGTAAAAAGGCAGATGTTAAACTTATATCAGAACAATAGAAGGTAGTATGCTCAGAAAGTTGATACATGCCTGTCATCCTCGTCTCCTTGAGGAAGATCAACCTCGAATGTATCACTCTCATTCATAGAAGAATTTGACGAATCCTCAAGTTTCTGAGCTAACTTCTCCGTAAGATACATCTCAGCCATATCTTCATCATCGTCTAGCAGATGTTCTAGCTCGTCCCTAACCTAGAACATGTAAAGAGAAAAGTATAGACAAACGTGGTTAGAATATGGTAATCTCTTAGGTTCACATCTACGAGGAAACATGATAAATCGTTATCACAATATCAAAGGAGCAATTGAATGTCTGAATCATAACACCTTCTGAACACGTCCAGTTATTGCAACCAGCCTGCTTTTAATCTGTCGAACCCGCTCCAAATTAAGGGTACTGATCTTGGAAGTAAGCTTGTCCAGGGCTGGATGAGCCTCTAACTCCAATCTTAAGGCCTACATTAGAAGAATGAATCGAATACCAAACAAGAGAAGAAAAATGCTTTGTCATGGAGCCTTAACATAAGTATTTACCTCATGTTCCAAACTGCTTGATGCAGCTTCAAGACAGGCTTCCAAAGCAACAAACTCAAATGGAAGAACCTTAGATCCATCTTGATTCTCAAGACTTTGCTTTGCATCCTTCTTGGCTTCACTCCCTTGATCCCCAGATGATTGTGGCGTTCCAGCTTCTCCTTGGGCAGGATCTGTCCTCGAATGAAGCTCTCCCTCAGATTTCTGTTCCTCCTTCACACGACACATAGAAACAGAGTATAGAGTGATTAGTAGCTAAACTTGGCAATCATACTCTTCACATAGCATCACCATTGCACAAATCAAAGAGTCAACCACGTCCCAACACGACATTAGCAATTATATACATATTCCATTGTCAAGCCAATATATTTTTACTTCCCAATTCCCAAACAATGCAATTAGCCTTAAACAAAAAGAGCTCCAAAAAAATGTCCTCCAAATGAACAGTGGAAAAAACCCTAATTTCTCCAATTACCTGAGGTTTAGTGGCGTGATGGTGACAGAGAATCCGCCTCTGCAACTCATCGATAAAGGGTGACACGGAAGGATCCTTGGAATTGAGCAACAAAACTTCTTGAGCGGTGATGATTGCCTTGATATGCTCCAAATTGATGACAATCGCTCTCTCTCTACCTAAAACAGTAGATGGATACGACAACAGTGGATCGAGAATCCGAAGATCTCTCGCCGGCAATCCTGTTCGCCGCATGATGGAGTGTTTCCCTTCTTCCTTTAGATCCGACTTCCCTGACGAGTCCAGTACCAACCACGACCTCACGCCAACGCCTTTCTTCCGTCCGCCGCCACCCACAACACCGGCGGGGTACATCGGTGTCGGCTGACCAGTGTTTGGCGTTGATGGATTCGTATTGAAATTGAATTCATCGGCTCTAGCTCCTCCTCTCATCGCGCTTACGATTGTTGTGATCAGAGAGATCGAGCAGCTGACGAATGTTGAAGTGGAATTGGGTATTTATATTACGGCTCGTCAGCAACAAAGGACAAAAAAGGTTAAGCCAAACCGCTTGTAACTTTTTCCCCAAAAAATAAAACCGGGTTTAGATTTTCCACCAAAAACCAAACCGGTTTTAGCTT
The DNA here is from genome assembly GCF_000004255.2 of Arabidopsis lyrata subsp. lyrata. Lineage (NCBI taxonomy): Eukaryota > Viridiplantae > Streptophyta > Magnoliopsida > Brassicales > Brassicaceae > Arabidopsis > Arabidopsis lyrata. Next base: position 8,495,707 of record NW_003302553.1, on the reverse strand, counting down.
CTTCTTTGAATTTCCGCAGTGACGGAGGCTGAGAGTTTTGCTTTTCAAATTTAGGGCTTTTAAAATCGGCGACGACGATGAAGTTGAAATCGGTGTTCGACGCTTCGGAAATCAAATCGGAATTTGAATCAGCGGGAATAAACCCTAATTTCGCGATTCCAATCTGGAAATATGTAATTCAGAATCCTGATTGTGTATGGGATGAGATTCCTTCATTGCCTTCTGCTGCTTACTCTCTTCTCCATTCCAAGTTCAAGACTCTTACTTCGTCTCTTCACTCGCTATTCCATTCCTCCGATGGCACAACCTCTAAACTCCTCATCAAGCTCCAGGTACTCTATACTCTCTCTGTTTCTTCGTTTTTCTTGTAAGTAACTTGGGCATGATCTGATTCTGTATACAATGATGATTTAAAAAAAAAGTGTAGAAGATTTGGCAGCTGAAAGGTTTTTACTTTGTGATTACAACACATTGCTTTAATGGATTCTGAGAACTTGTAATGTCTCTGTTATCTGATGAACTCATACTGGATTCGTGCTTTTGGTTTTGAACTTCAAGAATGGAGCTTTTGTGGAAGCTGTGGTGATGCGATACGATACTCGGTTAGGGATGTTAGGAGGGAAACCACGTCCTGGAGGTATAAGATCTACATTATGTATTTCATCTCAGGTATTGATTTTTATCACGCAGTGTCATCTTGGTTTATCGAATCACTGTGAAGGGAGAAAGAATTCTGATGTGAAGTATTTATCAATAGGTTGGTTGTAAGATGGGTTGCACATTCTGTGCTACTGGTACCATGGGATTTAAAAGCAATTTAACATCTGGAGAAATTGTGGAGCAGCTTGTTCACGCCTCTCGCATAGCTGATATACGCAACATCGTTTTCATGGTATATTGCATTTTGTATTACACAATGTGCACCTTGCCTTCTGGTTATTTGTTAATGTTGTCATTTTTATTGATGAAGTTTATTCACCAGTTGTTGCCTTGGTTTGATGATTGTGATCAGGGAATGGGAGAACCTTTAAATAACTACAATGCTGTTGTTGAAGCTGTCCGCGTCATGTTAAAACAGCCATTTCAGCTGTCACCCAAAAGAATTACCATATCAACTGTAAGTACCGAGAAAGCTACCTTGAAACATTCGTAAAACAGAGAAACTTATTCATTGAATTTCGTAGGAATACTTCAGGTTATGGAATTTGTCAATTTGATAAAGGGAACTGATAAATAAACTTCAATCCATTAAACCTTGCAGTATGCAGCTTTCAGCTTTTTTTTATCAGAATTTGTCAATTTGATAAAGGGGATGAAAAGGATTTTCTTCTGATTTTATTTTCCTCCCCTTAATGCTTGAACCGTATATTCTAGCCGATAAATCTAAATCATGCAATGCTGCCTGTGTTGACACTTTTATTTTAGCAAATAAATTTCCCTAAATCGTAATGTCATTTGCATAGGTCGGAATTGTTCACGCAATTAACAAGCTAGACAATGATCTACCCGGTGTAAGTTTAGCAGTATCTCTTCATGCACCAGTTCAAGAAATCCGCTGCCAGATCATGCCAGCAGCTAGAGCCTTTCCTCTTCAAAAGCTTATGGATGCACTTCAAACTTTCCAAAAGAACAGGTAGATCATGTAATTCTTAACTGGTTTTTATATTAAATGTTTGAACCACAATCCCCGTAGTTAAATTAAAGAACATAAGAACATTGTCCTTGGATTTAACAGTCAACAAAAGATCTTCATTGAGTACATAATGCTTGATGGAGTAAATGATCAAGAGCAGCACGCTCATCTACTTGGCGAATTGCTAAAGACATTTCAAGTGGTAAATCTTTGATGTCTTAATACTCTTAAAGTCTCTGCAATTATCTGATGATATTTTTTATGGAAACTCTGTGCTCTTTTCTTGAACAGGTCATAAATTTGATACCATTTAATCCAATTGGATCCACAAGCCAATTCGAAACAAGCAGCATACAAAGCGTATCAAGTTTCCAGAAAATCCTGAGGGAAACATACAAGATCCGAACCACAATTCGCAAAGAAATGGGTCAGGATATTAGCGGCGCTTGCGGTCAGCTAGTCGTGAACCAACCAGACATCAAAAAGACTCCTGGAACTGTGGAACTTAGAGACATTGAAGATCTGCATCTCTAATTTAGGACCAGAGACATGAAACAGACATTTGGAAATGGTTTGTAGTATCTTTGAAGCCACTCTTCAAAACCCTTTTCTTAAACTTCACATTTTGTCCTCATCACTTTGTGGAAAACACTTGGCTCACTCTTATATGCAAGTAAGACAAACAGAGATGGTCCTTGGTCCTTCTACACTTCACACATGGACATTTAACTTCTCTTTTAAAATATTCCCCAACAAGTGATGTTATGTCATCATTAAAGTTGTGGTAAATTGTTTAAAGGGAAAACTAATTTAACTTTAATGAAGTAAAACTCATAATAGTAAAACTAATTATCTTCTCTTCCCGCCTATAAAACTAACTCCATACCCTGTCTTCTATTCCATAAGAGAGAAGAAAACAGAGAAAGATGAGTGTAGGAAGATTTGTGGGTGTCTCTCTGCTAATAGCAGCTCTAGTTTCATCACTATGCGAGTCTCAAAAGAACTTTGCGTGTGACAGGAATGACCCTGCGACGGCTAAGTATGGTTTCTGCAACGTCTCGTTGTCGTATGAAGCCCGTGCCAAAGATTTGGTCTCACGTCTCTCCCTTAAGGAAAAGGTCCAGCAACTCGTAAACAAAGCCACGGGAGTTTCAAGGCTCGGTGTTCCTCCGTACGAGTGGTGGTCAGAAGCTCTCCACGGCGTCTCCGACGTTGGACCAGGGGTAAAAACATCATAACTGTACATATATGAATGTGATCATATATGAGTTGTTTTGTAATGAAATGCTAACGTTTTGAGTTGTTTTGTAAGGTGCGTTTCAACGGGACGGTGCCTGGAGCGACGAGTTTCCCGGCGACGATATTAACGGCAGCGAGCTTTAACACATCGTTGTGGCTAAAAATGGGAGAAGTGGTTTCTACGGAGGCTCGAGCGATGCACAACGTAGGACTAGCTGGACTCACCTATTGGAGTCCCAACGTTAACATATTTAGAGATCCAAGGTGGGGTCGTGGCCAAGAGACGCCAGGGGAGGACCCTCTCGTTGTTTCAAAGTATGCCGTGAATTACGTCAAGGGCTTACAAGACGTTCAGGACGCAGGAAAATCACGGCGGCTTAAGGTTTCGAGTTGTTGCAAGCATTACACTGCTTATGATCTTGATAACTGGAAAGGCATCGATAGATTCCACTTCGATGCCAAGGTAATTTATAAATCCATAAATTTCAAGATCTTATGATTGAGCTTAATGTTGATGAATTTGTTATTATTTTGGTGGGAAGGTAACGAAGCAAGACTTGGAAGACACGTATCAGCCGCCATTCAAGAGCTGTGTAGAGGAAGGAGATGTGAGCAGTGTAATGTGTTCTTACAACAGAGTTAATGGTATCCCAACTTGTGCAGACCCTAATCTTCTTCGTGGAGTTATCCGAGGCCAATGGCGTCTTGACGGGTCAGTCATTTGTTTTTTGCCAGAACCAGTTTGACCTAAAGATCAAAGATCGATTTATATATGGCGAATTGATTTCTTCGAATCTTTCTTGGTCGCAGGTACATCGTTTCGGATTGTGATTCTATCCAGGTCTATTTCGACGACATTCATTACACCAAGACACGTGAAGACGCAGTTGCTCTCGCCCTCAAAGCAGGCAAAAATATTTAGATGATCATCTCAAAGAGATCATTACATTAGATATGTCATTTTGATCTTTGAGTAGTAAAATATGTTGTTTTGTCTGAAACAGGTTTGAACATGAACTGTGGAGATTTTCTAGGTAAGTACACAGAGAATGCAGTGAAGCTTAAGAAACTGAACGGATCAGAGGTTGATGAAGCGCTGATTTACAACTACATTGTTCTCATGAGGCTCGGATTCTTTGACGGAGATCCAAAATCACTTCCCTTTGGTCAACTTGGACCGTCTGATGTCTGCAGCAAGGACCATCAAATGCTTGCGCTAGAAGCAGCAAAACAGGGGATTGTACTGCTTGAGAACAGAGGAGATCTTCCGTTATCGAAGACCGCGGTTAAGAAAATAGCAGTTATAGGGCCAAATGCAAATGCTACAAAGGTAATGATTAGTAACTATGCGGGTGTTCCTTGTAAGTACACAAGCCCTTTACAAGGGCTGCAAAAGTATGTACCGGAAAAGGTTGTTTACGAACCGGGGTGTAAAGATGTCAACTGTGGTGAGCAAACACTAATTTCAGCAGCGGTCAAGGCGGTTTCAGAGGCTGATGTGACAGTTTTGGTGGTTGGATTGGATCAGACGGTAGAGGCAGAGGGTCTTGACCGGGTTAACTTAACCCTTCCGGGTTACCAAGAAAAGCTGGTGAGAGATGTGGCTAATGCTGCAAAAAAAACTGTTGTGTTGGTCATAATGTCAGCCGGACCTATAGATATCTCATTCGCCAAGAATCTGAGCACGATTAGCGCGGTTTTATGGGTTGGATATCCTGGTGAAGCTGGAGGAGACGCTATAGCTCAAGTCATATTTGGTGACTACAATCCTTGTAAGCCTCTTATTTGAACCCTAAACCTTAATTAACACTTGACACAATTACTTACTTATTTGTATTTGTTGTTGCATCAGCTGGGAGACTACCAGAGACATGGTACTCACAAGAGTTTGCGGATAAGGTTGCAATGACGGACATGAACATGCGGCCTAACTCAACCTCTGGTTTTCCTGGAAGATCTTACAGATTCTACACAGGGAAACCGATTTACAAGTTCGGATACGGGCTTAGCTACTCTGCTTTCTCGACTTTCGTTCTCTCAGCTCCATCGATCATACACATCAAAACCAATCCAATCTTGAACCTAAACAAAACAACCTCTATCGATATCTCCACCGTAAATTGCCACGATCTCAAGATCCGGATCGTTATCGGGGTCAAGAACCGCGGGCAACGGTCTGGAAGCCACGTGGTGCTCGTGTTCTGGAAACCGCCTAAGTGTTCAAAAACTCTGGTGGGTGCTGGCGTGCCACAGACGCAATTGGTAGGATTTGAGAGAGTAGAAGTTGGGAGAAGCATGACAGAGAAAGTTACCGTTGAGTTTGATGTCTGCAAAGCACTTAGCCTTGTGGATACTCACGGTAAAAGGAAACTAGTCACCGGACACCACACGCTTGTTATTGGTTCTAACAGTGATCAACAAATCTATCATCATCTCAACGTTAGATTGGCCGGAGATTCAACGGTTTCTATCTGAAAAAAACAAAGCCCACAGATTCTACTAAAGTTCTTTATTTTCAAAAGTCAATACTGTAATGCTATCATCAATTATGACCAAAACCTAAATAAAAAATTTGGTATAATACCACAAAAAGGGTCAATAGTTATCCAAATATTTGAACCTATAGTAGTCAACTTAATACAATACAAATTTGATTTCTCTTCTTATGCCACATAATATAAATATTGGGTTTCTATAAAAAAAAAAAATTGTATTACAGAAACAGAGAAGTTTAATGGAGGGGTTAATTCCATATCTGATTCATGCTATCAAGAAAGACTATAAGCCTGATCATCAGAGGTATCGATCGATGTCTGTAGGATCGAGCCGAAGCTATCGACCATTAATGATGGGACAAGAAGGTTCTTCTTCGATGCAGGGATCTTCTCACCGTCGAACTAGATCAGACTACAATCCACCTGCTATAATGGATAAGTCTGATCAGAGATCATCAGGTTTTGGTCAAGAATTTGTGAATAAAGATTCTTCTTCTCAAAATATAGCAACAAAGACTTAGCTTGCAGATAGTCGTTGATTTTATGTAAGAAAGAAATTTATGTCTGATTTTCTATTTATATTATTCAATTTGTAATAAATTTGATACCTATCAATGAAATTAATTTGTTTATCTTTAATTTACTATATCGATCAGATATAATAATTTGGTCAAAGTAACTTATTAACAAGAATGACCAAGAATAGTAAAAGAGAACTGTCAAAATAACGAAATGACTAATAAACAGAGGACACAGAAGAATGATCTGTTGATTGCTTGGCGGTCAAGGAAGGAAGATCCCCGTTAGGGCTTTTTGATCATAGAAAAAGAATGAAGGATTTCCCAAAAACCCTTACTTCATTCTAAAAAGAATCTAAACACATTAGCTTCCACCGATCTTGTTCTTGTCTGTATGCAACAGATTGAGAAACGTAGCCTTCTCTGTTCGTTTCTCTCTGTGTTTCATCTGATACATTTACAAGCATTGCTTTTGGAAATGGCAGAACTAAGATCAGGTGTTCTTTTCAAGCTTCTAGAAGAAATGGGAGTCGGGAAAGTGCGAAGAGACGTCGATCACAGACCGGTTTTGCTGCAGATAAGAAGCATAATCCCTGTGTTAGCAGCTGGAGGATTATGGCCAAACAAAGGTTTCTTCTTGAGGATAACAGATTCAACACACTCAATGTATGTATCATTGCCGCGAGAAGAGAACGATCTTGTTCTTTACGACAAGTTACAAATCGGGCAATTGATATTCATCGAGAAGCTTGAATTTGCTTATCCAGTTCCTATGATCAAAGGCATTAGACCAACTCCAGGCCGAAGGGCTTGCACCGGTGATCCAATCGATCTAATCCCTAAAGAACGGATCGAAAAGTTCTGTGTCGGTCTATCGGATATGGAAGAAAACTATGATCACCAAGTGAAGAAGCCAAGAAGAACGAGATGGAATAACTCAAGCGTCTCTGAGTTAAATTTTACAGATTTGGGGTTATCGAAAAACCTTTCGAGTGTTATGGAAGAAAAGGATGATACAGAGTCAATGATTTCGAGTTGCTCTTCGTCTTTTTCTTCAGTAGCTAGGAGAAGAAGCTGGATAGGCTCAGGTGATAATAGGAAGAGAAGAGAGTCGTTAGATCCATCCATGATTAAGAATCATGATCATGACACTAAACATGCTTCAATTGCTCGAAGTTCTTCCGCTGTAAGTTTTACATAAGTGACTTTTCCCAAGAACATCTCCTGCGCGATTATCTGACATCTGTTTTTTTTTTATATCTTTTCAGACTTCACCTTCGCTGTCTATCCGAAGCTATGGAGGGATAGAGGAGAAATCAAGTAGTAGAACAAGAAGAAGAGATGGTGTGGTTTCACCATCTCCAAGATGGTCTAAAAGCTTAAGCTATGGAAGTGGAAGTAATAAGAGTAAGAACCTTCTTCCACCTAAAAGCAATACCCTTGAATCCTCAGATTCGATATCGAGGAAAAGAAGCTGGACAGAGACAGAGATTCTCTGGGATTCACTTCCTCCAAAAGTTGTAAATCTCGGAAAGGTAATAATACTGATAGCTTTTGATCAATCATAGAAAAGGGTTTTTATCGGTTTGAAAGAGAGCTCACTCACGAATTTGGCAGGAAATTCTGAGACAGAGAGATACGGCTATTCGAGCTGCATCCCAAGCTTTGTTAGAGGCTTCAGCTGCTGAAAGATTGCTCAAATGTCTAAGGTACAGAACTTTGACTGGGAATTAGTTGTGCCTTCTTGCTCAAGCAATTTTCTAACTGAAATGTTATATATAAAGGTCATACTCGGAGCTTTCGGACAGGAGAAACCAACATCAAGAAAATCAACAGCCACCAATTCAAGATTTCTTGAGTTTCCAAGCTGAGTTAAGCAAGAGCAGGCTCATCATTCAATCACTATCAACTGAAAAAACAGAGCATTCCAACTCCAACATAGTCAAAACAGGAGATGAGAGACGCGAAAAGGCGACTCAGTGGATCAAATCAGCATTAGCTACCGATCTCCAACTGGTTTCTTCTACCGCAAGTAAGCCTACACAGAGCCCCGGGAGAAAGGGTCTTACCCTAATTGCTCAAGAAATTGATAACCGTGAAGATAACACAAGCGAAAGCGACTCGGGATTGGGAGAGAGAAAGGAGAGGTTAAGCAGAGCATCGAGCGAACTTAGAAACTGGCTTAAGGAAGAAGGAAGAAGTTGGTATCTAAGCCGTGTTGAGAAGTATTTAGATGAGATCAGCAATGGAACAAAGTGGAGAGAAATGAGCAGTCAACAAGTAGGGGAAACTATGTATCAGATAAAACGAGTGAGTGATTGGTTAGACGCCATTGTTAAAGGAGAAGAAAATGAGGAAGAAGAAGAAATGGTGATGATGATGATGTCAGAGTTTGAAACAGAGGCTTGTGGTAGAGTGAGGAACAAGATTTATAGGATTCTTTTGAAACATGTTGAGACAACTTCTTTGTTAAGTCATCAACGTAGTACCAATCTCATGTCTAATCAACAACAACAACAACAACAACAACAACAACAACAGCACTTGTTCCAAAAGACGATGTCACTTTAGGGTTTCTGATCTTTTTGTTCAGAGAGACAAAATTCGTTTTGGTCGTGAGATTAGGGCTTAAGGTACAATTTCTTGTTTTGTATCTCTATGGTTGTTTCCGGTTATGGCGAGAAGGAACTGGAAATTTTCAGCGAAATTTATATGGGTTCGGTTTAGTGGATGATCAGTTTAACTGTATCGAGCCAAACCGAAATGGGGAAAGTAGAAGAAATATTTTTCATACGGAAATTGCGTCACGATTTTGTAGTATCTTTTTTTTTTTTGTTTAATTTGTTGGTTTAAGTATCGTAACGGTTTTAGTAATTAATTATAAATGTTATCTAAGTACATTTATATAAATGGTGTATGGGAATGTGTATTCAAACGAGATATAAGAGAGGTTTATTTGCAAAATAATTTTACATATTTATATCCACAAAACTTCGCGGAGAGTGGGATTTTGGTTTTTAAAGAAACTTTTTTTGTTATTTTATCAGATACAATTTACATAACATCACATTTAATTTGTATATATAATCTCTCTGAAGGTGGGATTTTGGTTTTAACAAATTTTATGTTATTTTATCCGATAACAAGTTAATATACATAAAATCATATTTTTATTAGAGATGCGATTTTACAAATGGGCTTATCTACTTGAACTTGATAAGCGAAGAGTTAGCACAAAGTACAGATTTTGGATTTTCTTTTTTTTCAATAACCTAGTAAAATACGAGAAAAGTGAGATCTCGAATGATATCGAAAGGGTGATATCTCGAGTTCCTATTCACTCTCTCCTCTGACCAGGTTTCTGATCAAATTAGGTTTTTTTCTTCTTCTGTGAATTTGCTTCAAAATCTGTGATCAGTTCTCTAAGATTCTCACCCTAAAGGGTTCATTTCATATAGCAGAGAAATCATGTCTGTAGCTAAAAATCTTTCTCCGGAACGAGAATCCAAAAGGCAGAAGAACATACCAGAGATCATGGAACCCTCGTTTCCATTGTTGTCTCCTGATAACTGTGGTCACTGGTACATTCGTCATGGAGTCTGCATCGTATGCAAATCAACGGTGGACAAAAATATCCAAGGCCGAGTTTTCGACGGTTTACAGCTAAGCAGCGAGGCTTTAGCGTTAACGAAGCGTCTCACAACGAAATTCTCTTGTCTCAACATGAAGAAGCTTCACCTTGTCCTTGACTTGGACCACACGCTTCTCCACTCCGTTAGGGTTCAATTTCTCTCCGAAGCAGAGAAGTATCTAATCGAAGAAGCGGGTTCAACAACAAGGGAAGATCTATGGAAGATGAAAGTCAAAGGAGATCCCATACCCATAACCATTGAATACTTGACAAAGCTACGGCCTTTTCTTCGCGAGTTCTTGAAAGAAGCCAACAAGCTGTTCACGATGTATGTTTACACAAAGGGTACTCGCCGTTACGCTAAAGCCATTTTGAAGCTGATTGATCCAAAGAAACTCTATTTTGGGCATAGAGTGATAACAAGAAATGAGAGTCCTCATACGAAGACACTTGATTTGGTTTTGGCTGATGAACGTGGAGTGGTGATTGTGGATGATACGCGTAATATTTGGCCCAATCACAAGAGTAACCTAGTGGTGATTGGCAAGTACAAGTATTTCAGATTCGAAGGCCGAGTGTTAAAGCCTCACTCTGAGGAAAAGACGACAGACGAGAGTGAAAACAACGGTGGATTGGCCAATGTTTTGAAATTACTCAAGGAAGTTCACCGTAAATTCTTCAGGGTCGAGGAAGAGGTTGAGTCACAGGACGTTAGGTTGCTGCTAAAAGATATAGAATTTGTTCGCCGAAGCTTTCTGTGTAAAATGATCTCTTTGAGTATGTAGAAATTTGTTCCCATTGGAAGTTTGTCTATTCATTCATTAGAAAGTTGTTTGCAAAATTTTCTGACTACAAAGACTGTAAAACGAATTCCATATATGGTGGATGTGGGTATTTCACTAGTTGATTTAAGGCTCAGAGATAGTCTTTGGTTCTTCTTAGCAAATACAAAATACAACATAGGAAGTCAGTTGTGAATCTTCCTTTCTAGGCCTCAAGATTTGGATATGCTTTGGGCTTCACTTCTATTTTATTAACGTTCCTTACAAAGATGGCCTCTAGTTCATGCCTGTAACACCTCAGTACCTCACACACAGAGACTCAAAAAGAATTCTTAACCCCAAACCAAATAGCAGATTTCGTTAGCTGCATTGCGGGCTCGTATTGTTTTTTTTTTTTTTGTGGTTGGTTCTGTTCATCTTGGAGTTTGGAATGATACATGATAGATTGTATCTCTCTTGGTCTTTGTTTAGTTATTGCTTCTCTTTTTTGGGCTTTGTTTTCGTGGATATCTAATTATTCCGCCGATTTGTGTAAATCTATCATGTATCATTCTTTGGCATTATCAATCAAATAAGATGACGAAAAAGAAAAGTTAGTTAGATAGGAAAAGCATAGACATGGACATGTGGAAGTTGAACTCAACTATTGTGGGGGAAAAGTAAACAATATTCATTCAACCAATTTAGCTAAAATAGATTATTCATATTTAACTCTTCTTCTTTTTTTTTTTTTTGACAGCTCATATATATTTGACTCATCTAATTTATCTTATTTTGTTAATTTAATGAATCATAATACATAAATTTACTTTTCATAAAGAACCATTTATTTTCAATAAAGACACTACAAACAAAAATCACAATTTGTTTTTTTAAAGTGAAGACCCCTCCCTAATCAGTAGAAAGTGCATTTTTATAAAGGTAACAAAGAGCTCTCAAAAATGGAAACGTATCAAGTGAGAGGGCATAATGGTCTCTTCTCTTCTGTCTAGCTTTCTGATCATACTAGGTTTTGTTTATCAATAAAGAAACCATGTCTGTAGTTGAGAATTTTTCTTCGGAACCGCAAGCCAAAAGACAAAAGATCGAACCAAAGATCAACGAGTCCTCTTCATCGTTATCCTCTTCTAGTAGTTGTGGTCACTGGTACGTTTTTCACGGAATCTGCATCGCCTGCAAATCAACAGTGAATAAAAGCCAAGGCCGAGCATTCGATTATATTTTCAACGGTTTGCAGCTAAGCCACGAAGCTGTGGCGTTAACCAAGTGCTTTACAACGAAATTCTCTTGTCTCAACGACAAGAAGCTTCACCTTGTACTTGACTTGGACCACACGCTTCTCCATACTGTTATGGTTCCAAGTCTCTCCCAAGCAGAGAAGTATCTCCTCGAAGAAGCGGGTTCAGCAACAAGGGAAGATTTATGGAAGATCAAAGCCATAGGAGATCCAATGGAATTCTTGACAAAGCTAAGACCTTTTGTTCGTGAATTCTTGAAAGAAGCCAACCAGATGTTCACCATGTATGTTTACACTAAGGGTAGTCGCGGATATGCTAAACAAGTCTTGGAGCTGATTGATCCAAAGAAACTTTATTTTGAGGATAGAGTGATAACAAAAAACGAGTCCCCTCATATGAAGACACTTGATTTGGTTTTGGCTGAGGAGCGTGGGGTGGTGATTGTGGACGATATGCGTACCGTTTGGCCCGACCACAAGAGTAACCTAGTGGATATTAGCAAGTACACCTATTTCAGACTCAAAGGCCAAGAGTCAATGCCTTACTCTGAGGAGATGACAGACGAGAGTGAAAGCGACGGTGGATTGGCCAATGTTTTGAAATTACTCAAGGAAGTTCACAGTAGATTCTTCAGAGTCGAAGGACGTCAGGTCGCTGCTACAAGAAATAGAATTTGAATTCAACGAAGAATCTGTAGAATGATCTCTTTCTGTCTTCTAAACTCTGTAGAAACTTCATGTAAGCATTGGAAATTTGTCATCTTATAAAATCAGTTTGCAAAGAGATTTTGACTACAAAGACTTTTAAACATATACGGTGAATGTGGGTATTTCACTAGTTAATTAAAAGCTCAAACATACGTTGATCAAATCTTTGGGACACTCCTAGCAAATACTAAAACAACCAACATAGGAAATAACTTGTGTTTCTTCCTTTCTAGGCCGCAGGATTCGGGTATACTTTGGGTTTTGGTTTCACTTCGATTTCGTTCACGCTTCTTACAAAGATGGCCTCTGGTTCTTGCCTGCAAAACCTCACACACAGACCCAAATCAAAGAAAATTCTAACTCGAAACCGAATACAAAGAGAGTACTATCCTTAAGTGTACGGTTTTGTGACAAAAACAGAAAGGGTGCGTTTAAAGCATTAAATTGTTTGTGATAATCTGTAAGATTAAGGCACAGGGTTATTCTCTGCTATGTTATCTCTATAAGCAACCAATCAAACCAATGCCCAAATCATCAGAGATCTCAAAGGCACACTATTCTAAAACTTCAGAGGATTAGAAAGGGAACAAGTTACTTACGATTTCTCCCCCTCTTCAAACGTGTAACTTGAAGCAACAGCCAGTAGCTGACCATCTCGACTGAATGACAGTGCCGAGATACTTGTTGGATACTTTGAGTACTACAAAAGGAACAAGGAGCAGATAAATTTTGTGCCACACTAACACTGAGAGAAAAATAACCAAAAGATATTGCCCATTACTAACCTGATATAACCTCTTCTTGTTGTTACCATCCCAAATGTTGACGAAACCATCACAACCTCCAGTTGCAAAGGTGCCATAGCTGCAATTAAAAATCTCAGATGATTACAGAGGAAAGTAGTTAACAGGAGAGATTTCTCAGCATTATAATTTCGCATTAGTTCTAATTAACATTTGACTCAAAACAAATTAGTTACAGAAACTGTTTACACACACATCATATTAGCATCCAAGCAGCTTTGAACTAGCTTTCAAAGTCCATTTGTTCTCTTCATCATTAGAATTTCATCTTAACCATTTCAATCAGCGGAAAAGGGTTGAAAACATCAACTATAATATTTTGCTTACTTATTATTTTAACCTTCTTGTGTTCTGTAAGTAGTACATCTAGAATTTATGAAACAGTTGGGACTTCTTCTAAGACAAGAACTCACATTGGATGGAAGGCAATGGAATTTACAGGGTAAACAATGTCCCTTCCAGCCTCTGATTTCCGATGACATTTGAAAGCATATCTGATAACAAGTTCAAATACATCTGTAAGTCAAAGTTGTAGAAAAGAGAAAGAAAGAAAAACACAAAGAAATTACTTTTTAGCTTGAGCAGCTTCTGACAGATCAAAAAACTCCATAGCAACCCTTCCTTCAACAGAGCTAAGAGCATATCCTGTAAATTTTAAATTTCAGAAATTCAGTAGTGTGGAAGAAGAGGAACTGAGAGTAGAGAGGTATACTTTGGAATTGGAAGAAAAATTTAGCAACCACAGAAACAATATGTGAGTCATCTAACCTGTTCCATTAGGATAACAACGCACACATCTCGTCTGGTATTTCAGTGAAGACTCTCTTCTTTGCTCAGGCTGAGACATATTTCTGAGATCATAGATGTTTACATGCCTTCCTGCTGTTGCCACTACCAAACGATGTCCAACAAGAGACATAGAGTAAACACGCTCTGGCTGCAAATATGTTCCTACCTGGGTGCGTTCAGGCCCACTTGCGCCTCTTGGATCCCAACATTTAACTGTTTTATCCCAAGATCCAGTGATCACTTGCCCTGTAACATCACACAAAATCATAATGTGTCAACACTACTTTGGAGGAAGTAAGAAAGAACCAAAATGCTGAAAGCAAAATATTTGAGTTCCGGATATAGTTACATTACAAGAAATAAGAAACAAAGTTCAGTGTCCCTGACAACTAAGGTACTAAATCATCCATTTAAAAGTAAGTATCATCAGAGTCATATAACAAAAATTGATTAGCTATGAGTTTTCTAGAACTTAAAAGCACCAGAAATCGTCAGTGTTAAACTAGCATAAAGAGCATGATTACCACTCTACCTACCTGCAGCATAAGAATACTCAACACATCGCACTGGTTTGTCATGTGTCCCCAAAATGTCCTCTTTGCCGACATTGAATACAATCCTGCATATAACCAGAGAAAACCCTTTAAACTAAAGAAACTCTACAACGGATTTAAGGCATTTGCTAAATGTAGAAAGTTTGCATAGCCGTCACTTTGTCAATAGAAAACTCGCTGTAAAAATCAACAACTTCTGAGCAGGAAATTAAAAAAATTTGAGCAGCCAATGTAAAATTAGCCTGAGGGGAAACATGCTTATGCCAAGAGTCTCTTCAAAGGACTGAGATTAGCTTGCAAACTTTATACACATTTGATTTCAGTACTGTAAAATTAAAAGTTAAGGACTAAGAATTCCAAATGCACAAACGAATTCATTGGCTTTGTTGTACAACACCACAAAAATCTCATTTCAAACGAATAATGATAGCTTAGCGGAGAGAAGAGAAGAGAAGACAATACCTTCTGACTTTGTAATCGGCGCCAACACTGAAGCCGGAGAAATCATCGTGAAAACAGCAATCGAGCACTGCTCCGCCATGTAAGAACTCCCCTTTCAACGAATTGGTGCTCACATCATACAATCTCACACGCTTAATTGCAGCAAACACAGAACAAACGGAAACAAAACTTCAGATGAAGGAAAAAGGACTTGAATCAAATCAGTCAAAAAGCCAAGTGAAGGGGTTTCTCAAACCTTATCCCATGAAGAAACGAGGAGATGATCACTGTTATTGGAAAATCGGAGATTGGAAATGCCGTCGGACGGCGGATTCGAGAGCTCACGACCGGCGGACGGAGTCGTAGTCATTTTTCCCGTTGAAGATCACAAATTCTAGGGCTTTCTACTTTCTAGAGAGAGAGAGAGGTTTAATTTTGAATTCAAATTCCAAAAGAACAAGAGTCGATTAGATCTACTCAACTAATTTTACTGGTTTAATTTATTTGAATTCGAATTAGCGAAATGGTCGGTCATTCGAAATTCGAATGATCCAAAATCTGAATCATGTAAATCACGAGTGCAACGAAGATGGGCCGTTAGGTGTCTGATAAGAGACTTACATATATCGAGCTTAGTGGGCTAAAACAAAGCCCATATTCTACAGAGCCTGCAAGCTTAAAAAGGTAAGAAGAAGAGTATAGAATCTGAATCAAAGAAAGCGTCTTAAACTGTATTTCCTCAAAGATGTTGTCTGTGCTATTATCTAACTGCCACGTGTCTTAAATGCCACGTGACGTCTCCGCCTACGCGTTTGGATAAATCACGTCCACTGTTTTTGCTTGTTGGGTATAACAACAAAAGTGACATGGGCCTTACAAGTGGTAACGGAACTCCCACGTGTCCTATAAACACTCCCCGTTTTAGTTACTAATACGGTACGCCACGCCACACCTAATCTTTTCCTCACCTACACTCAACTCCACTCAAGTTAGCTCAACATTCTTTTTTTCTTTTGATAACAAAATTCCAGTTTGTTTCTTTCCTTTTATTTATTTCTACGTATTTTTCGGGTAGAATCCAGGTGTTTTTATTAAACGAATCTTGTCGAGTTATTAACTATATAGATATGAGAAAAAATTAATTAATTATTAGCATGGGAAGAGTATTAATAAATAATTAAGATCATGAATCATGATAAGAGATAATGAAAACAAAAATCTAGAAAATTCGATAAATCTTCAAGAAGATTAGTACCAATTAAAACGTAATTAGGCGTGTACGCGTTTGGTTTAAGGCGTGACCCACACGACTCGTGGCGCGTAGCCAACACATAAGTCAGCTCCACGGGAAAGGTATGCTTCTTTTTTTTTTAATTTAATTAATTTTTTAATATTAGCTAAAATCTATTTGTGGGTTTACCAATTTGTTACTTTTCTGGTTATTGACTTTGAACCGGTCTCTCACTCGTGATGACCAAAACTTATTAGGTCAGCCGTGACCAAAAACAACCCGGTATTTTACAGTAAATTTCTCTTTATTCTTTTTTGGTCAAATTTGGTTTACTTTGCTGGTGTGGTATTTACTGATTATTTCCAATTATATGAAAATCTTAAAATTAGTTAACAAAATAAATATGTTAAAAATATGATTTGTTAAGCCTAATATAATTTTCTATCAGATATATCTGACACATATCAAGAGCTAACAAGCAATAGATGATATATTATCAAAAAATGCTATATAATAAGAATAATAATAAAATCATATTGTTGATACTAAAACATTGTGAAATTTCCTTCCATGTTTACTAATACTATAGTGTTAGGTTTATTAAGGAGTGTATTGACAAAAAAGAAGATAAAAATTTGACCGACTTAAAAACACATCTGCCACGTGGTTTCCATATAAAAACAACAAGTCCAAACATTTACTTCTTAAGCACTTCACTCTCTAATTTTCTTCTATCTCTCACCATATTCGCGATTAAAACTCTCTGAACTTTTCTCTCAATTTCTGATCCTCAAAAGCAAACAAACAGTTAAAGAAGATTCGTCTGAATATGGCCCTCGAAGCGATGAAGTCTCCAACTTCCTTCACCAGAATCGAAACGAAAGAAGATTTGATGAACGACGCCGTTTTCATTGAGCCGTGGCTTAAACGCAAACGCTCCAAACGTCAGCGTTCTCACAGCCCTTCTTCATCTTCCTCCTCGCCGCCTCGATCTCGTCCTAAATCGCAGAATCAAGATCTTACAGAGGAAGAGTATCTCGCTCTCTGTCTCCTCATGCTCGCTAAAGATCAACCGTCTCAAACGCGATTTCATCAACAGTCGCAATCGTTAACGCCGCCGCCAGAATCAAAGAACCTTCCATACAAGTGTAGCGTTTGTGGAAAAGCGTTTCCTTCGTATCAGGCTTTAGGCGGTCACAAAGCAAGTCACCGTATCAAACCACCAACCGTAATCTCAACCGCCGATGATTCAACAGCTCCGACCATCTCCGTCGTCGGTGAAAAACATCCGATTGCCGCCTCCGGCAAGATCCACGAGTGTTCAATATGTCACAAAGTGTTTCCGACGGGTCAAGCACTCGGCGGTCATAAACGCTGTCACTACGAAGGCAACCTCGGCGGAGGAGGAGGAAGCAAATCAATCAGTCACAGTGGAAGCGTGTCGAGCACGGTATCGGAAGAAAGGAGCCACCGTGGATTCATTGATCTAAACCTACCGGCGTTACCAGAGCTCAGTCTTCATAACAACCCAATCGTCGACGAAGAGATCTTGAGTCCGTTGACCGGTAAAAAACCGCTTTTGTTGACCGATCACGACCAAGTCATCAAGAAAGAAGATTTCTCTTTAAGAATCTAATATTCGACTATTAATTCTTGTGTAATTTTTCATTTTTCATTTTTTTAGTTACAGTTTTTCATTTTTCTGATTTGGATTGAATATTCGTATATTGTTAGGGATTGATACAAAGATTTGATTATTGATTAAGTCAGAAATTCATTTTTACTTTGGTAACTAATCTAATCTATTGATCGGTCCACTCTGTATAATGTTGGACACGTGGCATTATATGTGTGAACACAGAGCAGAAATAGTTGGGGAAACGAGAATCCTTCCATGTGGGATTCGTTGCCTTCATTAGTATTTAGCACATGTATTATTAATTTGGTCCATAAATAACAATTTAAGATTAAAAAAAAGAAAAACTCTTTCTCTTTTTATATTCTTTGTCATACCTTCCGATATGGTTATTGGCCGTTAAAAATATAGTGTATAGCCTAGCTTGTTTTCTTTATTCGTATTAAAATCATAAATTAATTGCACATGCTTGTTACTTGTTAGCAAATGCATGCATCATTATTAATTTTTGTTTTGAAATTGATTATATCGAATCATAAATAAAGATGTGACCACGAACCTGTGTATTGGTTCTTAGGTTTGTGCTTAAAACATTAATTAGAGCCTAACTTCTACCATCTAAATATTATAGACATGAAAGTGAGAATTTAATAGTATATACTTAGCGTTGTTCATTTGATTTTAGGAAGTTAATTGATTTTTCACAAGTTAACACTCTTAATTAATTAATTTGATTATTTGATAGTGTACCAGACATTCGTTTTCTGTTTTGCTTTGATAAAATATTCAAGCTGAGGAAAGAAGACTAAACTAGAAACTGTATTGGCTCGTGTACGGTTCTACCTAATCTTAATAATCAGAACCAAACACGTTATTAAGTATAGGTCATTATTAATACGCGTCGCAAATGTAAAAGAACCACATAGGTTTTCGTTGAAATCTATGTTCTCCAACATTACTCAGTTAATTGTTCACCAAAAAAGCATATTCTAATTAAGTATAAAGTGATTGCTATTTTGGTTTGGCGGTGCTGAGATATCTTATACCAAAAGAACACTACAATACTCTTTTTATTTGATTGACATAAATAATATTTAATTTAGAGATAAAAGTGAACCCAAAATTGGAATAAAAGAGAGCTAGAGTTAAGAATTTACGTGAATGACAAGTATAAAACTGCTACAAGGTTGTGATTTTAGACTTGATATAGATCAAAATGAAAGTACTGAACAATATTATCAATTGAATTCATTCCATTCGTGTCGTTTTGCATATAAACTGTGATGTTCTTGACGTGTTGCCAATTATAATCTTATCCAAACACATCCCATTAAAAGGCATTTTTTTGTTCTTTTTTTCTTCTATTAAAAATATAACCGATCCTTGGTCACCAAGTCTTGGTGTCCCTGTTGGTTGTGTACTTAGGGCATCTCCAATGATGCTCTATATCTTGCTCTAAACTCTATATTTAGAGCAAAATCACTCCAATGGTGCTCTATATCTTGCTCTAAAAATAGAGATATGAATAGTGTTGCTCTATATTTGGAGCAACACTATTCATATCTCTATTTTTATAGCACAACTTTTTTATTTACAAAGTACTCCCTCAATTTTAATATAGTATCATATTATACCTAAACAAAATTATATAATTAAATTACATATATACATAATTTTATATTAAAAATCATAGTTACTAAATTAATTGAAATTTAAAATATAACAATAACATATATTAAATTAAAAAATAATGCCATCACAAATGATAAACTTAAAATATATAAAAACGATTAAACTTGTCGTTAAAACAAGTTAACACACCATAAACTAGTGATTTAATAATACGGTAGATCGATTCCGGATCCACTAATGATGATGCTTAAATAAAAATATATTAATCATTCGATCTTCTATGTATGTGTTGTAATAAAATTTAATTTTTAATAATATGATTATATTAGATATTTGTTTAAAAATAAACTAAGTGGATAGAATTTGCAAACTTTAAAAGTAAAGGACTATGTGAAGAATTAAAATAAAATATTAAAATAGAATATTTATTTTAGAGCAAAAAATAGAGCCAACTATTGGAGCAAACCTCTACTCTATTTTTTGAACACTCCAAATTTAGAGCAAGAAATAGAGCCAACGATTGGAGATGGTCTTAGAAAACAAATAAAAAGAATGACGTCATTTGTCTTATTCTTTTAGCACACTATGACACAAACACGTACTAAAGACGCATTGATGCGGCACATAAAAACGACAACAACTGTATACACAAAAGAGAAGAAACGACACATGGGAAATAAGAAAACAGCAAGAAATCCAACTCTAAATAAGAGAGATTGATATCTTCATCTTTATGTACATTTTTTTTCTTCTTCATTAGAGAACAAAAGCAAAAGATCTATTAGAAGCTTTTTCTGTATACAATTAAGCTAACTTCATAGGCAAAACTAAACACCACATTCTATTCTTTGACCTCTCTCTTCTGTAAATCTCCAATGCAGGAACTTAAATAAAAAAACGTCGAATCCCAGAGTGCAGTGAAACAGATATCCCGAGAATCTCACCTTGATCCGGTTGAAAACAATAAAGGCGGTTTTGGGAATCCGAGGGAAGGCCGTGGGAGTGTAAAACGTTGTTAGAAATCATTCATGTTGTGAAGTGGCGTGAGTAGTCGTGTAAGCTCAGAGGAGATCAGTTTCTACAGTTGTGAAGTCAGGTTGGTTTATATCCGGCTTAGTTGTATTATGTGCGTCTTCATGCTGCAGTCCGTTACCTAGCAAGAGGCATGATTTTGCTTATAAACACTAAGCATGGAAGAAAATGCAAAAGTAGAAAGCAGAGAGAGCATTCAAACCTGCATTGCTGCTACTCTTGATAAGAATCCTTGACACTGTTCAAGCAAAACATTTTCTTTCGCAGTGATATTCACCATTTCCGCCATTACTGAATTCATTTCCTCCACCTATCAATGACAGCAAAAAAAGAAAGAAAAATGCAACCAGGTTATGATCCACAAAACACGAGAAATAGTACTTTTTCATACAACCAGGTTCTAGTTTCTGACCGGAGCTAGTGTAGCAGTACCGAATACTCGAAATAATTTAGCCTTTTTAGAAAGAAACGCATTAGAGTACTTGCAGGACTAACTGGTTTTGAAAATATGCATATACGAATGGACAAAAGCGACTTTCCACATTCTATCTTATAATAACCATTAAGATAAAAGGGGCAAGGAGATAGGATCACAAGAAATTGGCTTGCATCTCTGTATTCTCATGATAAAGAGCAATGAGAAGATAGCTTCCTTAGTCAACATTCACGTTATAATCACTGACAAGGCATTTACCTTCGATGTCAGCGAGAAAATCGAAGACACCATAGCGTGCATGACATCAACGGCTGAACTAACAGCATGCTTGAGATCTTGAATATCAACCTAACAACACAAAAGTCATTGAAACCATTCAGAAAAAGGAATCTAATGTTCATTACCTAAGGATACAATATAAGACAAAACAACCATATCAGGGTCAGGCAAAGAGGCACTCACCAAGGCTTTTCCACTAATTGGAAGACGAAGTGTGCTCGCTTTCAAAGCTTCAGTCGCTCCTGACAAAGAATTTGAATGATCTCTGTCCATAAAAGACCATTCTTCTAGATAACCAATCTACAATTTCCAAATACAATGATTTCTTCAGTGTCAGAAAAGATTAGAGTAATTACAGAAAACAAGTCATAATCTCTTTTCTTTACACATGTCAAAAGTTTTGAACTTTTGAGATAAACTGCTTTCATGTTTCTTCACGTGTTTCCTTGTCAAAGATTCAGAATGCCATGAGAAGACGATTTTGAGCGATTAATGATAGTAACTTCCACAGATGCAGAACTAGAAAAAATTACTATACGGAAACAACCATCGACATTCCACATCTGTAATGGTGCAGTCATATTCTCACCTGCTCCTTCAAGATGGAAGCTAATTTCAGTTTCTGCCTCAGCAAAAGCAACTTGATCCGTTTCAGAGTGACAGAATGGCGTAGTTCCGAGATTGATACCCATGCGTTCCAGAGGTTTTTCTGTCAAAAAAAGAAATAGTGCGTTCACCAGATTGTGTCTAATTTACTGGACCACATCAATTACTCAACAGTTGAGTCTCAAGTATCTATAAGAATATCATATCCTAACGATAGCTAGAGTTCATAACCTTTTTCATGCTTATTCTATTTGCATCTGTGTCATCACACATTGGGCAAAAACTAGCATGCAGCACAATCCAAAATGTAGAAAGGCACAAAAGTTAAATCAAACACTGTTCTACGTCCTAGAGACTTATCAGGGATCTTTTCTTACCAGAGAAGTATAAGTATGCCCTGTTGGTATATTAGCAGGGCATTATCACAAAAGAAATGCACAGTTTAGAGGCTTAAACAGTTAAACATTTTTATACCGCACCAATAGCTAAAAAGAGTTTTCAAATCATGTCTTCCCTAAGTCTTATGCATTGGCTAAAAGCACTTGCGATCCAAGCAGGCACAACCATATACTCACAATTATTAACATAGCAATAATGGGCTAAAAAAAAAGAAAGAATACCTCTGCACTCAGTCTATGTACCATGAAAGTAGAGTCCGCCCTCGCATTGGCAAACCGCCATTGCAGATAACGGTTATACAGAAGCCTCAACAAGTGGGCATCCATAACGCGATCCTCCCCAATTTTTCCCCTCCTAATATCAGCAGAGAAACAAAGAATTGAAGGCAAGGTGCGGTTATAAGCATTCATTTGTTCAGAAACTCCATTTCTCACTCGGGAAGGACTAGAAAGTGCCCTAGCTGGAGTTGATGTAGCTGTTGCCCAAAGCTTACTTGGTGAAGCAGGGCGAGTAGCACCCCTTATTGGAGAAGTCATACCGCGAGGAGATGATGTCAACGGACTATCACTAGAGAACCGCTTCGATTGACTGAACTTTGATGATGAGATACTCCTGATTCTCGAACTTGGGCTAGAACTTCGAGGTGAGCCAGGATCCTGAAACCGCCTTAACCGGCTATTAGTCTCTTGCCAGAATTTAGCAGAAGCCACAGCATTATTACGCGGCAAGCCCCTTGTTTTAGAAACCTCACCATTGACACCAGAACAACATTCCTGCGCACCATTAGTGCTACCAGATGAAACACTATCAGTATCAGATGCAGTAAAGTCACATGAAACACTAGAACCCAATTTTGGATATGTGCTTGGTCTTGTCTTGCTCTCATCTCTCATTTCCAAAATTCCATCACCTCCTCCCAAATCCAAATTCAATCTCCCATCAACAGAAACCCTAGAACTCTGAGAATGCTGCAACATTGAGCTTCCCACAAAGCCAGATCCAAGCTTCCCACTACCATCACTGTCACAATTCACGCTTCTAGAAAGCGAATTCGGCACAAGAGAGTCAGAACTTCCCCTCCGAGAAGCACCTGGCCACAGTTGCTGATCCACCGGCTTAGAATTCTCCCTCTGATCTCGAACAGGTGTCGCTCTCCGCCTCTCAGGAGTAGATTTCCGGTGAGAAACAGGCGTGGTAGTCTCCTTCTTCTTACTAATCGGAAGAGAAAACGCCTCACCTTGAAAAGAAACAGATAAACTCCTAGTAGAAGTGATAAGCATCTTCGTCGCCGCCGACATTTCCGTTCTGGTGTCAGAAACTGCCGACGGACGACGACGGTCCACCGATTGAGACCGTTTGGGCAACGAGGAAGGCGTCTTAACCAAATTAGAAGCAGAATTCGTCGAGCGAGAGAGCAAAGGGGAAGGATATCGCTTACTTGTCCTCAGTACCGCAGACGAAGAAGAAGAGGAAGTAGATGTAGCAGTGGTGGTGGTCGAGGGATGTGAAGGAGAAGGAGATAAGTAGCGCGAGGGGACATTTTTAGCAGCTCTAGGTCTTCGTTGTAGTCCGCCATTGTTAGCTGTGAGTTGAGGTTTGTCTTGTCGATCTCGAGGTGGATTCTTAGAGTCGGTGCTGGAAATTGCTGCTGCTTGAGGAATCGCAGCCACCATTCTCTACGAGAAATCAGTCGCTGCTTCGTCTTCTTCTTCTTCTTCGTCTTGGTCTTCGAGATCTTCACAGTGCATTACAGAGATTTGATTTGTCAGTTTCTTCTCCTCACTCTCTACCTTAGACAAAATAAATAAATTTTGCAATCAAATGTGATTTTTTTTGTTTCACAAAGGATTTTGCATATTTTTCTTTGCTTCAGAGCGAAGAGAGATGTGAGAATTGGAGAAAGGTGGGGTTTCTGGATTTGGGGTTTTCTGAGAAACTTTAGTTATGATTTTCGCTTTTTCGGAGGTTTGATGAACTTTTGCATTAAGTCTGTTTTAATTGGCTAATTAAACTGAATGTTAAATTTACCTAATTCGTTTGCTTTTTAGCCAATTAAACAAATCCGAAAATAACTACATTAATAATGATGTGGTGTGACAAAAGCTCTCAACAACAAAATTATAAGCTTTCGTTATTAAAATGTAAGATTACGAATTTCAAAATCAGAAATTTTGAAAGACTGGTACTTGTACTTGGTGATTTCTACTAAACTTATCGCTGTGCTGGTATACTTTTAGTGAACAAAATCCATAAATTTTAGTATATAACAATGTGGATTTTTAGCGTTTAAATGCAAAATACCTAGTTGATCAACAAACAATGCAGGCGCATTTGCAGTAGAATGCGAAACGATTAGGCCCTAGCTAGTGTTTATCTTTTACAAAATTCCCAAGAAATTTGGTCGGGTCCGATCATATAAGGGCATGCGCAATGGCGCATTTTCTCCCCGGGTGTGACCATTAAAGTAATCGAAAATAAGAGAAAAGTTGTCTCTCTCCTCACATTCGGGTGTAACTTTACACTCGGGTGTATAAGACATTCTCTTTCTCTCTCTTTCTTTCTCTTTCTCTTTTCCCTCTCTCTCTTTAAATTATAATAATAAAAAAAATTTCACACCCACACTCACACTTACCCCACTGTAGGTGCTCTAAGAGAACGTCGCATTGATGTCTATTTTTGTATCTTTACTTGTACAAACTCACATTTTATTCACCCCTAAAATATTCACTCATTCCACAAATCTACTGTTTATTATTTACAAGCACAAATCAAAAACCTTTGATCACTGATTCTATATTTTCTAGGTTCCTTTGAAAGACATTTTAAGAATGTTCTAAATCAAAACTTCTTCACCGTTTGTTTTGTTTTTTTGTTTAGCTTGGCAAAATTATCATGGAATATGAGAAATTATCAACATCACACCCAAACAAGAAGAAACCCCGAGTTCTTGTTCATAAACCAGATCAGGTATATATAATCCAGCTCCCAAGGAAAATGAAAAAACCCAGTAAGCTCTAATGGTCCCTAAATACTTGAACACAAGTCTTCAATATAACAAAGCTTTTGAGTATTATAGAAAACAGATTCATAATTGACTAGTCTGTTTCCAAAAAAAAAAAGAGAGCAAATGAAGATGATGTCTAAAACAAATAAAGTATCGTAAACATGACTGGTTGATTAATAATCTCCTTCCTTCCTTTTGGCCAATAGGCGATAATACTTGGCCTTGATTGATTTGCAATATACTTGGAACATAAGAGCACACGAGTGGGCGACCATACCGCAGATCTTTGAGATTCACAGCTCTTCCAAGACCCACTTTTCTCAAATATCCATCCTTTCCAATGATATAAGCTGTGATCACAATGATATAAACATGTTGACCTCCAAATGCATCACAGGGTGAAGTGTTTTATATGGGTAACGGAAATGTTGAAAATGTTTTTTTGGTCGAAACAGCAAAATTACTTCTGCTTTTCTAGTAAGAATATATCAAAAGGAAACGACAAAAGAGAAGAAGAAAACCGAGTAAAAGGATGAAATAGAGATTATTAGGGACCTATAATGTAAATATATTATACTTAGGCTAATATGTTAATTTTCCTAAGTATGTTTAGGGTTTCATGTGTAGGATGTATATATACCTTTTCTCAATGTCAATAGAACACAACTTTTCTCTTTATTCTCTTTTCCCTTTGGCATGGTATCAGAGCTAGAGTTTTAAGAAGAAGATCAAACAAAGGGAGAAAGAGAAGAGATTATGGCCGACGGTGAGAACAGTGTTGGGAAAGAGCTCGGGCCGACGAAGACTGCGGAAGGCGGCAGCGGCAGTGGGCTCACGGTGGCGGAGAAAGCTAGGGCTTCGCCACTGTATCTCCATCCTTCGGATGGACCGGGTAATGTGATCACTACTGTTCAATTGAAGGGAGAAAACTATGAAGATTGGGCTAAGCATGTGCGGAACGCCTTGCGAACGAAACGGAAATTGGGGTTTATTGATGGGACCTTGGAGAAACCTACCAAGGATGATGAGATTGAACAGTGGGAAGTGGTTAATTCTATGTTAATCGCTTGGATTATGAACACGATTGAGCCGACTCTCAGGACATCGATTTCTATGGTGGATGAAGCTCAAGCGTTGTGGGAAGATTTGAAGCTTCAATTCTCTGCGGGAAACGGGCCAAGAATCAGTGAGCTTCGGGCTGATATAGCAAACTGTAGGCAAAACGGAGATACGGTAATGGTGTACTATGGGAGACTTAAGAAGATGTGGGATGAATTGGCAATTTACAAGCCTATTCGATCATGTAGTTGTGGAGAACTGGCTGCTCAGTTGGAAGAAGACCGTAATGAAGAGAGAACCAATACCTTCTTGAATGGTTTAGATTCTGCGAAGTTTGGTACGGTGCGTTCTACTATCACAAGTATGGAACCACTACCCAAGCTCTCACAAGTCTATCAAAGGATCATTCGAGAAGAGAGACAACTCACGATTACTAGGAATCGTGATGCCACTCCGGAGGCTGTGGGGTTTGCGGTCCAGGCTGCACAACGGGGTCAAACTTCCAATTTTTATCGCGAGAAGGACGTGACATGTACTCATTGTGGTAAGTATGGGCATGCAAAGGCTGATTGCTTTCAGATAATTGGCTTTCCTGAATGGTGGGGAGAACGAGGTCGTGACTACAATGATCACGGTAGAGGTGGACGTGGACGTGGAGGACGTGGTGGCCGGTTTGGACGTGGTCGCGGATCCGGTGGTAGGGCTAACGCGGTCACGGGTGTTCAGGCAAATATTGTTGGGGGAATACAAGCTAATTCAACAAGAACACCGGCTGATTTGGATCGTCAATCTCTACCACAAATGAGTGATGATCAATGGAATGCTCTCAAGGGTCTCTTTGCTTCTCAAAAGTCAAATCCTAATGAGAAACTGAATGGTAAGAAAGAATGTGTTGATTTTATTATTGATACAGGAGCATCACACCACATGACTGGTAATTTAGACTATTTGTCTAATGTGATGAATACCAATCCATGTATGATCGGTCTACCGGATGGTGATCATGTGGTGTCCACCCAACATGGTGATATATGTCTCGGGGGTGATTTGTGGCTACAAGGAGTTTTGTACTCTAAGGATTTAACATGCTCCTTAATTTCGGTTGCAAAGTTGTTGAAAGTGGTTAAGGGTTCTATTACATTCACTGATGAGTTGTGTGTTATACATGACCGGGCTATGAAGACGCTGATTGGGGTTGGTGAAGAGTATGGGGACGTGTACGTGCTTCGAGGGGTGATTGGTGCGAAGATACACAAGACTGTGAGCAGTTCAGGATCATGGGATTTATGGCATCGTCGTCTTGGTCATCCGTCTAGTCATGTTGTTCCCTATTTGTCGAGTTATTTAGATATTAGAAAGCAAGTTAGTTCCACAACAGTTTGTGATATTTGTTTACGGGCTAAACAAACCCGGGATTGTTTTCATGAAAGTTCTAATAAAGCTGCTGGAATTTTTGATTTGATTCATTGTGATTTCTGGGGTCCGTATCGCATAGTATCTACTTCGGGTGCTGCGTATTTTCTGACAATAGTAGATGATTATTCGAGAGCGGTTTGGGTGCACCTGTTACGGGAAAAGAGTGAAGTCGGTGTAACTCTTAAGAATTTTTTCAAAATGGTGGAACGACAGTTTGAGAAGAAGGTGAAAGTAGTACGTAGTGATAATGGCGGGGAATTTATGGGTTTGCGATCGTACTTCCTAGAAGAGGGAATCCTGCATCAAACGTCATGTGTCTATACTCCTCAACAAAATGGTAGAGTGGAGAGAAAGCATAGACATATATTGAATGTTGCTAGATCGTTGATGTTTCAAGCTACCTTACCACGTCAGTTTTGGGGTGAGTGTGTTATGACTGCATGTCATTTGATTAATCGAACTCCATCCACTGTTTTGCAAGGAAAGACACCCTATCAGCTGTTGTTTGGGGAAGTACCTAATATCACTCACTTACGAGTCTTTGGTAGCTTATGCTTTGCTCGTAATGTTTTGCGGGATAAAGATAAGTTTGGGGAACGAAGTAGACGGTGTGTTTTTATGGGGTATCCATTTGGTCAGAAGGGATGGCGTGTGTATGATTTGGAGAAGTTGGAATTCTTTGTTTCTCGGGATGTGGTGTTTCAAGAAGAAGAATTCCCATATCAGTTGTCGGAACAGCGATCGATCGATCCACAGCCGGGATCGATCGATCCCGCACAGTTTGAAGATGATCAGTTTCGACCAGAGATGACTAGATCGATCGATCCGGCACGTGGATCGATCGATCCCGAGTTACTGACGTTTGATGAGTTGACGGACCAAACGGGATCGATCGATCCGGTACGTAGATCGATCGATCCCAAGCTACTGACATGTGACGAGCTTGGACCCGAGACGGAGCGATCGATCGATCCCACGTCTAGATCGATCGATCCAGAGGAAATTACTGAGACATCAGCCACTAACGGATCGATCGATCCGGTACCAGGATCGATCGATCCAGCATCCAGCTCGTCCGATGTTCATATTACGGGGTCCAAAGATAATAAAAAGACTTCAGATACTGCTTTGGAGGAAAGGGGGAGTCAATTAGGAAATGATAATCTGACTAGTGAAGGGATTAAAGTTAGACGAAGCGAACGGGAAAGAAAACCTCCGGCTCATCTAAGTGATTATGTACTACATACTACACGTTGCTCAGTTGAACATCCCACACTCTCACCGGCACCCACTCAATCAGCATCCTCTGCTCCAGGTACGGTCCTCTATCCCATTGCTAATTATGTGAGTTGTGACCGATTTTCTGATTCACAGAGAGCTTTTCTTGCGGCCATTACTGCTATCTCGGTTCCTAAGTCATATTCACAAGCCGTTAAGGATGAGAAATGGTGCAATGCGATGTCTGGAGAGGTGAATGCTTTAGAAGCAAATGACACTTGAGATATTACCGATCTTCCGCCAGGAAAGAAAGCTATTGGCAGTCATTGGATCTTTACTATCAAGTATAAGTCGAATGGGGAAATTGAGCGTTACAAGGCTCGTTTGGTGGCCATGGGAAATCGACAGGTCGAAGGGTTAGATTTTGATGAGACATTTGCTCCTGTTGTGAAAATGACAACTATTCGCGAGTTTCTTAAGATTGCGGCTGTCAAAGGATGGGAAGTACATCAGATGGATGTTCATAATGCGTTTCTACATGGGGATCTTGAGGAAGAAGTTTATATGAGATTACCTCCTGGCTTTGTTTCTCAAGATAAATCAAAAGTTTGTCGCCTTAAGAAATCTTTATATGGTCTACGTCAAGCACCACGTTGTTGGTTTGCTAAGCTTGCAGCAGCACTAAAAGGGTATGGGTTTGCTCAGCAGGTAGCCGATTACTCTCTTTTTACCTTGGAGCGTGGATCTATGCAACTCTTTGTGTTGGTCTATGTTGATGATTTGTTGATTGGGGGAAATGATCTTAATGGTGTTCAGGAGTTTAAGGGATACCTTAGTGAATGTTTTCATATGAAGGACTTGGGGGCTATGAAATATTTTTTGGGCATTGAAGTATCTCGGTCTCATGATGGTTTTTACTTGTCGCAAAGGAAGTATGCTTTGGATATTGTAAGTGAATGTGGGTTGTTGGGATGTCAACCAGTGTCTACTCCGCTTGAGCAAAACCATAAGTTGCCGGATGATGAAGGAGAGTTCTATGAGGATGTCGAGAGGTATAGGAGGCTTGTTGGGCGTTTGGTATATCTTACTTTTACCCGACCAGATTTGTCCTATGTTGTGCATATGTTAGCTCAATTTATGCAACAACCACGTGCCAAGCATTGGGCTGCAGTTATACGAGTTGTCAGATATCTTAAAGGCTGTCCGGGTCAAGGTATTGTGTTGAGTTCTGATCCTGACTTACAATTGACAGCTTATTGTGATTCAGATTTTTCTACATGTTCCATGTCTCGGAGATCGGTTACAGGATTTATTGTTATGTTGGGTGATTCTCCGATAGCTTGGAAGACAAAGAAACAAGATGTGGTGTCATTTTCTTCTGCAGAGGCTGAATATCGTGCAATGAGTTTTACTACTCGAGAGTTGAAATGGAATCGTGAGCTTTTAGGATGCTTTGGAGTGTCTCATCCGCGGGCGATGCGTTTGTTTTGTGACAATAAGGCAGCCTTACATATTGCTGCCAATCCAGTTTTTCATGAGCGGACGAAGCATATTGAGAGGGATTGTCACTTCATTCGGGATGAAATTCAGGATGGTTCACTGGTTACTGCGCATCTTACCACTACGGAGCAACCAGCGGATATCTTTACTAAGGCTTTGGGTTCTCAGCAATTTGCTTATTTACGGCGCAAGTTGGGCATGTATAATCTTCATGCTCCAACTTGAGGGGGAGTATTAGGGACCTATAATGTAAATATATTATACTTAGGCTAATATGTTAACTTTCCTAAGTATGTTTAGGGTTTCATGTGTAGGATGTATATATACCTTTTCTCAATGTCAATAGAACACAACTTTTCTCTTTATTCTCTTTTCCCTTTGGCAGAGATGACTTAAGATATACATATATAAAGCGTGTCCTTCTTTCCTTTGTCATTATAGTAGTACTAGACTGGTTGATTTGCACTAAACTTGGAACATAAGAGCACCAACGTGGGCCACAATACGGAATAGTCACAGCTTCTCCGAGATCCACTTTTTCATGTATCCATTCTCTCCAAATATGTAAGCTTTATTCTTTCTGGATTCAAATTCGCGGCTTTCGAAAACCACTGCGAGTTTCTTCTCCTGGTCAATGTAAAAACTCCCAACATCAATCTCCAACTTTAAATCAGTATTATCAACTTTTAAGAAGGGTATCCACGACACCACATTGGGCTCAATCTCTGTTGTCGTCCATATCTCTATCTCAGATGTATTAAAATATTCAAATAACACCGCAAGTTGCTCTTCTCTAACAGAAGAGAGACCCACAAAATCATGTGAAACATCATAGTAAAATGGAAGAGGAAGATGCGGTCCAAATCTCTCTCTTGTAAAATCAAAACAGAGTAGAAAATCTTCACTCACTTTTGGCCATTCCCATTTTTTCTCCCTGTGGTAACGAAGTAAGTATTTCCCATTAATGACACGCCACGTCTATAGAACTCTCCATGAATCATAAATTTCATATCGAATAATACTACTTTTTCCGCTGTAGAGAGAATGATACAAAGCCCTCAAGATTTTGTGGTTACGATTCTTGTTGTCGTCATATCCGAGAGCATACTTGACACCTGTCATGTCAGCCTTTATGGGTTTGATCCACCTCGTTTGACCCAAATACGGGTTCCAAACCACGATCTCAGTATTTACACTTGTAATGCATAACAATAAGCCATCGCAATTAACAATTTTAGATATCTTAACTTGATAAATTAAATTACATACTGGCTTTATAGATGAGTCAACGAATTCTTCACCTTGGAGGATTCCCTGGAAATTGAATATTCTTAAAGAACAAACCCTATAATCCTTCCTCATGAACCCAAGAAACTGCTGCCTTTCTTTTGCGTTACATAAAATTTGCTCTTGTTGGATAAATTGTTCCATGTTTTGCAAGTAGATCGCACTGCCCTAAGGCATGTCAATGGAACCCTGGATAATATCTCCTCTAACAAATCATGCGGAAGATCGGACATCATCGTCATTGTTTTCAAATAAAGAATACTAGGGTTTTACAGTTTAAAGAAAAAATCAAGTTTTCTACAAAACCTCTTTACCTAAAGAGGAAAAGAAAAAGTATAAATAAAAAACTTCCATTTATGCGAACCGGGATAAAGGAAAATTCCAATTATCTCATTAAACATACAGTTCCCAAAATTTTGTTGATTAATCATTTTAGATTCAACGTAGATCAACAACATAAACATCGTGAGCAGATTTCAAAACCATAAACATATATAGCCCGAATCTATCTCATGACAAGATTCTAAAACAACCACAATTTCACCAACTGATATGTTTAAAAGTTAAAACGACGACACAAAATCAGAATGTTTGCAGTCCCAACCCTTAATTAAAGAACATATATATATAGGAGATAATACGAGCTTGTCTTTATTTATTTTGGATGAAAGAACTTCACATGCTATTTGTATGTACTTTTATACTAGATTTGGGACACTGTAAGTCTGTAACCCGCTGGTGAGTCTTTATTTTTTTGCCCTCGGATTTTATTTTAATTTTGTTTTTAGGTTCTTCTGAAAGACAAAACACATTTTTTAATAGTTTGTTCTGTTTTTTGTTTGTATGGCTTGGCAGAGAGTATAATGAAATACAAGAAATTCTCAACATCACAAGTGCATGGAGAAAGTCCAGAAGGAGAAACCCCGAATGGGTTTAAGTTCATTAAATAGATCAGGTAATCAAGCTCCCAAGGAAATGATAAATCCAGTAAGCTCACGATTTTACCAACTGATGGGATTGAAACCACGACTCAAAATCATGATTACTTACCCTAATAATTTCACCGTTATCATCCTAGTGAAGAAATTTGTAAATTAATTTTTAACTGGTAAAGTTATCATCCTAGTGAAGAAAGTCAGTAGAGCTATATGTCATAATGTCACATAAAGCTTCCTCTATGAACAAGCACACCAAATAACCAAATAACCCAAGTTGATTAAACTCACAAGGAAATCCGTAAATACTCAAGTTTAGTTTCTAATCAGAAAAACGAAAACGAATGAAAAAGGTATTGTAAATCGTAGAAGGGACTAATAATTATCCTCCTTTTCTTTTACCTCGTGCAGGTACTGGACCTTACTGGATCTTCACCGAACTTGGAACATAAGAGCACATAAGCATCCAGAGTTCAGAGTCTCTGAGATCCACTTCTCCTTGGTATCCATCCTCTCCAACCATGAAAGGTTTGTAGTTGGTCCACGTTTTTCTATCTATATCAAAAATCACTGCTACTATCTTCTTCTCGTCGACCAAGAAACTCCTACATGGAGACCGAAATCTTTCAGCGTATAGTTGCATATCAACTTTTAAGAAGTTGCTCCATGACACTGTATTGGCATCAATCTTAGTTGTAATCCATATTTTCATATCACATGCATCACACCTCTTAAATAACACAGCAAGCTTCTCTTCTCGAAGAGTAGATAGAATTACAGAATCATCAAGACAAGAGTGAAATGGCAGAGGATGAAGCGGTCCAAATCTCTCTCTTGTAAAATCAAAACTGCGTAAAAATTCTCCCTCTTGATCCACTTTAAATCTTTCATGAGCAATAAAGTAAGTGTTCCCCTTCAAGGACACACCCCGACGATGTATTTTCCAGTCGGTAGTGACATCAAGAACCGTCCATGAGTTAGACTTAAAATCAAATATTTCATACTCAACGTAGTCACTCCAATAGTAAAACCTCAATACTTTGACCTTTTGGTTGTTATTGATATCGTATCCAATAGCAAACCTGTCTAATGTATGGAAATTGTTGCTTTTGGGTTGGATCCACCTGTTTTGTCCTGAGTACGGGTTCCAAACCACGAGCCTCGAGTAATCCTTAGTGACGCATAACAATAAACCATCACAATGAAGCACTTCAAATATCTCGACCTGATTAAGTTTACCTAATTCCTTTATAGATGTATCTACCAAGTATTTGTGGTTATGGACTCCATGGAGATTGACGCTCATTAAGTGAGCCCTACAACCACGGATCATGATCAGCATAATCTCTTTGGACGCTGGACCAAGGTGCTTTGTATAGTTCTGATCTTTGGATAAAACGTTCCATCGTTTGCAAGTGGATCTCACTGCCCTTTGAGAAGTTATTGGAACCCTAGAGTGTATCTCTTCTACCAAATCACGCGAAAGATTGGACATCGTCGTCATTTTTTCATGTCGAAAACACGTTCGCCCACTAGTCTTTATATGAACAAATAAGTTAGGTCAGAATTATATGTGATAGAGAATCTTCGGCTTCAAAATATTCTTTTCCAGTGTTGTTTCTAACTTTATCGTAATTTGTTTTTTTTTTAAATTGCAAAGATAAATACGAGACTTTCTAATCCTAACGAATTTTTTGATACGTTTAAACAAAACAATCAGGAAAATTGTTACTGCTAAATTAGTTAAATAATGGAAGTCTCGAGTCAGTCTTCCTTAAGCAAAAAGTTATCTGGAAGAGGGATTTGGCTTTAACAAGAAATGTATGCAAAGCAGCAAAAGCTAAGAAATGTAAGAGGGATTTGGCTTTAACAGAAGAATCACAAGAGGACATGCATGAAGAGGATAGATGCAATTTTCAAGATCACAAATACAAATACGAGATTCTGGAGAAGAACCATGAAAACTCAAAAAAGTTCATTGATCCATAAATAAATATTCAATTAAGTTTATGATCAGCAAAACCTGTCGACTAAATATAGAATAATGACCAGTATTGTTCAAAAGGACATGAGAACAATTGACGAAAGAAAAGGTATTTAATTTGTAAACTATATAACTAGACTATAAAATCACCTTCTTTCTTCTCATGCAGAGGTAATTGTACTGGACCTTACTGGATTTGCATCGAACTTGGAACATAAGAGCACATACTACGTATCACATGTCTAGATTCTCTGAGATCAACTTCTCTGTAGTATCCATCCTCTTTAATAATGTAAGCTTTGTAGTTGGGCCTCTTTTCTGTGTCTATATAAAAAAATCACTTTATTCTTCTCGTCCACGAAGAAATTTTGTTCGAATACATTTCTTCTTCCACTGAACACTTTCCTATCAAGTTTTAAGAAGTAGCTCCACGTCACTGCATTGGGCTCAATCTTTGTTGTAACCCATATTTTCGTCTCATCTACATCAAACTTATTAAATAACACTGCAAGCTTATCTTCTCGAACAGTAGATAGAATTACAGAACCATGGGTACCAGAGTGAAATGGCAGAGGAAGGCGACCTCCAAATCTCTCTCTTGTAAAATCGAAACAGAATAAACTATATTCTTTTACCTCTTCCTGTCCTTTGAGTTTCTCCACAGCAGTAAAGTAAGTATTTCCCTTCAAGGACACACTCCTCCAAGGAAATCTTTTCCTAGTAGTGACATCAAGAAACCTCCATACATTAGACTTAAAATCGTAGATATGGAACTCATTGTTGTCAAACCAATGGGAAACCCACAAGATTTTGTGGTTGTTGTTGCTGTCATATCCGACAGAAAACCTGCTAATATATGTAAACTTTTGTTTTTGGGTTGGATCCACCTGTTTTGTCCGGAATACGCGTTCAAAACCACCAGCCTAGCTCGAGAAATCCCTAGTGACGCATAACAATATGCCATCGCAATGAAACACTTTAGATATCTCGACTTGATTAAGTTTACCTATTTGCTTTATTAATGGATCTGCCAAGTGTTTTTGGTTATGGATTCCATGGAGATTGACGCATATTAAACAAGCCCTAGCTATAATCAAAAACCCTGACCACCAGAGTTTCCTTGGCTGCTTTACCACAATGTTTCTTTGCAAAGCTCTGCTCTTTAGATAATAGATTCCATCGTTTGCAAGTAGATCTGACTGCTCGTAGAGAAGTTATAGGAACTCTACACAGTATTTAATTTCCTCTTCCAAATCCCGAGAAAGATCGGACATGGTAGTCATTATTGTTTCAAGCAAGAATTAGGGTTTTTAACTTTCAGGCTTGCCCACTACTCTCTTTTTTTAAATTTCTCGTAATTTGTTTTTTAATATTACGAAGATAATACGTGGTTTACTAATTCTAGGCTTTCGACCTAAAATTATAACTATGTTTTTTTAAACAAAATTACTAGCTACTAAAGGCTTTCTTTCTTTTAAGTTTTATGCAACTTAATTAAACAGTTTGCTTATCATTTTCAAGTACCTTATCATCTAAACTGTTGCTACTAAATTCCGTATCTGAAACTAAACTCATTCTTGCTCTTTTTAATCTAACGCTTGTTATGTATCACTTAGCAGGCTAATGGAGTTATCAGCAGTCTTCCTTCCACTAGTTCTTTTCTAACCAAACGATTAAAATCCATGAGAAATCTCTAAAGGAAGACGAAGAAGATGATGAAAGAACTAGTGGAAGAAAAAGAAGATGTATGCCTCCTCCCATGTTGTCTCTGCTTTCGACAATCTTTAATAGAGATACCTTTTTCAAATGAGAATGGATAAGTTTGAGACTTAAACTCTCTTCACCTATAAAGCATAGTTTCGCTCCAAACGTATAATGCATCATTTGAATGATGTGGCCAACAACAAGAAACAATTATTTCGAGAATCAAGTTTTTATGTTTATCAACTAAATCAGTAATTGACAAGTCTGTTAATTTAAATCAACACGACAAAAAAATGAAAAGCCATTGAGTAAATGAATGAACAGGAAATGGAAGAAACAAATAACATCCTTGTAGAGGTAATACTCGACATTACTGGATCTGCACACAACTTGGAACATAAGACCACATAGATGGACAAAACTTAGATTCTCCGAGATCCACTTCTTTGCAGTATCCATCCTCTCCAATCATGTAAGCCGTGTTGTTGGTGCTATTTTCTCCGTGTACACTACGAATCACTGCTACTAGCTTTCTCTTCCTTGTCAACGAAGAAACTGCCACATAATAAATCAAACTTAAAATCAAGTTTTAACAAGTTGCTCCACGACACTGTATTGGGCTCAATCTTTGTTGTAATCCAAATCTTCGTCTCATATGCACCACACCTTTTAAATAACACTGCAAGCTGCTCTTCTCGAACAGTAGATAGAATTACCAAATTTCCAATAGAATAGTGGAATGGAAGAGGAAGAAGCGGTCCAAATCTCTCACTTGTAAAATCAAAACAGTGTAAATTTTTTTACGTCTCTACTTGTTCCACTTCCATTTTTTTCTGAGCAATAAAGTAAGTGTTTCCTTTCAAGGAGACACCCCGACTGCAATATGGCGAGATATCCCAATTGGTAGTTGTATGAGGGACACTCCATGAATTAGACATAAAATTGTAGATTTCATACTCAATGTAGCCAAACCTTATGAAGAACCTCAAAATTTTGTGGTTGTTGTTATTGTTATCGTAGCCCATACAATAACGATCAAATTTGCAAAATTTGTTGATGGGTTGGATCCACCTGGTTTGTTCCAAATACGGGTTCCATACCACGAGCCTAGTATTGTCCTCATTGGTGATGCATAACAATATATAAGCCATCACAATGATACACTTCATATATCTCGACTTGATTAAGTTCACCTATTTGCTTTATAAATGGATCTACCAGGTCTTTATTGTCTAGGATGCCATGAAGATTGACGCTCATTAAACAAGCCCTAAAATCATTCAGCATGATTACCAGAAACTCGTTGGCTCCTTTACCACCATACTTCTTTGAAAAGCTCGGATCTTTGATTATATCGTTCCATCGTTTGCAAGTTGATCTCACTGCTCTCAGAGATGTTACTGGAACCCTAGAGAGAATCTCCTCTAGCAAATCCTGCGAGAAATCGTACATCATAGTCATTGTTATCAAATACTTCAAATCTTAGATTAGGGTTTTTTAGAAACTAGGGTTTTCTAAGTTTCACGCTTGGCCACTCTTATAAATATATATAGAAAAATACCGTAACTTTTTCCACTTCACGTTGCTAAATTTTACCGATATAAGAAACAGAAAAAAGGAAACATTGTTAATACAATATTTAGTAAAATGGAAAATTCATTTCCAAAACAGAGCACGCACATCAACCACAAGTTGTTTTTCTTTTTCATTCCAAGCTATAACACTTATATTGTACAAAACCTCTAACACCTAGGAGGTTAATATAGTTTTCCAGCAGTATACTGCTACCACTTTCTTTCTAACTAAATCTCATTACATAATTGACTATTATTGTTCAAAGGAAAAACAGAGTAGGTGAATGAAAAGGGAGATGATGCAAGAAATTGTTAAAGGACAGATTATTGTTCTCCTTGTTTCCTTATGCCCCATAGGCGATATAGTACTACGTACGACCACCTTTTACAACAGCAAGAGAGAACATTGGACGATGTAATTCATGTGTCTAGTCGGCTAGACCGGATGGTCTTCATGGAGCCAGTGAGTCTGCTAAACCAGAAATGTATTTCAAGTGGCCATAAATAATAATTTCGTAGACTAATGATATTTGTTTATCTAAGAGCGTATGCAAGAGGGAACACTTGGTGTGTTCTTAAAGGTTTTAAAATAATATAAATGTTGAATAGTGGATACAACTGTTTTTAAAATTATAAAAACTGTTCTTCAGGAAAAACAGTTTGCAGGATAAGTTAGAACTGTTCTACCACTGTTCACCTTATTTCATATTTTTAAATCCTAAGAGCATCAGCAGTGGAGCACTCATCGACCCGGTGTGAGTAATAAACAAAATAAAAATAATTGAAATAATGTCTCTCTCTTCCCACCCGGATGTTACTTTACACTCGGGTGTAGCACTTTTTTTCTTTCTCTCTTTCTCTCTCTTTTCTCTTTTGCTTTAAATTATAATACTAAAAAAATACTTACACCCACACAAACACATTTGCCACTGCTGCTGATGGTCTAAGAACACACTCAAAAGTTCTGATACCATATTAACTCCGGTAAAACTCCGGTGAAACAGAGGAAAAGAAAGATCGGAGAGGTTTAACAGAATCTTATTCAATCATCCAAAATGTTTGTTATAATCTAATCCCACATTAAATGTGTGCTTAAGCTTATATATACAATAAACCAACGACATTAAACCAAGACTGATAAACCCTATTAAACCAGCTGTGACTTTTGCCACCAGGGTTCGAGGCACGGCTACTGACAAGTTTACATAGGGGAATTGCCAGCCTCGTGGGATTAATTCTTGGACCTAGAAAACCTTTGGGAGACCCGCGGTTATTCAAAAAAAAAAGAAAAAAAACACATTCAAAAGTTCCCCCTTGCATATGGTTTAAGGGAAGCAAAAGTTGACGAAGTCGTAGAGTGATGGGGTAGCGTAGTGGTGGAGCCATGTGGCGTCTTTACTTACAAAACTAATATGCAAGTCCTACGCCAAAAGCAATTATACAATGATATTTTTGATCAAACGTCACATCCTATCTTTGAATCTGAGATGTTAACTTGTTCAGCTTAATCTTTCCAATCAATTTCATCTCCTTTCTCTGCACCAAGTTTTAGGGTTCATCAGAGAAAGAGAGAGAGAGAGATTCAGAGATCCATTGTACCAAGCCCACTTCGATCTACAGGTTCCCTCGAACAGAACCCATTGATTAATTTGACTCTCTGTTTTGCAATTCCTCTGACTTTTGGACAGAGATTTGTAAAGTCTCTAACTTTTTGATGTTTTCGAGGAAAAGATTGATTTTTATTGAATCCATCCAAAATCTCTACTAAAAAGTATGTTTTTGTTTGTTTTCTATAGAATCACCGAGAGCTCTGTCTCTCTCTCTCTCTGAGTTGGTGGTATTTGTTTGATGGGTGAAGAGACAATCGTGAACGATGAAAACAGCTCTGAGACAACTAAACCAAGTCCAAAACTGACACTATTGCCTCTAGTATTTCTCATCTTCTATGAAGTTTCTGGTGGACCTTTTGGGGTGGAGGATTCTGTGAAATCAGGTGGTGGTCCTCTCTTAGCCCTTTTAGGCTTCTTGATTTTCCCTCTGATTTGGAGTATACCCGAAGCTCTGGTCACAGCAGAGCTCGCTACAAGCTTCCCTGAGAATGGTGGCTACGTGGTTTGGATCTCTTCAGCTTTTGGTCCGTTTTGGGGATTCCAAGAAGGGTTTTGGAAATGGTTTAGTGGTGTTATGGACAATGCTTTATACCCTGTATTGTTTCTTGATTACTTGAAACATTCGTTCCCTGTTTTGAATCATGTAGCTGCTCGTGTTCCTGCTCTGTTGGGAATCACATTCTCACTGACGTATTTGAACTATAGAGGATTGCATATTGTTGGTTTTTCAGCTGTTGTGCTTGCGGTTTTCTCGCTCTGTCCTTTCGTTGTAATGGCTTTCCTTGCGGTTCCTCGAATCAGGCCTAAGCGTTGGTTGTTTGTGGATACTCAGAAGATTAATTGGAGAGGGTACTTCAATACCATGTTTTGGAATCTCAACTATTGGGACAAAGCTAGTACTCTTGCAGGAGAAGTTGACAGACCCGGGAAGACGTTTCCAAAGGCTTTGTTTGGAGCAGTTTTGTTGGTCATGGGGTCCTATTTGATTCCGCTCATGGCAGGGACTGGAGCTTTAAGCTCATCCTCTTCTGGAGAGTGGAGTGATGGGTATTTTGCTGAGGTTGGAATGCTTATTGGAGGTGTTTGGCTCAAGGGATGGATACAAGCAGCTGCTGCAATGTCAAATCTTGGTTTGTTTGAAGCCGAGATGAGTAGTGATGCATTTCAGCTTCTCGGTATGAGTGAGATCGGGATGCTCCCTGCATTTTTTGCTCAGAGGTCAGTTTGTTGGTCCCCAAGAGTGTGTTTTTGTTATGCCCTTGAAATACTCGGTTTAACGATCTTTCGTGTCTGCAGGTCAAAGTATGGGACACCAACAATCAGTATTCTGTGCTCAGCTACAGGAGTCATATTCCTGTCATGGATGAGCTTTCAAGAGATCATAGAGTTTCTGAATTTCTTGTACGCATTAGGAATGCTTCTTGAATTCGCAGCTTTTGTCAAACTAAGGATCAAGAAACCGGATCTTCACCGACCTTATAGAGTTCCCTTAAACACCTTTGGAGTTGCAATGCTGTGCCTGCCTCCTTCTTTGCTTGTCATTCTTGTGATGGTTTTGGCCGCCCCAAAGACATTTCTGATCAGCGGTGTGATCATAGTTCTCGGATTCTGCTTGTACCCATTCTTAACACTCGTTAAGGAGAAGCAGTGGGCGACATTTATCCCGGAGGAAACAAGACCAGTTTCAGGAGTTCCATCAGAGTCACAGTTGGATGAAGAACATGGAGATGAGTCTGCTGCTAGTCTTCTCCCATGATCTCCTCCTGCAAAAGAAAAACCAACAAAAGTCTGTGATTATTGCACAAGTCTTTAAAGGCGCATGGTAAGTTTTGTACAGTTGTAAGAATGAAATTTATTTGTCTTGTTCAGCTTCCAATTATAGTACAGAAAACAGAACAAAAAAGTGTAGAAGCATAGGAGGGTATGTATTTGAGTCAAGTGTCTAAACGACTAAACATGTATTGCTTGTGGTTATAATGTGTAAAAACCTGAATAAATTCATTCAATCTAGTTGATCTCTGCCCACCTTTTCTAATTCCAGTTCCTGAGTTTTAAGCACTTTTGCCAAGTCGCTTTAGGTTTCTTGGTTCGGCATCTTCTCTGCTTCTCTTTGCTTATTGGACCTTTTGGAGACATATTTTTACCATGTAATGTTTTCTTCAGCTTTTGGTTACTAACTTCAGGCAAAGCCTCACTTAAAAAACCACAAATGGCTACATCACTCATTACTTGCTATTTTATGTAATGAATGTGATTCGAAACATCAAGCTCAAAATGACAAAAAGAATCTAGTGTACACTTTGTCGTTCTTGTAGAGTCTCTTTACCAAAACTTGTCCTTATGCTAGCTCTTTTGGGATGAAAATAGTCTTAATAGATACAATTTATGATCCCCAAAAAAAAAATGTTATAAGGGTATATTTTTTTTAGGTCTTATGATAATCGTATAATACAAATCATGATTAGAACTTATAGAAACTCACAGTTTCATTGATTGCTTTTTCGTTTCTTTAGCTTTCTTGAACCATGATTTTTTTTTTTTAATTAAAGCTAGACTTTGCCCTTGAGAGGTTATAAATTGAAGCATAATTCTAAATTTATGTCGCATCGAAAGGAAAACGAGGATAAGGAAAAACAAAAAAATTCGAAAAAATTCACACCTGGGCTAAAATGAGAGGTTCTTTACACAAATAGTAACAAAGGCATCTAATTAATGTTTCTTTCTACAGTTTGGGATTAGAAATTCTGTAGTTTTGGTTTTTCTTGCAAAACTATATATACTGTATGTGAAATCCACTGTTCCTTCATATATTGTTTGGGTGTGCTCACTTTATAAACACATAGCTCTCAAAATTGTTTAAAGTCCGGAGCGGATTTGATACGTTGGATTAGAGTAAACACTACTAAAATCTCATTGTAACGTATTCAGATAGAATAGTTCCTTAAAACTTTGTAAACCCCACAAATTGCATGTTTTTCAGAAGGTGGGTATCTTTGATAAAGGTTGGTTATAAGTTATAACAACCAATTACGTAGCATATATAACTAATTAAGATCATGTGCTGAGTGTTTGTTCACAACTTTTTACTAAAATATACAAAAGAAAGGATTAGTTGAATTTGTCTGTCGTAAAACAGCTTCACCTTTTTAAAAACTAATTTCTTCCATTGGATTTTTCACTTTTCCTTATGAAGCGCACA
The DNA here is from genome assembly GCF_000004255.2 of Arabidopsis lyrata subsp. lyrata. NCBI lineage: Eukaryota > Viridiplantae > Streptophyta > Magnoliopsida > Brassicales > Brassicaceae > Arabidopsis > Arabidopsis lyrata. Next base: position 8,453,136 of record NW_003302553.1, on the reverse strand, counting down.
ATGTGCATCACGGAATATATTCTAAGATTTCTATCAAAGAAGTTGTAACCAAATTAAGTAATAAGTACTCTATATTTTGGTTATTTAAACACATGCATATGTTACAGTTCACAAATTTGTAATAAAGTTCCATGGTGAAACTTTTGGAAAGTAAATAAGAAAAAGAAAAAAGGAACAACCACCTATGACTATGAGATAGCATTTTACACTATAAAAATTTATGAATAGCATTTTAAGACATTTCTGAAACGACATTTTATAAATGCTAACATACATATGTAATGTTAAAACTCAAATATGATAAAAGTTTATGTTAACACGAACTTAGATACTATATAACAAATACAACCCCACTGGCCCCTCATCGGTACGTTGCTTAACCGACGTAGATATGGCGTATCAGTTATATCACTTGAAAGATAGAGTTTCTTAAGGTAATAAGCTCGATCCAACGGCAATCCAAATATTCATTTAACCTAATATTGTCTTCGAAGGGAATTCGATATATTAGGCCAATAAATTTTTGGTATAGAAAAAAGTAGTAATGAAATACAAAGACAAACGAAAGATATTGTCTATAGCATAACGCCCTTTGAAGTGGCAATTGTGGCATAATGTCCTTAATCTTTACACTGTGTAACTGGCAAACTGATGTTTTAGCTCCTTCAAGTTAATTTGTACTAGTGATTTGTGTTTTACCTTTGTAGGACATGCATATGTTTTGAGTTGATTACTAATTAACTCCGCTCAGTGTTTTAATATCAAGATCAAAAAGCTTTTAGAAAATATCATAACCCTCATGCATGCGCACTACTAATTAAAACTTGATTGATATCAGAGTTTCCTAACTCTTTTGGAGTCTGGGTTATTTCTTTTACTATCTCTTAGCTAGTTTTGATTTTCTTTGTAGAAGCATTACATCTACAACTATACAAGTGATGTTGAAATATATATACTTCTTCCAATATTATCACCATCCGGTATCATAATCGGATTTAATTCGGATTTTCTTTAGAACCAATGGCACTCATTAATCGACATTAATTTATTTAAATAAACAACAACACTTTTGTACTTTGATATTCTTGAAGACTTTTTACGTTCAATTCTCTAACTTTTTCTTATCTTTATATTGTAACACCAAAATTCATTATTATAAACGGGTCTAACGCCATAGACGGACACCATGGGAAATTAATTCAAAAAGAAACATTGAAATTTACATACAAATTTATCCATAATTTGCAATAATTAATACCATGCAGATTCTGAAAACTGAAATCCCACTGTCCTAATTATGTCGAGTCTCTTAACACATTGATCACGTTATAAATTCTTTCAAACTAACCAAGTAACAACTTTTTAGCCAGAAAAAAAAAAAAAACAAGTAACAACTGCTGAATTACTTTTAAATTAGTATCCTCTTCTCTTATTCCTCCACTCTCGAGATTCTCTACCCGTACCGTTTATGGAGTTTATATATAGAATAGACCAAAGAGATGTCAGAACACAAGATCAAGTTTAGAGACTGATAGAAATATACTCGTACTAATATCAATAAATACTCTGATTTCATATTTACATAATAAAGTATATATTAAAAAAAAATCTGAGTTCGTGGGTCTATACATAGTTGATGGGAAGAACTGAGATCGCCAAAGCACCAAAGCTGCTGTTAAGGTCAAAACCATAACTTTTCTCATATTTCTTCTTTTATTTTCTCTTAATCAAATGCTATTAGCCACAACACACATCATAAAAGGTCGACAGAACCCACATAACTCATCATGTTAATTGCTTTATATATAAATATGATTTCTCTTCATATATTTCGATTTTATAAAATTTAACCTTATAAAAAAACAAAAAAAATTATCATTTGTCAAAATCTAGCTAAAGAAAATTCATAAAATAGTTTCTTAATTAGCAAATATTTTTTCTATAATTTTGATACTATATAACTAGCTATAAAATGTGTGATCCATAAGTAGAATATAGAAAATGGAGGTTTATTAACATATATACAAAAGTAACTAAATATAATTTTGTAATAATGATGATTTAGGAGTTGGAAGCAATTTCAAGGGCGAGCAGGGATAAGCAGCAAAGCTGCAAAACCAAACCCGATGATGGTCAACTACTTTGAAGATATTTCCGACCACAATCTCAACTGTGGCGGCAAAGAGGAGAGCTGGGTCCCACACCCCCGCACCGGAATATTCTTTCCGCCGGGACAAGAGTCAGTGATGGAAGATGTCCCTAACGGTGCTGCCTCCTTCAATATGACGTTTTGGCTTAGGAACGTTGACGGTGTTGATAAACCTGATCCTGATCTTCATCATCTTCCTTATTAATTAATTAGAGACAAAATTAATATGTTATTACTAATCTTATGATTGAGTCATTGAGAGATGAAATGTCATAAGGGGACACTATATACTACATGTAAGATGTAACTATATTGAATAATCTCAAGGAAATGGGGAATGGTATACGTAATAAGTACAACAACGTTTCATTATATATGATCGTTTTCGTATGATGGATGAAGAGGTTCAATAGTTATTCGTTGTGACTTCACAATTGTGATTATGATCGTGTGTGTGTGCGCGATAATATAAGCAGCGACTACTGTGAAAAGACTTATTAACCAAAAAATAACTAAGGTAAAACGATTTTTTTTTTTAGATGTGCTCTCGTATTTCAACTACATGCATGGTAAATGTGAAGAAAAATAATAATGTAATATTTTGAATATATCAATTTTAAAAAAAATAAAATTTCAAAATTGTTTAAGGCAGTTAATATTTTGAAGTAAAAGAAACCCCAAATTCCTCTGCTTTTTTATTGGTAACAAAAACTGCCTCCTCGCTACTACTTTGGTTTATGAAATTTGATGAACACTCTAATGTTGTTAGAATCTTGCTGAATCTATCAACTGCTTTGTTCTAGATCTTACGAAACAGTGTTAAAAGATTGGTCTTGATTTATTTATTTTAGCTGCATTGATTTACCTTGCTCTGCATTAGTGTTTTCTTGAGAGATTGATTTGGTGCGTATGGCCAGACTCTGTCACTCCCAGCCTTTGTCCTAGTTTAGAACACTTGTAGTTTTCATTGGTTTTGCTGTTACATAATTAATGTCTAAATCATTCTGGGATTTTTTTCTTCTAAAAATCATCAATTATCCGAATATTTAAATTTAAGATGTATGATTATAATTCCAATACTTCTTGAGTACATAAATAAAACCAATTGATGGACTGTTGGTACTCATAGATAGTCATGTCTCTGGACATTGTTATGATTATCAGCACATGCCTTTTTTTGTTTCTTTGTTTTTGTTTTTACATTTGATATCAATCCAAATATGTGTAACTCGATTTGATGGAAGCTAGATGGTCTAGAAAAAAATATCATGACCAATCTTCTCTCAGGTGACATCACTATTAGGTTAATACTAGTTTTCTAGAGAAAACAAAAATTGTTATGGAATATTACTACTGAATAATTTCAAAGATATAATGCTACATCTTAGAAATATTGGCAGCGGCCTTTGCTCGGATAATATGATCGATCTTTTTCAATGGTAAGATTGCTGCTACATACTATACAATATGATAATCAAAATGTAAAATTTGTAGATTCTACGTATATTTATTTTATAGGTGGTGGGCATTCCTACCAGATCAAAAATGAAGAGAAAAAAAGAGGATTGTTCAACGTTGGGGTGCCCTTAGATATGGGTAATATTACAAGTCGTCATAGAAATAAATTCAAGAACAGAACTGTCAACATTCAAAATGGCATTATTCACATCAATGAATGACTGAAACCCACCCCCCTTTTCGTTTCCTTTATTTCCTTTGTACCATCATATTTACCAATCTTTGCCGACAATTAGTTTCATTTTATTTTGGCGTTAAAGCTAGGTTTAGTTTTAAAGTGCCTAACAAGTTTTAGAGTTATGTTTTTATATTTATCTCACATGTTAACTTCATGATCTCAAACATTTCCCTTCATTGTTATTCGAGATATGAAAATGAAGCACAAGAAAGTGATTTACACTTTCATCTATGAACCAAATCACTTTCAACTATTGAGCTCTATCTTTGAGAAATGAGTTGTACTCCTAAACTTAGAGCATGAAATTAAGTATATAGATTCATTTACAATATTAATATATCTACCAAAATGTAAAGAGTACGTACGGTTCAAACAAATTGTTTTTGTTGGGAGAGAGAGATACAGTTAAAAAAAGATAGATTCCAAAGAGCTGGTGTGTAACGGGATAAAAGACAAGAGGTGAGAGTAAAAAAGCAGTCAAAAAACACAGAGTGGCTTAGTGAATAGTGACAGTGCATCAAAGCTTCTACCATGTCTCAAATCATATGCTCTCAAACCTTCCCACGTTCTTTCACATGTGCCCCTTCCATTTCTTTCTTAATTCTGTAATTTTATTTTTTGGTAGGGATGATGTTATTTTTTAATTATTCTATCTATAGTAATGTATCTTATTTTCCTTTGTTTTTTTTTTCTTTTTTTTCCTTAACAAAAAAAGTTTATCAATCTTGTTATAAGATCCAAGATTAGAACCGATCTTTGATAGACTTGTGACAACTCCACAAAGCCTAATATCATTTTTCAAGCCAGATTTGAACTTGAATCTGGCAATGGCATGCAAAATACTGTTAAACCAGTTGATCTACTTTTTTTATAAAACTATCAAATATTAAATGTATCTATTCTATAGATATTAAAACAGCATGGTCTCCTTCGTCGTTGGAGGTCGTTCGTTTGTTTATTCTCTTGAAGCCTTTTGGATTTTATAATCAATTTACATGTAGGCGAATATTTCATTATTTCAAATCGATGAATTGTCACTTGACCCTTGTATTCGTGTCGCTATGGCTTACAAACAACGTATTTAATTATCATCATGTTTACTTGACTAATTTGCAAGGTTTAATAACATCGTTTTCGTAAATATCTTGACTCTTTAATAGGGCAGTTAATCTAATTGCAATACATGTTTTCTAATCATAAGTTAATTATGCAATGATCTCTAAGTTTGGATCTATATGGGACTTTGGATCATAGTATATTATTGGTTTTTATAAAGTGTTTGATACAAAGTAACCGATACTTTTTTTTAAAAAAAAGGGTTCAAATTCAAAACGTGAGAGTGGCAACTTTTAACCCTATTGATGTTGAAGTTGGAACAAACTTACTAATCCAAATATCTTTGTTTTTTTTGTCAAACCGATCCAAATATCATTTTTAACATGCACATTTATTTGAAAAACTCCTTGTGATTCGATCACATGCTATTTGTAAATCTAGTTTAAAAAGAAATCATAAGAATATGAATTATGATCCAAACTTGATACTTATAAAAAATTTCCTTTCAAACCTTGTGAAATACCAATGAGAATAAAATTGTTTTTTTCGACTAGCCAATACATGCTCTGAGTCCAATAAGATTTTTTTTTTGTATCGCCTTTTTAATTTATGGTGTAATTAAAATAAACATCCCTAAATTAAAATAGTGTTCATTATGATGGGAAACCAAAATAAAGAAATTCAACACAAACCCTACAATATAAGTTTTTCTCTAAAAAAAATTCAACACTTTTCAAAAAGACATTTCTCCTCATACTTTTTATCCAAAAGTGAAGAAAAAAGGCATATCTTATAAGCGAAGGGACTGCGAATTTTGCAACATGAGGTGCCCACTACTAAAGGACAACAAACAATCATGAATCTTATATTCAACAATCCTATTGAAAACATGAAAACTTTAATATTTTAATACTAAAATTCTGAAATATATATCCTCTTGTATAATGATTTTTATTTTATACATACACACACTAGAGAGGAGATACAAAAAAAAAAAATAAAGGAGGAAAGCGAAGACAGTTGTGATCTGAAAAAAAAAAGTCATTAATTTTACCAAAAGCAGAAAGTAAGTCCCCCAAGCATTCAAAGAAGAGTCAAAATGGACCCTCTTCTTCTTCATTTATAAGAGCTTATCCCCACCAAAATTCAATTGAATACACCCAAGGAAATATTTAGGAATTCGATGGCGGTTTAAGGAGGAGTAATAAATATCTTGCACAAAAAAAACTCAAAATATTGATGCTAACTAATTGCACAAACTATTTTCGAAAATTGTTAAAACCATGCAAATGGGATCTTGAGTGTAAATAGTCATAAATGTGGCCGTGTGTATGCGACTCTCGAGGGTTCTCTTTCTCTTTCATAAGTTGCCAAACTAGTAGGAGCTAAGTTTATCTATCCTATGTTCACATTATTATTACTATTGATAAAACCCCAAAGGCCAAATCCAAAAACACCATTTTTACATTATCTTGATGAATGTGAAATGTTTCTTTGGTTATTTTCTCTTTGGCCTCTTTCTTGTTTTGTTCACATTATGTTCTGCACTTTCTTCTACAAGTTGCCAAGAGGATTATTGGATTAGATCATGGCAGATAGACCAAATGCATTAACAAAAAAGATTGAAGATAAGAAAGCCAAACATATATCCATAGATTGAAAAGAAAGATGGAACAATTCAAGATTCGTAGTTAGGTGGTTGATTAAAACACAAACACTTAATGCTAGAAACTATAAGTAAAAGCAGGGCAATTCTCCTTCTCTTGCCTTCACCTTACTCAAAAATATTGAAGGTGAGAATCAAATAAATAAACCCAAACTGAAAGATAAGTAAAACCAAATCCAAACTCCATCTCATTCTCCTGAGATTTTGAGTAAAAAGGATGATTCATTTGGGTTCGTTTTGAACCCGTGAATCATTGGTTAAGCTAACAAACCTGATTCCTAATCGATAAAGCTGCTAAAAGGGGTTAGCTTGAGTTACCGGCATATGAACACATTGCATCTGATCTTTGAGAATCATCATCGGCTAATGCTACCTTCGAGGGTTGTTTTTAGTCATAAGCTCTCTTTTAAGCGTTAGACATCGCTATGCCAAACCGGGCGGTGATCTTCAAAGCTCCCGTTCTCCAAGGCTGCAACTTTGGCCCTGTGAGCTGCAGACAATGCGAGCGTGTTGTTCTTCCCTCTTTCCTCTTGTGGGTACTCGCAGGATTCGGTTAAAGAACTGGACTTTAGATCAGCTGGCGGTATAAAGCAATCGAGAGATAGACCAGGAACATTAAACGCAACTTCCTCAATCGTCCAGCTTTCTTCCATCTTTGTCCTCGTGTGGCTCATGGCCACTTCCCCAAATCTGAAAAGTGTGACAACCGAGTGTCCCGAGTGAGCAATCATGATCCCTTCGACCTGACGGTAATCGTCTAGGGACGAGTTGTATGTGGTCTCCCAGAAAACAGTCTCTCCACCGTTGGATTGGATCCGTGTCAAATGTGAATCCTCGATGTGAACCAAGAGTCCTGTTTTCTGACTGAAGTAGCCAAAGAGGACATGCCTTATGATCTCAGCCGGTCCTTCGCTCCTCGCCTTTAGTGTTTCAGGGTCAGTACATAACTTCAAAATGAAGCAATCTTCACCATTCACCTTCTTCTCTCCTATACACTTCGCTTCCGCAAACATTGCAGCAGTTGTTCTAGGATCTAGTCCCTGAATCATCCACAAACCACAAAACACTAAGGATCTCTCGAAATACTAAAACACCCAAAAAGTCAAGACTTTAAAAGACTTTTACCTGAAGTCCACGGCGGAGAGGCCTGACAGGCCCTTTAGCAGTATGAGATCCGAGCCAAGGAGTGTGCCTCCATACAAGCTTGCCGTTACAGCCAGCACGAACCTTACTACCACCAACAGCAAGCTCAACATACCACATGTCTGGATTCATCTGCCAAAGAACAAAACCTCCAGTCTCAGCCTTAGATGGATTTCGGTTCCTAACAGTTCTTGTAGCGGTTTCAAGCTCAGAAGTAATCATCTTGAGCTTCCCCATCGCATAAGCGTTTTTAATGGAGTTCTGTAGCTTCTGACCACCGGAAGCTGCAGTGAACTGTTGAAGAATATACTGAGCAGATGATGTTTCCTGTAACAAACAGTAAGAAAAAAAGTAGAGTCTCAATAACTAAAGTGTTCAAATAAGGCTCAGAAGAAGAAACCAAAGAAGAAAAATCAAAACTTCTGTTTAATACTCTCACAATAACTAAACTAAGTTTCAATATTCTCCAATCGTTAGTAAGAAAAATCAAATCCCACCAAAGAATATGACATCAATTTCCACCAACCAACGACCAATGAAAAACATTCTCAAGAAAATAAAATTCGATTAATAAAACCAACCACCACTAAAAAAAGATTTCAAATGCAAATCTGAAGAAGCTTTCTAAATCAAATCCCTTGAAAATGGTGAAAAATCTGAACTTCAAGAGGAAGAAGAAGACAGAGACAGAGAGAGAGAGTGAGACTAACGATTGGAGTGTTTTTAATACTGAGATGAGGCAAAGGATCAGAGGAAGAGACATGAATAGGAGCAAGAGGAGCTCCCATTACTCCAAGAAGAAGTCTCAGATCATTTCTCCGGTAAGCCGCCGTCGCAGCAACAGACGGAGCACGAGACAGCTGTCCTTTAACCCAGTGACCTAAACCCGACCCGAGTCGTTTAGATTCTCCTATAGTACTACCTCCTCCTCCTTCATCTGGATCAGGACCTTCCATTACAGGTCTCAAACTTCCGGATCTCCCGATTAACTGCTCCGGTTGCGCCAAATAGTATCCTCCGCCACCACCACCGCCTCCTCCAGCTCCTCCGGTTAAATTCTTTCTCCCCCAAGTGAGAGCTGACATGGGTGAATTAGACCTAGCGGGGCTAACGGAACGAGACCTTGCTCTGGATCGTGACGGCGAAAGACCTCTCACAACTTCGTCTCTGAGAGCAGAGAAAAAGCCTTGTTTTTTCTCCATTTCAAAAACTCTGTTTTGCTTCACTTCTTCTTCGTAGTAGTAACGTAGCTTGAACTATACAAAAATGGGTTTTTAACGAGAGAGAGAGAGAGAGAGAGAGAGTTGATTTTTCTGAGTTCGCGAAGTGAAGAAGAGAGAGTCTCTTCTCTTTATTTATCGCATTTTTTAAGAAGAGGAACGCGAAAGAGGAAGACAGTGATCTCTCAGGGGTGATATTAAATGACCATTTTACCCTCTCCTTGTTTGTGGAATTTCCAATTGAGGAAGCCACGCGCGATCTGACAAGTTCACGCGCCGGTAATATATTCTTTCCAACCTGGCTACGCATGAGGGACACGTGGATGATCAGAGATGGCGAGTGTTGGAGTTTAACGGTACTCGCTAAGTTTTTGTGGGGTTTGCGCCGTTAAGGATGGTGGACGATCTTTTTTTTTTTAAAACAGTTTTCGTTAAGTTTCAGGAATAATAAAAAAGGACAGTGTCGTTAAGTTTCACAGTGAAAAATAAAAATAGTAAAGTGGCAGCGGTAAATTAGGAAGAGGACTGTTTAACCTACTTTTATTTTAACCTGTAGCCTAAATTCGATTTGTACATCTTGCAATTTCTTTATTACTGTAAAAAAAAAATACAGATTATCTTGCAATTCTTTTGTACTGTTTTACAAAACATTTCTATAAATGTTCTTGTACAAAAATGTCGGCCTCTTCTCATGGTTGGTTATAGATTGTTGGGATTATTGTTGATTTTGGCTTTTTTCATCAAAATCTTTTGAAAATGTCATTTTTACTAAAATTTTAACACTTCAAAATATACGTATTTACAATTTTTTGTTTTCAAAAAACGCATATTTTATACTAAATATTAAATCCAAAAAACAAATGAAACCGACTAAACCCAAATATAACGAATAAAACGCATGTTAAATCACATTTTTATAACCTGAAAAAGGACAAAATTAATAAACTATTCAAAAAGACGTCAAAATCCACAAATGTCATTCCGTAATTGATTCTAGATTGTTTCCTGTCAATGGTAATCTATTTGTTTTTTTCTTTCCAATTCCAAATGATCATTTTCATGGGTTTGAATCTATTTTTTTAACAAGAGGGGGTAGCTCTTGGGCTAATCATCGAGACCTTACGAAAATAGGGTGTTCTTACTATTAAAAACGTTTACAACGAGTTTTCTAGATTGTGAAATTCGTTCTCTAATCTTAATTCACATTATAAGTTTTCTATCAACTTAGATATATATAGTTGATATATCTTATTTTAGACCCTAACAAAAATAACTATACTACATGTCGGGATCTTTAAAGAAATTTATTACTTAAATCCATTTTTATTTATAATTCAACCACTGTATTTCCATCCCAAAATGCTTTCCAAACTATAAGTATCATGTAAGATATTAGATTGTAGATACTTTCAAATTGATCATTGATCTTGAGTTCTTTTTTCTTTCCCGCGATCTTGAGTTCTTTTAAAATAGATCACTAATTTTAATATAGTACAGGATCGTAATAAGTCTTGACTATATCTCTAAACAAGTCCTGAGTTTTTTGTCCTGACTTAATAGAGAATACACGCATCACATGGCAAGTATACATATTTTTCTTCATTTTCTTTCTCAAACTATTGAACAATATATAGTTGCGAATAGGAAAGAAGCATTCCAAGCTAGTTCTTTTGCGATTCTAATAAAGTATATATGTCTACACAGAGGATGATAATTGAAGTTATTATTAATTTTACAAATGGATATAGAGATATAAAGAGATTAAATTTTATTATTTGAGTAGTGTGTTTCTTCAAGAGAAAGGAACAAAAAAGAGGTCTTAGGAGAGGTTTCTTCTTTATCCGACAGACAGAACAACCATTTGTGTATGGTTTCATTGGCCAATTGCGTAAAGATAGCAACTCTTCTTTATATATGTTTATATAATAAAAATGTAATTTGTTTTACAATTATCACTTTCGTTCTGTAATGTAATAATGATTGAACACACTCCTCAGTCCTCACATAGACATGCTTAGGGGGCTTTATGTGAGTATAATTTGGCTTCTTACATTATACTAACAATATTAGGAGATTCAATGGTAGCTTTAAGAACTGTGATTTTGTATTCTGTTTTGTAGGGGAGCACTTTTCATATCTTTTTATTTTCTGCTTCTACAAAGAAGTAATGACCAGCTGAATTAAATAAAAGCGATGCCAACAACAACGAAACAAATATAGCTGGTATATAGATCATCCCCTCGACCTGTTAGGAGAAAACTGTCTTTAAAAATATTTTATACGTAATTTCACGTTTTAAAAATAAAATGTGATTCTACTATTTTTCATTGTTAATCATTTTTGAAGTGATTTCGTTACATATAGAATAAACATGTTAAAATATAACTAGAAAAGTAGTGTAGTGTCTTTAATGTATAAAAACAATGTATTAGCATCTTAATTATTCCTAATAACTATACTCAGCTAAAATGTTTATGTTATTTGGTCATTTGTCTATTCTCCTATTTTACTAATGATATAAAAAAAATTTATTTCAATCATCGGCCAAATGACTACAGGATTATTGGTCTATTCTACTATACTACTCAAAACTATATATCTTTTAAATCAAAATTGTGTGTCAGAACAATGTTGTTTTTGTACATTATACCAAATTTTACGTATAACTTCAAACTTTAATATAATATTATATATTACATAAAATATAAATTTATTTGATTAAATAGATTAAAAATACTAAATTTTTAGTGAAGAACAAAAATATATTCATAAATGATATGATACAATGTTCATATTTTGTAGTATGTGTGAAATTATTTAACATAGTACTCCATTTTTATCCATAATCAAAATAATAAAATGTAGTCTATAATTAAAATAAGAAATTCAATTGTTTTATGTAGGGCATAATAGATTACTTTTTAAATCACGTAAAAATGTTAAGTGGACGTGGAAAGTATATAAATAGAGAGACTGTATTATTATTTTATTTTTTTTGCTAAAAAAAACAAAGAAACTGAATTTTGTCAATAGTCAATTAGTAGTAGTACGGTTGCAACATCCATCTTGATATTTCGTTTGCAAGGAAATAACTAAACCATGAATGTTCATTATAACCTCCATTTAAATTTCCTGTGAATATTAATGTTATCATCTCCTCCCGAACAAAATACTACTCCCTCCGTTTCGTTTTACTTGTCGTTTTAGAGTTAAAATTTTGTTTCATATATAATAGTTGTCGTTTTAGGTTTTCGATGCAAATGTTTTGTGAAAATTCCAGTTTTATCCTTACTGTTTTAATGTTTCGGTCAATGAATTTTTTTATAAAATATATTAATAAAAGGTAAAACAGAAAATTTAATGTTTTTCTTAATATGTGTGAGAAAACCTTAAACGACAATTAATACGAAACAGAGGAAGTACTCATTAACAAAAACATTTCCAGGAATATTTACGTAGCAATTAATTCCGAACTTATATGTCTCTATCTCATACCATGTGATGAGAACTTTTTAGTCTTTAAGGTATTATTAATGGCGTAATATATTCTTTGATCAACTAGTTTTTTTAATTATTTATTGATTAACGATTGATTTTTGATAGTTAATTATACTTCTACCGACATGTGTTTATAATTATGACTCCGAGGCATGCAACCACACTAGCATAGTAGCACCCCGGCTATAGTTACGTCTGAATCGATTATGTTTAAATGAGGCCTAACCATAATATAGTATACTTCTGAAGGATATATTCTTATCCATAAAATAAGTAAACCATAATCTAGAGATTAATATTGATGGAAAAATCCCAAAAAAAACCATAATAAGTAAACAGTAAATAAGTAATCTGAAGATAATTAATAACGTTTGAAGCGTGAGAAATAGAACTATAGAAGGACAAAGAGCACGTGAATGTCTTTGAAATTCGTTTCGAATGGTCAAAAGAGCAAAGAAGAGAAACAAAACGCATACGCGTTAACTTTTTCAGTGTGTGATAGTGGTTACAGCTAAGGTAGGACTTATTTAAAAGCATATAAAATTTCTGGGTCGATGGAAAAAAATTAAAATTGTCTTGTACAATTAAGAATGACTCATTTGTGTACTAAAAGAAAATTCCATTGTAGGGACCATTGTGTATCTCTGTAATATTGGTCGTTCTTAAAGACGAAGTGGTTAGTCCTTGTAATTAAGAAAACAATTAATTTTTTTATTAATTCGTTTTATTGGTGGAATTCTATTAGCCCTCAAACTTATAAAAAAGGTTATAAGACGAGTATGAAACCAAAGAATATTGGTCACCCAAACGGCCAAACATACATAGTGGACTTAGATTCTGATAGAGAACCCAATAAGTCAGCAACTAAATCAAGTAGGCATCCAAACAATTACAAGTAGGTGTCCAAATGACTTTTCAGTATTTCTTATACAGAAAATGGTAGGAGTTAATGATACATGTAATCCTTGTTTTAAAAATCTCCGCCTAACCCGATTACTCCCCGCTTAATCGCTAGATTCACCTTCTCCGCTTCGATTAATGACTAATCTTTTTAAAAAATCAGTCACACGATTACTCTCCGCCTAATCTGATTAATTCCCGTCTAATCCGATTTTTTCCGCCTATTCTTAGGTATCCCGATTATTTTTTTATTGCAAGTATAAAACAACTTTTTTTTTTGTTATTTAAACATTTGAATTGGAAGTTTGTGATGTTTTACAATAATTTATGTTCAAATTTTTAATAAAAGTCATAATTTTTAATAAAAAATCATAAAAATTTACCTTAAAATATATTTTTATGTGTTTACTACAATTTTGAAAACAATATTAGATTAATATATTTTTAAAATATTAAAATAACCCTAAAACTAATCCCCGATTTTAATCCGATTTTCCGATTAATCGTTAGGCTCATACCAAATGTCCGACTAGCGCCTAACGATTTTTCAAACAAAGCATGTAATAGGTGCACTATAAATATAATAATTTCCTCTTAAGGATAATATTGAACCACTCAATTCGCATCAATCAAACCAAATTTTGTTTTCACTAATCATTTAAATTCAACCGCTTTCCTTCATTTCAAAAGAATCGACTTTTTATTTTCCTTACATTTGGAGACAAAATAAACACAGAGAGTGCAACATAAAGCTTAACACGAGAAGGAAATAAAGAAATATGCATATTAAAGAGGTCAAAATACTCAATAACTCAACTATATGACAAGTGCATGCATATGCATGTTATTGTTAGCATTTGTAAAAGTAGTAGGGATAATAAAGGGCACTTGGGTTTGCCCTTGGAGTTAAGCTTAAAAACTTAGAAACAGTACACTTAAAAACAGCACAGAAACAAATCCACGTTATTAACAAAAAAACTTAGTTTATTATCTAATCTAACTAGTCTAAGCGAGGTCGCTTTTCAGAACTCTGTTCATTGTCCAAAGCTTGATCTTCTCCACTCACAGGTTGGTCAGAATTCAAAGCTTTTTAATTTCTCCAATCGAAAACCCACCCAGGAGAGTAAAGTAATACTCATCAATGACTCTTCTAACGATAGCTTTGCGTTCAACATGCTCACCAATCTCATCACCAATCGGAGCCCTGTCCAAGCCCTTAAATGTTATGTAGACATATGCACTTTTGGCCTTGAGTCTCCTACTCGGTGGCTGCAAATCTTCTTCCTTAGTTTCTATTGCCACTTTCAGAATCTGCAACTTGGACAAATCATTCTGAATGCAACAACTCGTTTTGAAACAAGACAAAACTGTTAGTTATTATTATTAACAACAATGGCACTGATCATGGTATGTCATTTTTATGCAAAAGAAACACAAAAACCTCTGAAGTCATCTTACGACGTCCACAAACTGCAAGATTCAAATAAAGACGAATCCAATCATTGGATTGAAAATCTGATTCAGTCACCTACAAAAGCAACAATAAAAACACTACTTAAGTACTTAATCATGAGCAAAAAAGAAAAAAAAAAAAAGAACTGATGAAAAGCAACAATCAAACTTACCAGGTAAAATCGTTTTTGATCATTAAAATCATCAACTGATGGCCAATCAGGCAATGCACCTTGGTAGAAATCATCCGCGTCTGCTTCACCATGAAAGTGATGTATGAAACGCTTCTGTGTGGTCACTATGCAACATTAATAATAATCAATCAGTCAGAATCTGGTTAAGACTTTATACTAAACAAAACATGAACAATGCACCACAAGCAAGTCACCTTTCTCTTCATCTTTAATTCTAGCAATAGAGACCGTCAAATCCAAATCCCCATAACTTTTTTCATCAGCTCGAATCTGAAAGGTTTTCTGAAATTGGCTAGAAAGATCTACAGCAACCGAAGTTATGTAGTAAGAGCGTACACAGTTCATTGACTTGTTGTATTTCAGTAAGTCATGGTGCTGGAAGTTTGTCCCCTGAGAGAGAAATTAAATGTTGTTGCATACATTAATATATATATATATATTGAACAAGTAGGTAGCAAGAGGAGAAGTAGGAGGAGACTAAGCTTTACCTTGAGCAAATTGTAATGGTGAAGACCAACCATAGCATAAATCTTGGGTAAACAAGCCCTAAGCCTAAAACGTGGGTGTTGACAGTTGACGGACCACAGTCCAGCTCTGGTTCCTCTTGGTACTGGAACATCATTGATATCGAAACCCTAAGCAATCAATCTCTCAGTTAATTATATGTTTGCTCCCAAAAAACCTATGATTAAAAGAAAAAAAGCTAGAAGAAATTAGATAAGAAAATGAAAGAACTACGTACATCGGATTCGGCTATTTGACGCCAGTAATTCATCTGCCCACTGAAAAATCCTTACGATCATCTTCCAACAGAGACGTCATATTCGTTGTCAAGGTTGTGGTTCGGAATTTTCGGCGGTAGCGAGCGGTGGATGCAGTTTATATACTCGTCCCATAGATTCCTTTATGGGCTTTAGTTGGGCCTTCTCAACCCAAATCTCACATCTGCCAGAGAAAATTTATTA
Source organism: Arabidopsis lyrata subsp. lyrata (assembly GCF_000004255.2). Lineage (NCBI taxonomy): Eukaryota > Viridiplantae > Streptophyta > Magnoliopsida > Brassicales > Brassicaceae > Arabidopsis > Arabidopsis lyrata. The sequence goes on along the minus strand of NW_003302553.1, from coordinate 8,437,197 downwards.
GCACATTACATTTAATACTGTTACAAGTATTGTTACTTGTATAATCTTATTACAAATAAAGTTCACCAAAAGAAAATCTTATTACAAATAAAAGAACCCATATTTGTAAACGATTACATCACATCTTATTTTTGGTTCACACAATCACATCTTATTTTTACATCACACAATCGTCTAGTGTTGTGTGATGCAATATAACAAAGGAGACATTCTTTTAGCAAAAAAAAAAAACAAAGGAGACATTCTCAGTACAATGATATATTAATTTGATCTGTAAGATTTCCACATATATAAATAGTCTTAGGAGATTAAGCAAGCATTAATTTTGACTTCCTCATAAACAACGCGAAGCAAATTTGACTTTAAATACATGTAGATCTAACAAGGTTAAAGAAGATCAAATATTGTTACATGAGTATGACAAATAGCTTGCAAAATAACTAGGCTTCAAAAAACAAAGAAAATGGAAAAATATTCAACCTTCTTTACCTTAACCAAAACAGTGATTGTGTTCTCCGATCTGATATTCAATTGTACAAGACACAAAAAAACAACAGTATATTTACACTCTCATCTTCGTCAAGAAGCACCACAGGAAGATCATAGGATCCTACTATTTCAGATAAATTGACCTTGAAGAACCCTAGATAACAGGCATTCCACTAAGAGCACCACAAAAGCCAACATGAAAAAAAAAAAAAAATCAAAGAGGATTTAGTGAACTGTTGAAAATTCAACCTCAATTTTTTTTTTCTGTTTTGTCTTCTTAATCTCTTTAGGTCCTTTAATGTTCTTAGAGAAGTTAAAACCAAGACGAATTATCTCCCCATTAATTTGCACACATAGTCACATAGTATGTTGATAAATTAACTTAATTGTATTCAGAAACAGTAGACTTTAAAAAAACACCCAACAGAAACAAATGCACGCAACACGATAACTCAGTTTATCATCTCATGATTCTAATCTATGTACAGTATCCGACGTCGCTTTCCATAACCCTGCTCATTGTCAGAGGATTGATCTTCTCCACTCACAGATTGATTCAAATCATTTTTCGCAATCGAAAACCCACCGAGGAGAGTCAAGTATCCTGTCTTTTCATCGATGACTCTTCGAACTATAGCTTTGCGTTCAACATCCTCACCAATCTCATCACCAATCGGGGGCTTGGCCATGCCCTTGTAAGTTATGTAGAAAATTGCACTCTTAACATGGAGTCTCCCATTCGGTGGCTCCACATCTTCCTTAGTTTCTATCGCCACTTTCAGAATCTGCAACTTGGGCTTAGAAGTCTGCATGCAACAACAGTTTTGAAACCTGTTATTACCAATAATATAGCATTACCAAAATCACAATTGCTATGCAAAAAAGACTTACCCGAAAAATCCACCGATCCTTTACATAAAGTGCAAGTTCCAAATACAGGTGAATCCAATCATTGGCTAGCAACTCTGATTCATTTACCTGCAAAAGCAGAAACAATAAAAACACTGCTTAACATACCATGAGCAAAACAAAAGAATTGAATTGATAACCAGTGTCTTAATCAAACTTACCAGGTAAAATCGTTTTCGATCATTCAAATCATCAACTGATGGCCAATCAGGCAATGGACCTTGGTAGAAATCATCAGCGTCTGCTTCACCATGAAAGTGATGTATGAAACGCTTCTTTGTGGTCACTATGTAACATTAATAATGTAATCAATCAATCAGAATCTGGTTAAGATTTTATACTAGAAAAAAACATGAACAATGCACCACCACAAGCAAGTCACCTCTCTCTTCATCTTTAATTCTAGCAATAGAGACCGTCAAATCCAAATCTCCAAAACTTTTTTCATCAATTCGAACCTGAAAGGTTTTCTGCAATTGGCTACAAGGATCTAGTGCATCCAAAGTCATGTAGTAAGAGCAGACACAATTCATTGACCTGTTGTATTTCAGTAAGGCAGAGAACTGGAAATTTGTCCCCTGAGAAAAAAAAAAAACAGAGCAAGTTGATAAAGTACAAGGAGACTATCTCTTATTTTGATAAAGTAGGAGGAGATCTAGGTTTTACATTGAGCATATTGTAACGATGAAGCCCCACCATAGCACAGCTTGAGCAACCGACACCTAAGCCTAAAACGTGGGCGTAGACAGTTGAAGGACAACAGTCCAGTGGTTCTTTCTGGTGCTTGGACATCGTCGATATCAAAACCCTAAGCAAATAAAATAATCTCTCAGTTATGCTCCCATAAATTGTTCAACAACAAAAAAAAAAAAACTAGATACGAAAATATAATGAAAGAATTACGTACATCGGATTTGGCCACTTGACGCAGTAATCCATTTGCCCACTGACAAACTCCTTCCGATCATCTTCCAAACGAGACGTCATGTTGTTTGATCTTCTATTTGGTTTTTGGATTGGGACAATTATTAAAATTTTGCAAAAAATAAATAAATAACAAAATGAAAAAAAAATAAAATAAAAATTCCCAAAAACTCAATAAAGTAAGGTTTTGGATTTTATTAAGAAATTAGTAAAAACTGTTAGAATCTAGATTTTCTATTTTTTAGGGAATTTTTTTTTTCTTCCAAAATCTTGAATGGTTATAAAATACTTTAAAAAAAATGAAATCTAAAAACCATTTGAAAAACCATAACCATTCAAGGTTTTAGGTTTATCCGGGGTCCAATTATTAAATTTACTTTTGGGCATTAGTTGAACCTTCTTAACCCAAATCTCATATCTGGCATATATATCCTACCTGAAGAAGCGTCTAATACGGATTTATATGGAATACCATTCAATTGCATATGTCTTCTAATGGTATATATATATATACTTTCACGGGCTTGGCCTAAGGGCCAGAATTTGTTCACATGTATGTTTAAGTTTCGCTATAGAACTTTCTAGATTTAAGTTCAAAGAGGGAAATTTTCACGCTCACTTGGAAGCGTTTGCTGGAAACGGCTAAATCATATATGCACCAAAATGTCAAAAAGGGTAATTTTAGCTTAGGTGGAGAATCCCAAAGAGTAAAGCAAAGCTACTAAATGATTCAAAAGGTTTGCCCTTCGTGAGCCAAAACTAAGATAGACGATAATTATTTTCTTTTACTGCATTGTTTTCGTTGTTGTCTCTTCAAAAATGACGACGAGCGAGCTTGAACCAGAGCCGTGCCTAGAGTAATGAAGGCCGGAGACGAGTTTATTAATAATGTTTTGTATCCTTTAAAAAAAAATTTATCAATTTGCAAAAAAAAATCTACAATACAACATGACAAATTTAAATACTGAAAAATCAACTTAAAATATGTTATTGTCTATATGCTATTTCACTAAAGTTAAATCTATGATAATAGATTTATGGTGATTGTGAACATGATTTATCAATTATAAAACATCCAAATAGATTAGGTGAACTAGTGAAGAAAAGAAGTAAACACAATTGTAAATTGAAATTTAACTTGTGAATAGTTTGTACAAAAAATCTCTATAAATTAATAATCGATAAATTAATAATCACTATAAATTAATAAAATTTTCCGGTCTCAAATCGAGCTAGTGTAATATTGAACATAATTCGATACAATAGTAAAATAATTATTTGTTTGAAAATCTTGTGTAACTATACGGTCCCATCATTATCATAAATTAAAATTGTATAAACTTATCTATATATATATATATATGTAAGAAAATTTAGTAAAATTTTGTTTTTCTTAAATATGCATTAATTCTTGGTAGAGTTTACTTATAATATTTTACTGCATCGAAATCTTTTTGTATTGTTTTCGAGGGAAAATAATTATTTTTTAACTTGAATTTGGTTTTAAAAAGATATTGATTTCTATAAAAAAAAAAGTTTCTTTTCAGATTGATTTTTTTAAGAATTAAAAAATTACCCAAAATTGTGTATAATTTAATAATTATTTATTTGTCGATAAATTAATATCTCTATAAATTAAAAGAATTTCACGGTCCCGATACTATTAATTTATAGAAGTTTTACTTTATTTTAAGAAAAAATCGAAATGTACTTTTTTTTTTTTAAGAAAATCGAATTGTACTTGATTATATATAGAAGTTTTTAATTGACACTTAAATGATTGAGGCAATTGTTTCAAATCCTATAACTAAGGCACGACCCTCGCTTGACATAAGATCTTCCTTGTAAGTTAGAGTACATATTCGATTCTTCCAATCTTGGTAATCATTTTCTATCTTTCAGTAAAGTATTTGGAATTTTCAGATTTCTTCCCTTTTCTTTTGATTTCGTCACACGCACCGTGTATATATATATTCATTTGCTTTGATTTTCTCAATTTCAGCTTTCTCTCGAACTTTCAGCCATGGTAGACCAGTATTCTGAAGATGTGAATCACATGGAGAAGCTTAAGGAATTTGACAAGCGTCTCAGAGAGTCTAAGGACAAGTCTCAAGTATGAAATCATATCGGTCCTTCTCTGTTTGATTTGGTTGTTAGAGCATCTCCAACTCACTTCTATATTTGACTATAAACTCTATTTTAGAGGCAAATTTACTCCAACCTACTTCTATTTTCACTTCTAAAATAGAGATATTTATTTTTTGCTATAGGATCTCTATTTTTTCTTATATAGAGTTAAACTTTTTTATTTGCAAAATGGTTCTCTAACTTTTATTTTCTTTTTATTTCTGATGAAAATAAATAAACTAATATTTTGGGTTGGTTTTAGAGGTTTTGGTTTAAATCTCTATTCTAAATATAAGACTATTGTTGGCAAAAGTAAATTATATAAAATCTTATTAAAAAAAAAAATTCATTCCATAATAATTAATTAATACTCTGGTAAATTACTTTCGAATCCACAAATATCATTGAAATATTGTCCAAACGAAGTAAATAATAACAAAATTTTATGAAATTTTTGTAAGGGTTAAAGTAAATGAGTTAATTTGCAACTTTATAAATTTAAGGTATTAATACTATAAAACAAAATCTATTTGAAATATTCTTTTTAGAGGATAAAATAGAAAAATATATTGGAGTAGAAATAGAGGAATCTCTCCTCTATTAAAAAATTCCTATATTTTAGAGATAAAAGTAAAAAAAATACATTAGAGATAGTCTTGGTCAAGAAATACTAGTATAGTACAAAAGTTGGTTTATTATGCTGATAAATTACTAATTAGTACTGTTCTCATCTGTTGTAAGTAATTGTCTAATTGAAACGAAAAAAGTGTTGGTCTAAAATCCAAAACATACCACGAATTTGATATGAATGGGCCTCCTAAGTAGACCCATTAAAAGTATAATCCATAATGAGGCCCAAATAATACCGTTTCTCCGTCCCCTTTAGCTGGGCGCAAGGCTCTCTTCTGCTTCTTCTTCTTCTTCTTCTTCTTCTCAACTCACCCATTCTCAATCCTCGCGGGACATTTATCGGGCGAGGGAAAAAGGTAAGTTTTTGGCGGACAGAGAGATCGAACAACTTCACATTTAGTCTCTGGGTGATAGACGATTTTGTAAGTTCCTTAACAAGTAATAATGGATTTCTGGGTTGTTTTCTTATTTTCGTAGAAATTTTAGAAAAATCTTGTTAAAAATTCAATACTCAGCTTAGCAATAGGGTTCTTGGTTTTAGCTTAGATTAGTTTATCGCGTTTTTTTTCTTTTCTTGTGCTCATCTTTTTCTCAGAAAGCTATATCAAGGGTCGATCTAATATTGTCTGATGTCTTGTTTAAGATCTCTGTCAAGCAACGTAAGTAGCTTTTAAATGACTTAGGAACAACACGAAGCAATCGCAGAAATTATTTACGAAGCTCCCATTTTTCTTTTGTGGGTTCTTGTTTTTTTTTCCTCTTGTGTTTGCTTATATTGATTCTGATCTGACATACGTGTGTTTTGCTTCTCTGTTTGATTATAGGAATCTACTAGTATTTAAAACCTTGCTGATTTAGAAACGCCTGAGTGCATTATCTTCGAGGAAAATGCATAGAGCAGCCAGTAAACGGGTAACTAGGAGTAGTGGATCTGGTTTGAAGCAGACAAACGTAGAGATTAATCCAACTGTTGACAAAGTATCTGAACAAGGCCAAAATTCAGAGGCAGGGAGTCACATGCCAAATGATGCAAATGAAAATGGACATTTGCATCATGATATTATGGAAAATGGAAAGGGGAATGAACAACTGAAACCAACCCCTCAAACCGGGAAGAAGAGATCTAGTACTAATACCAAAATTTCAGGGTCGCATCGTGAACTTGTCATTGGTCTTCCTTGCCGCGGGCAATTTGAAATCCATCGGTCCAGGTCATCTACGAGTTCGAAGAGGTTAGGAGGAGGTGGAGAAAGGAATGTGTTGTTTTCAAGTCACAAGGGAGCTCAGAGATCTAAGGAAGATGCTGGATCATCTTCGGTTGCTGCTAATTCCACACCTGTAGGTCGACCAAAGAAAAGGAATAAGACTATGAAGAAAGGAGAAGTTAGAGAAGATGATGAGTACACAAGAATCAAAAAGAAACTTCGATACTTTCTAAACCGGATTAGCTATGAGCAAAACCTAATTGACGCCTATTCTTTAGAAGGCTGGAAAGGTTCAAGGTTTGTCTCTTGGTGACATTTGTTTTCCCTCTTATTCATGCGTTATTTGGGCGACATAGGTATCCTCTGTTAGGTTTCTTTCTGATTTCAGTCAGTATTGTTGATTTTGTGTTCTTTGTAGCCTGGAAAAGATAAGGCCAGAGAAAGAGCTTGAACGAGCCACAAAGGAAATTTTGCGGCGCAAGCTTAAAATTAGAGATCTTTTTCAGCACCTTGACACACTCTGTGCTGAAGGAAGCCTTCCAGAGTCTTTATTTGATTCTGATGGAGAGATTTCTAGCGAGGATGTAAGAGAAAATTGTTCTGAACTCAACCTTTGTTCCCCTGTTTATCCTGATAGAAGCTGTTTGTGTCTCTAGAAGTATTGATAATACGAGCAGTTGTTTAATCGCAGATCTTTTGTGCAAAATGTGGTTCAAAGGACTTGTCTGTTGATAATGATATCATACTATGTGATGGGTTTTGCGATCGAGGCTTTCACCAATACTGTCTTGAACCACCTCTGCGGAAAGAAGATAGTAATATTCTGTGCCTACGTACTTGGTAGTGTATTAAGAAGTTCTTGCTGGTATCTACAGCTGACCTTTTTGTTGGTTTTAATTTCTGTAGTTCCTCCGGATGATGAGAGTTGGCTATGCCCCGGATGTGATTGCAAAGATGACAGCTTGGACTTGCTTAATGATTCTTTAGGGACAAAACTTTTGGTCAGCGACAGTTGGGAGGTATATTACTATATATGTTGATGCTTTTATTGTTAAAGAGGAGAAAACACTTAAAAAGACACCTGCCCTGAATTTTTTGTGTAGAAAATATTTCCTGAGGCTGCAGCAGCGTTGGCTGGTGGAGGTCAAAATCTTGACTGTGATCTTCCTTCAGATGATTCTGATGATGAAGAGTATGATCCAGATGGTTTGAATGATAATGAAAATGATGAAGATGGCAGTGATGACAATGAAGAATCTGAGAACGAAGATGATAGTTCTGATGAATCTGAATCTACATCTGCATCTGACAAAATGATCGAGTCATTTAAAGAAGGGAAAGATATAATGAAAGATATAATGGCCCTTCCATCTGATGATTCTGAGGATGATGACTATGATCCTGATGCCCCGACTTGTGATGAAGATAAAGAAAGTTCAAATTCTGATTGTACATCAGACTATGAAGATCTTGAAACTTCCTTCAAAGGAGATGAGTCTAATCAGCAAGCTGAAGATACACCATTTGAGGATCCTGGCAGACAGACGTCTCAGCTCCCGTGTGATGCAATTTTAGAGTCAGATGTTGGGCTTGATGATGGTCCTGCCGGTGTATCCAGAAGGAGGAATGTTGAAAGACTGGATTACAAAAAGTTGTATAATGTGAGTGATCTCTCCTTTTCTTGATTATTGATCTTCTATTTGGTTTTGGAAAAGCCTCTGAATGGTATTTTTCTTCTTTGCATGGTATGTGCAGGAGGAATATGACAATGTTCCGACTTCGTCAAGTGATGATGACGATTGGGATAAAACTGCAAGAATGGGAAAAGAAGATTCCGAGTCAGAAGATGAAGGGGACATTGTACCTCTGAAACAGTCTTCAAATGCAGAAGATCATACTTCTAAGAAACCTAGACGGAAGTCGAAAAGGACAGATAAAAAGGATACCTTGGAAGTGCCACAAGAATGTCCTGGAGAAAATGGTGGTTCTGGTGAAATTGAAAAAAGCAGCTCTTCAGCAAATAAACAGACAGATCCCAAAACTCAGGTAAAAAGATATAGCTGTCTTGAGGCTTAAGGAGCGAAACTTAAATTATTATGAGGGAGCTATCGATTGAAAGGATTCCACTTTTATGCAGAGATTATACATATCTTTTCAAGAAAATCGATATCCAGACAAAGCCACGAAGGAGAGCTTAGCCAAAGAGCTACAAATGACAGTTACGCAAGTAAGAAGTTTCTCCTTGTAAAATTGTTTGTTTTTTTCCCCCCTTTTAGTCGACCTGGTTTCACCTATACTAAGAGCTGGTTATGTTCTGTAGGTTAATAACTGGTTTAAGAATAGGCGTTCGTCGATAAACAGCAAACCTTTAGTTTCTGAGGAAAATGTCGAGAAGTTAAAAACAGGTAAGGAAGGTGAATGTGAGACATCTGTTGCTGGAAGTAGCGTACAAACTATGGAAACTGAGTCAGTTGCAGAGAATAAGAGCAGGGCATCGGAATCAACCAATACTGGATCGCGGAAAAGAAGAAGAAAGTAAATTTTAGATTCAATCATGAAGGTTTTAGATCTAATGCAAGGACATAAATGAACACATACTTCCCAAAACCCCAAGATATGAAGACATCAAACCCTGCAAAGCATCGGGTTTGTTCAGTTGTTTGTTTCGCATTTTTGGGGTACCTCGAATTTGAGGCAAAAGAAAGAAAGATTTTCTTCAAAATTGGATGATATGTTCATTTTTAACGGTTAAGAAGTTAAGACTTACTATGAAAGTTTTTGTTATTTCCAACTAGAGAGATGTTTTGACATAAATTGTTTTGGTTTCTGTAATCGATAGAGACCGGTTTAAGATAAATTGAGATTTTTAGTCTTGTTTTGACCGGTCTGGAATTGCTTGCCCATAATGGTATTACTAGAAGCCCATTAAAAGCCCATAGGTGTTTATGATACATGATAGTATTATAGACCTGGACTTGGGTAACGTGTTGCAGAAGGTAGAGGAAAATGAAGAAAGTGCTGAGAGTTTACGGCGGCGTGTTGAGGCTAGTGAGGCTTTTACCGGCAGACACAAGGCCGTATTACGCTAAGTACGCCAGGGAGAATTTCGTTAACTACCGTGAAGTCGACCAAAGCGAAACATCCCTCGACGAACTCTTTCAACGAGCCTATAATCACTCACTTTGGGTACTCAAGAAGGTAACAAAGATTCTGGATTTCTTTCAAATCATAGATTCTAGATACCCTTTGTGTTAATGATCTGTTTTCAATCATTTGCAGTACTCAATTGACGAATCAGCAGCGACGAAGTTGAAAGAGATTTGTTTTGAATAATAATGCACACCAAATGTTCGACGTTATGTCCCTGAGAGTTTTGGAACAATTATGTTTTAAGGCTTGGACAATTTGTTAAATGGCTACCATCAGTTTTCTACTTTTGATCTCAGTCTAATCTACTTTTAATAGCTATATCAAGAACTGAGTTTGCTCATGTGTCTTTGTCTTTCCTTTTTGTTGTCTTGACTTTCTGTGTTTGACTGCTGAATTGGTCATTGTCTTGTTTGAGTAAGCTTCTTGTTTGTTTCCATGATCCTGAATAAAATTGTTACATTCTTAGAATCAAAAACATCACAATACTTAATATCATCTTTGGTAATGAAAGAAACTCATCAGAGCAAAGGAGAAGTGGCACTGAAGTAATAACGAAAGAAAGAGTAGGGATTGTTTGGGTAATTAAGTGATATATGTAGCTAAGGGACAACACACAGTAACGAGTAGTCTAACACCTAAGAGTTTTAGGTCCTTGTCGGAAACTCGAAAATCTTATATGAAACCAACCTAACCAAAACCAAAGTCTTTTTAAGATTGTTTTTGCTTGTAGAGTTAAAAAAAAAAGAAGGCTAAAAAAAACAAAAGTTGGACTGATTAATCTATGAAAAATTGACATTTCCTCTTATGGATTGATTTTAGTGGTTTGCTAACTCGTGGAGTTCAGTTTTTTCTTACCACACACGTGTTTGCAGAGTCTTTGCACGTGTCAAACCTGGTACATGTCAGTTAGTAATTTTTTTTATTTTAATTTTGTTATGTTTAATTTAGTCTTATGTAGTTTTATGTGTCTGTATGTTCATAACTATATGATAAACATGATAATGGTAATCTAATTTCTTTTTGTACGGTTTGGTAATATGGTTTTATTGAATACTAATAGATATGAATATGTGTGTAAACTGTGTGACATTTATTGTTTGTCTAAGTTCTAGAAAGAGAAACTCAAACAAAGGGAAAGCAGCAGTTACTAAGAAAGAAAAAGGTGAGAAACGGAACATCAGCTTCGAGTAAATCAAAACTACAGTTTTCTCGGGCCAGGTGGCTTTGACCCAATTTTCTCTTCAAAATTTCTAAAATTCCCTTTCTACCCCTCCCTTAACGACTATCAATCAACACTAATCATCACTTAACTATATTGTTTGTGGCAGAGCCGGTCCTAATGTGTGGGAGGCCTAAAGCAAATCACTGAACATGTGGCCTTATCTTAAAAACAATTTTAATGTATATTTTTACTTATAAATTTTCTGAAAATAAAATGTAAAACTTACTAGATTTTTAATTTTATAGTGCAAAACTAAATAAATCTTACTTAAAAAATAAAGTTTGGATTAAATTTATATACTTCTGATATGAAATTGTTTAGTTTTCAATTACATGTAGTTCCGCTTTGATTATAATTTCATTTTAAATGTTGAAAAAAATGAGAGATGATAGACTTTAGTGAGAATTGAAAATATATAAACTAAAAAGAAATATTAAATTTAGAAGATATGGAATAAGTAAAAATGGAAAGCATATGAATCATCTGAAGTCGTGAGACATCTTTCTTGTTAAGAGAAACATAACACAAATGTCAATATATAACAGATTTACTTTTGGATATTGTGGCCTCAAAATTTTAGTATTTTAAATGTGGCCTTAAGCATGATGCTTTGTCTGCCTTATGACAAGGCCGGCCCTGGTTTGTGGTTTGTTCTGCATATCGACTAATATACTTACAGAAATATCCATACAAGTGTCATAGAAATTGAATACCCATTATATCAACAAAACTACAAAAGTATCAATTTTTTTTTTCATTAACAGTTTAACACTCACCAAAGAGGTAGATAGTTTTGTGAAATTATTCATATAAACATTCCTTTATAGAATTTAGACAGGTGTTGTTAAGAAAAAAGAAAACAAATAATTGTTTATTTATATATGAATAAATACATCAGTCATCTTGTGAAATAAACCAGTTATAAAAGCCTAAAAAAGGTAAAGAGAAAAACATTTCACCAAAAAAATTCTTCTGGTTAATGTTTCTCACTTTCTCTTGTTTTCTTTCTTTCTAACCTCTTTCCACGAAAATCAAGAAAATTCACGATGGGAGATACCGCAGAGGATCAGAACGACCGAGCTATGATGGAAGCTGAAGGAGTCACGAGCTTCTCCGAACTTCTTATGTTCTCTGACGGCGTTCTCAGCTCCTCCTCCGACCACCAACGTGAGGGTAATGTCGGCGATCGTGGAGAAGACAGCTTGGGTTTTGTATTCTCCGGCAAAACTGGCTCAAGAATGCTCTGTTTTAGCGGAGGATATCAAAACGACGACGAGTCACTCTTCCTAGAACCTTCTGTTCCCTCCTTGGGAGTCTCTGTTCTTGACCCTTCATGCATTAAGATCGATTCCAAGAACTCAAACGACGCGTGTACGGTCGATAAATCACCTAAATCATCAAACGTAAGTCTCTTTTGTTGCATGTAAAGGATTACAAATTTTGTACTTTTAATCTTTATATCCTATAGAAAATTTAAGATGATTATTCATGTGTAACAACTTTGTTGTGAAGAAGAAGAGAACCGGAACGGGTAATGGGCAAGAGCCAGATCAAAATCGAAAACCGGACAAGAAATGCAAGCGAAATCAGGATAAATCATCAGTTGGAATTGCAAAGGTATGGCATTTAACCCTCCATAATGTTACAGATTTTTATTCTCTTAACATATTATTATAGAATTACTCCATCTTTTGTTGATGTTAAAATATAAAAATTAGGTCAGGAAAGAAAGGTTAGGGGAAAGAATTGCAGCGTTGCAGCAGTTGGTTTCTCCATACGGCAAGGTGATTTTTTATTTCTAACACAATTCTTTTATAATGATGCAATTTATGATTTTGTCAAGTCAAGAAAGACCTCTAATCATAACACTAAAGTAATGAAAAGAATTTTAATAGTAAACTTTTGTTTTGAATATTATTATAATTCATATTGAGTTTTCCAAAAGGAAGCTTAAGAAGTCGCGATTTGGGGTAGTGTAGCATAAATTGGCATCCAATGTGAACTTCAAAAAGACATCAAAGACAATGAAACTTGATCAATAAATTAAAGTATATTTGTATATATTTCTTTATTTCATTGCAATCACATTAGTGAAATGTGTACTGTTTTAGAGGGGTGAAAGAGAATTTATATAAAATCCTACCAAAAAATATCCATAAATGACCCAATTTGCAATAGTAAAATTTGACTTTTCTGACTGGTAAAAAGAAAAAATTAATGACAGACAGATGCAGCTTCTGTGTTGCATGAAGCGATGGGTTACATCAAATTCTTACAGGATCAGATTCAAGTCCTTTGCTCTCCTTATCTAATCAACCATTCTCTTGTAAGTCTCTCTCTCTCTCTTAATTATTTATTGATAATTAAATGACAATTCTGACATGTCGGCGACATTTGTAAGGACGGTGGAGTTGTCACCGGAGATGTAATGGCGGCGATGAAAGCTAAAGACTTGAGAAGCAGAGGATTATGTCTAGTACCTGTCTCATCCACCGTACACGTGGAAAACTCCAACGGTGCTGATTTCTGGTCACCTGTTACTATGGGTCACACTACGTCACAGTCACTGCCTCACGGATTTTAAATTAAACTGTGTCATAGGTTGATATATATTAGTATTAGTAGGCCTTTTTCTTGGTTTTTTTTTTTTTGGCTGAAGAACTATTACTAGTAAAAGTTTCACCCATACATTTTTGGGGATTATGTGGGTGGTATAAAAAGGTTTGAATCTTTTGTGTTTGTAAAATTAGATTGATCTAAGTTTTCTCAAAGTTTCTTCGATGTCACAGTTGCGTCGAGTTGTGGTACTGATAGGCTTAAACTTATTCACACACTTAAAAGTGTAGTAATGCCACCAAGTCACCAACCCACATAACTCACTCACTCAGTTGAGCTAAGACGTGCAAAACGTTTGTTTTTTTCGATACTTTCACAAGCGGTAACAAAGAAAGATATATGTTTTGCTAGATCACAAAGTAAGTACACTTCAAAATTAGTGCTGAGTGTTTGTGTATGTAACTTTTTCTCAGTGTTTCTCCGATGCCAGTCACGTCGACCAGTGCGAACTGAGAGGCTAAGATTTACTCACATGCACACCTAAATTGTAGTAATGCCACCAAACCACATCACTCACTAGTCACTATAGTAGACGTGCAAAAACATTTTTCTCTTTGTTTCTTATTTTCACAAGCAATAATCATAGGAAATGTTAATTTTGTTATTAGACCAAATTATTCTAAATGATTAAGAATAGTTTAATCCCAAATTCCCAATCATGTCCCAACTTCATAAAAAGGAAACGTGATATTTCAGCATAGTTAGTGCTATCAATTGATTAAATATTACATGTTATTAATTAAAATTTTAAATTCTGAATTTAGTTTAGGAGCCAATGTGTTAAAATAACTTTCCCAGTAAATACGTTAAAGTTTTTTACTTTAGTTATTTAAAAGGATTAGATAGTAAAAACACCAGAATTTGAGATATTTATTTGCAAAATCACACACTTCTACTGCCACCGGTATCTTCATTACTTCGCCGGACGGCCGGAGATTTTATCACTTTCTCTCTTCCTCTCCATCTTCACTATTTAAATCTCTCTCTCTCTCTCACTCTTTCTCTGGTGTTCGCCGATGGCGGTGTTACCTATCGGCTCTCACTTGGCACCGCCGCATCAGTTGACGAAGAGACACGCCGTCGCGACTTCATCACCTATCTCCATCTCCATCCGATTGCCTCAAAATGTCTCCTTTTCGAAAGTATCTGGAGTTACAGGCTCGAGGTTATCCAAACATGGTGTTCTCGTCAGGGCCGAGGATAAGATAAGAAGCTCTTCTTCTCCTTCTTCTCTCGATGAACCAATCGATGAGGTTCGAGTTTCCACGATGTTGTCTTGTTCAAAATTCGATTTTGCTAATTACCCATTTCCGTTTTGATGCAATCTTAGCTGATTACTCATGAACAAGTTACAGATTTTCTAATTGGATCAGTTTCATTCATATAGTAACCGGAAGAACACTAAAATGGGTGTAGTAATCGATGGTCATTGCTACAGAAAGTGAAAGTTTATATCTTTACATTGTGTTTGGTGATTGCATTTCAAAAGAATTTTTGATTTGTTCCACAGGATTTGATGGACTCATCAGGATCATGTGACCCATTATGTTCGGTTGATGAACCTAGTTCAAGTTACTTTGAGGCGAATTATCAGCCAAAGACAGATATAATCAAAGCGCTTGCGATTCTTGCAGCAGCTCTTACAGGAACAGCTGCAATTAATCATTCCTGGGTCGCTGCTAATCAGGTGCAATACCTTGTTCTTTTGGTTTTAAACTCAAAATGCAGGATAGTTTTATAGTTATCTGTGGGCAATGTTATGCTACAGGATGTTGCTATGGCATTGTTGTTTGGAATAGGATACGCCGGAATCATCTTCGAAGAGTCTTTAGCTTTTAATAAAAGTGGAATAGGACTGTTGATGGCTGTGAGTTTGTGGGTTGTGCGGAGCATAGGGGTAAGAATGACTAAATTTTGTCTATCTAATCCTTGATGTATGATTTTTGTGTATTTTTATAATTGGTGTATATGATTTTTGTGTGTTTTGAATTTCCTGGTAACAGGCTCCTTCAACTGAAATAGCTGTTTTAGATCTTCAACATGCAACAGCTGAAGTTAGTGAAATAGTATTTTTCTTGCTTGGCGCAATGACCATTGTGGAGATAGTTGATGCTCACCAAGGATTTAAGTTGGTAACAGACAATATCACCACTCGGAAGCCAAAGACACTTTTATGGGTGGTATGTGATTTATCTGTAGTTTTCTTCTGTCTCTTCTTATTCAAGGACCTGAATTTCCTTTCTATTGCTGGGCATTCTCTTTACTCTTGTTGATTTATGGTGTCGCAGGTTGGCTTTGTGACTTTCTTTCTCAGTTCGATTCTAGACAATCTGACCTCTACCATTGTCATGGTTTCTTTACTAAGGAAACTGGTTCCTCAATCAGAGTACCGCAAGTATGGAAACCTTTCTTAATGCTCCTATTAGTTAGTTTTTTTGTTAAGCTGTTCACAATGAGAAACATACTGGCTCCTTAAATACAGACCTTAAGATCCTCAGGGAAACATATTGGCCATGTCATGGCATAGATTTTTAATTTTGTTATACCGCTTACGAATTTACTATAATACTCTGTTTTGTGTTCAGCATTATTATCACATTGACGTTAGTTTATACACTCAATGACCAATGGCAGACTTCTAGGAGCTGTTGTGGTTATAGCAGCAAATGCTGGAGGAGCATGGACTCCAATTGGTGATGTTACTACAACTATGCTATGGATTCATGGTCAGATAACAACCTTGCCGACTATGCAGGTTCTCCTTCGCTTCTGAGATAGTCATTTAATGTTATTACAATACCTCATTTTCTTTAATAAGCACAAGCAGCCTTAAGGAACAATGAATGTTTAGAAGTAGGGCTGAATAGTTCATGAGTTTAGGTTAGTTTAAAAAAGAGATTGATTCTGTAAAGTGGCTGGAGGTGACAATTTACAACTAAGGTCCCTTCGGGACTTGTCTTAGTTAGCTGTGTATATCAAAGCTAAGAGGCAGACGCTGAAAATGATACTTTCTCTGGTGTTTCGAATTTCTGTTATTGGAACTTTATGGAGCTATCTTGTATTAGTCTCGGAAAGAATAAGAAAGCAAAGTTTGGCTAAAGCCCAGTGGTTCTGAAGTTACTTTATGTCTCAATTTCTTTGTTGGAGCCTCTTATTGTGATCATGGTACAACAGCTGGTTTGTTACTCCGACATGCTCTCCTAAGTATTTGAAATGTAAAGACAATAGTGGTTAAAGAATTCCCGTATTTGGTCATTCCAATTTTGATATTCCTCATGGAGGTTTACTTACTTTCCTTTCAGGGCCTTTTTATACCTTCGGCTGTTTCTCTTGCTGTTCCACTAGCCCTCATGTCCTTGACCAGGTTATAAATTCTTCTTGCATTCTCAAACGGAAAGGGAGACTAATAGACTATGCTTGGCTTCAGTTGTCATTTTGTGCAGCAGAGGCTGATGATGTAAGTTTCTTGTGTTCCGCAGTGAGGTAAATGGAAAGGGACAGGATTCTTCAGATGTATTGGCTTCTGAAAAGATGGCTCCAAGAGGGAAGCTAGTTTTTGGAGTTGGCCTTGGAGCATTGGTATTTGTTCCAGTCTTTAAGGCTCTAACTGGATTGCCTCCTTACATGGGTATCTTGTTGGGTCTTGGAGTACTTTGGATCTTGACAGATGCCATTCATTACGGGGAATCAGAAAGACAAAAGCTCAAAGTACCTCAGGCCTTATCTCGAATCGACACACAAGGCGCTCTGTTTTTCCTCGGAATTCTTTTATCCGTAAGCAGGTATTAAATCAACTGATCATCTCCAAACTCTAATGTTCCATTACTCTTATGCAAAATCTTTGCTGATGTTGTTTTCCTTTATTTTCCAGCCTTGAGGCAGCTGGGATCCTCCGGGAGATTGCAAACTACCTTGATGCCAATATACCCAACGTTGAGCTCATTGCAAGTGCTATCGGTGTTGTATCAGCAATCATAGACAATGTTCCATTGGTTGCAGCGACTATGGGGATGTATGATCTCACATCGTTCCCTCAAGATTCTGAATTTTGGCAGCTCATTGCATTCTGTGCCGGCACTGGTGGTTCGATGCTTGTCATTGGTTCTGCTGCTGGTGTAGCCTTCATGGGGATGGAGAAAGTCGATTTCTTTTGGTACTTCAGAAAGGTAAGATACATTCTTCTGGCTTGTCTAATGCTCAACAACACAACTTTGCATTAACCAGACTGAAACTCTGGCTCTGAGCAAGAAACTCAGTTTTTTGTTTTCTCCATGCAGGTTAGTGGTTTTGCTTTTGCTGGTTATGCTGCTGGTATCGCAGCTTATCTGGCGGTTCATAATCTTCATTTCGAGATCCCAACAACGGTGGCTCAGATCCCATTTCTCACTGGTTCCTAAGCTGCATCAATCTCTGTAATTCTTCTCTATGAAAAAACAAGAAAAAATCCCTGCCTGGCTGCAACAATAATACATCACTTCGTCGACATGCCGCTTTGGAAAAAAATCAACTATGTAATTTGTTTCATGTACACTCGATTTGTATCATTAGTACAGAATAAATAATCATTTAAGATTATATCGATTTCGAGTTTTTTCTTATGTGCCTCCATGTAAAGTATTAACCTATAGTTTGAGGAAAACAAACTCTTCAATGGCAGGAATGTCTCCGATTTTCTTCAAAGTTTCTTTGCTTGGTTGTTCATCTACTCCAATTGCCATTACCGCTTGCTTGCCTGGAGCGATTCGACCGACGCTCATGAAGCTCACGTTCACGTTTTCATCTCCTAAGATGCTAGCAACTTTACCGATCATCCCGGGCTGATCTACTTGCCTGCACAGAATCACACTCCCTTCTAAACTCACATCCACTCCAAATAAGCCCACTTTGGTTAGACTTGGAATCCCTTGTTTCACTCTGCCTTCTACTTTGATCTCACCGGACTCTGATAACGCGCTGGCGAATCTTGATTCCACGTTTGCGATCCGAACAGTTATGTATTCAATTGGATTCTCGGGTGAGCCGTCTAGAACCATACGTTCCTCTGAGATTTTGACTCCACGTTGTTTGGCAATGTAATCGGAGTTAACAAGATTTATGAATACACTGGAAATGGGTTCGATGAGTCCCTTTATGACCATGGCACGAAGAAGTCTAGTGTCGAGATCATCAGGAGCTCTGGAAGAAGCATAAGTCACTTTCACAGCATTCACACCGCTTCCACCGGTTACCAGTTGTACAGCCAGCCTACCAAGCTTCTCAGCGAGCACAACATACGGTTTCAACTCCCTCAATACCTGAAAACAGATAGCCACTGAGCAATGTCAGAAAACTTGCAGGACAGATCATAATCACTACTTGAAATATCACCAAGAACTAGAAGAGTGAGACATGATCCTGAATTCAGGACTTTGATGAAGTCCAAAATTACCTCTAGTGGAACCATTGGTGCATTGACCGCAGTAGCAGCAAGTTCTCCTCTCAAAGCACCAATAACAGCTTCTGCAACTTCGATAGCCACTCCTTCCTAGGCGTCAGGTAAAGGTTTCAGGAGAGAAGAACAAAATGCAGTAAAGGCAAAACGAATATACAGTATGTGATACCTGAGCCTCCATGGTACTAGCACCAAGATGAGGCGTGGCAGTAACACTCTCATGTAGCACCAACTTATTGTCTTTAACAGGTGGCTCCACTGTGAAAACATCAAGAGCTGCCTGAGCAACAATACCCGAATCAAGCGCTCTCAAAAGAGCTTCCTCATCAATAACTCCACCACGAGCAACATTAACAATACGCACTCCTTTCTTCATCATCGAAAAGGTTACATCATTCATCATCTTCGAAGTAGCAGCAGTAAGAGGCAAATGCAAAGAGATGAAGTCTGCAGTTGAAATAGCTACTTCAAAACTAACAAGCTCCACACCAATGGCTCGTGCACGATCCGCTGGTGCATAAGGATCATGTGTAATGACATGCATCCCAAGTCCCCTGGCTCGTCTAGCAACCTCTGATCCAACTTTACCAAAACCAAGAACAGCAAGAGTCTTCCCCACAAGTGAAACACCTACATATTTGTTTCTCGTCCATTTGCCTACAACAACCATTTAAAAACACTCACATTTCTACATTTCACATCGCAATTTCTCAAATCGCTATCCAAATTCAACAACCATTAAAACACTCACCAGCTTTGATAGAAGCATCAGCTTGAGCAATATTCCTAGCCATGGCGGTTAGAAGCGCAATCCCGTGCTCAGCAGCAGCCACCGTGTTAGCAGTCGGAGCATTGACAACCAAACAACCATACTCCGTCGCAGCCGCCAAATCAACATTATCAATCCCAACACCAGCTCGTCCCACAACCTTAAGCCTCCCACGCGACGATTCAAACACATCTCTCCCAACCTTAGTACCACTCCTGACGATGAGCGCATCACAAAGCGAGATCTTCGTGCAAAGCTCCTCGAGACTCAGATCATAAGAGCAATCCACATTAGCGTACTTCTTCAGCAGATCAATCCCCGCTTGTCCTAGCTTCTCCGTCACTAGAATCGTCGGTTTTCCTCCGGAAGAAGAAGACGTAACGAGGATGATCCGTCGTCTCTGACGGATGGGAAAAACAGAGGAGGGAGTGGTGACGAGCCTTGAGGAGGAGAAGATCGATGATAGATTCAGAGACGTCGCCATCGTGGTGGCGGGAATATAGTGTAAGTAAAGGTGTATGTATCGTCAGCAACAGAGTAGAGATATGGGTTCATCTTTCGGGTGGGTTTTGTGAGGTTTAAATATGTTGTGGTAGATTACGCTAGAACCTTTGTTCACTTATTCTCATATCTTCACTTCTTGGTGGATTTTGAAACTTTATATACAAGGAAAAAGTTACAATTTAATAATTTTTTTGCTAGTAAAACCAAAAATAGATTTTTAAAAATAAAAATACATTATTATATTATGTTAGGAATAATAGTGAAAAAATAAAACAATTTTTGTGATATATGTATATATGGTTTAAAATATATATATCTCCATTTTTTTGTTGAAACTGTAAGTCTGTAACTGTAGTCTTTAAAAATCAACAAATTAAATATTGAATAACCCCTCAAATTGTATTTAGATTCATCTATCTCTCGTTTGTCGTTTCTACTGCAACAATAATGCCACAAAGCATTCGTGTAAACTAATAAAAGAGCAAAAAAAACCCAGAAACTCATGAATCTTGAACACAGCAAAAACACGTGAGAAGAAAACTCTGATAAACCTAGTAAGCGAAACAGAAAGAAATGAACGAAAATCTGTACTGTGATTCACTTTTTTCCGCTGCTCTTGACTATCCATCCTCTTGTAGCATTACAGTGATGGCTCCTTCTTGTAGCTGTAATTAGTCTGGTGAACAAATGGACTGTTTTTTTCACCTGCAACGTTTGAGTAAAACCACAGTCGAAAACTAACTCTTTTCTCAAACCTGGAAAATCTTGAACCAAAAAGGTTTTATTCTTCCGACTTACACTACCTACTGATGTTTCTTCTCTTTGTTTATGGGCATCGGAAACTTCCTTGAGATACTTCGAACAAATTTAGAAGTCGAGTTCACTTTCTCATCAATGTGGTTTTGGTACTTCTCATACACGATAGGAAAAGAAAGACTGAGAAGAATTCCTGCAAGATAAAAACAGCGACACGTTAATTACTCATATCATCCAAGATCATAGACTACTATATAACTGACAAGAAAAGGTTAGATGCTCACCAATGTAAACAAGAGTGAAGGAGTTTATTAAAGTCCCAACATAGGATATAGCCCACAAGACAAGAGAAACCTGTTTCACAGCAAAAACCAACGAGATGTGATACATAATAATAACACGCAGAAGATATCCAGAGTCAAAACGATACAACAAATAGTTTCGCCCAGTTATGAAAAACAAGATTAGACTATAACCTGAAGGAGACGAATCGGATTTCTAGCTATGGTGATATCACTTGCAATTGACAGTACATGATTGATCCAAACCCGAAGATCATCAGCAGCCTTAATCGCAAACTCCTCAGGGATTTCCATATTCGGAACTGGAGGTAGAGGTCTGAAACAAAATCACCAGTCATATACTTATAAGAATAAACAAACACATGACTCGGTTTCTCAAAGCACAGTTCCAGTATTCTTAAGCTTTTATCCTCCAAATTCTTCAAATGGTAAAACAAAGCAACTTAACAAAGAAGCAGCTAATGCCAACAATCTCTACAACAACAAAATCCAACAATGCCACATAAGAAAGAGCAGAGATATACCGGTTGAGTACTGTAGCAGACTTGGCCCATAAGAAGAGGATGGCAACGAGAAGAAGCAGAACATTGGAGACGAAAGACAAGAGATTGTACCCAGCTCTCTCAAATAAGAACCAAAACCCAGTAGAAGAGATTAGCAAAATGGTTGCACCGGTCTGGTTTCTCCATAGCAGCAAATCAGCAACTGCAAAAATTGCAGTAGCCAAAGATTCAAATTCAAATTCTGCATTTAAGGACACATTTCAAGAGATTCTTGAATGTCTCTAAATACGTCAAATTGTTAAAAACGTTTTCATAATTATGATCAATATATAACCTTCCCCAAATACACATAACAATCAAACAAAACCCTAAAACGTAATCGACCAATCCAGAATTACGCCAATCAACGCAACAATCCAGACTCCGAGTAGAGCACGAACCAAAACGCGTAGAAATCGATTGAATCGAGAGCGAAACTCGAGAATAGCCCGATTTCGTGAGAAATATGTAAATAGGGCTTCGATGAATTGAATAGACAACTCACCAGAACCAGCACCAAGAGATTGATGAACAGAAACGCGGGTTGAAGAAGAAGAAACGGAATCTCCCATGGCGAATCAATTAGGGTTCTTCCGCATAGAGAGTTCCAAGGCAAACTGAATTATACGAATCGATGATGTCTAGCGTCGAGAGATTTTCCGAGAGACCGCTTCGTGATCGCAGAACAACGCAACTGCTTTGGATTAATCGTGCCTGCTCTGCTCTCTTCCTTTCCAAAGATCAAAGATTTTCTTTTACGCTTCGGCGACAAAGTTTTTTAAGCTTTTAATTATATGAAATTTTAAAAGTATTATTTTCTTCGCTTTTGGCCACCTTTTCTCAAAGTTGGTTGGCAAAATAAAAAGAAGGCACTAGATTCATGGTTCAGATTCAGAATTTTTTAACAAATTTTTAGCAAAAATTTTTTAACAATTGATCTCCGCTCGTGCTGACTAAGTCTAGACGACAGTCGTGTTTACAAGCAAGGGTTCATATTCCAGGTAAAGGGAGCGATTCGGGCCTCTTGCCTCTGTGTTGCTCAACCCACTATTAGGAACTGTGAAACCCCGGCGAGTACTATTGACTGCCGTGTTCGACCGTCGTATTGACGGACCACTTATGCTAACCTTAAGAGAACAATACAGAATCGCGACTGTGTTTAGAATAGAAAGAAACAAGGTTTATGAAGAAAGTAGGAAGTCTGGAAAACTTAGAGAGAAGTTAGAGAAACATTTTAGAGAGAGAAAGCTATTATGAAATTTTATGATATTTCAAGTTATGAAATCTTACAAGGGGTACACACTTATTTATAGGAGGTTTTTAAGGCGCTGACATAAGCGCTTACCTCAGCGATACATCATCGCTTACATCATTGCTTACATAATCAATACATCAGCGATTACATCATCGCTTACATCATTATTTATTTTACATGATTTTAAACATATCATATTATATTTTATATTTAACATACCGCTTAATGATCCATTTCGAACTCCAGCATATGTTCTTCGCAGCATCCATAATGATCACCTGGACATTCATACGAGTTCTCGATCATTCGTGCATCTTCTCCTGGTTGAACATTTATGTAGAATTTGAACTTCTTTTCGATTTCTTCAACGTTTACTTCATCATCTGGGGATTGAGCGTCTTTGAAGTAATCGGCACAGTAATCTTGAGAAGTCATCTGGGGAGTTGTCTCTTGTTTATCTTCTTTTGGACTGCTTGGTCTTCCTTTGTTGAACTTCATCATGTGATACTGTAAATCTTCATCAAGTTGCATCTGATAGTCGACTGGATAATAAACCCAGTTAGGTATGAACGGAATGGGGAATGTTTGTCTTGCATTGTTGAGGTGAAATGCATGAGTTTGAAAGTTCTCGTATGCTTCGTTGTCTTGAAGGTTGAAATCTGGACGAACTCCTCTTGAAAAATCACCGTGATGAATGAGAGTTGGAAGAGCGAGGATTTTGCTTGTTTTGCGGTTGACCTTAACGGGACGATGAAAGAAGTAGATTGAATGTGGATTGAAGAATGGGTTGAGTCCACCTTTCTTCAACTTCTTGAATGTTAGATTCGTCGCATTTGCGGATCTTCGTAGTTTTCCACTCCAGACAGTCAATGGTGAAAACCACCTTAGGAACGTTGAGAAGCTGTCTCTTTTGTCTTGAACAGTGTTGACGTAGTGGTACAGCCATTGGATGTCGAAAGCAATTCCTACAGTGTAGACTGCACAGAGATACCAGAGGAAACAGAGGACTTCTTCTGGCATATTTGAATTTTCGATCCTGTAAAGATGAGCAAACGGATAGTCAGGATGAATTCCCATTGGAACAATGTGATGACAGTTTACTCCATAGTTCGTCAGGATGGTAGATTGATATGAAAAGATCTTTGTGCGTAGTAGCTCATGAAGCTTGTTTCTGCTGATGAGTTGATGAACATCTTTGGGTACGTCTGCTTCAAAGTCATAGTAGCTCTTCTTGGATTCGGAGGAACTGGCCATCATGTGTATCTCGTCGGGCGTTTCTTGTTTTACAGATTTTCGACTTAGCATGTCCGCTAAAGTGTTCTTGGTGCCCTTTAAATAGACTGACTCGAAATCGTACTTTGAGAACCATTCACTCCATCTTAGTAGCTGCTGATGCGGGACCATCTTCTGCTTGAACTGTAACATCTTGGGAAACGAAGACATATCCATTTCAATACGAAACTTGTGTCCTATTAGATGAAATTCAAACCTCTCGATAGCCTTTTTGACTGCTAAAATCTCCTTGAACGTTGAGTGATAATGTTGCTCTGAATCTTTGAAACGACCACTCTTGTATCCACAGATTTGTCTTTTCCCATCCATCTCTTCAAACAGTATTGCTCCCCAATACTTATCGCTAGCGTCTGTCTGTAGAATACGCATGCCTGAGGAGGGAATCTTTAAAGGAGGTAGCTTTTGCACTTCTGCTTTTAGACTTTTGATAGCTTCAGTTTGTCGTGATGCCCACAAAGGAGGATTTTTCGACAACATCTTCTGTAGAGGTCTTGTCATTCTGGAAAGGTGTGGAATGAAGTCTCCCACATAATTGATTACTCCAAGAAATTGTTGAATTTGTCGCCTTGTGAGATTTTCATCGGGAAAATCTAGGAGTTCTGTAGCTAAATGGGCCTGTGGTGTGAAACTTCCTTCTTTGATATGCATGCCAAGAAAATCAATGTTGGGCTGGGCTATTATCATCTTTCTGGCTGATAGCATGATTCCGCTTTTCTTGACGATGTCTTGAAACTGTTGTAGCGCCTTAATGTGCTCTTCTTCGTTCTTCGAGAAGATGAGTATGTCATCAATGTATATAAGAGCTGTGTGTAACAATGGCTCGAATATACGTAACATTGCTTGCTGAAATAGCGATGGCGCCGTCTTGAGACCGAACGGTAAGACATTCCATTGAAGGTGTCTATTTGGAAGACAAAACGCAGTCTTGTATCTTTCTTCAGGATGAACACCGAGTTGCCAAAATCCTGACTTTAGATCAAACTTCGAAAATAATTTTGCACCTTGGAGATGTTGGAGAAGCGCTCTTTTATTTGGTAGTGGAAACTTGACGTCTTGCAGATATTGGTTCAACGGCTTGTAGTCGATAACTAATCTGAGTTTTCCTCTTGCTTGTTCTGCACGATTATTAACGTAGAACGCTTTGCATGCCCATGGAGAGTTTGTTCTTGATATGATACCTTGATCCATCAATTGATTGCATTCCTCATTTGCCTTTTGCAACAGTGTTGGAGGCATTCCTGCATGGCTTGCTTTTGTTGGTGTTGTATGAACATCTTCTTTGAATGGTAGGGATACGAAGAAGCTTGAGTTTAACCATAGCGGGTGATTACACTTTTGAAGGAACTCCGTGTGTGAATCTGCACATGATGCCATCTTTAGTTCTTCTTCAATTTTGTTGAATTCTGCAGATACTGAGTCTTCGATTGAGAATAGGCGATGCATCGTGGTAAAAGCTTTGTAGAGGTTTTTCCATCTCACGCCTCTTGGTTCTAGAGAAATACCGAACTTCTTCTTCAGTAGCGAATAAGTATCCCACCCAAGGATTAAGTCTTTTCCAGGTGCAGATGAACCTAGTACTTCCTTGGTAACTTGACATCCTGGGAAAAGCTCGATCGTGATTGGTTTTGATTTTAGCTTAACCGTCAGAGATCCTGCATTCGCGACTCTGAAATCTTGTTGATGAGGCATCCACATGGCTCGTGAGAGAATCTTTGGATTTATGATTGTTGTATGAGCTCCTGTGTCGAAGAATGCGATTGCATGCACTGGCTTTTCTCGTTTGGAAGGATCAAAGATGGTTACTGGTAGATGTGGCGTCTGAAGTTCATCTTTCTGAGGGATCTGGGTAATCTTGTAACAACAATCATCGTCTTTGTCATCTTCGGATGAGGATTCTGAAGATTCGTCATAATCCGAATAACTGCATATAGCATCATTCTCGTCACTATCATAAGATAGTATTGACTCGAGATCGTGGTTATCAATATCAAGATCTGGAGCTATCTTGGATATCGAATGAATGAGATACTGCTTCTTCTTTTTAGACTTGTTTGGACAGTCTTTTGCAAAATGCCCCGTTTTTCTGCATAGAAAACATCTTGAAGTTTTCTCGAAGCTTTTCTTTTTCCTAAAGAACCGCTTGCGTTTGATCTTGTTGAAATATTTCGACTTCAAGAATGATTTCTTGGATCCTCTTCGAACTTTTCGTCGATCTTCACATGAACATTTTTTCTTTTTCGAACATTTGATGTTCAGATCTGGGCGAGCACATATCTTCGAAAGATGCTTTGACTTGTCCATGAATTCTGACCAAAATTCTTTTTGCTTGCAAAGCTTGTCAAGAGTTCTGAACACCTGCTGCTGTATCTGTCCAATCGAGATTTCTTCGATTGTCTGCCCTTGATCTCTGATATACAGCTTTGTTTGTTGACTTAGGTAGTCGTCGATGGATGAGAGATACACCTGCTTCAGGCTTGGATTGTTTAGACCATTGAGAGCATAATACCTTCGAGTTTGTCGCTCGAAATGCTTTGCTAAATCTCTCTTCTTCAATGAACAACATTTCGCTGTGTAGAATTCTTCTTGTAGTTGTTCTTTCAAATGGTTTGGGGTGCCAACGAATTCTCTATGTATCTCGCCAAGAAGTAGAGGTATCGTTGTCTGATACACCTGCTGCTGCCGATATTCTCCAAGCGAATTCCACCATTCTTTTAATGCGCCTGACAGTCTCGATGTGAATTGTTGTATCACCACTTCTGTTGGGGAAGTGATTGCTTCGGAAGTCATCCATGCATGAAATTCGTCAAGACGACTATTCCATTTTTCAAAAGGAATGTCATCGAATGTGAACACCATTATCTTTGATGCAAATTGTTTCTTTGGTACGCCTTGAGCTTCATAGCTCATCTCTTCGTCACTTGAAATTTCTTCATAGATTGGCTCTTCTTTTGGAATATGTGACTCGTCTCCGATTGCAAACTGATTTGGAAGAGATTTATCTGTTTCTGATTCATCGACGGAAGAGGTTGAATCTGAAAGAGCTGAGATGTGAGTCATTGTAACAATTGGTACTGACTGCTGCTCTTTTGATTGAACTTGCAATTCTTGTCTTTCATCATCAGATGTTTTTACGAGATTGTCTAGTAAACTAGACATCGAAAACTCGATCATCGCAATTTCTTCTTCTTTTGCAACATTCTCTTTCTTTTCATCTTGAGCGGACTCATGGCTTGATGAAGATGTGAAGCTTGGCTTCTTGGATGGATTGATGTGAAACTCCGAATCTTTGGTACGCCTTGGTTTAGTTCTTGCCACCTTTGTTTTGAAATTGCTGATTGAAGTTGTACCAAACCGAGATGTAAAGGCTTCATCCGAGGATAAGAATCCAGGTACAGGCTGTTTTGGTTTTGGATCTTGATATCCAAACAGAAATCCTGGAGAATATGATTCTTGATATGTGGGTAATCCAGATGACATGTAGTCAAAAGGATTATACAGATTAACTCGCTTCTTGCCTCTGTGTTGCTCAACCCACTATTAGGAACTGTGAAACCCCGGCGAGTACTATTGACTGCCG
This sequence comes from Arabidopsis lyrata subsp. lyrata, assembly GCF_000004255.2. Classification (NCBI taxonomy): domain Eukaryota; kingdom Viridiplantae; phylum Streptophyta; class Magnoliopsida; order Brassicales; family Brassicaceae; genus Arabidopsis; species Arabidopsis lyrata. Next base: position 8,409,496 of record NW_003302553.1, on the reverse strand, counting down.
TGTTCGACCGTCGTATTGACGGACCACTTATGCTAACCTTAAGGGAACAATACAGAATCGCGACTGTGTTTAGAATAGAAAGAAACAAGGTTTATGAAGAAAGTAGGAAGTCTGGAAAACTTAGAGAGAAGTTAGAGAAACATTTTAGAGAGAGAAAGCTATTATGAAATTTTATGATATTTCAAGTTCTGAAATCTTACAAGGGGTACACACTTATTTATAGGAGGTTTTTAAGGCGCTGACATAAGCGCTTACCTCAGCGATACATCATCGCTTACATCATTGCTTACATAATCAATACATCAGCGATTACATCATCGCTTACATCATTATTTATTTTACATGATTTTAAACATATCATATTATATTTTATATTTAACATACCGCTTAATGATCCATTTCGAACTCCAGCATATGTTCTTCGCAGCATCCATAATGATCACCTGGACATTCATACGAGTTCTCGATCATTCGTGCATCTTCTCCTGGTTGAACATTTATGTAGAATTTGAACTTCTTTTCGATTTCTTCAACGTTTACTTCATCATCTGGGGATTGAGCGTCTTTGAAGTAATCGGCACAGTAATCTTGAGAAGTCATCTGGGGAGTTGTCTCTTGTTTATCTTCTTTTGGACTGCTTGGTCTTCCTTTGTTGAACTTCATCATGTGATACTGTAAATCTTCATCAAGTTGCATCTGATAGTCGACTGGATAATAAACCCAGTTAGGTATGAACGGAATGGGGAATGTTTGTCTTGCATTGTTGAGGTGAAATGCATGAGTTTGAAAGTTCTCGTATGCTTCGTTGTCTTGAAGGTTGAAATCTGGACGAACTCCTCTTGAAAAATCACCGTGATGAATGAGAGTTGGAAGAGCGAGGATTTTGCTTGTTTTGCGGTTGACCTTAACGGGACGATGAAAGAAGTAGATTGAATGTGGATTGAAGAATGGGTTGAGTCCACCTTTCTTCAACTTCTTGAATGTTAGATTCGTCGCATTTGCGGATCTTCGTAGTTTTCCACTCCAGACAGTCAATGGTGAAAACCACCTTAGGAACGTTGAGAAGCTGTCTCTTTTGTCTTGAACAGTGTTGACGTAGTGGTACAGCCATTGGATGTCGAAAGCAATTCCTACAGTGTAGACTGCACAGAGATACCAGAGGAAACAGAGGACTTCTTCTGGCATATTTGAATTTTCGATCCTGTAAAGATGAGCAAACGGATAGTCAGGATGAATTCCCATTGGAGCAATGTGATGACAGTTTACTCCATAGTTCGTCAGGATGGTAGATTGATATGAAAAGATCTTTGTGCGTAGTAGCTCATGAAGCTTGTTTCTGCTGATGAGTTGATGAACATCTTTGGGTACGTCTGCTTCAAAGTCATAGTAGCTCTTCTTGGATTCGGAGGAACTGGCCATCATGTGTATCTCGTCGGGCGTTTCTTGTTTTACAGATTTTCGACTTAGCATGTCCGCTAAAGTGTTCTTGGTGCCCTTTAAATAGACTGACTCGAAATCGTACTTTGAGAACCATTCACTCCATCTTAGTAGCTGCTGATGCGGGACCATCTTCTGCTTGAACTGTAACATCTTGGGAAACGAAGACATATCCATTTCAATACGAAACTTGTGTCCTATTAGATGAAATTCAAACCTCTCGATAGCCTTTTTGACCGCTAAAATCTCCTTGAACGTTGAGTGATAATGTTGCTCTGAATCTTTGAAACGACCACTCTTGTATCCACAGATTTGTCTTTTCCCATCCATCTCTTCAAACAGTATTGCTCCCCAATACTTATCGCTAGCGTCTGTCTGTAGAATACGCATGCCTGAGGAGGGAATCTTTAAAGGAGGTAGCTTTTGCACTTCTGCTTTTAGACTTTTGATAGCTTCAGTTTGTCGTGATGCCCACAAAGGAGGATTTTTCGACAACATCTTCTGTAGAGGTCTTGTCATTCTGGAAAGGTGTGGAATGAAGTCTCCCACATAATTGATTACTCCAAGAAATTGTTGAATTTGTCGCCTTGTGAGATTTTCATCGGGAAAATCTAGGAGTTCTGTAGCTAAATGGGCCTGTGGTGTGAAACTTCCTTCTTTGATATGCATGCCAAGAAAATCAATGTTGGGCTGGGCTATTATCATCTTTCTGGCTGATAGCATGATTCCGCTTTTCTTGACGATGTCTTGAAACTGTTGTAGCGCCTTAATGTGCTCTTCTTCGTTCTTCGAGAAGATGAGTATGTCATCAATGTATATAAGAGCTGTGTGTAACAATGGCTCGAATATACGTAACATTGCTTGCTGAAATAGCGATGGCGCCGTCTTGAGACCGAACGGTAAGACATTCCATTGAAGGTGTCTATTTGGAAGACAAAACGCAGTCTTGTATCTTTCTTCAGGATGAACACCGAGTTGCCAAAATCCTGACTTTAGATCAAACTTCGAAAATAATTTTGCACCTTGGAGATGTTGGAGAAGCGCTCTTTTATTTGGTAGTGGAAACTTGACGTCTTGCAGATATTGGTTCAACGGCTTGTAGTCGATAACTAATCTGAGTTTTCCTCTTGCTTGTTCTGCACGATTATTAACGTAGAACGCTTTGCATGCCCATGGAGAGTTTGTTCTTGATATGATACCTTGATCCATCAATTGATTGCATTCCTCATTTGCCTTTTGCAACAGTGTTGGAGGCATTCCTGCATGGCTTGCTTTTGTTGGTGTTGTATGAACATCTTCTTTGAATGGTAGGGATACGAAGAAGCTTGAGTTTAACCATAGCGGGTGATTACACTTTTGAAGGAACTCCGTGTGTGAATCTGCACATGCTGCCATCTTTAGTTCTTCTTCAATTTTGTTGAATTCTGCAGATACTGAGTCTTCGATTGAGAATAGGCGATGCATCGTGGTAAAAGCTTTGTAGAGGTTTTTCCATCTCACGCCTCTTGGTTCTAGAGAAATACCGAACTTCTTCTTCAGTAGCGAATAAGTATCCCACCCAAGGATTAAGTCTTTTCCAGGTGCAGATGAACCTAGTACTTCCTTGGTAACTTGACATCCTGGGAAAAGCTCGATCGTGATTGGTTTTGATTTTAGCTTGACCGTCAGAGATCCTGCATTCGCGACTCTGAAATCTTGTTGATGAGGCATCCACATGGCTCGTGAGAGAATCTTTGGATTTATGATTGTTGTATGAGCTCCTGTGTCGAAGAATGCGATTGCATGCACTGGCTTTTCTCGTTTGGAAGGATCAAAGATGGTTACTGGTAGATGTGGCGTCTGAAGTTCATCTTTCTGAGGGATCTGGGTAATCTTGTAACAACAATCATCGTCTTTGTCATCTTCGGATGAGGATTCTGAAGATTCGTCATAATCCGAATAACTGCATATAGCATCATTCTCGTCACTATCATAAGATAGTATTGACTCGAGATCGTGGTTATCAATATCAAGATCTGGAGCTATCTTGGATATCGAATGAATGAGATACTGCTTCTTCTTTTTAGACTTGTTTGGACAGTCTTTTGCAAAATGCCCCGTTTTTCTGCATAGAAAACATCTTGAAGTTTTCTCGAAGCTTTTCTTTTTCCTAAAGAACCGCTTGCGTTTGATCTTGTTGAAATATTTCGACTTCAAGAATGATTTCTTGGATCCTCTTCGAACTTTTCGTCGATCTTCACATGAACATTTTTTCTTTTTCGAACATTTGATGTTCAGATCTGGGTGAGCACATATCTTCGAAAGATGCTTTGACTTGTCCATGAATTCTGACCAAAATTCTTTTTGCTTGCAAAGCTTGTCAAGAGTTCTGAACACCTGCTGCTGTATCTGTCCAATCGAGATTTCTTCGATTGTCTGCCCTTGATCTCTGATATACAGCTTTGTTTGTTGACTTAGGTAGTCGTCGATGGATGAGAGATACACCTGCTTCAGGCTTGGATTGTTTAGACCATTGAGAGCATAATACCTTCGAGTTTGTCGCTCGAAATGCTTTGCTAAATCTCTCTTCTTCAATGAACAACATTTCGCTGTGTAGAATTCTTCTTGTAGTTGTTCTTTCAAATGGTTTGGGGTGCCAACGAATTCTCTATGTATCTCGCCAAGAAGTAGAGGTATCGTTGTCTGATACACCTGCTGCTGCCGATATTCTCCAAGCGAATTCCACCATTCTTTTAATGCGCCTGACAGTCTCGATGTGAATTGTTGTATCACCACTTCTGTTGGGGAAGTGATTGCTTCGGAGGTCATCCATGCATGAAATTCGTCAAGACGATTATTCCATTTTTCAAAAGGAATGTCATCGAATGTGAACACCATTATCTTTGATGCAAATTGTTTCTTTGGTACGCCTTGAGCTTCATAGCTCATCTCTTCGTCACTTGAAATTTCTTCATAGATTGGCTCTTCTTTTGGAATATGTGACTCGTCTCCGATTGCAAACTGATTTGGAAGAGATTCATCTGTTTCTGATTCATCGACGGAAGAGGTTGAATCTGAAAGAGCTGAGATGTGAGTCATTGTAACAATTGGTACTGACTGCTGCTCTTTTGATTGAACTTGCAATTCTTGTCTTTCATCATCAGATGTTTTTACGAGATTGTCTAGTAAACTAGACATCGAAAACTCGATCATCGCAATTTCTTCTTCTTTTGCAACATCCTCTTTCTTTTCATCTTGAGCGGACTCATGGCTTGATGAAGATGTGAAGCTTGGCTTCTTGGATGGATTGATGTGAAACTCCGAATCTTTGGTACGCCTTGGTTTAGTTCTTGCCACCTTTGTTTTGAAATTGCTGATTGAAGTTGTACCAAACCGAGATGTAAAGGCTTCATCCGAGGATAAGAATCCAGGTACAGGCTGTTTTGGTTTTGGATCTTGATATCCAAACAGAAATCCTGGAGAATATGATTCTTGATATGTGGGTAATCCAGATGACATGTAGTCAAAAGGATTATACAGATTAACTCGCTTCTGATTCTGGACTAGACTTTCTAGGCTTTTCTGAAGATCTTTGAGTTGATATTTAAGATTGGTTTGTTCAGCTTCTTTACTTCTGAACTGAGATGTATTGACCTTCATTTGTTTCGCCATAGCCATCATTTCTTGGTGCAAGTTGCTGAGTTTCTGTTGAATCTCTGATATGGCTCCTTGTAAACTGTTGAATCTTCTATTGTTGTTCTCTGACATTTGATCAACCTTGTGGCTAATGGATGTCAGTAATTGATTCTGAACAAAGGCATTTTCTGTTTGCCAGTTGAGAACCTTTTCTGTTTGGCTTAATTCGTCGGGTCCAGAGGAGTTGATGTTGTTTGGAACGATTTTTGGTGTATGCAGCACATTGTCTTTGACAAAGTCCTTTGGTGGAGGAAAATCCGTTCTTATCATCATGAGTTGCTGAGTTGCGTCTTCCTTCTTTGTTGAATATTCGACTATGAAGTCGTAGTTGCCTTCACCAAGTGGACCAACTGTAGGATCTCCTTCAAGGTAGCGTTTATAGAGTGGATCCTTCTTTTTTCTCCGTCTTCTTCGCTTTTCATCATCCGATTCATACGAATCTTCTAAACATGCGGTGCATGAACAGACATCGAAGTAACAATGTCCGTTTTCATCTTTGAATGGATATACAACAGTTCCGTTCTGACCAAAAGCGATTGGCTGTAAATCTTTCTTTTTGACGGGATCATAGAACTCTTGCTCTTCAATTTGGATAGTGAATTGAGTAAAGAGCTTCTTTTGAAAAGACGAACTTGGCTTTTCAAACTTTATCTCCGTGGTTCCGTCGCTTCTAGAGTGAAAGCTTACGTCAGATGACTGAATCGGTGCTTGAGATGCTTGATGTATCTTCTCATAGCTTGTTACCCATGACTCTGGCAGTTTTCGTAGCAATTCCTCACGAGATATCTGTCTCGGGATTTGAATAGAGTTGGGTGCTTGCGAAGCCGATGTGACTTCAAGGTATAAAGCTTCATCTGATGCTGGTAATGCAAGATCGAGAGCATGATCTTGGATTCTGTATACGATCTGATGATGTAGAGTTGCTGCCACACTTTCTTCTTGCATAGGTGCTCCGATTAGTTGTAATTGAACCTTAAGCGCCTTCAGGAGATTTGGATCTTGTAGTGAGACATTGAAATTGGGAAACAGTGTTATGAATACTGTTCCTGCGTTCAGCGTTGTTTGTACTGTTCCGATGCAAGCTTGTTGATATGATTTGAGTCTTGAGTCAAGCAAAGCAATCCGTGCTACAACCGGTAAACCTTTTCGTGCGTGTAAGGTTAAACCGATTCGTACTACACCAAAGTGTAGGTGAGTGTAGCCCTGCTGCTGCCATAGCCTTGGAAGATGCTCTGGAATATTTAGCGAGATGAATTGTTCTTCTTCAGTAGCTGGAACTTGACATGATGAAAACTTGCTGGATTGCACATACTCCAATACTCGTCGGCTGGAAGATGGCTTGATTAGATCACGAACACCTTTTACTGAAAAAGCACTAGGCTTTTTAGCAAAGTATTCATAAGGATTAACCAACGGGAGAGTTGTTTCCGGCAATTGATCTCCGGGAACGTATTCGATTTCATACAAGGAATTTATTTTAGAAAGGGAATTATTTCTTTGGATTTTTGGTAAAGTAGATATAGCAAATTGAGAATCTATAGAAGGATTTATCTGAGGGTGTTTGGGAGGCTTAGAAAGAGACATGATTGAGAGTCTGTTTTCCAGAACATTCAAAACGATCAGTCATAAACAATGATTCTCTCTACCTTCACACAAGCCTAGGCTCTGATACCATAATCTTAAAGCTAGCACGAGCGGAGGGTCGTGTTGACTAAGTCTAGACGACAGTCGTGTTTACAAGCAAGAAAAAAAAATCATAATCTGAAATCATTTTTCTTATTTTGTGACAAACCCAACCAAACAGAAAAATTCACATTGATAAAAAACCAAAGCATTCGTTTTTGAACCATTTGAAAAAAAGACACAACAAAACATTCGTTGGACCTACCAGGCCCGTTACAATATTTTAGATTTCGTATCAATGTGCGCTCTTTAGCTTGTAGTTGTTGCAGCCTCCTCCACGAGGTTACTTCCAGCAACATCAACGACAAATCTGTAACGAACATCGTTCTTGCTAAGCCTCTCAAACGCAGTGTTAAGTTCATCAATCTTCACAGTTTCAATGGTCGACGTAAGCCCTTTCTCTTTGCAGAAAGCCAACACTTCTTCTGTCTCTTTAATGCTCCCTATGAAGCTCCCCGATATCACTTTCCTCCCTGTCAAAATCAAAAGTCAAAACCATCAATTTTGGTATCGAATTTAGTTGTAATTAGACATGATTTCAAACGAATAAAGACTGACCAAGAATGACGACAGGAGTCAAGAACTGAAGAGGAGTGTTGATAACACCCATGAGAATCAATTTCCCATCGAGTTTAAGACAAGCTAAGTAAGGTTCGAGAGGGTGAAACACAGGTACGGTGTCGATGATATAGTCAAGAGAATCTGCGAGTCTTTGCATCTCTGCTGGATCAGAGCTCACCGCATAGTCATCAGCTCCTAAATGTTCCATTGCTTCTTCTTTTTTCTTATCTGATGAGCTTATCACAGTCACATGATGTCCCATTGCTTTAGCTATCTTCACACCCATGTGTCCTACTCCACCTAACCCTAGAATCCCTCCTTTAAGCCCGCTTGCCATTAGACCGAAATGGCTTAACGGACTGTAAACCGTTACTCCCGCGCATAGCAGCGGTGCAGCCTGCTCCACCGCCATTCCTTCTGGAATCTTCACCACAAACCTTTTGAAATAGAAAGAAAGAAGTTCCTTGTGGATGAAGAAACAAATGCTCTGTGTTTTCTTGTGAAACAAGAAAGGTATGAATGTGAGCTTACTTTTGATTGACGATCATGGTGTCGGCGAATCCACCTTGTGTGGGTTTTCCATCGGTGTAGACATCATTGTAGCTCCAGATTCTCTTGTTACAGTACTGCTCAAGTTCTGAGCTGCATGGTTTGCAGCTTCCGCAGCATCCGACAATCACGCCGACTCCGACTACATCTCCTACGGTGAACTTGCTCACATCTGATCCCACTTCCACCACCTCACCTACCACCTCGTGCCTGTAAATAAAAAATTACACCTTTAGTTGTTACGGAATCTTGCTCGTATATTTCCGTTACCGTACAAGTCCCACATTGACAGTTTTTTTTTTTTTTTTGCATATTAATTGAAAAACAGTGACAGGTGTGGTTATAAACGAATGTCAGATGCGTAACAGTAGCACATTCAATTATCTTCAAAACTCATTTAACATATCATGGTTGACTAATCAACTTATATGAAACATAAAATACCAAATTAATAATATATTTACAATCTGTCAATCTATAGGATTATCTAAATTTTGTTTTTCCCAATAGGTTATCAAATTTTAAGAGACAATCAATCTTTATTGGCATTATCTATGTACAACTTGGGGATCCATTTTCAACAGATGAAAAGAAAATCACCATTCATGGTTAAAAAAATAAAATTGAAAAAAAGGCAGAATAAGAAAAGAGAGAAAGAGAGTTAAAGAAGAAATTACCCAGGAACCATAGGATAATTAGACATTCCAAGATCATTTTTAATCTGGTGGATATCAGTATGGCATATTCCACAGCATATAACCTTTATATACACATCATCAGCTCCTGTGCTCCTATTAACAAAATCCAAGATTCAATTTTCAAAAAAAAAAAAAAAGGGAAGTCCACAATATATAACAAAACCACATAATTTACATTACAAAACAAAATTTTCTTATAAAAAAGGATAAGAGAAGAAAAAAACCTTAAAGTGTAGGAGTAAGGAGCAAGAACACCAGAAGGATCTCTTGCAGCCCATCCTAAAGCCTTCTTCTCTCCTCCTTCACTTCCCATTTTTTGTTTTCTTGGTTTCTCCGGAATTTTTTTTTGTTTTCTTTAGTTTTGAAGAGGATGTTGAGATATTATATGTGTCTATGGAAACATGACTATAGAGGCACTCTATTGACATATGTATATACAGAGCAAATGGGGAAATTATAAGAGATTTATTTAATACCAAAAGAGAGGAGGAAAAATGGAATACATTATTTTAATTTTTGGTGGATGTGTATTTTTTTAAGTCAGTAAGCTCGACCAACCAAACCTCTTATCTTTTTTCCCCCGGGGGTACAAATACAATTACACAACCATACCAAAAACGTAGCGAAGTGAGTTTGGTAAAAACTAAACAAAAACAATGTGGACCACAGTAAATAAATAGTCGTTGAAAGGGAAACAGAGATATCGGCAGCCTAACTAAATTTTGGACATGCATCGATACATTATCCATAGAAAATTAAGATAAAGTAGTTGACAAAAAATATATGACACCATCAATTTAGGTGACTATTCTTGTTTCTTCTATACAATAAAACATAATTATTAGTTTTTTTTTTTTGTGTCGCGTTACTGTAAACATTTTTAGCTTAATACACTTCATAAAACATAAATCGTTTATTATGTTACAGATTTTTCGTCTCTGGACTAATTTTGTAGACTTTTTTTTTCTTAAGAATATTGTAGTAGCCTGAATTTATATATTTTTAACCCAATGATCAAAGAAGTATTAGTTTTTGTGAATTTATCACTTAATTGGTCAGATAAAATAGAAGAAATAATTGTAGTTCTGAAAAAGACGTTTGATCAAGGATGGGTGGGGAAGTAGGTAATGTACAAAAGTGTGGTTGGTAAAGATTCGACGCTACTCTTTTGTTCTGAAGCCTGTCCAATCATATAACGCCATGTCATCTACTCACCTTTCAGACAGGATAATTCACAATAGTTCCAATAAAAAATGGGAAAACATGTCATTTAAATCGTCACTTTGCCATTTGTGGAGGTTTAAAGCATGAACTTTGAGTCTGGTGCTTTTAATCCTCAATTTCTAGTTGACTTTCAATTTAATCTCTAACTTTCGTTGACGATGCCGATTGAGGCACGTCTTTAACTGGACAAACGGAGGATTAAGACGCTGTTATCTGTCCGTCTAATATATCCGTTAATAAGCGAAACGACATCGTTTAATCAAATGAAAACTTCCAAATTCTATTAAGCTCGAACCCTAGAATACCAAATCGAAATTAGAAATACAAAATCGAAGATTCTCTCTCGTTTTCTTCTCTAATCTCGATTTTTTCTCAAATCTCGATCTCATCTTTATTCCTCAGGATCTGTTGTCTCGATTCCGATGAGTTCTAGCTCCGAGACATCGATAGTACTCGCTGCCCGTAGAGTGCCTTCAAAGTGTGTGTGTGGGTTAGGTGTAAGGATCTTTACATCGAAAACTCAACACAGTTATCTTGAAGTCTTGATTAGAGAAGAAAACGAGAGAGAATCTTCGATTTTGTATTTCTAATTTCGATTTGGTATTCTAGGGTTCGAGCTTAATCGAATTTGGGGGTTTTCATTTGATTAAAGGACATCGTTTAGCTTATTAACGGATATATTAGACGGACAGATAACAGCGTCTTAATCCTCCGTTTGTCCAGTTAAAGACGTGCCTCAATCGGCATCGTCAACGAAAGTTAGAGATTAAATTGAAAGTCAACTAGAAATTGAGGATTAAAGCACCAGGCTCAAAGTTCATGCTTTAAACCTCCACAAATGGCAAAGTGACGATTTAAATGACATTTTTCCCAATAAAAAATATCAAACCTGTCTTTGTTCGGTTAGGTACTGCTGAATTACTGAATATTCATTCATATTCATAGCTATATGTCACCAACCTTTCGTTTTCCATAGGTCAGAAACATTTTTTTAGTTTACAACTTAAGATTATCTTAGTTACAACAAAGATGTCTCTCTCTATCTTTAGTTATATCCAATTAGATTAATAACATATCAAAACACAAAGACAATAATTAAATCTCTAATTGAGACTATACAAGTTAGCTGTTTAGTCAAACAACTGTAGTGACAAGTTAATAGATACCAAAATGCGATTATTGGGTCAATCAGTCATCAAACCAACTGTGTTACAGTTAATCATACCACAATAATAATTATATGCGAAAATCATTTAAATATAATTTTTTAACTTTCTTTGTATGAGAATATTTAGGTCCAAAGACGGCCTCAATGAACACAAATAAGAAAGCTCGGTAAGAAAAAAGCATCTCTAATTTTTGTCACAAGTTTCGACTCTAGATTTCAACAAATTAAAGCTTAGCTGCATATGACTAGGCAATGGTGCATCGAATTTAAGGCTATCGAGATCCGAAATATCAGAATCTGAAGAAACCTGCATTTTCTCCAAGAGCTGAGATATGTTTGGCAGATCGATTTGCTTTGAATGGAGATGAAGGTGTGGCTGTTTTGAAGAGACATCTCCACCGTCTAGATCAAGGCCAAAAGGAGATGATGATGGCTTGGTCGGGGTGGTTTCAGAAGAGACAAAAGGTTCCCGGGCTTTATGAGCTTGCCAACCGTATTTGTAGTCCCCGAGTATAGGTGTTCCTAGAACTTCTGCGCAGTGTACACGAAGCTGTGGCAGTCGAAGAACAGTTGAAAACAGATTATTAAGAGAACAGAAAAAGAGAGAAAGTTGAAACAAAAACTGAATATCTTTAGAGACCTGATGTTTTCTCCCGGTTAAAGGGCGAAGCTCAAGCCATGTGTATCCTGCAAATCAACAATGTGCTAAAGTTTCAAGGCCAAATCATTTGCTACAGATCAACAATGTGCTAAGAACTTAAAGGCCAAATCATTTTATTTAAGTTGAACTGGATAGAAATCGAAGTCAGTTGTCTCACTAACCATGTGGTGAAGATTCAATTACTTTGTATTCAGTGATAGCATGCTGAGTAGAAACGAGTTCTCCATTGTCATTAACAGTGATACGATCAGATTTTCCATCATCCACAACCACCTACTCAGACATTCCACATATAGTTTAGCTTAGAATTTGATTCCAGTAAAGCAGCAAAAGCAATAGATTGAATTTGAACAAACGAAACAACTCTGCATTTTTTGAATCTGAAGAAACCTGCATTTTCTCCAACAGAGTGTAAACTGACCTTTCTGAGTGGCGCTGAAATCTGTCCCTTTTGACGTCTTGGACACCCGATCACAAGTGCCATATATTTTCTTTTCAAGGATTTTATGTTCTTTTTGACACCCTGCAAAATGAAAGAAAAGTCATTGGAAGAGAGAAATTTATGTGTATTTCCCACGAATCATGACAAGCAAGGAGGAGATCTGAGAGAAAGCAGAGGATTTACATATGCGGACGCACCACATGTTTTCTCGCGGAATATGGAATGGAGAACTGTTGCAGCCGTCTGTGTTCTTGCCAACACCAAAAGTCCACTACAGTCTCTGTCAAGTCGGTGCACCTAATACATATCCATACTTGCATAAGCCAAAAGATTCATACTTTTCAAATTAACAAAAAACATAATAAATCATACACTTTCGTTTAAATACATTTTAATTACTGCTTTACTAATGATTCTCAACTAACCAGCCGGGGAGATTCTGATTTATCAAATGTCAAGCAAGTGGCAGCGAGTTCATCGATACTGGTTTTGATCCCACTCCCACCCTGTTAAAGAGCAAATGTCCATCACTTTTCACAAGCTCCAAGAACATGATAACATCAGAAGGCAAAGTATAAATGACTTACTTGAACAGCCAAACCATGAGGTTTATTCAGAACAATAATAGCTGGATCCTGACACAATATCTCACAGTTAAGATCTATCAATCTATATAACATATTCACATCAATTAAAAAAAAAAGCTAACCAATAGTATAGAGTTTCAAAACCTTATATAACACCAAACTGCAAACAAATTTGCGTTCTTCTTCACTACATTGAAAGCTTTCTTTCTTAGCAGGTGGCGTCGGCGGCGTATCATTGTCAACCGACAAAGGAAGGTAAATTCTATCACCTACATTCAAGGATTCCTTAGCTGCCACCTTCAAGAGTCAGAAATCAAGACCATCAGATAAAAAGCAGCTTTCTAAAAACAGTTACTTGTTCCAAACAACAGATTACAAAATAACATTACCCTTTTAAGCTGGCTTCTTTGTAGTTCATGACCATCAACACTCAGAGACATTTGTCTTCTCACCTGAATCAATTACAATGTAAGAAATTGACAGCAATTCAATCACACCCTAGAACTAGGAGTTGAATACAAGACTGGAAGAGACTGAGAGTACCTGTCTTAAACGGAAGAGTTTCTGAACGAGAGTCCTGGGTAAATCTGGACGACAGCGAAGAATCCACCTAAGCGCCGTCGTTTTAGAGTTATCCGTTGAAGCTTTGACGGAGTCTCCGTCGGAAAGGAGATCCTTTCCTACGGCGGTGCCATCGATGGTGGGAGAAAAAGGAGGTAAAGTTAGCCAATTCCCTCTCGAATCATCGGTCTGAGCTGTACTGTAGCTGCGACTACAGTGATGAGCCGCTGCAGACAAGGATTTGGTTGGATCCTTGAAGGCGGAGATAGTAGGCGATGGAGATTGGAGATGTCGACGGAGCGTCGCAGTCGCAAGTCTCCATTTGGCCATTTTAGGGTTTAAGCTAAATTCAAATTAGGGTTTAAGGGTTTGGAGTGGAGCAGTGGAACTCTAGGAAGCACGGAAGCTCCGTCCGTAGTCCGATTCCCGTTTCGGAAGCTAAAACGGAATCGGAAGCTTCAGGAAGCGCCCGGAAGCGTGGTGGAAGCGCGATTCCGAAAAAAAGGAAATCGGAAGCGTTTTGGAAGCTATGATTCCGTTTAGGAAGCGTTCTATTTTTATGCGATTCTGATTTTAGAATCGTTATTAAGGAAATATTTAGGAAGCGTGACATATTTTTTGTATTTCTTAATTAAATATGAAATTAGAAAACCCTAATTACAGTTTACTAAACAAGAGAATACCAATCGTGGCTAAATTTCGTCTTTGGCAAAACTCTTGTTGGGATTGACCCATTTGATTGGCCCTGCAAAAGAGAAAGCTAGGTTAGTGATGATGAAAAACAAGGAAGTTCTGAAGTAGAACAAGAAGAAGAAGTTGTCATGGTTGAAGGAGAAGAGAGGTCAACTAAAGAAGAAGAAGGAGTCAACGTAAAAAGAAGATGTGTTTTGAGTTAAGAGATGGAGTGGGCCTAAGTGGTTAAGGTGTGGCCCAACAGAAGAAAGGTGTTGTCTAATGGGTCTAACTAAAGCCCATTCGTAGAAGTAATTATAATGTTCAAGTATAACTAAGCGTTAAGTGAGTTGTTGAGAGTGTTTGCTAATGGTGATGAAAATGAAAAGGAAGACGATGGTCCAAATCTTTGACTTATGCGTTATGTTTTTTTTTTTAATCTCTAATCAACTTAATTAAGTATTGGATCTCTTTTATTTAAGACAAGAGTTATTTAATCACATTTGAGTTATTTAATCACATTTGATTATATATATATATATATATATATATATATTACACGCTTCCAAAACGTACCCATATCATAAATTTTTGAAAAAATTGCTTCCACGTTTCCAAACGCTTCGCTTCCCCGTACCCGCTTCTGATTCCATGCAACTTAGGTGGAACTTGGGGAAGATGGAAGCGATGGTCATTACTCATTCATTAATCAAATCAAATCATATTTGCTTAATTATTTGGTAATTCTGACCAAAGAAATACTACTCCCTCCGTTTCGTTTTAGTTGTCGTTTAAAGTTTTTTCACGCAAATTAAAAAAAGCATTAAATTTTCTGTTTTACCCTTTATTAATATATTTTATAAAAAAATTCATTGGCCAAAACATTAAAACAGTATAGATAAAACTGGAATTTTCACAAAACATTTGCATTAAAAACCTAAAACGACAACTATTATGAAACAAAATTTAAATTCTAAAACGACAACTAAACCGAAACGGATGGAGTAATTGTTAATTTTGAGCTATTTTCTCTGTTATTTTGGTAAATCCTTCATGAGATTAGGGGGGCATTTTGCCTTGTCTTCACTTTTCTAATTAATCACAAAAAAAAAACAGTTGTAAAAACGAAAAAAGTATATATGAATGATAAATTAAACCGAAATAAAGAAAGAGATTAGCCAAAATAACATGTTAATAATATTTGTCTAAACCAATCGGTATGCTTATCAGTAATTAAAATTATTTTGTGGAAGAAATCTTATTACAGTATAACGAATGATTAGAAAGGTAGAAACGTTTTAAAATAAGGAAAAAAGAGAAAAAAAAACATGCATGTACACTTTAAAAAGCTTTACTTTGTCTCTGCTTCGAGTTTTCTTTTCACCCAACTTTACTCGGTTGGTATGTTCGTTCTCTTGTTTGTCAATAAGATGAAGTTGGGTTTTTCTTCTTTACCAAAAGGTTTCGGGTTTTAGGCATGTAGTCTTCTCACTGATTCTACTATTTTTCAACGCGGTCATTTTGTTATTTAAAATGTGTTTTGAAGTTTTAACAAAAATATGTATATTTGTTGTTTATTGACCCAAAAATAAAAATAAAAAACAGAAAAAATGCATAGATTTAAAAGACCATAAATTCTGAGTAAAAATGTCAAATATAAGCATATATATATATATATGACGAAAAAAAAAAGCATATATATATATATATCGATCTTAGAATCTCAAATTCAACAATAGGCATTTAATTAGATTTAGTTAAGAATAATAAGTCTATTAGTAGAACACACAAATTAAATTAAAATGATACTTAAGACCTATAGACTATAGTCGGTGCCTCCTTAAGTCGCTTAAAGTCCAAAGCCTGCATGTAATGACGTGAATTACATATGAAGTTTACTATTTTTTTTTTTTGGTAGGATATGAAGTTTACTATTATATATATATATATATATATATATATGAAGTTTACTTACAAACAAATGATCGACAATATTAATTCTGATGAAATGTTAACGCTAACAGAGAAAATATTAAATGGCGGTATGAATATGTTTCTTCAAATGTAAGACAAAGTAGAAAAATGAAAACATATAGCTGTAAAGTAGGTGTTGTCATGGCTTAACTTATCATTGTTGTTTTCTATCATGTGACCCCCAAAAGGTCAAAATGTGCTACTACACGAAATTAAGTAGCATGCGGATCACTTCATCGCAAAGTGATTCCCCATGCATAAACTTTCATGTAGCCGATATACATCATACATATAATTAATAATATCACACACATATATATTATGTATTACGTAGAACTGCATAAAGTGCAATCGAAACTCATTCTAACAGTTTTGCTAGGTATTATATACCTAATGGCTAATTGTTTCTATTATATTGCCTAGTTAAATATGAGGTTGCCAGTGGTAAATCTTTTAGGTGGAGGTACTCGGTTCGACGCCCGTTAGAAAGGATCTCTTCTCCGAAAAAGATGAATTTAACTTGGTGTGGGTCCCGCCTCTAAAAAATGTAAGGTTTTTAGGGTTGAACTTCCAGATATTAAAAAAAAAAAAAAAAAGTATGAGGTTGACTTTACGCTAAAATTGTTTACATGTCAACTAAGGTGATGATTTTTTATTCTATTTTTATTTAACATTCAATTGATATTTACAATATTTTGGCATGGATCATCGATATACTGTTTTATATATTCCAGATACTTTGTCTTGAAATTAGACCGTATGGTATTTGTAACACATAATTTTGGTGATGACGAAAAGGTGAATGGCAAATAAAAAAATTATCAGTATTGTAATCTCCAATTTTTAACAACCCCATTTTCTCATTTTTGATCGAAATTTCGAACCAAAACAATGATCATGGCCAAGCCCTTTTTCAATGGTAGACTAATTAGTTTTTATCCTTTTAATTAAACTTTCGAACCAAAGCTAATAAGCTATGATCATATATACCATCATATCCACTGATCTCATTGGCCGAATTTTGAGAGAATTTTAAATTCAACTCAATTATATATATAATTTGTGAAAATTCTAACCTACTAGTACTAGTTAACATTCGAGAATCCGTTTTGCGATGAATTAAAAACTTAAGTATGTATCTACAGAATGCAAGTTATGTATAAAGGTGTTAATAATTTTAAATTACGTAGCTATCCTAAAAGGCAAGCTCCATAGAAAGAACCCTTGTTTGAAAAATCGCTAGACGCTAATCGGGCGGTCGGTATAACTTAGCGATTAATCGGAAAATCGGATTAAAATCGGGAAATAATCGGAAATTAGTTTTAGGGTTATTTTAATGTTTTAAAAATATATTAATCTAATATTGTTTTCAAAATTATAGTAAACACATAAAAATATATTTTAAGGCAAATTTTTATGATTTTTTGTTAAAAATTATGACTTTTATTAAAAATTTGAACATAAATTATTGTAAAACATTACAAACTTCCAATTCAAATGTTTAAATAACAAAAAAAAGTTGGTTTATACTTGCAATCAAAAAATAATCGGGATATGTAAGAATAGGCGGAAAATAATCGGATTAAGCGGAAATTAATCGGATTAGGCGGAGAGTAATTGGATGACTGGTTTTTTTAAGGGATTAGTCATTAATCGAGGCGGAGAGGGTGGACCTAGCGATTAATCGGGGAGTAATCGGGTTAAGCGGCGGGGATTTTTAGAACAGGAAGGAACCCTTATTTAAAATATTAAAAAGACCCCAACTTGATATTTAAAAAACCCAACATATCTATCTATATACACCATATCAGAACACTTGAACCACATCATCATCCATACCATCAAATCCTAAAGCACATAACAACTGAAAAAACAAACACCTCTCTATCTTCTTTGTTTGGTTTGGCAATGGATCTAGCCAAACACACAAGACTTCAAATATTGGGATGCATACTCATGGCATCACTTGCATTAACAATGGCTGATACACCCCCGGGTATAGCCAAGAACCCAAGCCACGCAACATGTAAGATCAAGAAGTACAAACATTGCTACAACTTGGAACATGTTTGTCCCAAGTTCTGCCCTGACTCTTGCCATGTCGAATGTGCTTCTTGCAAACCCATATGTGGCCCCCCTTCCCCTGGCGACGATGGTGGCGGCGATGACAGTGGTGGTGATGACGGTGGATACACTCCACCTCCAACACCTTCCGTGCCAAGCCCTACTCCACCAGTTTTACCATCGCCTCCAACTCCTACACCGTCTGTTCCAAGTCCCACTCCACCAGTTTCACCACCACCTCCTACTCCTACACCGTCCGTGCCAAGTCCCACCCCACCAGTTTCACCACCACCTCCGACTCCTACACCTTCTGTGCCAAGTCCCACACCACCAGCTCCTACTGATCCTATGCCAAATCCCCCTCCCCCAGTTTCACCACCGCCTCCAACTCCTACACCGTCTGTTCCAAGTCCTCCTGATGTTACTCCCACTCCTTATGTTCCCCCGCCATCAGACAACGAGGAAGGAGCAGGAGTCAGAAGGGCCAGATGCAAGAAGCAAGGCTCTCCATGTTACGGAGTTGAGTACACTTGCCCTGCCGATTGTCCCCGTTCTTGTCAAGTCGATTGTGTCACTTGCAAGCCTGTTTGCAGTATGTCATCTTAATCCATCGATCTCCTCCTTAAATTCCTTAATTATTCAGTTACTTAATATATGCTAAATCATGATACATTGTGAAGCAGATTGTGACAAGCCAGGATCTGTTTGCCAAGACCCACGTTTCATCGGAGGAGATGGTCTCACCTTTTACTTCCACGGCAAGAAAGACTCCAACTTCTGTCTTATTTCTGATCCTAACCTTCACATCAACGCACATTTCATCGGTAAACGTAGAGCTGGTATGGCACGTGACTTCACATGGGTCCAATCCATTGCCATACTCTTCGGCACTCACCGTTTATACGTCGGAGCCCTCAAGACTGCCACGTGGGATGATTCTGTTGACCGGATTGCCGTCTCTTTCGACGGAAATGTTATCTCACTTCCTCAGCTAGACGGTGTCATGTGGACTTCTTCACCTGGAGTATACCCTCATGTCTTTGTCAGGCGAGTCAACGCTGACACTAACAACCTCGAGGTATGCCCTAAGAAAACATTACTTTATCCCCACGGTCCCTTAAAAGGAACAAAATCAAATACAGAAACATTATCTCTTAAGTAGAATTGCATTCTTTTTATCAAATCTATTAATTCTTTCGTCGTCAAAAGTCAAAATTATCCTATTTTGATATATCGTATCAAAGATAATATCAATTTGTTTCGTATTCAAAATTATGACAAACGCAATAATACTTAGCGAAGATTGTCAAATATAATTAGGTATATCCCTAAATTTAATCACTAATATATAGTAGTCAACTAATTAATCCCTATACTTTATTCAGGTTGAAGTAGAGGGTTTGCTTAAGATCGTAGCAAGAGTGGTGCCAATAACAATGGAAGATTCAAGAGTCCATGGCTACGACGTGAAGGAAGACGACTGTCTAGCTCACCTTGACCTAGGCTTCAAGTTCCAAGACCTTAGTGACAATGTTGATGGTGTTTTGGGACAGACTTATAGGTCTAACTACGTTAGCCGAGTTAAGATCGGAGTCCAGATGCCTGTGATGGGTGGTGACAGAGAATTTCAGACCACCGGACTTTTTGCACCTGACTGTTCAGCCGCAAGGTTCACCGGTAACGGAGGCAGCAACGGTGGCCAGAACAAACTGGAGCTCCCTGAGATGAGTTGTGCCAGTGGCATAGGTGGCAAGGGAGTGGTCTGCAAGAGATAGACACTCCTGATTTTATTACTACTATATATACCATTATACAATTTGGTAAAGACTATAATACTATAACCTAATAAAATGGGTAACATGGTTGTTTTTTTTCCTATAACAATAATATCATCGAGAAAGGAAACATGTAATGAAATGATATACATGTACTTTTATTTTTCCTGAATTTATTAAAATGTGAAATTATATTAATTTTCTTCTTGTTTGCTTTACAAAATTTAGTGATATATGAGAAAATTGTAATATATATGGACAACAAATATTTTTTTTTGAAAATTGCATGTAACGTATCAAAATAAAACTAGATACGAGTCAGAGCATCAAAGCTGGTATCTCCTTATCCGTGTCAGCGTATCTCTAGCTAGTTGAGACATATTTTCTCAGGAATATAGAAAAACAAACTAAAAACTAGTAGAAAAGGTTGACGTCTTCTACAGTTCTACTTCATCAGCTGATTTTAAATTTCATTTGTTTTCTTCTAGCATGAAATTGTTTCCCTTACTTACAATTATTAGTAATTTTGGTTACACTCCAACAGAATATGCTATACAACAAAAGTAGCATGTGGATAATTTTATACACTTTATAGTGAAGTGATTCTCCAATAAAGATGGAAGGATACGTAAAAATGGATATACTCAGTCCATTTCGACGGAACCATCATCTTTCTTTGTAAAAATGGTTTAGGAAGCGCAATACTTACGTTGCTTGGTTAAATAACGTGATTTTCTTTAACTCTAAACCAAGAAAAGATTTCTTTATATTAAGGATTTGAAAATATAATTAAAATAGAAATTAGGCTTTTTAAAATGATTCGACGAAAATTAAGAGGCTTTTTCCGTTAATAGGGCAGGGACGGGGACTAATTGGTTCGTGGAGCGAGGTCTTCTTAGCCAAAGGAATTTAACCCTCATCGTCAGATTTTGCATAGTTGCTTGGTCGATGACGAGAAGAAGAAGAAGCTAGTCGTGTTAGATAATAAATACGTAAATCATTCCGACCAAATGCTAAGAAAGAAGTGGAGTTGGCCAGTTACAATATGTAATTATGTCCCAAGATCTGTAGTCGCCAGATCTGGTTACATGTCCAATAAAGATCTATGAATTGTTTTACAATTCCAAATATTAAAGTCATAACACAAAGACGTAAGCAACAAATGTATAATTTTGTGCAGTAATAATACTAAGACAAAAAAAAACAAAGCGATAAGGTAAAGCCAAAAAGACCGTGGAATTCAACATCACAACACGAAACCACAACACAATAAATGGATTCCATCATCTGATTGATTTAACATTCCCTGTTTTTTATGTACACATCTTCCTGCTTTTTATCAACTTTCTTCAATCGCTTTCAAAGTCGTCTTCATCTCCAAATGAGAACACAGATGCGTCAGCCGCCATAACCTTGAACTCACTCTCTGAGCTTGAAGAAGCATTGACCACAGCCCCAGAGGGTTTCTCTGTTGCTTCACCCTTGCTAACAGTTCCTCCTTGCACCGGCTGTGATGATCCCTTGTTTCCAGAAATAGATACTTTCTCTGTCGCTTTAGTCAGAGCAGAGGTTTCATCTGCACTCTGTTTGGCTTCTGGGGTTTGAGAAGAAGCCGATGATGTGGTTTTGGTCGGGCCAGTTGCGTCTCCTTCGTTATCAGAGAACACATCGTCTTTATCAGGATCCTCTGTTTCTTTATTGGGTCCTGGAACCGATGCAGAGCCGTCTACAGGGGAAGAATTAGCTGCTGAAGTTTCTTCCGGTGTTTTGGATGCTGTTTCAGAACTAGGGTTCGTGGGAATTGTTGCATTTATATCAGCAAGAACAACTTCAACCATAAATCCAGGCGACGGTAGCTTCCTCTGCATTGGAACAACGATATATCATTTCAAACAGGAGGATTGATGGAGAAAGAGCCCCACCTCAGATTTCACACACAAAGTCAAAGATTCAGCTATATTACCTTTTCAAACCCGTCAAGCTCACTGGTTTTTAGGATCACTCTATTTTCCATCATTGTCGTGTTTAACCAACTGAGAAGAGCATACGAAAAATAATAGTGAGAGAAGCAAAATATAAAAGCAATTTTGGTAATGTATTTTGGATAACGAGGTACTAGCATCCTAACCAGTAAAAATCTCCTTGGCGGTCATGAAAGTGGATTTTGAAGTCCCCAGCCAATTCTGTTAGACCTGGCTCTCCGGGTAAGGCAAAGACCATAACCCCTTTCTTTGGGGCACTGAACCAAAAGTCTTCAGGCTGCAAAATCATGAAAATTCCACAAAAACGTACAATGCAAATTCACAAAGGCTTTAACAAAATACTTGGTAACAATAAAGTAATAACAATGGCGTACCGAGAGATCCTTGGTCCGAGGATGCTTTTTCGTGGTAAAGAGAACACCTGCATATAATTAACAACAAGATGTTAGCTCTGCATGATACTGGCTTTATATGTTGTCATGAAGCAATGGATCAATCAACTCACCATTGTGATCTGAAATAGTGATGGATGGCCTGATCCAATAGGGACACCTATGGAGCCGGAATCCCCTTAACATACACCTAACAAAAAAAAATTGTTCGATGTCAATAATTAATTGTATGCTATATTAAGGTATACGAAGATGATGTTTACCTACGGCCTGGTTGGTTTTCCCCGTTGAAGTATGTCAAAATTCGTTCAAAGTATTTCACATATCTCTACACAATAATGATTAAACAGACTCAATAGTTAGCAGAAGAGCAAAGAATGTTTTCATGAGCGGCTTAATTATAAAAATTACAAAACTAGACATACGATTTGGCTGGGTAGCACAAGTCCTTTTCCATCCACACATCGTTTCTGGTTGTAGAAGTCCATACACTCTTCAGCAGTCGGAAAGAACTATAAAAGAAAAGGAAACATGATTGGTTCCCTGTGATGGATTGTTTAATACATACAACGTTAAAAGGAATTTCTTACCTTCAGATACAACAGAAGACTACATATCATAAGCCCTGTCCTTGCCATGCCAGCCTTACAGTGAACAACCACAACATTCTCAATGTCCTCCTTTAACCATGAATATGCACTTTGGCAGAATGAGGTGACCAAATGGATTGGCGGGCAATTATGATCATCAAATGGGAAACTGGCCACCTGGAGGCAAAATAATCAGCACAAAATAAGATGTATAAGGACATTAAAACGGACAGAAGACGAAGGGTAAATAGTTAACAACTGTGCCCCCATTATTTGAACATAATAGTTATCAACCTAGAAAAAGAAATGATGCTGTATAGAAGAAGTGGCTACATTATTTGCAACAGAGAATTAAGCCACTTCATTGCAGCAGGTTTTTATATGATCATGTCCAACGATTCAGGCAAGAAAAGAGCAAATTATCTCAAGATTCACAACTTTGTACATATGCAACAATGTAAACAATCTTTTTAAGGGATGCTGCTTTATAAGTACTTCAGAGCTAAAGAAACTTGAAATAGTGCAGTGGAAGATCTACGGAGCATATTTTACTTAATTTTGACTAAGTCATTTTTTCTTAAGGAATCCATGAGTTCGCCAAGTGCAAGGAAAAGAGGACGAAAAAAGAATAAGGAATATCATACCTTCCCTTCAAATAATGATACATCATACAACCTCTCTGAACAAAGATTGTAAACCTTGTATTTTCCCTATAAAGAAGAACAAAGCAATTATAAGAATAGCACAAGAGAAAAGCAGAACCTAAAATATAAGGATGTAGCAAACTGCAAACTACATCATATATAAGTTAATTTCCAAAAGTAAGATGGCAAAATGACGTTGTGACACGTTTAAAAATAATTAGACACATTAGTTATTTTTGACATATGAACATCGAAATGCCAATCTTATATCCCTTAAATCCAACTAATATCACAGAGGTTAAGAACCTCCATATAAGTCTACCCAGATTGATCTGTTACAAGCTTCTTTAAATTTGAGTAGAATGTTTCACTTGGCAATATGGAATTATGCAGAGCTGCTTATGATAAAGATAAATCATCACGAACTTACTGAATAAGGTGAACCAGTCTATCAGTTCAGAATTTTGTCCGAAATGATACAAAAGAGAGAAATAACTAGATGAACAATAAAACAGCATAATTGCATCACATGGCCAAGGGATTAATTTGTTTTGCTAGGAAATTAGTAGTAGTACCTTGTGTTGAGTTTCAAGAAAGTTGATAACTTCTTCCATTTGGTTACGGTAGAAACCCTACAATGATGTTTTGAACGAATATTGGTCATATTAACTTGAAACAAATCCAGGGGAAACGATTATAAGCATGCTTATTGACTCACCTCAACATATCCAAAAAAGCCAGAACTCATATCACCAGCAGGAAACCCCATTGCAATTATGTTCTCTGTTATGTACGTCAAATCCAAATCAAATCCTCCTTCCTGAACCAAAAGTAACATTTGATGTCATATGAAGAAACAAGCTAGGTCTTCATGGAAGTAATTGGGTAGCAAAACAGATGACACAAAATCGAACGAACTTAAAAAGTATTAAGTTAATTGCACCTGGTATCTTCGTTTGTTCTGTGATACAGCGTGTCGAGCCTTGACCTGTACTGCCTTGACAGCATTCTTTGATGTATCTACCAAACCTTTCGTAATTGTGCCAATGAAACTGGATTCTGTACCACTTGAAGTACCTTCTGTGGTCTCATTAGGTTGAGGAGATTTCGGAGATAAACGAATCCCTAACCCACTAGTAAACTTTGCAAATGCAGACTTTTCAGTATTTTCGACACCAGAGTCGTTTTGTGTGGAAGCAAAAGGCTGGGGAACTTTCAAGTTTTTGGCCCATGTTGATATCCCAGCGGCAGATAGTTTTGATGCAACTCCTTTAGGAGAATCATCGGTTCCAGCTTGAACAGCAGTAACAGGAGGAGGAGGCTGACCATCGGGTATTGTTCCCGAAGCAGGCAAATTGGGTGAATCAGATGACATGGTTTCTATCTTAATCCAAAAATGTGAGTTATCAAAGTTGCAAATCCCCTTTTTGCTGCAACATTCAACAAAATACATTTGAGTAAAGAGTGTTTATATATCTAAACTTCAAAATCAAGCTAAAAAATGTGGAGATTTCACATTAACTGATGATTCAAATCTGCTTCCCTAAATCATAATTTCCGTGTTCTAATTCGCCTAAAAAAGACACTACCATTATCCTGTTCGAGGATTTAATAGAAACAACAATTGATGAGCGATCAAGACGAAGCAGACCCAGAGAACCAAAAATCTCGAAACCAGATCAGGGAAAAAGGAATCACAGAATCATGACCAAATCCACAAAAAGAGCATAGAAGGTCAAGGCAAATACCTCAGAGATCGATCCCTAGAAATCGCTTCTTCGTGAAATGAAAATCAAAACCGAACGAGTAAGATAGATAGCAGCTAGGGATTAATAAATTTTCCAGAGAGATACATTTTAGATTGATGATCAAGTCACGTGGGTACTTTCGGTCAACAATTAATCCTTGCCGTTAGATCTTGATGGTTTTAGATTTGAATCCAACGTTGCACGTGATCTCTCGAATTTATTTTTATCTTTTCATAAATTCCAAGCTCTAAAATAACACTCGCTACATGCTTTAGGAGGCTAGTAGTACCTCGATCGTTATGCAAAAACAAGACGATTATGAATCGGATATAGAAAGCTTACTTGTCAAGGCATTGTAGTTAGTCTTTGTTTTGTACATTGCCTATGTTAATCACTTGTCATTGAATTAGAAAAGTTTGAATTTTGAAAGAAAAATAGCAAAAAAATAAATGGAGATTACATGTAAAGACTAAAGAGCTTATTCATGAGTCAACTCTTTTCCTCTTGCCTCGAGCTCGCTCGATTTGAACCAAACTTGGAACATAATTATAAACAGCTGATCCACATCCATCGATTGTATATACTTGTGTGGCTTTATTAGCGTCCTCCCCAACAATGTATAGATTGTCTTCGGATTTGTCTTCTTCTATCCATCTATTAGAAATCATGATGACTTTCTTCTCCTCCTCAAGAAAGAAACTTCCATCATACCAAATTTCAAGAAGAGGGCTCAAATCCAATGCCAAGACCTTGCTCCACGACACCACCATCGCTTTGGTGGTGGTCTCATTTGTCACCCATATCTCAGTCTTGCAACTTTTATCTCTCTGTAATAACACTGAAAGTTTCTCTTCTCTAACAACGGAAAGACTAGTCTCTTCAAAACAACGACTCTTGTATGGAAGAGGCACAAGTATAGATTTCTCTGTTGAATAATCATATTTGAGCAAGGATACACACGTTTTTGTTTCATCTAAAGCAAACATGTATGTTTTTCCCTTCAAAGATACGCATTGACAAGGGTTTGGCAAGGACCAGCCTGGACAGATATCATCAATAAACCTCCATGAATCAGAGTTAAACTCGAAGATTTCGAAATCATTGCTGTCACTATAAAAGCTCAAGATTTTGTAGCAGGGTTTTTTGTCTTCTTGGTAGTAGTATCCAAGAACAAAGGTGCGTCCTTTATCGCGACGATTCCCGGTTTTGATCCACCTGTTTTCACCAGTTAACGGGTTCCAAACCAAGATTGCAGATTCGTCGTCTTGGGAGGAGCATAACAACAAGCCGCCACAGTGAAAGACTCGAGAATTTTCCATTTTAGTACTAATTGGATACTTAGAATCTGAATCGACTCGCCTAATCTTACTTTCAACCTCTAAAGATGGCATAATTCCATGGAGATTGAGGCTCATCAAACAAGGTACCTTGTGGTACTTGGTCGATATGAGAGGTAGACACTGCTTTGCGGCTTTATCAAAATGCTTTCTTTCGAATCTCCGATCATCTTTGAATAAACGGTTCCATTCTTTGCAAGTAGAACGTAATCGTTTGAGATATGTCGCCGGAACGTAACAGAGTATCTCCTCTATCAAATCCTTTGGAAGCTCAGGTATCGTCATTGATCTCTGAAGAAAACGTGGCTAGCTCTCAATCTTTTTTATTTAGGGTTTTGCTTTTCACCTTCGTCAATCGTCATAACTGTTTCTCTTTTCCTATTTATAATCTGTTATGAGTTTTTGCTTTTCCTTTATTTTATTTTTATTTTTCCTCCAAATAATTCCATATGAATCGCTTCTTTTTAAAGTAAAAATACCGAACAGAGTAAATACTATTCTTTCTGGAGTTTAATTTGTGAAGCTAAACAAGTTCTCCAAGTGCTGATATAAGACTGGAGTTATATGGAAGCCCATTGGATTATGATGTAAATATTCAATTTCGTTCTTAAAGCTGTACTTATATTTTTTATGGGTGATTAAGCTAACTTTTCTCTTGGTCTTGGATCCGCAAAAAAAAAACAAATGGCTTTGGCTACTTCAGGTGTTTACAATAATACTACTTCGTAGAAATATCTGATAAATGATCAAGCAAATCCATTTGGGCCAGGGGATTACTGAAATGGCAAACAAAGACTTGGATAGATATATACTACAATGCCTTGACAAACAAGCTTCTATATCCGCCTCACAATTGTTTGATCATGCAGTTTTTGACTAACTATAGAGCACTCATGCAATTCCACACAATGAAAATGGATATTGAATATAGATTATATTATAGAGGAACTGTGGCAGCTGACATACATAAAGCAAAAAAAACAGAGCATGTGACAACAACCAAAACCATCAGCATCGCATTTCTTTCTCGACTTAGATTGTGCTGCCAAAAAGGTTCAAATACAAGATAAGATTGAAATCTTCATTAACCTTAACATGTTGTGAGGGCTTTCAAATATATACTTGACTTGACCCAATATTGAATTATGTAGTAAAATATTGAAATTAGTTCTTAATCATTTACAGGAAGATCAAGTCAAATCAAATCTCAGACAAAAAATCAAATGACGATGGGAATGATGATTTGGTCGGGTAAGAAGGCATCATTGCTACACCGCATTTCCCAAATGAATCATCGATGTTACGTTGGAGCTTAACATAACCGTTTTCTCCCCAATTCAATCCCCATGAATTACGAATGATCCAGTAATCTTCACCACTTGAGGTTCCATACCCAACCACTACCACACCATGGTCCAAATATATTCCACATGTTCCTGTAAACACACCCTGAGGAAAGAAACAAAAACACACAGAATTAGGTTTCAAGAAACCTAAATATCGAACCAAGAAGATTGAATCAAGCTTTTTTTAAGTGACAAGGGTCATTGAAAATTACGGATTTGTAAAGCTTGAAAGCTTGGCTACTGGCTTCAATGGCAACACCAACAGGTTGATGAGCAACAGCTTTCTTCAAAGACTTCTCATCGTTTTGAGCAACATACTCGTAACCATCGATCTTAACAACACGAGTGTTGTTCTTCTGTAAGATGAAACATAGATGACATGTTTTTATGAGTTGGAACATAAAAGAACACGTCAAAAGTACCAAATATGTAGGGATCAAAAACCTTATCGGCATTGCACACGCCAAGATCGGTGGCGGTATAAGGGTAATCTTGATCTGACTCAATACCACCGTTGTTAATAATGAACTCAAAAGCATAGTTCATGACACCACCTTCACATCCAGCGTTAACAAAGCCTCTGTCACAGTCAATGAGTTCTTGATCTGACAAAGATATCAATTCTCCGGTCTTGATCTGGTTTATCCCTTCCACTGCTCCAACCGCAGAAAACGCCCAACAACTTCCTATATATCGAGAAATCGCAACTTCGCAATCGTTTCAAGTTCTAAAACGTGCACACATCCAAAATCAAAAGCTAAAATCGCCGTACCACAGTTTCCTTGATCTTTGACTGGTACAACTGCACCTTTCGCTCTCCAATCGATTTCATCAGGCAAAATATCTCCTTCTTTGTACAAATATCTGTCAGCTTTCATGAAATCTTTAGGTCTCTCAATCTTCTTCCTCAAGTAAATAGCTGGAACTCATCATTTGTTAGATCTGCGAACCGGGTCAACCCGACTTCAAAAGTCTGATTCGGAAGAGAATTGTGTTCGTCTATGAACTTCAAGTTTTCTTTGAAGATCTTGCATCGTCTCTCTTTCTCTCCAAGACCATTATAGTTCTTCCGATTCTCCACGAGCCATCGCTCGTACATGAGCCGCACTTCCGCCACGTTCCGCTTCGTCTCTGTTTCTGTGACAACTCTTCCTAGAGACGAGGAGAGTATTGATACCGAGAGGATCACGAGAGCTAAGGCTACAAATCTGATTGGAGTAGCCATTGTTTTTTTTCTGTAGTTTCAGTGAGATTTGTGCAACAGTTGACGTCAAGACAAGAAGAGGCAGATGAATTTGTTGTGTTTTGAGAAATATTATTTTCTTTTGTTACATTTGTATAATCTATTCTGACCAATAACATATTTCATATGATTCTATCACGTATTTTATAAATTTCAATTTTTGTAGTCAATATTTTCATCAAACGTAAAAGATAGTGGTTCAATTATTGGAAGGTTAAGAGAACAAAGCTGTTTGATTACAATGTATCTTACAAGATGCGAATGATGATACTATGTTACCTAAAACTAAAAGAAAAAGTTTGTTGAGACTTATCGAAGAGCCGTTCAACTTCAACTGGGTCAAATTTTATTATTCAAGGAAGATGACACAATGCTATGTGAGCAAATATCAGATTACTTCTTCAACATTTACAGCAAGCAAAATCAAATCCAAGATAACACATTAAAATTAACGAGGAATCAAACTATGATCCGAACTTGAAGTGTCTAAAGAAAGAAGACTGAATCTTAATTAACGTGGGATGAAAAAACAAATCGGAGCTTCGTTCGTTTCATCTCTCCTCAAGCGCTGCTTACAAGAACGTTTGTAGACTTTGTGGTCGCAATCGCTGGTCCTCGTGTCAAGGCTTTTATGCTTAACGGACTGCTTCCCTTCTGTCCACGCCAAATTTGGAAAAACGAATCAGTCAAGTAACAAACAAAAACAGAGTCCTTAAGCCACAAGGGAGAACAAGAAACTAACCATTCTACAAGTATTGGCCTTCAAATCGCAGACGGGGTATGACTGAGGGCAGCAGCTAGAACCATCATCGCAGCAAGTGGCTGACTCATACGGACAACATCCCCAGCTATAGCATTTACCATTGTACTCATATAGACAACAACAAGTGGACTTAGCTGGACAAGTGTTAGACTTGTCACAAACAACCGGTGAAGGTGGTGGCGGTTTTGGTGGGTTTGAGCCTGATGATTTGGTAGGGTAAGAGGCCATCATTGCCACACCGCATTTCCCTGATGACTCTTTGATGTTACGTTCAAGCTTAAAATATCCGCTTTCTCCCCAGTTTGATCCCCATGAGTTACGAACAATCCAGTAGTCTTGACCACCTTCTGATCCGTATCCCACAGCTACCACACCATGGTCCAAAGATGTTCCACATGTTCCTGTAAACACACCCTGAAATAAACAACCAAAGGAATCATTTTATTGAATTGGGTTTCAAGAAACCAATCTTGGATGCAGAGAAATCAAGGTAAGGCTCATTGAAATTACAGATTTGTAAAGCTGGAAAGCTCGGCCACCAGCTTCAATGGCGACACTAATAGGTTGATTAGCAAGAGCCTTCTTTAAAGACTTCTCATCGTTTTGAGGAACATCCTCATAACCATCAATAGTAACAACACGAGAATTCTTCTGCAAGAAATAAATGAA
The DNA here is from genome assembly GCF_000004255.2 of Arabidopsis lyrata subsp. lyrata. Lineage (NCBI taxonomy): Eukaryota > Viridiplantae > Streptophyta > Magnoliopsida > Brassicales > Brassicaceae > Arabidopsis > Arabidopsis lyrata. The sequence continues at coordinate 8,379,051 of NW_003302553.1, read as the reverse complement.
AAACATAACACATAAGTATACAACATTTAAACCATAAATCAAAACTACAAAACATTATCGTTATGATCAAAGATTGTTTACCTTGTCAGAATTGCAAATGTTGTCATCAGTTGCAGTATAAGGATAATCTTCCTCTGTATCAATACCACCGTTTTCAATAATAAACTTAAAAGCATAATCCATAAGACCTCCACCACATCCACCATTGTAACTTGTGTCACAATCAACAAGTTCTTGCTCCGACAGAGATATCAACTCTCCTGTCTTTATCTGGTTTATCCCTTCAACCGCTCCAATCGCCGAAAACGCCCAACAACTTCCTGTTATATCAACCAATACCAAAAAAAATCCCTAATCAGCTCAAAATCAAAAATAGAAACGCCAAAAAACAACGATCAAAACGCAAACGCAGTTCGACATACCACAGTTTCCTTGATCTTTGACTGGATTCACAGCACCTTTAGCTCTCCAATCGATTTGATCAGGTAAAGTATCTCCAACCTTATACAAATACCTCTCTCCCTTCACCGGAACCCTAGTTCTCTCCATCTTACTTCTCAAGTAAATCGCTCGAAATTCATCGTTCGTTAGATCAGCGAACCGGGTCAACCCTACTTCAAAAGTCTGATTCGGGACGGAATTGTGCTCTTCGATGTACTTCAAGTTGTCTGTGAAGATCTCAAAGCGTGTCTCTTTCTCTCCGAGACCATTATAGTTCTTTCGATTCTCAACAAGCCACTGTTCGTACATCCGCCGTGCCTCCGCCTCGTTTCGTGTCGTATCCGCCGCTGTGACGGAGCCGAGAGACAAGGAGATTAGTAACATTGAGAAGATCAAGAGAGCTAGGGTTATGGATTTGATTGGAGTTGCCATATTTGTTCGTTTCGATTTGAGATTTTTGCAACTGTTGCGTTCCAAGTATTTATAGAGTTTGAAACTTTTGTCGTCGAGAGAGAGCGATTGCCGATTGGGATGGGTAGATGTGTTCTTCGTATTGGCTCCGACGTGTCATTATTTTATTTTATTTTCTGAAACGAAATAAAAAAATATGTCACATCACATGGGCATAGATAGTTCTATTCATATTTTGTCTATGGTTTAAATTTTGGTTACATAATTAAAAGTTAAACTGATAATTACTTCCAATAAATCTAGATAAACTTTTAAATAAATAAATAAAAATCTACATAAACTTCATTTTAGATAAAACTTTAACATTTTTGTTTTTGATATTTTATATGAAGTTTCGATTCGAAGATAAATTAAGATATGGTGAAAGAAATCGTTTTATTTTATTTTTATTACAAGTTACAAGCATGTTTCTTAGTTTGGAAAACCTAATTCTAACTTTTTACAGAGTAGTTTCTTGACGACACTAACCTTTCCCGGAAGGTACTAGGAACCCATATGTTACACGCACTATGGAAGCTATTAATAACACATACTATTATATAAATATTAAAAGTACAATATTCATATAATTATTTTTTGATGTCGTGGTCATACACGGTATTACTATTAAAATGTTTACGTAACCAATGAAATATTCCTTTTTCATTTTTTTCGATTTTTTTTTGTGTTGCTTGCATCTTAAAAACTCTTATATGATCATTTCAATTAAAAAGTAAAACGAGGATCATTACATGCAGTTAGGGGTGTCAAGTTGGTTAAACCAAACCAAACCAATCCATATCCATATGAGTTTAGTATCTAATGGATGATGAGTCAATCCAAACCATTTGCTAAATGGTTTGGATGAAACCATAACTCATTTAAATTATTGGATTAATGGATAAACTCATTTAATCCATTTAATAAATTTTCCATGATCTAAATAATTATCATACTACAATCATCATCATCATACTACTATAATCATTCATGATCATAATCATCATCATACTATTATCATCTCATCATCATCATCATCATCATCATCATCATCACCAGCTTAAAAATAAGAAACAGACATCAAGTTCTTGAATTCAAAACACAACAACTTAAGCTGCATAAACTCAGTGAAACACAAAAGATTTGTCCAAACATGGAAAAGGAAACGTGTGATCGATTCGATCAATGTATAAGAGAGACACTGGAACTTTCACTCGAATCCTAACAAACAAACTCTTAAATTTGTGAAACTCAATGAACAATGACAAACGTATAATGCAAAATATAAACAAACAGAGCACTAATTAATGAAATAGATGTTTTTCCACGATCAGCAAGCTAGAAGGCTCATGTTAAAGTGACCAGTATATATGTACATAATATATAAAAAAAACACTTGCACAAGAAGGGTTAGACAATGCAATCAACGATAGTTTAAATCAAACAAAACACTTACTCTCTGATTTTGCTTGCACGAATGAAACAATAGAAATTGATCCATCAAGCATATATTATTATAATAAGACATCATTCTCATCACAAAGTACCTTCCGGAACCTTAAGTTCGACGGTGGTGGTAGTGAAATCGAAATCGGATTCCTTAGGGAAACCACTCACGTAGTCTTTCAATGTTGGTGGTGGTGGCGCTTGCCTTTGAGAGCCTTTCCGATGGTTCACTTCGTCGGCCGGAGACTTGATCGGTAAGAGAGAAGAACGAGACCCTTATCAAAGCTTCGAAAAACCCTTTGGCGAATAGAGATAGCGAGAGATTGATGGTGGTGAGAGATCGATGGTGGTGAGAGTTGTGAGGCTGAGGAAGAGAGATCGATGATGGTGAGAAACCGGTTTAGTAAACCGGTTTAGACATTTTATTCGGTTATATTCGGTTTACATATTTGATTTAGAATGTTTAATTTCTACTGGTTTGGTTATGAGTAATCCACTAATCCACAATAATCCAAACCATTTCAATCCAATTCATTAAACTCATTAATCCATTTAATCCATTAATCTATTAAGATCCAAATTTCTCATTCATTAGATCCACGGATTGAATTGGTTTGGATTGATCCATTAATTTCAATCCATTTTGACACCTCTACATGCAGTATGTAATTCTCGTTTGTAACAAGATCATATGTCTTGTTTAACCAAATATTCATACGCAAATTCTCTTCAAACTTTTATCATTGGTTCTCTTATTAATTGCTACTATTATCTAAGAGGCAGAATGTAGTGGAAATTGGGATGAGTTTGAGGTTAGCATTCTTCATTTTATATCTCACAAGCTTTTAGAGTCTTTGGTTTATGTTTTAACTAGATTCTCATAGTAGGTGGAAACTAGAAATTATTAAGGGAGAATAACTAGAATGACCCTTATATGGGGATTAATAAGTAGAATGACTCATATCTTTTAATAATAACTAGAGTGTTTTCGTTTTTTTTAATCCCCAAAATACCCATATAAAGCTTTGTACAGAAAATCATAATAACAAAAATGCCATTAAAAAAAAATGCCAGCTAGGCAAAAGTTGCCGTTATTTACAGAAAAACCTGTCATTATTTACAGTTTGAGCCACAAGCTTTTAGAGTCTTTGGTTATGTTTTAACTAGATTCTCATAGTAGGTGGAAACTAGAAATTATTAAGGGAGAATAACTAGAATGACCCTTATATGGAGATTAATAAGTAGAATGACTCATATCTTTTAATAATAACTAGAGTGTTTTCGTTTTTTTTAATCCCCAAAATACTCATATAAAGCTTTGTACAGAAAATCATAATAACAAAAATGCCATTAAAAAAAAATGCCAGCTAGGCAAAAGTTGCCGTTATTTACAGAAAAACCTGTCATTATTTACAGTTTTGCCACTGATCTCTGCGAACTCAAATAAATATGTAGAAAAAATCTGCCACCGATTTTATAAATCTGCCACAAATTTTATAAATCTGCCACAGATTTTATAAATCTGCCACCGATTTATAAATCTGCCACAAATTTAATTGTATCGTTATCGCTGACTTGTTTTCTTGCAGATTTGTTTTTGAACCACAGATTTGTTCTACAGATTTATTTCTACCACAGATTTAGTATACAGATTTTTTCATAGGTTGCTACCGATTTATAGGCTATTACAGATTTTTTGTCTACCACAAACTTGTCTTACAAATTTTCTTTGATGACATCGCAGATTTCCTAGGTTTCGCAGATTTATTTCTACAGATTTGTTTTTCCTACAGACTTATTGTCAATCACGTTTCTGCAGACTTATTAATAGTACCTACCGACTTATATTAAGTCTGTACGTTGTTGCAGATTTGTTACTGCAAAAGATAATAACTAGACTGACTCTTAGTGATCACAGAGTTTTACCTCTTGACGGCAGATATATTATGAATCACAGATTTATTTCCCATCATCACAGATATATGTGTCGTAGTTGTCGCAGACTTAATCTAGACTTAACTACCTTTTTAGTTGTCACAGACTTATATTCTACAGACTTGTTGTTACACTTTGACCGCAGATATAGTTTTACAGACTTATTTGAAGACACCACATATTTGTTTTCTAGAATCTAAGATAGAGAAATCTGGACCGTCCGATTTAGGGTTTGACCAATCCTTAGCTTATCTTAGATTTATTTGGTCTAGATTTAAGTTATCGCAGATTTATTTGGTCCCTATTTTCATCATTGTGGTGTAGATTTAAGTTATCGCAGATTTATTTGGTCTATAGATTTATGTTGTCACAGACTTATTTGGTCCCTATTTTCATCATGCCAAGGGATTTTGCACTTCCAATACTAGAGCATGTTGCGACTAAAGTGTGTTCGCCACCTATTCCGAAACAACAACCAGGTAAGCCTAAAAAGTCAAGATTTAAATCTGTCCTTGAGAAAGCCATGGAGAATAAGAGGCCTAGGAAACAACACACGTGTACCAGTTGTAATGAAACTGGGCATAATCGTAAAACATGCAAGAAGTCATAAACTTGATGAAGTAGTCTCTGTTGTAAACTTTTGTTGTATTTTTCAAACTTGTATGAGTGTTATTGTGGAACATGTAAGACGTCTGTATTGACATGTCAAACTTTTATGTGTTATTGTAGAACATGTGTGTTGTTATGGAACTTGTTGTGTTGTTATGGAACTTATATCTCTAAGAATTCAAGTCTTACATGTTCTAATAAAAGTATGTGGTTACAATAACACTCAGGAAAAATAACTGGTTCACACCAAAAAAGTCGGTGGTAACAGCTGCAACAACTGGTTCACACCAAAAAAAATCTGTGGAAACAATAACATTCCTAAATAAGAAAACTTGCAACATCTGACTCAAAACCAAATGCAACCACGACCATATCATAAAGACACTCATTCTGAGTGATCATTGAGATAAGGGATCTTGAACTCTGCACGACGAGGCAATGGATTAGTCAATGCTATGTCTCCCGTCAGTGGAACTTCCTCAAACATCTCAGCTCCTAATCTCTCCCGCAATGCCTGAATGTTCCCATCGTTAAGTCCATCAAACTGCCATCCTACGGCTAGGCACTCTTTTTCTTCTCCCGAATCCTAGATGCATTTTTCAAAACAAATCTGTGATCAACGAATCAAAACTGTGGACATACTTAAAACAAGTCTGTGAACATATTAAAACAAATCTGTGGTTATGTCAAAACAAATCTGTGGTGATACAAACAAGTATGTGAACATATCAAAACAAATTTGTGGTCATATCTAAACAAATCTGTGGTGATACTAACAAATTTGTGTCTTAGAGAACACAAACCAGTGAAATTCATAGTCATTGAAGTTAACTCCACCAGAATCTATGTCGGTGACTAGACAGAACCCATTGAGAACCAATAAATCTGCAATCAAATCAATGCAACCAACAAACAAATCTGTAATGATAAATCTGCAATCAAAACAATACAACAAACAAACAAATCTGTGATGAGCAGCAATTAAATCTAGAAACACTAACAAAAAGATATGCAATCAAAATACAACCAACAAAACAATGCAACCAACAAAGATACTCGCAATATGATCCTGCAATAGACATTGATAGAATTGTTATTACTTAAAACATATTTGCGATGAGCAACAAATAAATCTACGAAAACGAACAAACAAGTCTGTGATGAGCAACAAATAAATCTGTGATAATTAACAAATAAGTCTGCCGTCAAGACTGACATTTCATCGAACACCTTTCATGCAATATGTTTTTCCAACTCATTTTATAAAAATATAAACCATAAATCAAAGGAAAACCTCAACGTTGCTGCTGTTGGTGACGGAATCCAACATAGATGCTGGCGGCGAAGCCTAAGAAGATGAAGTAGAAGCGGCAGAGAAGAGAGAAGCGATAGTTTCCAGCGGAAAAGGGAGAAGCGGTGGAGAGGACAAGAGAGGAGAAAGATGAAGCGACAGGTACTGGTGGACAAAGCTGGACGGAAGCGCAGCGGTCGGAGTTACGGCGAACGGAATTTAGAAGAGAGGTGGCGGCTAGGTTTTGGAGGAAGAGAGAAGTAAAGTGTCGAGAGAAAAATGTGAAAAAGAAAACATGAATTTTAGATTTTAATAATTTTTTCTTTTTAGTTTACTTTTTATTAAAAATAATTCATAATGGCATTTTTGTTAATATGTTGAAAAAAGTGGTTAGAATGTCTTTGTCAAAAAGATATGGGTTAGTCTAGTTAGAGCTCTTAGAACTAAGTCACTCTAGTTATTTTACTACAAATATGGGTCATTCTAAGTAATTTTCACAATTATTAAGCTAATAGCCTAATATATATTTTGTTGGCTAGATTGTAGTAAAAAGAAAACTAATTAAGTAAAAAAAAATTAAAATTATTATTGATACTATTTTTTTTTGTTGATATATAGTATTTTTGTCTCCAAAAGGTGTAATTCTAATCAATTTGAATAGTTCTTTTTGGATGTTGTACAAGGAAGAGAAAAGGATGGTTAGCTAAGATCATAAGTATGATCATTCATAGGCAACGTCATAAAGACTTAAACGGCCGGACAACGTGCAACAAAACTATTTTAACTCGCGTACTGAATCAATACTTTTTCTAATTAATTAAGATAAACGATGATGACTCGTCTTCATCTAATAGCCTGACGAAGACGAATAAAAGGATAACCATTGAATATGAAATAATGTTAATTATTGTTACATTTAAATCATTTATCAGTATCACCCAAAATTGATCCCTTGTCTAGGTCTGGGCATATTATCCGAATCCGAAGAACCGAACCGAACCCGACCCGAAAAATCCGATCCGAATCCGAATCCGAAGTTTTAAAATACCCGAACGGGTTCTAAACTTCACAACCCGAAAATCTGAACCCGAACCCGATCCGAACCCTAATCCAAACAAGTACCCGACCATACCCGAAATATAAGTACATAGTTAATATTTATACTTGTAAAAATTTAAGTGCCTAAATTATTTGGATGCTAAGAATTTTTGGGTGTTTTAGTTACTTTTGGCTAGATTCGGTTAAAAAATACTTGGGTTTTATAGATTTTTGAGTATTTTTCAATACTTTGCAAAGAGTCGGATACAAAATTTTTAATATTTGGATACTTCGGGTAAACCCGAATCCGAACCCGAAATATCCGATCTGAACCCGACCCGAACCCGAAATTTTAAAATACCCGAACGGGTCTTAGTTTTTTATACCCGAAAAACCCGAACCCGAAAAACCCGACCCGAACCCGATCCGAATATCCGAACGCCCAGGCCTAGCCCTTGTCTATTAAAAAGGACAACTTTTTCTATTTTGTGCTTAATCTCTTCTTTCTAATATCACCGCTACTATACATGAGAGAGAGATTTCAAAGTCCGATCTTATTCCACCATGAGCTCAATTGCAAAATATATATTTCTGACACAAATTACTTTATGTTTGGTATACTTCAAGGGGTTACCTAGACATGTCAATTAGGGCCAAAGCCCGCGGGCTACCTCGGCACAGTCCTGAAAAAGTCTTTATTAATTAGTTTAAAGATTGGGAAAAAGTCTGTCCATCTTCATTTTCTAAAGACTACTACTTGCTCAATAATTTGGGGGTTAATTATAGAACCAGATAATCTTTTAAATTTCCGGGAAGTCAAGCAAAAACTCATTGGCTTTGGTTATGTTATTATATCTTTTGTTTAACTACAGTTATTATTGATAGTATTTGTGTCTCCAAGAAAATGTAATTCTAATAAATTTGAATAGTTCTTTTAGGATGTCGAACAAGTAATGAAGAGAAATGGATAGTTAGATTAGATCATAAGTATGATCATAGGCAACGTCATAAAGACTCAAACGGCCGGACAATGTGCAACAAAATTATTGTAATATATTCACGTACTGAATCAATTGTTTATCTAATTAATTAAGATAAACGATGATGACTCGTCTTCTTCTAATAGTCGGAAGAAGACGAAAAAAAGGAAAACCACTGAATATGAAGTAGTGTTGATTATTGTTACGTTTAAATTATTTATCAGTATCCACACCTAAAATTGATCCTTATATATTTAAAAGGGAAAAATGTCATTTAAATCATCAGTTTGCCATTTTCGTTGGTTTAAATCATGAACTCTAGACCTGGTGATTTAAATTCTTAATTTTATGTTGATTTTCATTTTAATTATGAATTTTTATTGACAAAGCCAAATGAGGCATATTGCTAACTGGCTAAACGGATCAATAAGACGATGTCATCGCATAACTGCCACTTCGAAGCCATCACATAATTTTTCTTCTACACCAACATGGTTGCATCTTCCTCTTCGTCTGATTGCTCTATTTAGCCAGTTAACGATGTGTCTCAATTGGCTTAGTCAACGAGAATTCGTAATTAAATTGAAAGTCAACATAAAATTGAGGATTTAAAACATCAGATCCATATAAAATTGAGGATTTAAATCACTATATCCAGAATTAATTCTTTAAGCTAACGAAAAATGGTAAACAGATGATTTAAATGACATTTTTCTCACCTATATGTTTTGTTCTTAATTAATCTCTTTTTCTAATATCGCCACTGCTATACATGAGACAGATATTTCAAAGTCCTTTCTTATTCTACCATGAGCCCAGTTGAAATATATAGTTCTGACCCAATTACGATATTATCATGGACTAACTTGGCCACTTCTATATGGGCCAATACTTCTTTCTGATATAGCATTTGAGTATTTTCATCAAACGTTGGCATTTACATCAATTAGTTTATCTGATGTTTGACTAAAATAAATTAAAATCATGTGATTCCTTAAAATAAAAACTTTATATTTTAACTAAGGGGGTGTTATTCAGTGATGGAGTTAAAATCAATTCTTTAAAGTTTAGATTTGCTTTCTGATATTGTTTTTAAGAATCTGTTTGTGTGTATTTCAAAATCTCTGCAGTATATTTTGAATTTTGATTCTAATAATTTAATTTCCTCATGAAACTCCAGAAAGGTTTCATTTCAAATGATATAATATATAAAAAATTTACAAGTCTTTTAGTTTTGAATAACACTGTATTTTAATAAAGTATTTTAAATCTTAATTGAATAACACCAAACTTTTAAAATCTAATGAAATATAAGATCTAATAACACCAGATTTTAAAGTTAGATTTATAATCATTAGTTGAATAACACTGAATTAGTGTTGGATTCTAATTCTATTAAAATTCATCACTGAATAACACCACCTAAGAAATTATATATATATGTATATATATTTCATATGAAACATTTAGACAGTAACTGTATTGCTAGATATATTAGTAACTTGTATAGTAGTAACTAGTAACTTGTATAGTAATGAACTAGTTTTTTTTTTAGTATGATAATGAACTAGTTATCTAGAAACAAATTATATTTAATTTTTAAAATATTAAGGTACGTTTTCCTTGGACATCAAAACCATTTTATATTTAAGTAAGATCGGCTGTGTTCTAAGATTGTAGATGACTTAATTAACTATTATTTAAATCACATGTAAATGGTTTTATTCGTGAGAAAAATCGATTTTTAACCATTGATTTGTTTCCGTGATGCTCTACTGATTACATCTAATCAGAGTGATAAGATTAACGTTTATGCATGCATCGTCTTGTTTATTTCTGTCGAATATATATAGAGAGAATAAAGAATAAAAGTACAAACGAAGCAAAAGAAAACCATTGGAGAAAAGCTACACATCGAAACAAAAATAAGAAAAAAGCATCTGAACTTATCGGAGAGTGGCAGTAATTGTTAGGAATTTGGGAATCAAATCCATTTCAAATGGGAAAAAAAATATTAAAATGGTTTCGAATATTGTTTTTATTTGTTTACATGTATTGTTGTTTTCGGAATATTTTTGTTATTAATTAAAAAAAACATATAAACAGAGAGAATGAGCTGGGAAGCACGTGTGAGAGTAGAGAGAAGCACGTGTAACAACGACAGTGCAGGGTTGACTGGAGACAGTAGGGTCGTGAAGAGGCGCACTGTTTCATACACACGCGTGACGCGTGTAACTCATCCTCTCCACTGCTATACGTCGTCGTTTTGATTTCCTTACTACGGGAAAAAAAAAAAAGGGGGGACTCACAAAAATGCCCCCTTTTTAATACCCCTTTTCAAAAATACCCCCTCCCTAATAGCTTCCCTGAAATTGACTATTTTACCCTTAATGAGTAACCAAATTGACCAATTGAGGAACCAAATTGAAGAAGAGAAAACTGGGGAACGACGAACAAAAATCTCGGCGTCTCTCGTCACCTTCACAGCCGACGAACAAAAGGTGATGAGATCTTAGATCCGTCGATATCTTCATCTTAGATCCGTCGAGTTCAATCGAGTTCAATCGAGTTCAATCGACGAGGATCAATCGATTCTGTAATCAAAAATCTGTGACTCATCCCAATCTGCATCAATTAGGTTCGAATCGCTTCTGAAATCTGAACCGTTTAGATCCAAAAGTTCATCGATTTCGTCTTCAAATCTGAATTGATTAATTAAAAGCTTCGATTCTGTGTTTATCTATTTTCTCGAATTTGTCTTGCTTGAAAATTATAATTCGTGTTACCTTTAAAAACTTTCTAAAACCATTGTAAAAATTTCTTCTTCATCTTCTCACTGTATTTATGTTCTTCAGTAACTATTGTACACTATTAGTGAAATAATTTTGATTTACCGTGTTTTTTGTGAAGATTGTAAACCTTTAAAAAATATTGTAAAACCATGAAGAACTTTATAAATACCTTGTGAACTATCATAAAGATACATATGTTTAACATTATAATACATTATCTTTTTTATCAGGTCGTAATGATTGAGTTGAATTGCATATCTGGTGTTTGGAAACTGAAAAATAACAATTGTTGGGATTTTAAATTTGATGTTGAAAGAGGAGGGTCTCTTACTTTTATCAATGAGGATACGTGTTTCACTGATTTGTGTGCTGTTGTTATAGAAGATTTTGGAATTGATGTCGGTATTAATATAGTGAAACTCAGTTATTCATTACCCTCTACAAAAGACATGCCTCCTATGTATATTAGAAATGATAGGCAAGTGCAAGCATTTATGAAAAAGCTTGCGGAATTCAGAGGCGGTATTCAGCTATGTGTAACTGTTGAGAAGGTATTTTACCAACATTCAATTTTGTAAACTGGTTTAACAAATTTGTAAACAGTTTTAATTATCTTTACAGGGGAAAACAAGCAGTAATCCAATGATGGGGACAAGCAACATCTCAATTAGTAGTGAGAGCAATACAGATCCTTATTCTACATATCAAGTCATGAATGAGGTAAAACAGTAAAGAAACCTTGTAAATTAGTAAAGAAATCATTAAAATAGCTTGTAAATAAGTTAACGAAGATTCAAAATAACTTGTAAATTTGCAAAAATTATATTACAGGTACAAATGTATTCTGCAAACCCTGCTCCTATAACTTTTGTTTCAGCTCCTGCATGTCATGTCATGAATGAGGTATTTTCAATTCCCTTACAAATTCTTTGAAAATCAGTAAAAAATCTTTTTAAAAAACCTTGTAAAACCCTTTTAAAAACCCTTTTTAGTACACCTTTTAAAATAACTTGTAAATCCTTTTAAAATACCTTGTAAAACAATTCAAATCCAAATTTTTTTTGCTTTTGCAGATGGGATTTGACTCAACCATCCCGGAGAGGGTTATAACTGAAACGGAATCCTTCTCTAATATATCTGAAGGTTCAGCTCCTGTAGGTGGTTCTACTATTTCTGCATCTTCAAATACTTTGTATTGTGGAAAGTTGTTCAAGGACAAAAAGGAAATGGGAAGGCAGATGCAGTTATTTGCAATGGAGAATAACTTCGAGTTCCGGACTAAGAAATCAGACTCAACACGGTATACTCTTCGTTGCATTGATGAAAAATGTAGTTGGAGGTTACGTGCAACTAGGGTTAAGGCATCAGATAGTTTTATTATTAAAAAGTATGTTAGTGAGCACTGTTGTGATTCTTCGCTAAGGAAGGTTAATCATCGCCAAGCAACTGCTAGGACATTAGGAGAAATGGTAAGTAATCATTTTCGTGGAGAGAAGCTTGCGCTTAAACCTAAACAACTGATAGAAAAATTCAGACACGACAATGGGATTGGAGTTTCTTATTCAAAAGCGTGGAGAGCTAAAGATCATGCAATCGATGTTGCTAGGGGTACACCTGAAGATGGTTATGAGTTCTTGCCAATGTGGATGTACATGGTAAATGAGAAGAATCCTGGTTCTGCAACCTTCATTGAGGTCGATCCTGACAACAAATTTAAGTACGCATTTCTTGCCTTTGGTCCGTCAATTAGAGGGTTTAAGTTGATGAGAAAAGTGATTTGTATTGACGGTTCTCATTTGAAATCAAATTTTAAAGGGACTTTGCTTGGTGCCTCAGCACAAGATGGTGACTTTCATTTGTATCCTATTGCATTTGGCGTAGTTGATTCAGAAAATGATGCTTCGTGGGACTGGTTTATGAAGTGTTTGAAGAAAATTATCCCGGATGAACCTGATTTAGTTTTTGTGTCAGATCGTGCATCATCAATTGCCAATGCTCTTATTGTTAATTATCCACTTGCTCATCATGGGATCTGCATTTTTCATTTGGAGAAAAACCTTGAGACTGGGTTTAAGTCATCCTCAACGCTTATTCCAGTTATGAAAGATGCAGCTTATGCTTACACAAGGTTTGATTTTGAACAGTTGTTCCATGAACTGTCTCTTGCTGACAACAAGATGGCACAGTATCTGTGGGATTTGGATGTCAAAAAATGGTCACGTGCTTGTGCACCTGCCAATCGATACAACATTATGACATCAAACTTAGCTGAGTCTTTGAATTCTCTGTTGAAAGAAAGCCGTGAGTATCCAATTGTCTGTTGGTTTGATACAATTAGGTCTACTCTTACCAGATGGTCAATGAACGACATGAGAAGGGTACTCGTAATAGGCATTCAGTTACTGTGAATGTGATGAAGCAAGTAAAGACACTGTATGATTCTACTGCACGCTGGCTTGAAGTGTCACAAGTGAATCAACACGTGTTTGAAGTGAAAGGAGGTACGTTGGTTCATGTTGTGAATTTGGAAACAAGAGACTGCACGTGTTGTGTGTTCAATATCACGAAAATCCCGTGTGCTCATGCAATAGCGGCTGCAAAACATATTAATCTTAACGAATATGATTATGTTGATACCTTATACTCCAACAAAAGGTATGTCATATTCTAACTTTACAGGTATGTTACTATATAAAACAAGTTATAAAACTGTATTTTAAAATTTTTTATAACCATTAAAAACCTTGTAAATCAATTTCTTATCAAAATCATCAAAAAACCTTGTAAAATATTATAAAAACATTGTGAAACCCTTATCATGTCTTGTAAAAACTTGTTCAACCTCTAAAAACCTTGTAAGACCTAAAAAAACCTTTGAAAACTCTTACAATTTTTAAAAATTACATCTTTGTTTGACAGTTGGACGCTAGCATATTCAGAGAGTATATATCCCGTTGGTGATAGGACACAATGGGAGGTTCCAGCCGATGTTGCTGCTTTTGTTTGTCGACCACCATCTTCTCGTGTTCCTAGTGGCAGGCCTAAGAAAAAGAGAATACCTAGTGGATGGGAGTATGGAAAATCTGCAACAAATTACAAATGTCGTCGGTGTGGTCAAAATGGACACAACAAAAGTAGTTGTGTGGCTCCAATATAGTTTTTACTTTATTTTATTACATAACATATTAAGTATTTTGTGACTTTTTTAAAAAATATTATTGAAAAACTTTCATAACTTGTTATAAAACCTTTTTTACGTTTATTCTTGGAGAAAGGTGTTACTACGTTTTCAAAAAGTTGTTACACTTGTAAGATCTATATAAAATCTTTTTAAAACCCTTGTAAAACCCTTTAAAACACTTTAAAAAACCTTGTAAAACCTTATAAAACTCTTGTAAAAACCTTTTAACCTACAAAAAGCCTTGTAAAACACTTTAAAAACACTTTTTAACCTCTTTTAAAACCATCATAAAACCCTTGTAAAAACGTATTAACCTATAAAAACCTTTGTAAAACCCTTATAAAACCCTTTAAAAAACTTTAAAAACCATTGTAAAATCCTTAAAACCTCCTTATAGAAATAACATCTTAAATCTTTTAAAGCCTTGTAAAACCCTTATAAAACACTTGTATTAACCTATAAAAACTCTTGTAAAAACCTTTTAACCTACATAAACCCTTGTAAAACCCTTTAAAAATCTTTAAAAAACCTTGTAAAACCTTATAAAACTCTTGTAAAAACCTTTTAACCTACAAAAAGCCTTGTAAAACACTTTAAAAACCATTGTAAAAACCTTAAAACCTCCTTATAGAAATAACATCATAAATCTTTTAAAGCCTTTGAAAACCCTTATAAAACACTTGTATTAACCTATAAAAACTCTTGTAAAAACCTTTTAACCTACAAAAACCCTTGTAAAACCCTTTAAAAAACTTTAAAAAACCTTGTAAAACCTTATAAAACTCTTGTAAAAACCTTTTAACCTACAAAAGCCTTGTAAAACACTTTAAAAACACTTGTTAATCTCTATTAAAACCATCATAAAACCCTTGTAAAAACGTATTAAATCTATAAAAACCCTTGTAAAACCCTTTAAAAAACTTTAAAAACCATTGTAAAAACCTTAAAACCTTCTTATAGAAATAACATCATAAATCTTTTAAAGCCTTGTAAAACCCTTATAAAACACTTGTATTAACCTATAAAAACTCTTGTAAAAACCTTTTAACCTACAAAAACCCTTGTAAAACCCTATAAAACACTTTAAAACCTCTTGTAAAACCCTTATAAAAATCTTGTAAAAACGTATTAACCTATAAAAACCCTTGTAAAACCCTTTATAACACTTTGAAACAAGCTGGATATAAATTGCAATAGTTAACAATATTCTTCATCTAATAAACTGTTCCATAAACACATTCGTTATCACTGTTTTACAAAATAACATACTGGTTTAAAAAGATAACTACAATAAGAAAGGAACTTATGTTAACTACATTCTTTCACACTTGCTTTTTCATTGACTTTAAGAAAGGAACCTGGTGTAAAGAGAAAGGCTTCTGTCAAAATTACCATACCTAGACTCAGTTTCTCTTCAGCATCCAGCGGATGCAGCTGATTTGGTTCAAACAAACGTTTTTGGAGTTGTTCCAGCGTAAAATGCTCTTTCTGAGTCCAGAAATATGGAGCTTTTGATGGAGCTTTGCCTGTTCGAAGTATTTCACTATCAATCAGGTCACACTGAACACCTGTAAGTGAATACAAATTTGATATTAGAGTTTTATAAAAACTTGTAAAACACATTGTTAAATGTTTTTAAATACATTGTAAAACTTTTAAAACACATTGTAAATTGATTAAAAACTTACAAAACAAAACTAATTTAGATATACCTGTGGTAAGCAAGAATTCTCTCTCTGAGAATCGCATTGGCTGGGAGTCAAATGTGAACC
Organism: Arabidopsis lyrata subsp. lyrata; assembly: GCF_000004255.2. Classification (NCBI taxonomy): domain Eukaryota; kingdom Viridiplantae; phylum Streptophyta; class Magnoliopsida; order Brassicales; family Brassicaceae; genus Arabidopsis; species Arabidopsis lyrata. The sequence goes on along the minus strand of NW_003302553.1, from coordinate 8,363,116 downwards.
AGAGATTCTTCTCCTTTAAAAGCAACCTTCGCTGCATCAAGAAGTGGAAAATCTTCCCCGAAAAATTAACTCCACTTCTTTTTGCTAGTTCAATAATAGGACCAAGGAAAGAGGCTTTAATTAGATTAAACTGTTCCTCCCCTAGTGCGAGCTCAACTTTTTTGACCAAATGCGTTTCGAAATGTTGAATAACAACAGCTCCAATGTTTGGTTCAAACCCGGGATTATATATACGGGGCGGTAGGTTAAGCACATCCAATGAGTCATTGTTAGACATCTGCGTAAAAACCAAGCATAAAAACCATATCAAGAATGTAAAACATTTAAAACGGTTGTAAAATACAGAAAAGGAATAATTCAGCATTTAAGACCTTTTTAAACGGTTGTAAATTACAGCAAATGAATAATTCAGCATTAATAACGAACCTTTAAAAAATGTTGTAAAATCCACAGTTAACGATTATAAAATCAAGAAATGGAATAAATCAGAGAGGATATACCCTAAATCAAGCATTAAGAAGCATTTACAAGTTAAGAACGAACCTTTAAAAATGTTGTAAAATCTACAGTTCAAAATCAAGCAGTCAAATCAAGCGTTATCAGTCAATAATGAGATAAAAAAAGCTTCAAGAAGACCAAACTTTCACAGAAACACAGAATCTAAACCACAGAATCAAACCACAGAATCTAACTTCCAAAAGACAAACCTTTCAAAAAAGCTTCTAAAACATAGTGAGGAATCTAACCTGGAATCGATGTAGGACAGATCGAAATAAAACACAGACGGAGACGGAGACGCTGAGAAATCAAAATCGAACAAAAAGATGTTAACGCCGATCGAAATCGAACAGATCAAATCGAAAACGAACAACGAGATTTTACCACCGATAGAAAGCGAAATCGAAAGGAGACGCCGATTTGATATGGAATCGAGATAACGGAATCGAGATCGGAAAATCGTCGCCGATCGAAATGAGAGAAAGAGAGAGAATGGTTGAGAGAACCGTGCAGATCTTAGGTTATGAAAGCAAGGGTACTTTGGTCATATTTGAATTAATTAAGGGGTATTTTTAAAAATGGCAAGCAAAAAGGGGCAATGTTAAAAAAGGGTGTGTGAAACAGGGCATTATTAAGTAGGGGATCATTTTTAGTGATAATGGACCTTCTTATTTTTGTTATTTTTATTTGCTAATCCAGAATTGACATTGTGATCGGTTACTTGGTACTTGGTAGCATGTAAAACGTTAAAGTTGTCTTTTATCCACGAAATATAATATGAAAAACTATATTTTTTTTTTTTGAGCAAATGAAAAACCCTATCTTTCTAATTAAAAAGTGTATTAAAATTCTTGTGGTTACTAAATTCTTCACTAAGATAGAGGATACGTGTCGAGCAAATGAACAAATTTTCCATGACTTTACCTGGAAATTGGAATATAAGATTTCATAATCAAGCATATATACCTAATTGATTCTCATAACACTACAGCTACGTGTGTGAGTATGTATATAATATTATGTTTGTGTGAACTTACTACTACCTGGACGTATGTAGCAAGGGCTAAAAGACAAAATCATCGTAATATTCATATGTAATGTAGAAGTGGAAAAATCACGATTTGCAATGAGTTATCAAAATAATATATAAGGGATAATGGACTAAACCGCTCTTCTTAAATCGATGAAAATGTAATAACTTTGGTTTCAGAACCGGTTTAGCGTTCAAAACAAAGTAAAAGACAAAAGAAGAAAAAGAGAGGAAGAAGAAAACAAAAACGAGGTAGGAGAGGACGAAGCTGGACCAGCTTTGAAACACTCCTGTCTTCATTCTTTGACCTTTGACTCGCTCCATTACCACATGCATGACGATGACAATTATCTTGATCAATATCTATCTATACATCCGTTTTGGACAAACTAGGAACTAATAATGTCACGACATTTGGTATCAAGTAATATAATAACAACATGTTTTATTAAATAGACTGCCATATCGTCATTGTTCTTTTTTTTTCTTGTCATCAATATAATTATAATTTTAAGTAGCCTTAATTAGTTTGTGATCACGCCCACTCTATTTATTTTTATTTTTAATTATAGTCTTTCGATTATAACAAAAATTCCAGCATTATAACTAAATGCAACGTACTAATTATAATACAGTTAACAGTTCCAGCATTACTAAATGCAACGTACTAACTTTTCATACTTCAAACCAATGATACACTTTTTTAGTGTTTGTTTGCGGTAAGAGATTCTATGTTTCACCGGGAGAGGACTAGACAAAGGCATTAGACAAAGAACAGAATGTAAAAAAATACACATTAAAAAGCTTCTTAGTTGTTCCCATGAGGACAATGCAATGGACAGGAAGATTCTGCCCTTTTGATGTTTGCAAATAAATAAAAAAGTAAATTAAAAGTAGAAAAGGGATCGGAAATATTAATTAAGGTCCAAGTCCACCTCCCGAATTTATTTTGATTTCGATGTATTTGTCGAGGAATATTTGTCTTCCTTCGATAATTTTGTTAAAGATGACAGAACCCTTCATTGGTCTAAAAAAAATGAAGATAACAAGGCCAACAAATGCATATAAATTATACAATTAAACTCAAAATATTTACACATTTCTTTCGGTATCTAGACATTAGTGTTGTGTGAAGCAATATATTGTTTTAGAATGGAGGTTTAAAATGTGATTATATTAGCTAGTTCTTTCAAATTCATAGCAGTGACTTTTTTCCACCACAACTTTTGTCAAAAGTCCAGAAAAAGTTATCGTTGAAGTTTCGATCCTACTTAAAGCCAACACATAAACTTATCTTAAATTTCACTACTTTGAATGCTGGTATTTCTTAAACAAAATAATTGAGTGAAGTCTAAATCTTCAAGCGCCATATCAAAATCGATCTAGGGTTTCGACTTTCGAGTCTTGACTACTAAGTAAAATATATAGTCATTGACTTATTGATCAATGCTTTAGAGGAAACGAGCTAAAAGTTACTGACTAGTAAGTAACTAGTTTTTGACTCATATGAATAAGAGACTATAGACCAGCTACTCGATGACAACTTTTGTCCCTAGTTTTGTAGTATTATGTGTAATTATGGCCTTGAACTTGTAAAAATAGAGCTCTACTATGAAAAAAAAAACAATGGAACACAGATAAATAGGAAACATATATTAATTCTTTCTTTCAAATTGTTAGATGTTTTGAATTTTTCTCTTTTTCGTAAAGTGAGGTGTTTTCTACTTTCTATTTATAATTTTATTTTTATCCCATCCATTTTTACTTAAATACCAATTGATTGAAACAGAAATATTTTTCTATATGTGAAAATTCAAAAATACTATTATTAAAGAAAGATAGAATAAACAATTTGGAGAAATGTAAACTCTCAAAGAATCCTAAGTAAGTAAACGAAAATAAGCAAGTGTAAAACTAAAGCGATAGAAAATGAAAGCATTGAAAGATGCGTGCAAAAAGAAGTGGTATTCAAAGCATACGTGAAACAAAACGAGTCAAAGTTTTTGCCGTAAAAGAAAAAACAGTCAAGCATTAAGATTTGGTTGTATTATTATGGGTGATTATCACGGGCTTTGATGTTAACACAAGTAAGTGGAACTTGTCTCGTAGGTCCCAACTTCGTTCCTAGTCTTTCGCAATTCACTGATTTAGTTTGACCAAATTCTATTATTTATAGCAAACAAAATCTACATCACACATTATATCTAGATCTTGTTTTTGATATATATACATTAATACATAGACAACACAACAATGGCTTTGGTGGTTGTGTGTAGTGATTAAAAGCGATTGTAACTTGAAGCTTGCGATTGAAAAAAAGTTTGAATGTCATGATTATTCATTATTGTTGATTTGTAGATATATGGAACGCTGATTCGTTAAGCTTTCAATTTATGGGGAAAATCAGGAAACTAATTTTTTTTACTTCAAATAAAATGTTAGTATACAATTTTTTTCAATGATATACACATGTGTCTACGTAGTGAGCTGAACTTTGTTCTCAAACATGTATTTTTTTAAAAATTAAATAACAGCTTATATTACTAAAACAAGTCAGAAATCTAAACCGATGGTACAAAGTTTACATAATTCATATTTTGCTGATATAGTTACGTACTTAATCGACATGTTCGAACATGTTGTGTAGGAAAAAAATAAATGCTGTTGTAGACATTTTTTGTTGTTCTTGTTTCATATAAACATTTTCAAAATTAGACTCATTTAAACAGTCAAATAAACTTTCAAAATTTCCCAAATAATTAGTCTTCTTTTCTACGTAAGAAATGACGAAAAATGAATATTGTTTTTGTTTGCCGTGATAGAAAATCAACCATGTTTCGTTTATTATGTAGAGTTTTTACAAATCAATATATTTGAGCGTTATATTAATAGAACACAATTGTAAGACTATGATAAAGAGATGATGTATAATTGTATATCACTAGATTTTAATCCGCGCTACACCGCGGGGTTATACTTTAAACAAAAGTTTGAAAATTATCTATAGATATAACCTATTGTTTTGTTTGGTTAAATATACTTACATATGTATATATTATATATATTACCCCGCGATACTTCGAGTCGATTTTTTATAACAATAATTTTTAAAGTTTAAGTTGTATTTTTTTGTTAATATTATTTATTTTATTTAGTGTTTAAGATTATATAACTGTATTTGATTGTTAATCCTAGGATTTCACCCGTAGTATACCGTCCCGTATTAATATCGACCCAAACCCGTCCCACCATATAACCCGTCCCATGAAATTAAACATCATTTTGTTATATTTCTTTTTAATAATATTTTTATTTAAAAACATATACAATTCGAGTCAATTTATAAGTTTGCTTTAAAAAACATATAGTTGTAATGTTTTTATTATAATAAAGTAATAATATATAGATGTTGCTTACTATAGTTATAATCAAAACCAACTAAAAATCTAAGTTTAGTGTTGATTATGAATCATAGTTACGACCAAAAAAAAATTAATCAAATACAATTAGTGTAAATTAACTAATTAAGAAAACAAACAGAAATATAACAAAACTTGCTTTAAAATCGTTAACAAAAAAAGGAAACATCATATTTAAGCAAGATCTTTGGAGCCAAAATCTTTTTTTCATATCTTTTATTTAATTTTCCAAATCTTAAGAATTAAATCCAGTGGCATTCCATTATAAATAGTAGTGAAAGCCAAGATTTATTTCATAATTGTATTCAAAAATGTATATATGGATTCATATAAATCTTAAGCTTCACTTCAAAGATGCGACTTTTTCCCCCAAAACATATTTACGTAGATGGCATCTCATGATGTCATCACTTAATTAAAAACTAACATCAAGAATTTTAACATAATTATTAAATTAAAAAATCCAGCAGGTAACAAAGTTATAAATGGCACACGTGTGGGCTCATACCCCAGATAAGTGTCTCGTTCCTCATATTCACTCTCACAACAAACAATCTCACCTTTCTCCTTCTTCTTCTCTCTCTGTTTCTGAATTTTTCTTAATGCCTAGAAATTTACAACCATTGGATCTTGGAATCCAAATACCATACCATTTCAGATGTCCAATCTCACTCGAACTTATGCAAGACCCTGTCACCGTCTGCACCGGCCAAACCTACGACCGAGCCAGCATCGAGTCATGGGTCTCCATCGGCAACAACACTACATGTCCAGTCACACGAGCTCCTCTCTCCGACTTCACACTCATCCCCAACCACACTCTCCGTCGTCTCATCCAAGAATGGTGCGTCGCTAACCGCTCCAATGGCGTCGAACGTATCCCTACTCCTAAACAACCGGCTGATCCAACCTCTGTTCGAGCTCTTCTCAGTCAAGCCTCCGCTATAACGGGAACTCACGTCTCTGTTCGTTCACGCGCCGCCGCTCTCCGCCGTTTACGTGGATTCGCTCGTGATTCTGATAAGAACCGCGTTTTGATCGCAGCTCATAACGCTACAGAGGTTTTGATTAGGATTCTGTTCTCTGAAACGACGTCGTCGGAGTTAGTCTCTGAGTCGTTAGCTCTTCTTGTTATGTTACCGATAACGGAACCGAATCAGTGCGTTTCGATATCTTCGGATCCGGGTCGGGTTGAGTTTTTGACCCGGTTGTTATTCGATTCTTCGATCGACACACGCGTTAACGCCGCCGCGTTGATCGAGATTGTATCGACGGGAACCAAATCGGCGGATCTGAAAGGAATGTTTTCGATTTCGAATTCTGAATCTGTATTCGAAGGAGTTCTCGATCTTCTGAGGAATCCGATTTCGTCACGACGAGCTCTCAAAATCGGAATCAAAACTCTGTTCGCGCTCTGTTTAGTGAAATCCACGCGACACATCGCGATCACCGCCGGTGCGCCGGAGATTCTAATCGACAGACTCGCGGCGGATTTCGACAGGTGCGACACGGAGCGAGCCTTAGCGACGGTGGAGCTTCTCTGCCGATCGCCGGAAGGATGCGCGGCGTTTGGTGAGCACGCTTTAACGGTGCCGTTGCTAGTGAAAACAATATTAAGAGTTTCGGATCGCTCGACGGAGTACGCGGCGGGGGCGTTGTTAGCGCTTTGTACGGCGGAGGAAAGGTGGAGGGAGGAAGCGGCGGCGGCGGGAGTGGTGGTACAGTTGTTGTTGATGGTGCAGAGTGAGTGTACGGAGAGAGCGAAGAAGAAAGCGCAGAAGTTACTGAAGCTTCTGAGAGATTCATGGCCTGACTACAATTCCTTCGCTAACTCCGATGACTTTGGTTGCAGCAGCCAAGTGGTCCCTTTTTAATTTTATTTTTTTTAAATTGGTTTTCACAGTAATTATTAAATTTATAATGTTTTTTTTTTTTTTTCTAATTAGAAGGAAAAATGGTCATTTTTGTGTGTATATGATGCGAAGATGTGAAGAAGAAAGATAATTTACAGAAACTTTTTGATGACCATGAATTAGTTTTTTTTTTTTTTTGTGTTTATATATTGATATTTTTTTGGTATGTGACTAATTTATCTTGTTATTGATTGGCGTTTTGAGTTGGGAAAAGTTGTTAAAGAAGCAAATGGAAGATATGCTTGAAGGCTTTAAAGTCTTAAAGTTTTTCTTTTTTTTTTTTAGTCTAAAGGTAAGTCAACTTTTTTTTGCATTAACTGAAAAAATAAATTAAAAAATAATTTTGGCAATTTCAGGTATGGATCGATCTCTTGAGTGCCATACGTTTGTAATGAGCAGTGCCGGCCCGATCAATTTGGGTGTCCTAAGCAAAATTAAAGCCCATAAATTTTTTTTTTAAAAATTAGATTTTTACCCTTAAAAAAATGTTGTAGTTGTCTCTAAAAACCCACAATATTTTTAAAAAGCCCTACAAAAATTATTGTATATAAGAAAACTTAACAAATTTTTAGGTAAAAAGGCCCTCAAAATTTTGAGACCCTAATCGGTGGCTTCACTGGCTTGCCTTCTCCGTCGGGCCTGGTAATGAGCGTCATTATGGTATTTTGTACTTTGTGAAGACCTCTTGTTAATTTATCTTCTTTAGTGTTTTGTTTTTAAAAGCATTTTTTCCTTGATGAAAGATGTTATTATAGCATTTGTTAACATTTCGATTACTATCTATTTTATGGACCCAAAAAGTACTTTAATGGTTGAATTGAAAAAAGATCATTGATCGGCTACATGGTCAAACTCACAAAGATTCAATGCAGTTTTGACAAAACATACGCTGCTTGCAAACAAACTGGGCCTAGACTTGGGCCGTGACTGAATATCTGCAACCTAGTTACTAGTTAGTGTTGATGTCCTTTGATGATAGTTTGGATTCAAATATGATAGTGACAGTGTGTGTATGAAGATTTAAAAAAGAAGATAAAAGTGATCAAAATAAAGACGAACCTAATAGGATTTTTTTCTCTTTTACATTCACAATTTTGATGATATATACCCTATGTTGGATATTAAACCAAATTATCTTAACACAACTAAAAACACAGTTTGGATTTGGTATACACTTTTCAGGTTCACGTGGATTGAACACATTTCCTTTTATTTTATTAGATCAAATAAAAGAGTCTAAAACTCATCACACCTCATAGAGTAGACACAAACATACCCACAAGCAGTTTTCACTATTCACCCAATACACACAAACAAAAGCCCTTGTTAAAACCCCTTTTAGTTCATCACATAGTCAAGGCAAGACATTTCTTGCTGCTCACTCTTTTCCTCCTGAACAACAGTTTTTTCAAGAACCCTAATCCTTGCTTCTTTCTCTGTACCATCTCCATCTTCTCACCTCTCGCCTTCACTGGTTCGTACACGATCAAAGCATTGTAATGGTTACCATCATCATCATGAGAAACTCGGTTATTATCATCCTCTGCTTTGTATGATGAATCTTTTGCCGTTGAGTCTTCTATATTTTCCCGGAGAGAAGATCTTTTGTGTAGAAATTTCATGGTGCTGCTTGTTTCTGTTGTAGATAACGCTCGTAGTTGCTTCCGTAAATTGGTAATCGTCTCTTGACACTCTGATAACTTCACAGAAGCTGTTGCTATATCCCATCCCTGCAAACAAAAACTCCATCATCAACAACAAACACACATGAACTCCAGATTTTGATATCTTATTCTGTAAATTCTGAATCTTTCCACTCACGTTTTTGTTTCTCTGCGTCGGTTTCTTCGTTTCAACACTGCAAAAACACAAAGAAAAGTGTTGAATCTTCGGTAACAAACAGAAGAAATGTTGAGGCTTTAGATGTGATTATTGTTTTAGTTACCTTTCTAGCTGAAGCTGAAGCTCTATGCAAGTTCCTTCGAGTTCTTCACAACAGCTCTTTCTGTAATCAAGTTCTACTTCAAGAGAAGACAACTTCTTCTGTGTCTCGTTGAGCTTAGCTCTTATTATGTTCAGATTTGTATCAAGATCTCCCTTCATCGATTTCTCCGTTTCCATCTCTGCCTCTACCGCTTCCTTACTCTCTCTCAACGTTTTGATCTCTGCTTCTAAGTTTCTGATCTTCTCCTCTGATTCCTCAAGCTTATTTCTCAGTTCTTGCTTCTCATCACATTCAATCTTCTCCACCTTATCTGCTTTTGTTAGACCCAAATGTCTCTTGATCTCATCCTTAGTCATAGGACCCGATTCACTAGGAGATTTCCATGTGATGCAGAGAGGATCTTCTTCACCTTTCTTTCTTGCTGCATTATCATTTTCATCCATACATCCTAAAGCAATCTTGATGTCTTGTAAGAGTTCTTTAACACCGCGTTTCGATATCCTCTCTTGCTTCGTTATAGCGCTCAAAACAACTTGAATCCAATCAAAAGATCCTTCCTTTTCATCATCCACTCTTGGATCCTTCTCAGTACACACAATGGCTAACTTCTCCATCTCATTAAAATCATCCATCAGTAGTTTCATCTCCTTCGAACCACAAGGGCTAATCACACTACTTTCGCTTCTAATGTCGAAACTCGAAGCCTCTAACGGTTTCTGCCCGCGGCTAAGATCTTTGATCTCCATGTTTTTCTTCATAATTATGTCCATTAGATTCTTGTTCTCTGCCCTAACATTCCCAATCTGCTCCATCAACAGATCATACTTAAGCTTCCGGCTTTGAACTTCATCTCTCATCATCAAATCGCTCTTGTTCGCGTTTCTTCTTCTCATCTCCATCTTCTTTTCTTCACCTTCATTCCTCATCGATATAGACTTCTCCGGAAACTTCTTCCGAAACAGAAGTCTTAACCTTTGGCATTCAGCTTCAAGCTCAACAATCTTGTTCACATTCCTAAGTTGCTGTTTATGCGTTAGCTCCATAGACCTACGAGTATGCTCTGTTTCCTCTGTTTTTACCTCAAGATCCTTCTCAAGAACATTATACTCATATCTCAAGAATGCGTTTTCTTTCTCCGTTGAATCTAATCTAGTCATCAACGCTTCAAATTCTGATTCCACCTGAAATTTACGCTCTTGTAGGCTTACCGCAAGCTCTTCTTTCGCCACAAGAGACTTCTTAAGCTGAGAGTTCTCCACAGCTAAAGTTTGAAACTTTGTCTTCATCTCAATTAGATCATCACCTGAAGATTCTTCTTGTCTCTTTTTCATAGTTTCAGTTGACCTGATATTGTTGTTATCAAGTCTCTTTGCCTCATGATCTCTCCCAAGAAGCTCGATTCGCTGCAGAAGCCTGTCGGATACACCACAAAAAGGCGATGACTCTCTATTCCCCAAACCAGTTTCAAGACCCATTTCTTCATCTTCAAGGAAAATCTCATCTACTACACTTTTGTCGCCATAAAGATTCACACGAGCATCTTTCTTAGGAGAGTTAAAGGCTACAGTGTCTAGCTTCTCACTTAGACTTTTTCGAGCTCTATCGGGTCTAACTCCATTTACTGGAGCAACCATACGTGCCTAAAGACCAATACCAAATAAAAAAAAAGATCATCATTTAAAAGACTTGTACTAAGCCGTAGAAGTTCACAAGCAATACATAGACACAACAGAAGCTGATAACGATCATGGTTTACCTAAAAAACATTGAACATTTAAAGCAAAGTTTGACTATTTCTGCAAAATTTTCGTTACCTGTACTCTGCTTCTTCTAGAAGAAGCTTGGAGTGTTTCTGCTGCAGATTCTATCTTTTTCTTCGACCGCCACTGATTTGTTTCCATTGATTCTGTAAGATGTCTTCTGCAACACATTTTAAAAGGAGATAGAGCATAAATAAAACATCGAACTTTATATTTGAGAAAGAATAAACACCAGAATATATATAAAATGTTGAATGAAGGTTGGGATGCAAGAATCTTACATAAGTCTTATGTAGTTCCAAGCTTGAACAAGTGTCTGAGTAATCTCTGCAACAAAAGAAGTATTTAACAAAACCAACAAAAGAGAACAAGAAGAGGAAAACTTAAGAAGAGAGATGAATCTTTGCAAGTAAATAAGGTAGAGAGAGGCATCAAGTGACTATGTGACACTGATATTAAATGTTTACGTTTCAACTCTTAAATAAAACATTAAGTAACTAGAGGTGTTAACAAAGTGTTCTGCATAATACACAGTTTTTAATTTTTATGGAGAAACTGCTTTAAATCTGCCCGTGAATGACAGGGAGAAAAACAATTAAAAAGAGTATTTGCAAATTAATTAAGACGTTAAATGATGTCCACAAGACATTTAGTGCTACCTAATGACAATGACATTTGCTTGTTGCTTCTTTCTTTGTTAATTTACTTTTGCCATCTCTTCTTTTCTTGGTTTCCTTTTTGCTTTCGTATCATTTCTCATAGTTTTCAAACAAGTGAATTATTTATGACTTGACGAAAATTCCACAAAATGAAAATCTATTTTACCAATGTTTTAGTTTATAATAGAAACAAAACAAACAATTCCAACGTTGTCTGATAACTGATCAACCAGATATGAAAGAGTTGACCTACATATATGGAAAATATTAGGTCTAGATATTGATTCTACCTACTTTCATTATTTGTGAGAAAACAAATATTAAAACTAATCATGGTTAGACAATCCACTAAATCACTAAACAAGACAAGTATTATTACTATCTTTCACTTTTCTTAACTTTTATTTGTTTTGGGGAGGGCCATAGGATTCCCAAGTGCTCTCCAGTTTCTCCACCGACAGTTTTTAGTTTTTTTACTACGACTCTACCTACAACAGCTCTTTAATTATCCATCATGTCATGTTGAAAAGAATACAAAAACAATAGTAGCAAAAAATGAAAAGTTCATAAAAAAATGGAGAAGTGGGGAAATAGTAAAGGAGACGTTACGAAAAATATTAATTTGAGGGCCCATATAGTTAGTATCTGTGGTTTCTATATAAAGAATAAAGCTACGATTATAAAACTATCACGAAATTATCATCAAAGATATAATATGTATAGGCAATATGATTTAATCACTTTAAGCCGTTAGTATGAAATATTTATTAATTGTTTTGTAGGGAAAGAAACCAAAAAGATCTCTTGGCATTATGGTCCCTTTGTTAAATGGATTTATTCTGCATTATTCGTAGTTTAAAGATAAATATTAAAAAAATTGATGATATAATTCCATGATTTTTTTTGCATGCGATGAATAAAGTACCTTATGCATAAGCATTCGTAATTACTTAAAAACTACATATGTATATCATCAACGGATTATAAAGAAAAAAATGTAATAATTGTTATTCTGAAAATCATCACCACTAAACCGATTAAATTTGAGCATCCAAAAACTCACTGTAGCACCGTACCAATTTTGGTTTACCGTATAAGAAAATTGATAAATCGATTAAGTGGTTAACCAATCAGTTTAACATCCGATTAATCAACTTGACGTTCACTTCTATTAATAAGGCACTTTGATTTAGATAATTAAACTTTAATCCAAAAACAAAACAAAAATCAACAACAAACACTTGAGGCCAATTTTCGGATACGCCAAATTCCTTCTAGAAAGTTACTGCAATATTGTATCTAAATCTCTTCCGATTTGTTAGGAAATTATAAGGCAAACAAAATACGAAACCTATCCATATATTAACCAAAAAATTAGAAGCCAAAGTAAACAAATTAAGAATATGATGCTATTAGTGAGCCAAGCCACTATTTTTTATGTAATCAAAGATTACAACAAAAGCGAAATTCTAAGCTAATAGCGAATCAAAGAATTGCTAATGAAATCAAATAAAGAGTGTTTCTACTCTTCAAAATTTCCGACCAAAGCTTTATCACTTTTGATCATCAAAAGACAAGACAAATGGAACCAGGCTAGAAAACTCAGCTCTCTACTGGCTTTGACGACTTTTGACCCACCGGTAAATCATCGATCCAGTCTCCATAGATTCGGTTAATCTTCTTAGAGTCGCTCCACTTGAGCAGACACTTCTTTCGCCGCCCTTCTTCGTTCAGACCAGAAGAATCTGCTGTTACTTGTGTAGTTGGTTTCATCGCAAATGCTTCATTCGCAGGTACCACGGTTTGTTTACTCACAGACGCGGTAGCGTTCACAGCTTCTCCATCAACCCTTCCAACAGAGTTATGCAACTCTGCAATTTCGTAAGCAACAACCAAATCAGAAACACAAGTTCACACAAAATCCACAAATGTCGGTCAAAAGAAGAGAATTCAGAGATAGTATCAATTCACACGACTTGCAAAAGTATACAAAGATACTATAACCAAACACAAGATCACACACAATCCACAAATATCGGCCAAAAGGATAGAATTCAGAGATAGTGTACACACAGGGCTTGTAAATCTATACTAGGATACTTTAATATAAGGTCCCATTAGCAAAAGATACATGTTCCAAATATAACATACCTGTTTGGCCATGAGCAAAGTGACACTTATCGCCAAAAGGGCATTGACCCGTGATGTCAAACTTCATGCACAACCTCGTCTTCCAGTACACAGTCTTGACAACACCACCATTGTTCATAGGTGCAGGTACCGGGATGCTTCCTTGTCTATTAACTTCAATATGATTCGAGGCAGTATCAGATGGTGGATCAGCAGCAGAAGTACCAACACTTATAACTGAGCTCTCTCTCAATTTCCCCGAGTCCTCACGAAACTTTGACAGATCCTCATGAATGAAATTGCACCTGTCCCCATAAGGACACTCTTCCCCAAAACAAAACTTCCTGCAAAGCTTCATCCTCAAGATTATCTTTTGATCATCTTCCCAATTATTATTCGCAACAGGCGCCAAAGACGGTCTCTCCCTCTCCCTCTCCCTTTCCCTCTCCCTTTCCTTCTCCCTATCTTGACCAGGAGGAGGTCCAACAATTTCCTGCCAATTCGACGGAGGCTGCCTCAAATCCTCGATCCCATGAGCAAAATTACAGAGTTCACCATTCCTACAAGTCCCGGCCCTGAATTTCGCACACATTCTAGTCTTATAGAATATATTAGCCGTCCCTTTGTTCACAGGAGGAGGGTTTAACGACGGAACCATCCAAGGATTACTACTCGAAGGCTGAGGAAACGATGAAGCCGGATTAAACACGTTATCATCAACAAGTCTTGGCCTTTTCAATGCAGGCTGTAACTGCTGAGGCGGTTGAGATTGTGACTGTGACTGTGATTCAGATAGTGAATGCAAGTCTCCTTGCTCGTTGTTCGTTGGATTAGCCATTGAATCAATCATCTGGGTTTGATTCCAACCACCATAAGGTGATTGCACGAACATGGGACGAGAATCAGAGTAACTCGAATCCATAACTGTAACAAAGATCGACTTTTGTGATTACAAAACTTATCTATATAACCAAACTAAACTAAATTCTTCAACTTTTGATTACGAAACTGCAAACAGATTCAATCGCAAGAAACGTAAAAACTTCGCAAGAGAGAATCAAAATGCTTGAAACTATGATGTATATAAACACGATTTGAGTGTAGAATTCGAATGGATCAACGAGAAGGAGAGTGTGACGAATTACGTGAAGAGTCAGAGATTGAGCAATACCTGGATCAATGATGGCGGCGGAAGATTTGAGAGAAGAAACGCGATTTAGGGTTTTTGAACATCTGATATATAAGTACCTTTTTTTTTTATCTTCTTTTGTCTTTTGCATTAAGAAACTGAATAGTAAAATAACACAACACAAATCATTTCATTAATTAATAAATTACATAATCTCTATGCTTTTAATAATTTTGTATCCTTCAACAAAATAATTCAAAAAATAATATATGTATAATGCATATGATGTTAAATTATCTAATTATATCGTATAACATTAAAACTTAGGTTGTCAATTTTTTTTTAAAAAACATATCTATTTGCTATGATTGGTTTGTCTCTGCTTAAGGTGTTTATCAAATTGAAAATATATAAGAAAAACTTAATAGAAAAACAATTTTTTCAAGACTATTATTCATTTGTCTCAAAACAAATTTCCCTTTTTCATTAAGAAAAAAATACCAGCTCTATATGCTTTTCCATTTGTTTACAACTCACACAAACTTAAATAATAAGTTATGATACAACGAAAATACTAGTATAAATTATCAAATTCCATGGCATGGTTTGGTGTTTTGAAGCAACACAAATCGATGAAATTGATGTATATGATAGATATGCCAACAAAGTAAATCAAAATATCATTAGTCCTCTATACTAAAAGTTATAAGTAAAATAAAGATATAAATACAAAAAGGATAGATGGTATATATGCTTGGTAAAAAAATTAACAACTAAAAAGATTGGTTTGTAAAAACTAAACATTATCTACTTACATCATACATTTAGATTGACAAAGTAAAGTAAATCTAAATATTTAAATAAATATATTTGGACTAAAACCTTTTGAACGATACTAAAAATCGGTTTTGTTTTTCAAACATCCTACTAGAGATGCTATTTATTTAGTGTTTTAAGTCATGGTTTACATTATCGATACAATTGAAACCAACATAATCTTATATTTTGTTCTCATTTAACAGAGTATAAGTATATGAAATTTTTTCTTAAACATAACTGAGATTTTATAAAAAAAAAAAAGATAAGAAGTTTAGACATCACTAAGGGAGACATTGTTTACAGACTTAAGAGCCATCTTGGCTAAAACATCGACTACAACCACCCTACTATTTATTTGGACAAAGCAAAACATTTTTATTCTCATTATTGTCTTAAAACATTTGGATACACTAACATTAACAATAATATATGATTTTTTTTTATTTAGACGAAAACAAAGATTTATTAAAACTCAACTTGAAGCCACATTTTGTTTCTCATATTAATAAACAAAAACCAAATAAACATTTCATAGTTTAGCAGGAAGCATGGAAGCTAGGAACTTGCAAGCATCTTCTTTCCCTAGTAGTTGCATCTGTTGCGGAATCCAGTCCGCTAAGATCTTCATTGCCTCTTTGACAGTTTCTTTGAGGGCTTCAGGTGATTCCATCAGATGAAAGACCCTGTCTTGGTCCAGTTCAAGAATCATTCCTGTGATTTTTGGTGCAAACCGTGGCTCAAGTTCTTCCACCATTTGGTACAAAGTCTCACCAATCATCTATTAAAAAGGAGAAATTTAAGTCATATAAAGATAACACAAACTATATCTTAAAAATAGCCACAATCTTAAGGTAAACAAAATCAGTTTTACCTTTCGTTGTGTTTCGGGAGGTAAAGAAGCAAGATCATATGGAGGTAAATTGCCATAGTACACAACTTTATTAGAAACGGATAAACGAACCATGGCTTAAGCAATGAGGACGAAGATATATTTGAGAGAAGAAACAAAATTTAGAGTTTTTTGGCGAATAAGATTTCATCTGCTATATAACAAGACAAAAAAAAATATTTAGGTAAATGACAATATTCTATTTTTTCTTATAATTGGGGATTCAACACGCTCTTTAAATTGTGTGTGAATCACGCGCTATAATGTAGCTAAGATAAAAATGATATATAACGTATGCCGTATTTTCAATTTTTGTTTTACGTAAATAGTATTAATTTTAGTTTTAGATTTGTTGAAAAACGATGGCCATATATTAGCGCGTAGTTTGAGTAATGTGATTTTACTAAATGTATTTTTAATTATTTGTTATATATATATAAACACTTTTACCGTTAATATTACTAGGTAACAATTAGCTTGATGCATGAGTATTAAGGTTGATTTTGATAATAATAGTGAGATTTTTCAAAATTTACAACATACAAGAATTGAAAATGTGGTACTTTTTAGTAAGTCCAATGTTTGTTACAAATTTATACACCGGAATAGAAAGAAATCCAAGAGAGTAATGCCTTACTCAATCAGAAACTGACAAATGTCGTCCATCCTCACCAAGTCAACATTCTCTGTATCCATTTTTAATTTCTTAAGGTAAGAAATCTGAGAGACTGTGATCTCTCACGCGTTGAAAAGGCGACTGTGAACACGCGCTAGTGAATCCATTATCTATTTATTTGGATGTGAAAGCCCAGATAATTTCATGGGCCTAATTTTTATAACCCATATATAGGAAAGGCACATAATAGTATCCGAGAGACAGAAGCAATGTTTGGGCTATGAGAGATATGGTGGGAGATTGAATAAGTGAGAGGACCTACCTTGTTGGTCTTTTAACATTCCAACCTTCGTATTGGTCTCAAATTATTATTCTTCTGATTGAATGTCGGCAAGGAATTAGTCTCTACTCTATATTCTTTGTAAAAAAAAATGAAAATTAGTGAAATCAAATGAATGTTTTGGTAATCATGTATAGCTATGGTATGGGATTTACCGTTTTTCTGTAAAACTAAATATGAAAGTGATACCAATCCTAAAACAATGTTTTTAGGTTTTTTTTTTCCCTACCGATATTCCGATTTATTTATTTTTTTGTTGAAAAATTTACCAATTTATATATAAAATTATTCAGAATCAGGTAGCTAGTATACAATGATTGGAGGATCAACCAGAAGATTAGACTTAAGACATAACATAAGGAATAAAATTCTTTTATTATTCTTACTAGATTGTGTACCCGCGCGTTGTGCGGGATTTAATTTAAAACTTTTACTTTTGAGTATAAATATAATCAACTGAATCTTAAAATATTTTACTTTACTCACATGTATTATCTTTCCAAATTATTAAAAAAAAATTCACACTTTTCACTACGATTTTTTTCGTTATCTCTTACTCGTCGTCTCCCGATATCTACTCTCTTTTCTCCTTAGATCGTATTTATTTTCTCCTTCATTTCTTTCAATACTCAATTTTTTTATAAATTTCATGATCTTTTTAATAAAGTGAATATCGGAAACAAAAATCTGGAGAGATGTTTGTTATAAGATTTTTTTGACCATGTTTGGTGCATCTAAAATTGCTTCATAGACAACAAATTTCATATATGGACTCATTCCTATTCATATTTTGCACCTTATCTTTCTACATAAATAATTTAACATATATTTTGATTCTAGATACTATTCTTAATGTTGATTTTTCTAAAATGTGACATTTACGAACTCATAAAAAATATTCTAATTTTAAAATATATTTATTTTTTAGATAAACAAAATTCTTCGTAGTTCTAATGAAAAACTCTTCAATCTACCATTACTATTCTAATTTCCAAATAGCATTCTCAAATATTATTATTATACAGTTTTATTATTCTATAAGATTATTTTATTTGTATTTGTGATGTTTAGCATAGTTTTTTTTGGTTTATTTCAAATCACCTTAGTTTTTTTTAATCTATGTTAATTTTCTAAACACTGATTAATATTTAATTTTTCTTTTTAGGTATTCATTTTTTAAAAAACCAATGCACCACTTTTTAACTTAGAAAACATTAATAATATAGAAAAATTTATTAATTTAAATATTTATATTGTATTATAATTATAAATAATAATATGTCGTAATCCTTCTTATTTTTTAATCGGTACTCACATTTTGAATGTCTATTTTCATGAAATAAGTAAAAACCTTTAAATTTGGTATTTTTAACTCTTATTTTCTTTACTACTAATAAATAATTGTAACTCTTAAAAATAATTGTTGTACCATTAAAATATATGATAAAAAAATTCTATCTCTAACAATTTTAAAATATTTACTCATATGTTAAAATATAATTATCTAATTTATATTTATTCAATCTCGATTTAAAATCTTCATATTTTAAGTTTTATTTTTCGTTTTCTCATAATATTTCATTTAATTTTAATTAATTATTGTTTTTATTTAATGTGTGAATTAATTTTAGTTTAATATTTGTTGTGCCCTTAAATAAATAAGATATGTGGAGCCCACAAAAATGTAAAATATGATGACATGGATACTGATATAGACACCTTAGATGGAGAGAAGATTCTCTAATTATATATATAGATAAAAAAAAAGAGAAGCAGAAATAGAAAAGCATAGGCTGATGTTTCGTTCGTTGGTCGAGTTCAACGACATAAACTCATTGGAACGCTTCACTTTTGTTCCTCATCAGGGTCCGTTACGCTTTTTCTTCTTCTTCCTTTGTTTCTCTGATTTCCCAAAATCGATCCTTTAGAAATGGCGGAACAACACAATAAGGAAGTGATTCGTCTTGAGCCCGAATCTGTCATCCCTATCCTCAAACCTAAACTCATCATGACCTTGGCTAATCTCATTGGTCAGTTTTCTTCTTCCCTGTACTCGTATTGTGTATCCCAATCACAAATTTTGCTTCTTTTTTTTCACATCCACAATCGTTTACCCTTTGTTTGCAAATTTGGTCGGGTAAATTGGGTCCTCGTTTTTGGCAGAACATAGCAATGATAGACAAGAGTTCCTCAAGCTCTGTAAGAGAATTGAGTACACTGTTCGAGCTTGGTATCTTCTTCAATTTGAAGATCTCATGGTCTCTAATTTAACCCCTTTCCTTTTTAATCTCTCTTTTACAAACTTGTTTTGCTTTGCTTTCTCTCCTCCTTTCTCATTTATCATGTGCTTTTGAATTTCCAGCAACTCTACTCTCTGTTTGATCCTGTACACGGTGCTCAGAAAATCCAACAGCAGAACTTAACTTCTCAAGAAATTGATGTCCTTGAACAAAATTTCCTAGCTTACTTGTTTCAGGTTCGTCTCTATGATTAGGTTATTATCACCTTCTTATGTTTTATAGTAATGTCAGTGTTCTTGAAATGTGCTCTTTATTTCCTTTTATAAGGTTATGGAGAAGAGCAACTTTAAAATAACAAGTAATGAAGAGATGGAAGTTGCACACTCTGGGCAGTATCTTCTAAATCTTCCCATCAAAGTTGATGAGTCTAAGGTTTAAACAAACATCACTTTTGTCACTAATGCTTGTGCGTTTCCGGGATTTTTATTAAAACAGTTTTCTTGCTTTTGGTGGATGAAGCTTGACAAGAAGCTGCTCAAGAGGTATTTTGAGGAGCATCCACATGAAAATATTCCAGATTTTTCTGATAAGGTACAGTTTGAGTTTGTATGTAGATAAGCATTTCAAGATTATAGTTTCATAGAGACTTTCTTGATGGTCCTGAATGCGAGATGTGTTGACAAGACTGATTACTTTACCCATTTTTGTTTAGTATGTCATCTTCAGACGTGGTATTGGATTGGATAAAACCACTGATTATTTTTTCATGGAGAAATTGGATGTGATCATTTCACGTTTTTGGTCCTTTCTCATGAGAATCACCAGGTTAGCACACATTTCCCAGTCTAGTGTTTCTTAAAGCTGAATAGTCGTAAAAGGCATTTACATTTTGGGTCTTAACACCTTTAGATCACAGGTTAGAGAAATTACGCGCTAAGAGGTCAAACAGTCTTAACAAGAAAGATCCCAAAAAAGATGATGAGCCAAACCCTGACACAGATAATGATGAATTGTATGTGGAGCGTATTCGCCTTGAGAATTCAAAATTGAGGTTATCATCAGTATCCCTCACATGTTGTGATTTGCTTTCATTCAACCCAACTTTGGCCATTCTGTACTTATATATGATAATGGCATTTGTCTTGATGGATTCAGCGTTAAGAGTTTCTTGAGCAAGCTCACAATACAAGAGCCTACATTCGATAGAATCATTGTTGTTTATAGGTAAGGTTTATGTATGTCTTGTTTCAGCTATTTGTTCTAACTTTGTGAACTTGTGGTTCAAGCCTGTGGTTTATGATGTTGCAGACGAGCTAGCTCTAAAACAAATCTAGAACGAGGAATCTACGTTAAGCATTTCAAAAACATTCCTATGGCTGACATGGAGATTGTGCTTGTAAGTTTCTGTTCTTGCCTTCTTTCACTTTGCGTTGCTGGATTTTGTAGCAAAAAATGCAAACTAGCTGCTATAACATTTATGTCTTGTGCAGCCTGAGAAAAGAAACCCTGGACTGACTCCAATGGATTGGGTCAAATTTCTGATATCTGCAGTAGTTGGTCTGGTTGGTCTTCTAAGCAGATTCTTTTTTCTTTTTTTTTTGTTGCAGTTCATATTTTTACATTTCTTTCTTGGTTTATCATATGACTTTGTCTATAGGTAGCCGTGTTTACTTCGGTTGAGATGCCTAAATCAGACCCATGGGTAATTATTGCCATTCTCTCCACAGTGCTTGGTTATTGTGCGAAAACATACTTCACGTTAAGTGCTTTCCTTTTTGCCTTTTCTTGCCTTCATTCTTCTTTGTTAAGCGAACAGTTTCTTATTCGCAAGTTGTACTCCTTCAGGTTCCAGCAGAACATGGCTACATACCAGAACTTGATAACTCAGTCAATGTATGATAAACAACTAGACAGCGGGAGGGGAACGCTGTTACATTTGTGTGATGACGTGATTCAGCAAGAAGTAAGTTCCTGCATGAATATAGTGTATATATACAATAGAAACAAAAAGCTCATTTGGATTGTAATGCGTAGGTAAAAGAGGTGATGATTTGCTTCTACATACTAATGGAGCAAGGGAAAGCTACCTTGGAGGTACATACGTACACCTAAATTTACTCTTTATATGGTCTATTGTCATCAATGAGTGCTGACTTGAGTTGGTTTGAATGTTTGGGAAATAGGATCTGGATTTGAGGTGCGAGGAACTGATAAAGGAAGAGTTTGGTGCGAGGTGTAACTTTGATGTAGAAGATGCAGTCCAGAAGTTAGAGAAGTTGGGGATCGTTGCTCGGGACACCATTGGAAGGTACTACTGCATGGGGCTGAAGCGAGCCAACGAGATTATAGGGACTACCACGGAGGAGCTTGTCCTCAAGGCCAAACAGGGCGTCACCCCTTCTTGAATTCACCTTCTCTTATTTTCAACATTTGTTTTCTTCTTCTCATTTGATTTCAATACAACTTTTAAGTTACTCTATGGTTGTTACTAAATCCAAGTGCAACAAATTATTAATCCACCAAAATAATTGCCCGATATGATGATATGAACGAATACAACATCCAGTATCGAACTACTACTGCTTAAGGCATGCAAGTCTAAGAACAATTTTTAAGGAATGCTATGAAGAGTCTCTGTTCCCAGCTACAGGTAGCTCAACTTCTATGTATATTTCACCTCCGTCCCGTTGTCCTCTAGCATAAAGCTCAGGATACTTTAATTTGTTCTCTCTACAGATTAACATGGCTGCCCAGCGTAAAAGTTAGGTAATGACCAACTAGCAAGCATTGGGAAAAAATTGGTACAAAAAGGTTGAGGAGCTTACGTTCGAGGAAGATGGATCTCTTTAAGGAGCAACGATCTAGCTTTGTTAACGTTAGTGAACCAAAGACATATATGATCTTCAAGATCCTTGAGTTGATGGGTGAGGTTAAGGTTGTTTTTGCGAAGCTGTTTCACAATCTCTTGAATTGAATGCAGGTCCCTCCCCCTCTCTAATCCAAGCCGAATTAAATGCTTGTCGTATTCAATCCCACTGTGCAAACGGGAGACAAGACGGTCAATGGTGTCAAGATCTTTGTTGAGCACAAAAGTACCCTTGGAAGCAGCATTGAGTTGACAAATGTTAGTTAACTCCTTCCTCTTGAAACTGTGAGGAAGATAGGGACTGCACAAGGGACCTGCAACAACAACAAGGAATGGGAAGTGCATGAGAGGCAATAACAGCTGCAGAAGCAGCAACCGCAACAACAGCAGCATCAAGACATAAGGCAGAACCAGCTGTGGCATGGTGGATGAGGCGGACCCGTGACCTAGACTTGCGAAGACGTCTGTCCAGATTATTCTTCAGCTGGGAGAAGCATAGTTGGGTGTCTTGAAAGCTGTGAGATTCAGGAGATGAGAAAGGGTTTTCAAACGTGTCAAGCTTAAGGAAAACGTCGAATGCCAGGTTACATAGGGACTCGTCAATGGCGGCGTGTGTATCACCGGGAAAGCTGTTGAAGAGGTCTAAGAGAGGTGTGTAGAGGTGGTGGCGAGCACTGTGGACGTTTTGGTAAAGATTCAAGCAAAGGCGGGTAGCGTTTTCGCTGTGTTGGAAGTAAGTGGAAACGAGATGGGTAAGTGTAGTTTGCTTGAAGTGTCTAATAGCTTCTTGAACACATTCTTTGTTTGGTTGGAGCACTTGAGAAATAAGCAGCTCAATATCTGGTTGGATGTACTGATGATGATGTTGTGTAGGGTCAACAACCACGTGAACCCTTGAACGTACGTCGTGGTATGAAGGGGTTTGAAAAGCATGAGCCAACTCGCGGCTGAGGTTAAACGTGGGAGATTGAATAGAAGCGTCGTTTCTGGAAGTGGAGGCCTCACCACTCTCTGAACAATACAACAGAGCCAAAGATGAACTCATTCAGGAATTTTAACAAACACGTGGTGGGCACCTCACTAGGGCATTTCAACAAACATGTGGTGGGCAGTTTCGGAGTGTGAAAAAGTGCATACCTATGGACGGATGGGGAAGAGGGTCGTCGCCGAGAGAGACCTCCGGAGAGGCTGGGTTGAAGGAAAGACAGTTCCGCATCTAGAAGATGAACTTGATTCATCAATGGAAAGCTACTGAATCATACATAACACCTGATCACTTTCGAATGTCTTAATTTAGTACTAACTTGCTTGCTACTCTTTTGAATGTCTTATTTTTTTCCTTTTTAATTTAGTCATACACACATATTAAAATTAAGACTTAATTTTATGTTTGTTATTTGGCCGAAAAAAATTGTTATTTGTTTTTCTAAGCGAATGTATTTTATGTTTTTTTCGGTTTTTGTAAAATTACATTATGCTAGTGAATCTATAATAATATTAAACTTCTTCTATAAAAAAATGCAGAAAATTCGAGAAAAAACAATCAAGTTTAGTTTTCTTTGTGAAAATAATGATCCCATATAATAGAACAATAATTTTCTTAATTACTTTAGTGATTAAACCTCAAACAAAACAAAAAAAGTAACAATAACGGAGAATAGTGTAATGTCATAATTATTACAAAATAAAATTATGTCAAATTTTGGATCAGAAAAATAAAGATGTTCCTTTGCCTCTGTTGAATTCTCCAATCCAACATCGCCTTTTCGATTGGAGAATCTCTTTGAAGAAAAGGTCCAACGTATACTTTCGTATCGTTAAGAAGCATTCCGTTCATATGTTCTGTGGCATTATGAGCTGATTTTTCAGTGTTGTACTGTACAAAGCCAAAGCCTTTTGATTTACCAAAGGCATCAGTCGCTACTTTGAATCTAAGAATTGATCCAAAGCACGAAAATGTATGATAGAGTCCTTCTTGATCGATGGATTTTTCAAGATTCTGTGACAGGTTACAACTCTTAAGAATGTCTTTCTCTTGTTACAATCCTAGAAAAAGAATAAGCTCTATATGTGTATCTATACTAGTATAATCGCATCACTTTTTGTGACGTGTGGGTAAAAAAGCTTTCGGGTATATCGGATATCCGATCCATTTTAAAAATTCCTTCACAAAAAATTTGTTGGGTCGGGTTATATTTAACCCAACTCATACACCGGATATTCCATATTTAATAATTTAGATTTTTAGAAGATTTGATTATATAAGATTTATAATTATGATTCTCCTATCATCTTTGTTTGATTTGTTTTTAACTGTTTTGAATCATCATATAATACATAAAGTAAAAAAAAAAATCAACTATTTTTCTGCATATACTGTGATTCGAAATTTTAAAAACGGACATATATTATCCAATTGACGAAAATGTGTGTTCAACGTTCTACATCGATTAAAATATTTAGACAATGATTCAGAATCATATCATTTTTTTTAATACAAATCACAAGATGGGTTAAGAAATTACGGAACGGGTTATATTTCGGAAATGATTTATATGGCGGACGAATTTGAATCAATATTTATATACCGCTTTAATACGGGTTAAATCCTCAGTTTATTAATAATTATCCCGTGGACTCGTGGTATACCGTTACTTAATAACAATTGTAAACTATAATATAAATAAATATGTTATAAGGAGATACAATTTACAAAATATTTTTATATTAACTTTAAAATTAAATCATCCCGCGGTGTACTGCGGGTTAAAATCTAGTACCTTAATAAATATATTACCAACTCCACGCTTTCGAAGACTTGGATTATGGACATAGGACATAACTCTAATGATTTTTCCCTTAAGAGTAGTAAAGTTCAGCATTTCCATTGCTCTTTTAGCTAATCAACGATCGACCAAAAAGAGAAATCAGAAGCAAAAAAACATAGTAACACCAATTCTGGCTGTAACCCTAATCGAATATAAATAGCATTATCAATGTGCGTAAAAATTAGTGAAAAAGTTACCCTCTTGAGGATAGTCAAAGGTAACGTAGCCATAACTAAGAGATCTCCTGGTGGTCAAATCTCTGCAAACACGAACAGAGCTTACATGACTAGCATGGCTAAACGCATCGAACAGCTCAGAATCAGTCACACTCGGTTCCAGATCGCCTACGTACAGCGACGTCTTCCCATCTTCAGCCATTTCGTATATACTCTGCTCCTCCCGAAACCAAGGCCACCATTCCATTCTCTCCTCTCCTTATTTCGCTACGACTAACACAACAAATCAAAAGTCAACATAGAACCGTAGAGGACACTGAGAAGCAGATTATATTAGAAATTTTCTGAAACAATGAATCCTTAAAAGTGAAAGATAAAATGTATCGGTCGTGACTCCATTAACTTTGAGTTGTTTGTTATTCTATTGAAGAATTTATGTTTCTCTTTTTCTATTACCAAGAATTTTATCGGAACCCGTTGACGGGGAAAAAATCATACACCAACGAAGCTAGCTTACACATGTATTCAACCACCCTTTTGGCATTATATTATGAAGATCTTAATTAATATTTTCTTCTAACAAATAATTCAAATGTAAATTTAATTAATTGTATTGTAAGGTGTAACCTAAACCAGCCCACAAGAAGACATGTGCATTGGACTTCTCATCATTTTCACTCACTTTATCTATATAGCTCTCTCTAAGTCAATCCTCAAGCCTTGCATCAATCTATATATCACCAATGGCCCCAAATTATAATCCTTCCATTTTCTTGATTCTGTCTCTTCACTTTCTTTCAATTTTAGCTACCGGAAATAACCACATAACTGACAGAAAATCTCTCGAAATCATCTTCGGCGGTGGCAGTGAAAGCTTCAATTACAATTCTCCGGCGCCATCTCCGGAGCCAGAAGACTATCTTCCGCCGCCTCCTCCTCGACCTCAAATACCATCACCCCTGCCTCCACCACAGCCACTTCCTCCTCTATTCCCATCTCCGGAGCCTGAAAACTGTCGTCCGCCACCTTATCATCATTATCTAACACCATCTCCGCCGCCACCACGGCCACTTGCTCCTCCACTGCCACCACCACTACTGTTCTCCAGCCCACTAATAAAGAACGTTTATTCAGTCATCAAGAATTTCCAGACGCTAATCGAAAATGATCCAAAGAAGATACTCAGAACATGGGTAGGCACCGACATTTGCGCTCAGGACAAATATATAGGACTAGAGTGCGCCAAGTTCCCGGGAACAAACGACCTCGCACTTGCCAGCATTCAGTTCAACAACTTTAACTTGGGAGGCAAGAAACTCCGCCTAGATAACTTCCTTAACAAGTTAGAAGAAGTCACCATCTTCCACGCAAATAGTAACAGTTTCGTGGGCTCTGTTCCAAAATTCAGCAACTTGAAGTACCTTTTCGAGCTTGATCTCAGCAACAATAAGCTCTCTGGAGAGTTCCCAAGCTCTGTACTAAAAGCAACAAACCTAACGTTTCTCGATCTCAGATTCAATTCTTTCTCCGGTTCTGTACCTCCTCAGGTTTTCAATCTCGACCTGGACGTATTGTTCATCAACAACAACAATCTTGTTCAGAGACTCCCTGAGAATCTCGGATCCATCACTGCTCTTTACCTCACATTCGCTAACAACAGGTCTCAAAAGCTCTACACTATCATTCTCTTTTTACTATATATATTTAATCTAAAACGTTTTTCAAATTTTGGTTTTTAATTCTTCATCACAGAGTTTTTTACTCTGTTTTTTTTTTCAAGAAAAAAACAAAGTAGGTTTGGTATGATGTCAGGAGATATTTGTGAATTGTGTCTTGTATTTTTGAGGTTCTAAAGGTGTTTTTTTTTGGAAATTACATGCGATATGATGCAGATTCACAGGTCCTATTCCGGGAAGCATTGGTGACATCAAGTCCCTACAAGAAGTCCTTTTCTTGAATAACAAGTTAACAGGTTGCTTACCATACCAAATTGGGAACCTTAACCGAGCTACGGTTTTCGATGTTGAGTCAAACCAGTTAACCGGTCTGATTCCGTACTCTTTCGGATGCCTAAACAAGATGGAGCAGCTCAATTTGGCTAGAAACAACTTCTACGGTACTATACCGGAGATTGTCTGCGAGCTCTCAGCCCTCAAGAACCTTTCTCTCTCGTCCAATTACTTCACGCAGGTAGGTCCAAAATGTCGAACACTCATCAAAAGGAAGATTCTTGATGTGGGTATGAATTGTATACTAGATCTTGCGAATCAAAGAGCACCATGGGAATGCGCCAAGTTTTTCTTGCGGAAACAGAGTTGTCCTAACTATAAGTCTTTCTTTTATGTCCCTTGTGGAAAAGATCCGCACCGGATTAAACCAGATCAAGAAGGATTAGACGGTCAGGCTTCGCCGCCGGTATCTTATGGTGCTCTTAACCCAGACCGGATTCGGAATCTCTAGCCAAAACCAAGTTGTAACTGTGATATTCATGGTTTGATACTTTGATTGTAACTGTGACATTGAATAAATGAAATATTATTTTGTATGTATTTAGGTGACTACAAGTAAAATAGATTTTTTTTTTGGATCGTACTGGGTTGGTTCTTTGCGAACCGGAACATGTTTAGATTAGAGTTTTGTCATTAGTATAAAGTAATCATTTGAGTCAAAAAGTTGAGAGAAGTAAGACAAAGGTTACAACAAACACAGAAAGCCCAAGTTGGGTCGGTTTGGTAGATGGGTGACCATAGCCTTTAGTCGCTTCCGCGGTTAGTTTTGCTATCATCATGAGGTTTGATTCCGGTTTCTTCTCTTCTTGCTTCTCACACGTCCCATATGGCATGTTCTCCTGCACAGGAACGTTAAATAACATTTTTCATAACATATAATAGCATAATTCACATAGTGACTACATAATCATATAATACTAACTTTACAAGCGGCTATATCTTCACAGCCGCAGACTGAATGACCATTTGCAACATCCACTGCTTTTGGAGCTCCTCCACCATCACTTCTCTAAACCACACACATCCATGAACATTACTCAAATGTTACTACATTAATCCGATCCAAAATCTCATCAAAACCAGACTACATCATTCGACGTACCTTGTAGAAATCGACTGCAATGAAGTTAGGCCAGCGTTGTCCTGAGGCTTCTTGACAATTTTTGATGGTGTCAAGAAGAGGAGCAGAGTTCTGCTTACAAGATCCGATCACGTCTGCAGTATCCGGAAAGTAATTGACTAGAATAAGTGATCTCGATCTATCTCCCATTGCAACTGATTCCGGTCTATTTGTACAAACTCCAGCCTTCATCCCTCCATCTCCATCTACAAAATCATAACATTATTTCATTCATATCATAATAAAAATGATATGTTGTATTAATCTATTTGGAGATGAACTCACATTGATTCTCTATCATGTATCTCCATATAAACGCAATTCCCTCAGACGCTTCTTTATGAGGGTTAGACGTGAAAACAAGCAATCGTTGGTTCTGACTTATCATATCATCGATAGTAGGCCAATCTTCTCCGTTTTTAGGCATTCTTGTTACCGGAAACATGAAATTTCGTAATCCGGATGCATCAAACACTTTGGTTAAACCATTAGGAGATTTTACATAGTCCTCGAGGATAAGTGTCACAACAACATCCTTGTTCTTGTCTAGAAACACTTGAAACTCCTTTAAAATGTTAACCGCGGGTTGCTACATACAAACCAAAAAACAAATTAATTAGAAACATTTTCGACATTGGACCGATCAAGTTATAAGAATCTATATGGAACTTACGAATGCGGTGTAATTGAAGCAATTTCCACCGTAAGAATGGCAGAGCCATATATCATTTTGGAAGTCGTACATGTCAAGCATAAACCCTCTAACACCATTCTGTAATAACCCAACATATATATGTAAAGATAAGAATCAAACTAAAAAATGAAACTTTTGAAAAGGGTTTATTACGATAAAGAATATTTACAAGGAGTTGGCTTGTGATTGAATCTTGTTGGTTGGAAGGTGCAAGAATCATAGAGCCAGTGCCTGATTTTGCACCTATTCGAGCAAATGAATTGTGGGTTGTTAACCACGAGTACTTGTTGTAAGGCAAACCTTTTACCTTTTGACACATAAAACATGAAAATGATCAATCGATTGTTGCAAGTTGCATGCAACAAATATTAAGAATTAAGAATATAAATGATTTTAAAAGAAAGAAAAAAAGAAACCTTGGAGGTGGGGTTAATGGGTTGCATTCGAGAGCATCTAGGTCGGAAACTATCGCTGGCGAGACACGATTCACAGTGTAATCCCCGATCACAATTCTTGCTCACGATGCATGTTTCTCCTTCCTACCAATCAACACAAAGATCAACAACACTTTATGTAAATTTTCTCAAAACCTATGATTCATTAGGGTTTTTAGGTTAGATAGAATCATTTATGATCAATTCTTGATGATTTTGAAGAAGGATTTGTTCAGATTAAGTTACCTTGAGGGCACATGAAGGGCTAAGGATAAGAAAACATGGAATGAGAAGCGCTGTTAGAAAGAAGGTGAAACTCTGAAACATTGTCTTCTTTCTCGCAACAAAATCCCATAAAACTTTTTTGAAAGAATTAAAACCCAAAGATTTTGGCTTTGGGAAGAAGCAACTACTTGGTAAAACTACAAAAGACTTGGAAGGGGTGATTTGTGTTTGGTTTTGACCAAACAACAAAAAAAAGAGAATAAAAACTTTAAGTCTAAATTTATCTTTTTCAAAAAAAATAACAAGAGGAATTGCGAGCATCTCGGAGACAATGATGATATTAATAGGTTCTTTTTATACTTTACATGCCATCTCCTACATGAAATGGTTATTCGATCTTTAAAGGTCATTTGATTCCTTTTTAAGAATAAAAGACCAAAAAATGAAGAACTTGAATGAGACTATCATCATTATCAAGTAATAACATGCTATCAAGTTAATTAAATCTTATGAAAATTAAATACGTTTTGTTGCCGGGCCAAAGCAATCATAGAACTAACCTCACACATGAGAAAAACCATATACAAATAAAGTATCATTACTAGTTTGACATTTAGGTGCCCTTATCTTAACATTCTACAGGTGTTAATGATGGATAACATATAGCGAGATAATATTCTTTGTATCGATAAAATTATGGTTTCTAAATTAGATATTATATCACATACAACAACAGTAATCTATGGAACCAAATCATGTGAAGAGATAAGATAGCCCACTTTATTTGACAATTGCAATGATTATGTTATTATACAAGAAAAAAAAATCATTTAAGCCAAAATTAGTAACTTTATTTGTATGGGGGGTGCTTAAAACACTTCTAACGAACTTGCGGGTAAAAACGTAAGAGAATGACAAATTAAAGGATTATTTACAGGTTTAATGGTTTTTCATCAAGAAATGGAGAAATTTTGGGAGGCTCTCTCTTTCTCTCTCCATCTCATTGTCACTGACCTTCTTCCACTGTCATTCTCTTCAGGCGACTTCTCATTGACCTCTCCTAACGTCTCTCTCTCTCTCTCTCTCTCTCTCTCTCTCTCTCTCTCTCTCTTCTTTTGGCCATGGTGGTGGTTTATAAGCAAGCTCTCTTGCTCGCATTCTTCGCATTTCTTGGATTCCAGTACTTGCCTTTACTCTCCGAAGCAGGTTTTGTCTCTCACAACATCCTTCACCAATCTTCTTCCATGGGTTTAATTCGTAACTAGATAAAGAATAAACGAACTGTTGTTAATCTTGATTTTTCAAAAGTTTTAGACTTTATGGGTTTTGCGAATTTCAATGTTCATTCGTCGTTTAAAGTGTTTTGGTTTTCTTTTGTTTCTAATTTGTGGTGAATTCGCTGCTTAAAGTCGTCACCTTTGATGAGATTATCATTAACAGAAAGAAACTCTTGCAAAATTGAAGCAAAGTTATGTGCTTTATGTGTCTTTATTGTGTTTACAGGTTGTCCATTGGACTTTACTTCATCTAACTTCACTCTAGTGGCTTCCGTGTGCTCGAACAATACCGATAGAGCTAGATGCTGCCGCTACATGAATGCTTTCGTTGCAGTATCTGTCGCCCGCTATGCGAACTACACAGCTGATCTTGGAGTTACATCAGATTTAACTGAAATCTGCATTACTACTATCTCTAGAACCATGGAGCTTTATGGAATCCCAAGAAATGCTACCATCTTCTGTGGATTAGGGACCAAGATTCTTGTTAACTACGATTGCGAGGGTCTGGCCACTGTACCGCCGATGCTTCATTCCACAAGTTTTGGAGATGTTTCTAGAAACTGCAAACTTCCGCTTCCACCGGGTGATCAATGTAGGAATTGCTTGAATTCCAGTATCACCTACCTTCGTAGCCTCGTTGGTGCAGATAATAGCATCAAACTGAGTACTTGTCGTGATGCAACTTATGCTGTGTTAGCAAGCCGGGTTGACAATTCATCTGCTCTTGAACTCGCTAGCTGCTTCTTTAATGTGCCTGAGCTTAGCCCCGCTTCAGGTATATACAGTTTTGTGTCTCAAAATACCATTCATGGAGTGTAGAATCTTATCATTGTTTCTATATTGGGAAAGATGCTAGACAGATCCTGTCTATATTAGTGTCCTGTATAAATTATACAGTATAATCTTCTTAGTATTAGATCCAGATTGGACTTTTTCTTTATTTTTCTGACTTTCTTGACATCTACTCAGGTTCGTCTCCATCATCGCTGAGCCCAGAAGCTTCTCCTCCAGTGTTAGCTGATAGTCCAAGCAGCGACAATCTTGTTTTGTCTCCATTAAAAAGTCACCATCGATATCACTTGACAATGGTTCCGACTATTGGGATCGCTGTTTCAGCTGTTGCTCTTGTGATGCTCGTATTCCTAATAGTTCTTATCCAAAGAAAAAAACGAGAACTTGATGACTCCAAGGGCATGGATTGTAATCTTAAAAGGACATCTCCTTCTCCCCACCCAAGGTCGATGATTCATGAAGGTGAAAAGTTCTTCTGATGGTACACTAACAAGAGATGTTAGACCATGTGAAAGAATTGTGTGGTTAAATTTTTCAGGTGCTTCGTCTGGTTTTCGGAAATTCAGCTACAAGGAGATAAGGAAAGCAACTGAAGATTTCAACACAGTGATTGGCCGTGGGGGCTTTGGGACTGTTTACAAAGCTGAGTTCAGTAATGGGTTGGTTGCAGCTGTAAAAAGGATGAACAAGAGCTCTGAACAAGCAGAAGATGAATTTTGCAGAGAGATAGAGCTTCTCGCCAGGCTGCATCACCGTCACCTAGTTGCTTTGAAAGGGTTTTGTAACAAGAAGAACGAGAGGTGAATGATTTCAGTTTAGCTTCATTTCGTTTCTCCCCTTTTGTGTGAAAAATATATTGGATTGCCCTCTGCTTATCTAACCTGATAATTACAGGTTCCTTGTCTACGAGTATATGGAAAATGGGAGCCTGAAGGATCATCTACACTGTATGCTCATCGATTTGCAGATTTTATTTATATGTTTAAGACTTGACAAAAAAAATTTGAACGTTGTTCTTCATCCCTGTGCAGCCACGGAAAAACCTCCACTTAGTTGGGAAACAAGGATGAAAATCGCAATCGATGTGGCTAATGCTCTGGTAAATTTCTTAAGCTATCATCTACATTTTTCATAAAACCGATAATGGTTTGTATTATTACTGTTCTTAGTTCTTGGCTGGATATGCTTCTTTTCCTCCAGGAATACCTTCATTTCTACTGTGACCCTCCTCTCTGTCACAGAGACATTAAGTCAGGCAACATATTACTCGACGAGAACTTTGTTGCTAAGGTGCGTCTGCATCCTTTCACATCAACTGGTACACTGACTTATCAATTCGTTTTACCTCTTGAAGAATTGACCTGTGAGGTTATGTGGTGCAGCTTGCAGATTTTGGCCTTGCACATGCTTCTAGAGATGGCTCCATTTGTTTTGAACCTGTTAATACCGATATCCGTGGAACTCCAGGTCAGGATACAAAGGAAACAACTACTCTTGAAATATTGAGCAAAATCTAAAACCATGAAATCTGAATTTCAGGCTATGTAGATCCAGAGTACGTTGTAACACAAGAACTGACAGAGAAAAGCGATGTGTACAGCTACGGAGTGGTGTTGCTAGAGATCATAACTGGGAAAAGAGCGGTTGATGAAGGTAGGAACCTGGTAGAATTGTGTCAGCCTTTACTGGTATCAGAATCAAGACGCATAGATCTGGTGGATCCGAGAATCAAAGACTGCATAGATGGAGAACAGCTTGAAACATTAGTGGCAGTTGTAAGATGGTGCACAGAGAAAGAAGGCGTGGCTAGGCCATCGATCAAGCAAGTCCTGAGGCTGTTGTACGAAAGCTGTGATCCATTGCATCTCGGGCTTGCAATGGCGGTCGAGGAGAACAAAGGACGGTCACTGAGAGGTGACTCAGGGTTTCAAAGTGGAGACATCCGTGGCTTGGCTTCTTCCTCTAGTACGACTTCAAGGTCGCATTGTAGCCGGAGTTTTCTGCTTGAGACTGGTTCCCCTCACTCTCCACCAAATGGTCTCTCTTTTTGAGTGAGGAAAGACAATTAGTCACATTTTTTTTCTAGAAATTTGTCACTTGGGATCATCCAAACTGTTTTCTAATTGCAATTTTGAAAGATAAATATGGGACCCAACCAGTCTCTTTGATTTCGTTGCCACTCTTAAGTAATGGTTAAACCCAAATTAATGATATAAGAGAACCAAATCCGTAATACAAAGTCAGACATATATATAAACAACTACTGTATGTCTTTTAGAAACCCCAACAACCAGAAAACACAAAAACAGAGGATAATCTAACCTAGACTAATAAAGGTCAGGGCACAAACTGTCATTTATTCATAATGAAAACTCTCTTCTACTCTGTAACCTAGACTTTTCACTCAATTTCTCTTAATCTCCTGTACAGGTAGCACTAACTCCTATTACATTAGTCCCAAGCTAGGCAGCTGGTTTAAACCGTTCTTGTTGCTTCATCCTTCACCACGGACCAGTTAATGTCCTTCTCAAGCATTGTCTTTTGCTGCCCCACGGTTGCTTCGACGATTCCTTCAGCTGCTAATTTCAAAAAGAGTACTAGTGAACAACACAATCAAAAAGGCTAATTCAAAACGAGGCCAGACCATGAAAATGTTCGAAAACTATCTAGAGTTTGAGCTTCAGTTGGGGACATACTTGATTAGGACCAACCTAGACTATTAGACCTACAACTTAAGTTTGGTCTTTTGCTGCTGATGTTGGTCCTAATCAAAGTATGGTCAAGGGTTTCAAAACGAACTTAATGAAAAAATTAACTTCTTAAACAATTACCTCATTCTTCTGCATCTCCACCATTTCAGCCTGCAATATAGGGGAAGCTAGGATTCAGAGCCAAGTCCTAAAGTCTGAGAGGGGAAAACAGAAAACACAGAGAGGTTGTAAAAGTCGGAAACAGAAAGAAACCTGTTTTTTCTGCAGTTCTTGATTCGTTTTCTTGAGCTTTTCAATTTCAGCTTCCAGTTCCAATGTATAAGCCTGCAATTAGTGGATCGTTAACAAAAAATGGAAGATAAAGCACCTTTCTTAATACAAGTGGTTCGGGATAGAAGAAATCTTTGCTGGTTTTTTATGTTTTTGTTTGATTCAGTCTTGCAAAAGATAAGACCAAAATAGTCAAACCAAACAAAAGGGACTAGATAAGTTTGGTTAGATTTATACTCACCTGCTTTCGAGCTCTTGATCTAGCAGCTGATTCTCGGTTCTTGATCATTCTCCTTTGCCTCCTCTCGATAACCTTCTCTAGACCTGTATTGCTTCTTCGTCCTCGATTAAGCACATATGGAACTGGTGATAAAGAATTATTTTCTGCGCTGCTTGTCCCTGGAGAAGTTGCTGCAACAGTAACCCCAGTTCCTCCGAAACTAGCTAATCCATTACTATTGTTGATGGAATTATTTGCAGCCCCAGCAAAACCCTTGTTGACTATATTCACAGGCGAAGAAAATGCTACATTTGTTTGTTTAGGAAAAATGATTTGAGGCAGCCGCTGCTGCGGATGCTGCTGCTGTGGATGAGGCTGATTCAGCTGCTGCTGTGGATGAGGCTGATTCAGCTGCTGCAACTGCTGTTGTTGCTGCTGCTGCAATAACTGTTGTTGTTGTTGTTGTTGTTGTTGTTGTTGTTGTTGTTGTTGCTGCTGCTGCTGCAGCATTGTTCCACCCACTTTGAGCCCTAAACCAGGTGGCTGATTCATGATAATAGAATCATTATTACCATTGAATGATATGCTGTTTTGATTTGGCTGATCAAATCCAAAACCAAAGCCGCCAGCAGCGGTGCTGTTACCATAAAACCCGTTGTTGTTGTTGTTTCCATTGACCTGACCCATCTGTTGAGCACAGTTATCTTCTCTTACAACCCCAGCACGGAACAGAAACTCTTCAAGTGTCATTTCCCCTAAAGTCTGTTGCCTCCCAGGAAGCGCATTCGACTCACCACCGCCTCCGCTGCTACTTCCCATATTACCATCCTTGGTGATCAAACATTTCCACACCTCATCAACAGTCTTCTGACTAATCGTTCTAGGCAACGTCAAAGAGCCTTGCCTCTGGAGGTTCCCACCAGGGATACCAGTACCGGGTTGCGCTACCGCTGTAGCAGCTGACGAAGAAGTCATGGCCAGGCCCTGAGCTTCCTCAGCAGTCCATATGCTCTTCAGGAGTTCATCCATGTTCATTGACCCGAAATCTTTTCCCGGTCCACCTAGTGTGTTCTGTAACTCATCAAAGGTAAGGGAATAGACCGAGGACTGCCTCGCCAAGGGCATGACAACACTACCCGTTGGCTTCATCTGATTACTACTCCCTTCCCCTCCAGGGTGACCACCACCTCCTAAGTTGTTGAAATTGATGTGAGTTCCCATAATCCTTGTATTCACTCCTTGTACTTCTTCTTCAATGAAAACAAAGCATCCAAGCCCTAAAACCCTTCTTATAAAATTAAAGTAAAGCAGTTAGAGTGTATTACACAATGCTAAGAATCCATGAAACAGAGAACGAGTGAGCTGTGTCAGTAATGCATGTTCACATCCATATAAAAGAGAAAGAAAACTAAAGCGAAACTGGACAACCCACATAAATGCGTGCGAACAAATGTAAAAACACAGTAAAGTCAATTAATAAAGGTCAGATCTTTGTATAATGTTTATAAAAAAAATGAAATCTGATGACTTTTGTTGTGGAAAACGAATTCACACCAGATACAGAGTTTACTCATACATAGAGCAAATCAGCAAAGATGAAACGGATCTATTCCAGATTCCAGAGGAAAATCAACTCATTTCTCTTAAAAACCCTAATAGCAACAAGAATCAAACCGATAAATTTAAACAAATAGCTACTAAAGAGACTCTCTTTAACTCCAATTTCACAACCGAAAGTTACTTCCTTTACTACTTCTTCTAACATCATGATTCATAAACGAAACAGAGGAAACACAACAAAAATTGGATGATCAGACAAAGACAGATCCACAAGTCAGAAAACGGATAATAATAAAGAGAAAAGAGCTTAAAAATATACTATATATTTACCAAATTAAATTTCTTCAAAACAAGATTCGTGACTGCGAAAACTCCAGAGACGCTACAGGGAGAGACGACAAGTGTGTTGCTGCCGCCTCGACACGAGCAGCCATTTTAAGGCCTGAACCCCTTTTTTTTTTTTTTTTTTTTGTTCTCCGCAAATTTTATTTTATTTTTGTGAATAATTATCTTTTAACAATATTAATTTTACAATTTTAAAAGAGTAACGTGGACGAATGAGAAAAAAGGGTTGAGATTTTAAGTGCTTGTAAAGATTTATATCCAATTAGAGAACGCGACGTGGTAAAACATTGGCCGTTTGTTTCCGACAGTGAAGATTCGAGTGGTTGGAGATCGTGCTTGGAATTTTTTCTCTCATGGATAAATCATAATAATGATTATTCTTTGTTTTTTTAGGTCAATTGATTCAAAATATATTACTTCTTATGTCCTTTTTATTTTCTTAATTTAGATTTATATCAAAAATTTAAATTGATCTTCAAATTGACATCTGCCACAATTGCAATCTTCAAAATATCGTGATATATTAGACAATCTTGATTTGTAAAAAAAAAATTTCAAAATCTTGATTTGTCTTTTTCCAAAATGGTTGACGATAAGGATTGTACCTTTTTCAACATCCATACCAATTTCATACATTAGATAAGACTAAATATAAATGTCCACATTAGACTTAGTAAATGTCCATATTAGACAAGATACTATCCATATTAAAAAGATGAATGTTTTCATTGGTAACTTTTTTTTACATTAAAATGTTCATGACATAAATCAGTAAAAAATATTTTTACGAGTTGGTACAAATTTTATAGATATTTGTTTGTCGACGAAAAATTATAAAAAAAAAACTATTATCTTTTTGTTTAATTTTTACTATATTGTGGTTTATTACCATATTTTAAAGAAATTATCCATATTAAGAGATCAAAGTTTTCACTGGTCATTTTTTTTTTACATAAAAAATTTTATGAGATAAATCAGTCAAATTTTTTTTTAACAGTTGGTACTATTTTTATATATAATTATTTGTCAACAAAATAAATAAATATATATATATATATATATATATATATATATATATATATATTTGGTCTAATTTTTAGTTTATACCATATTTTAATGATACAATTTTCACCGCAACAAATGAAAAGATTACCAATCACATCCGCTATTATTTTTAATTACTATTTTACCATTTTTGTTGTTTTCTAAAATCTATTTTATCATTTTTACAATTATTTTTTACAGTTAAAAATCTTTTAGTCGTTTTATATTAGAGAAATTGTTAAAAATGCCCTTTTTTCAATACCCCTTTTCAAAAATGCCCCCTTTGAGAGTCTATTTTTAAGTTTGCCCTCTTTTAATTTTTAATGACCATTTTACCCTTATTTGAAACAAAATTAGGTCAACAAAATACAAATATTTTTTGGCAGGAAAAGTGATCCCGCAATTTTCCCGCCAAAACACTTATAAAAAACCTTTAAAATACCTTGTAAAATTTTCGCGTAAAAATTTTTCCCGCCAAAAAATTTTCCCGCCAAAAAATTTTTTTTGCGAGAAAAAGAGATTCCGCAATTTTTTTGGCGAAA
>NW_003302553.1:8323797-8324502 GCF_000004255.2 Arabidopsis lyrata subsp. lyrata | reverse complement strand
CCTGTAACGCGCCTTTTTTTTCCCTTAAAAATTTTTCCCCCCAAAAATTTTTCCCGCCAAAAAAATTACGGAATCACTTTTCCCGCAAAAAAATTTTTTTGGCGGGAAAAATTTTTGGCGGGAAAAAATTTTACGGGAAAATTTTACAAGGTATTTTAAAGGTTTTTTACAAGTGTTTTGGCGGGAAAAATTGAGGGATCACTTTTCCCGCCAAAAAATATTTTGTATTTTGTGGACCTAATTTTGTTATATTTCCTTATATATTTGTGATATCTTTTATTAAAAGAAGGGTAATTTAGTCATTTTGTACATAAAAAGGGGTATTTTTAAAAATGGACAGCCAAAGAGGGCATTTTTGAAAAGGGGTATTGAAAAAGGGGCATTTTTGTGAGTCTCCCTTTATATTATCAATATGATTTAGACAAAAAAGATTGAAATATAAAAAAAAAATCTATAAAAGCTATGAATAGATTCCATAAAAGTGAATAATGTGAACTATATGACCAAAACATGTAGTTAATTGGGTTGTGCTATTTTTATCATTATGTCACCCGAAGTTTAAACTATGGTATGGTTGTGTGACTTTTATTTACATCATAAAGGATTCTTATATCTCCCATATTATTTAATATGTTAAAGTGTTCATCAGATAGAACTATAGAAGTGGTGGTGCTTTCTTTTTGGGGTCCATTTTGCAATTATAGG
>NW_003302553.1:8039013-8322950 GCF_000004255.2 Arabidopsis lyrata subsp. lyrata | reverse complement strand
CATCCACTTTGGCCACGTTAGGCCGACGTATAGAGTGAGCATAAAACCATGATTGATCCCATATTCCTTTTTTTTTTTTTTCTTTTTTTTTGCTTATATATATATTTATACACATACACACGATTATCATTTACGTGTATATATATTCTCAATCTTGGTGCTACAGAGTTTGACCTAAGCTTCAAGGGACGACTATGTAGATGAGGTTGTTTTAGGGCTGGGCACAAGTACTCATTATTCGTCTCGTACCCGTTACTTGCTTCGTACTCGCCTTGAAACAACAAGTACCCGTTGATGTCAAGCCAAGTACCAAGTAATATAACTTATACTTGCAAGTACAAGCCAAACAACAAGTAGTGAAAAAAACTTAAAGAACAATTCTTGGGTCCTTCTCATTCACCCCCCATTTATTGACCAATCAAAACTTATCATTTAATCTAATTAAAGTAATTAAAATTATTAATATTATCTAAAAACAATAATCAGATTAAATCATTAAAAATCAAAATCAAATTAATTGTGGGAGCCACTACTCTTTCATTCACGTTTCTCTCTATGTTTCTTTCATCTACTTTTTTTTCTTCTACTTTTTTTTTTTTTTTTTACATTTTCTTCACGAACAAGAAAACGTAACAAAAACAAGTAATCAAGATAAAGTAATAGTAGAGGTTCAACACTTTCATATGTTTTTTGTCTCTATATTTAAAACAAGAAAGCTTTATAATAAATCACCATAACTCTTGTCGAATTCCTACAAAATATAAGACTGCAAACTATAAAACAAATTGACATATAATTCAAATATAAATAACATAAATAAATTATTTACCTGTAGCACTTGTGAGGAAAATGACCCCGTCTGTAAGTTCGAATTAGTGGTAGCAACAGATGACTGAATATCGGAAGTAAAAATTGAATCCTGAAGCATTTATCGATTTTATCTTGTAATTAATATACATACATATATTGACAAAATCACGTTTTAGTGAAAAATAGACATAAATGAAAAATATAAAATATTGATCAAATACCTGAAATGATAATTTTCTCTTTGATGTACCACGTTTTTTCGTTTCAAGAACATTCAATTATCGACCATGGGATCCGACTGTTTTGTTCTTTGGTCGTCCAACAATAGCTTTTCTTTTAATTCCACGTGCATTAAGAACTTCCTCGTCTTCTTCTTCTCCTTCCACATGTTCAACATTTGAAGTTGGAAGCACCCATGCATTAGCTTTCACAAGTTCCTTTTTCTTTTCCTCCAATTTTTTAAGCAACTGACATGCAGTTCATTCGCACCCATCGTCAATTCTACATGTTCAGCAGCAACAGATGCAATCTCACGGAAATTGCGACATAAATGGCTATAACGCTTTCCCATCGATTGAAAACTATGTTAACAAAAAATAGAATACCAAACAAAAAAAATAATTGACGTACTAACATGCTTAGAAAACACAAAAAACGTCCTACTTATATGATATTCAATACATAACTTAGTAGATAGAAAATCTTCAATTGACTAATTTTCAAACTAAGAAACTTTGATGTAAATATAAAAATTATTTTGACTTACGTTTAAATCGTGTAGAAACGTGAAACTCTTTCCTTTGATAATACTAATCTCCTTTGATGA
Source organism: Arabidopsis lyrata subsp. lyrata (assembly GCF_000004255.2). Taxonomy (NCBI): domain Eukaryota; kingdom Viridiplantae; phylum Streptophyta; class Magnoliopsida; order Brassicales; family Brassicaceae; genus Arabidopsis; species Arabidopsis lyrata. Next base: position 8,321,314 of record NW_003302553.1, on the reverse strand, counting down.
TATGTGAGAAGAACAATAGAAGAAAATTATGAATAAGATTAGAGTTAATGACTTTATATAATATTTAGATTTAGGGTTTTATATTGACTTATTAAGTTTGTTTTTTCCTATTGGAATTAGGAGTTAGTCTTACGTGACATAAAATATTAGTGGCCCCCACAATTAATTTGATTTTGATTTTTAATGATTAAATCTGATTATTGTTTTTAGATAATAATAATTATATTAATTACTTTAATTAGATTAAATGATAAGTTTTGATTGGTCAATAAATGGGGGTGAATGAGAAGGGTTCACCCCTAGAATTGTTCAAAACTTAATACTCGGCTTGTTTAATCCGTTACTCGTTATTATTTTATCATTTTATATACATATATTTCATATTATATTAGTTTTAAGAACATAATTAAAAGTTGCATTAAAAGTAAAGTAAAATTTAAATATGTAAAAATTTTGAAAGTGTTACTTGTAAATTATTTGCAAGTAATTCGTAAATACTTGCAAGTAACTCGCAAGTAGCAAGTAATAAGGCAAGGCAAGTAACTCGCAAGTCGCTCATTTTTTTGCAAGTACTCGAAATTACAAGTACTCGTTTTCAACAAGCCAAGCACAAGTACTAATTTTTATTACTCGTACAAGGCAAGCCAAGTAATAAGTATCCCTAAAAGAACAAGTACTCGCCTTGTGCCCACCTCTTCTTCACAATCTGTAAACTTTTACAAATCCACCCAGATCACCGACACTATAATAAAATTGTAAATATCAATGTAACTATATTTTAGCAACTGTAGTTTAAAAATTAAGGTTCAAACATAAAATCTAGGAAGCACGGAAGCTTCGTCGAAGGTCCACTTCCCGCTTCGGAATCTTAGTCGGAATCGGAAGCTTTTGGAAGCTTTTAGAATCTCGTTTCCATAGCGTTTCCAAAAAATTTACTTTAGAAGCTCGTTGGAAGCTTACGATTCCATTTTAGAAGCTTACGTTTCCATTTAAAAAATTTGATAATCAAATATTAATAAGAAACATGAAATTATTTTTTATAGTATTTTTTACAATTAAAAGAAACCAAAACTAATTTAAAATTTAAATTTTTGCATACTAAGTTTTTTATTTTATTTTTAAAAGATCATGCTTAACAAAATAACCACGACATAAATTATTTATTTGGAAAATGTTGGAATGAATAATTGACTTAAATAAACTTTGAGAAACTTGAATTTGATGATGTGTTATCGATAAAATAGAATTTGAAACTATTTTATTGGATGGAATTAAGAAAATGAGAGTGAAGATAGTGATCTAAAATTTTGACTTTGAACTATTTTATTTTTATTAATTGTAAAAATAAACTATTTGGTTTTTATTTGTAGTTGAAGTATTTAAAATTTATGTATTAGATTTACGTGGTTAATTATATGTTTTAATATTATATAATGCTTAATGTTTTATTATATATGTATATATATATATATATATATATATTAATTTTTATATACGCTTCCAACACGTACCCACTTCTTAAAATTTCTAAAAAAATCGCTTCCACGTTTCCAAACGCTTCGCTTCCGCGTACCCGCTTCTGATTCCATGCAACCTAGCATAAAATAGACAATAGAAAAATGTTTTTGTAAAAATGTCCTAATTAACTAGTAATAGATTTGTGGTTATTTTATTTTTATGATTGAGATCTTAGTTTTGTATTTTTTTTTTGCTAAATTGTAAATATCATGAAAAAAAAATGAGGGCATTAATATAATATTGCACATCCCAAATGATCGCATGTGGCTGTGCTTGTATACGATCAATGATTGAAACTTGAAAGGTTGGTGAGGGCATTTGTGACGAGGACCTCTAGCCACAAAATATATTCAAGAAACTGTTTGCCTTGCCACCCCATCCTAATCGTTTCAGCATCAACAATTATTGTTTTAAGTTTATTTTTGTTGTTGTTTAATTTATCTATAGTTTTTTATATGGTTACAAGGTCTTCTAGATATTAAAATGCAAAGAGATTTACATGGCTATGACTTTAAGGATCATAGAGATGGAGAAAGTAGTTTGAGAGAGTAGCTTAAGCACACAATTTGCTAGCTTTTGAGAACATCAAAAACTAAAGATATTAGGGTAGAAGCTAGTGAAGAAAAGGTTCGCTAAAAAACCCTAGTTGTATGACTTGTACCATGTGTGGTCCTCGACCACCACGTCCTCTACGACCACGGTTTCCGCATCCATGGACAGAAATTCATTGCTCTTTGACCTTTTGTGCTGGCTTTATTTGCCTTCCTCTTCGTATTCTTTAAGCTACATCCCATTGAGATTCAAAGTCTTAAAGAACTTTGTTTGAAAGGACCTTGTTTATCCTTTAGTTTCGATATTGATTTTGTATTTGTATTTTTATCGTCGATTACAACACTATATTTTCTATTCAATTAATACATGCCATTTTTGTATTTTCAAATTTTAATTACTTAGACAACTAATACTAATTATATCTATTGTTAGCTCTGCATTTTGTTGTATTTTGTTTTGTACCGTAACAACTAAACAATATACAAACATATTCTCTCATATATATAAATCTCTCTTTATACGTGAGATCAATCTGTCGATAAAACTTTTAAAATAAATGTTGTGATGAATATTGTTGGCTTATTGCTATATCTAGGGTAATAATATTCATCATTACATCTTTTTTTTTTATATGACATCATTCTATTTTGGAGTTAGTGTCATTAGAAAATTCTTCAAAATGTCATTTTGAAGATCTTAGTTCCTTCTCCTTGTGATGGTAATTCACTCATTTAGGATTTTGCCTTAGAAATTTGAAATGTATTTATCCGAGCCTAATGATGAAAGAAACTAAGAGCATCTCCAACGGTATATCTTAGAGCAAATCTTAGCCAAATCTTAATATCTATTATAATTGATCAAACCTACTAAGATATATATCTTAACTAAGATGTTTTTCTTATGTTAAGAAACACACACGTGTTGCGATATGAGGGGGGAAGAAAAAACAAAACAAAAAAAAATCGGTTGCTTCGTGTATTTTTTTCCGACATTTTTTCATTCATCTCTCTCTCTCAGCCTTTGGCAACAAATCTGAGGAGATGCGTTCTTCTCTTCAATTCCAGTGGAGATATCGGTGACTCTTCAAACTGGTAAGTACCCAGATTTCTGCTTTTGGTTTTCCGATCGGGATGTTTCGGTCTCTCTAAAGTCTGGTTTTTTTTTTTCGATTTTGGGGATTAGGGATTAGGTTGATTTTGTGTTTTTTTTTTTTTTTAATTCGTTCTCCGATCTGGAAATGTTGGATCTTTCTAAAGGCTGGGTTCTTCGATTTTGGGGATTAGATTTTTGGTTGATTTTCTATTCTCAAGTTGAATCTTAATCTTGTTTGTTTTTTTTTATAGGAAATCGAAGAAAGATTTCAGTACTGCTATTCTCGAGAGGAAGAAGTCTCTGAAAGATTACATGAATGAATGCTTGTACATCTTCTACTCCTTTCTATGAATGTATAAAAATGCTTGTATGTATGGTTTCTTGTAGTGAAAGACATCCAAATACAAAATTTGAATTTTTTTTTTGAACTTAATAGGTTCTTAACCATTGGAGGACTTTTTTTTAAAGATATTCTTCATTTGTTTTTAGCTTAGAAATAAGAGAATTTTAATATAAACAATTGTTAAGATCCAAATTGGTTCTTAACCATTGGAGATAGCTCAAATATTGGTTAACTTTAGTTCATGTTTCAGAGACTTTCCATAATGTTTTATATCTATTTTTGAATTGAGAAACATGTAAAGACATATACATGATCCACTTTTCTCATGTGATCCCATTGTTTAGAGCAGCCGCAATCTATTATATATTTGACTGTTCTTCTCTGTTTTATTGTAAAAGAGAAACAAAATAAGATCATCATCCTCCTGCTTCACATGGTTTTAGCACTAAAGGTCTAATCTGTTTACCTACTCTTCATTTGATTTTATTCGATTTGGATAATCTTCTTTCAAGAACTTGCTCACATTCCACCAAAGATTAAAAAATGAAATAAAATACGAATTGCTGGTAAATTTGCTTTGAAAGCCAAAGTGTGCAAATTTGTTCTCTTTCTCATAAATCAAACAATAAAAACCCAATCACAAATCTCAAATCCATAATTGACAATATCGTCGCTTTGTTAATGGGTGTTTTCTCCAATCTCCGAGGTCCTAAAATTGGATCGACCCATGAAGAATTGCCTGTAGCCAATGGCTCTTCTTCTTCTTCGTCTACTTCCTCTTTCAAGCGTAAAGTCTCGACCTTTTTGCCAATCTGCGTGGCTCTGGTTATCATCATCGAGATCGGGTTCCTGTGTCGGCTCGATAACGCTTCTTTGGTCGATACGTTGACCCATTTTTTCACCAAGTCGTCGTCCGATTTGAAAGTTGGGTCGGGAATGGAAAAATGCCAGGAGTGGTTAGAGAGAGTGGATTCAGTGACTTATTCTAGAGATTTCAGTAAAAATCCAATCTTTATTGCTGGTGGTAACAAGGTTTGTCGCCGAATCATTTGTCTATCATCAAATTATGTATCTAATTTCTCTGGGTGACTGATTATTCAGTGCTTTGGTAGCAAGTCAAGGGAATCAAAATTTAAGCTTTGCTTGTTAACTAGTTGTTGGATGTGATATTAGTGTGTCACCATGAAATGAGCAAAATCTCATGTGTTGTAATAATGTTTATTGGATTCTGTGGTTTCTCAGTTATAATGAGACTTGAAAGATTTGTATTTTTCAATGATGGTGTGGCAGAGAACAAGTATTGAAGGATTTCTTCTTATGAGTGGTTATTGGCTTCATTTCTCTCAATTGTTTGTAGGACTTCGAATCGTGTTCTGTTGATTGTGTTATGGGATTCAGTTCAGATAGGAAACCCGATGCGGCGTTTGGATTAAGTCATCAACCTGGAACACTCAGTATAATCCGTTCCATGGAATCGGCACAGTACTACCAAGAGAACAATCTTGCTCAAGCACGACGGTGGGTAAGCACAATCTTAACAAGACGTTATACGTTTGCAGGACATGTAAAATTCTGTGATAAGTAGCTGACCTTTAATCTTCTGTTGTTTCATTAGGAGGGGTTATGATGTTGTGATGACAACTAGTCTGTCATCAGATGTTCCTGTTGGGTATTTTTCATGGGCGGAATATGATATTATGGCTCCAGTGCATCCAAAGACCGAGAAAGCTCTTGCTGCTGCTTTTATATCCAATTGTGCGGCTCGGAATTTCCGCCTGCAAGCTCTTGAAGCCTTAATGGAGGCGAATGTTAAGATTGATTCTTATGGTGGTTGTCACCGGAATCGGGATGGGAGTGGTATGTATCATGCATTGCTAGCGAAATGTTCTATGTCCTAACTATATTAAGTAGTTGAACCAATAATTTACGAAAATTCATTACAGTGGAGAAGGTTGAAGCTCTTAAGCACTACAAATTCAGTCTAGCTTTTGAGAACACCAACGAGGAGGATTACGTCACAGAGAAGTTCTTCCAATCGCTAGTTGCTGGTATAGATAGATCTACTTCCCTCTCTCTCTCTCTCTGCTGATCTTGCAAGTTTTCTTGTTTGCTTCATTAGAAGAATTAGCACTTGAGAATTTGTGTCTATATGTGTGCATTTTGGTGTATCCAGTTTGCAAAACAAACCTCATATCCTACTAAAATTCTTATATTGGTACGGTTAATTAGGATAAGCACAACCAATGCCTGAAATGTATAGCCAACTTAAATGAAGTCCTGTGTAATTTGGATTCGAGTTCTGGTATTTCAGGTATTATTTGGATTTTTTGTGTGATTTTTCTTATTTGGGTTTATGTAGTTCAGTGTACTGGTAATTCGGGTATCAACATATAGCCATAACCAATTGTGTGAAAGGGAAAGTGTATACCAAACGATATTTAGGCCACCCAGATCCATATTTTCTTGGATAATTTTTGGTTCTCTACATTTGGTTGGATTATCTGACGCAAAACACCCTGACATGTTTTGTCCATCAGTAACATTATAGGTATCTTATACGAGTCACTGATCCTCGTACTTCTCTTTTTCTAGTTGAAGTATTTCTCTATTATTGCCTTCTCGACACTAGGTGAAATCTGGAAGAGTGTTATATTCTCGGTCACCTCTTAGCTACTGTTAGTCATCTTGCATGATCTGAGCTTATTTATCATGTCAATTGATGAACGGTGATGTGGATGTGGATTTATATACGTAGATCATCATACATGTGAGCATTGAAGTTACCTTGTTTTCTACTTCTGATTAGCAATAAATGATCAAATCTTCTTTTAGGATCTGTCCCTGTGGTTGTTGGAGCTCCAAATATAGAAGAATTTGCACCTTCTCCTGACTCATTTCTTCACATTAAGCAGATGGATGATGTCAAGGCAGTTGCAAAGAAAATGAAGTATCTTGCGGATAACCCTGACGCCTATACTCAGACGCTAAGGTGTGGTAATATGTAAAATATTTGCCGGATTGAAAACAAAATAAGAACATGTTTCGACATATATTGAAAACTTCGGTTTTTCAATCAGATGGAAACACAAAGGCCCTTCAGATTCTTTTAAGGCACTTATTGATATGGCTGATGTACACTCTTCTTGTCGTCTCTGCATCTTTGTGGCTACAAGGATTCGTGAGCAAGAAGAGAAGAGCCCTGAGTTTAAGAGACGACCCTGCAAATGCACCAGGGGCTCACAGACAGTTTATCATTTGTATGTTAGAGAAAGAGGGCGGTTTGACATGGAATCCATCTTCTTGAAGTAAGCCAGCATTAATTCGCTAAACAGGGAAAATTGCTTTGTGTATACTCATGTTCTTTGCTAATGATGTAACAGGGATGGAAATCTGACTCTGGAAGCTCTGAAATCTGCAGTACTTGCAAAGTTCAAGTCTCTGAGACATGAACCGATATGGGAGAAGGAAAGACCCGTGACCTTAAGAGGAGACGGTGAGCTTAGAGTACATGGGATATATCCGCTTGGTCTGACTCAAAGACAAGCCCTTTACAACTTCAAATTCGAAGGAAATTCAAGTCTCAGTACTCACATACAGAGAAACCCTTGTCCCAAATTCGAAGTTGTCTTTGTCTAAATTCTATTAATACTTGGTATAGAAGAAAACCAAAGTCTATTTTGTGATGCACGCTTTGAATGTAGTTTGTCTTAGACAGGATTAAGGAACGTGTACATGTAAAAATAAAAACAGATTTTGCTTCTCTTATTGGGTTCAAGAATAGTTTGATGAAACACAAAATGGCTAATTAAACATTCTCAGTTCAGCTTTAACAGATTTACAGATACTGCAATATGGATCTTGTATTTGATTGACATGTTTTTTTTTTCTGATTTTACAACATTTTGTTTTGGAGAGCAAAGAAATCTATAATAATCGGTTACAAGTCATGATGATATGGAATGGAAGTGGGAAAATATATAAATCAGATTTTCTCTTACATTGACAGAGAATCCACTGTCTGATTTGCCTTGAGCATGATCTTTGACTAAAGTCTTTTAAGATTCTGCTCCATCATCTTTTTATTTGTCTCATATTATTGTCTCACTTACACTAACCTATGTAATGTGTCTCATCTTACAAGTAAGGGGAATTCATAAGCATCAGTCAATTTAGGTAATTTCTTTTTATTTCATATTGGATATCGAGTTCTTAAGTTTTATTAGAAATCTTTTTAACGTGATATATTTCCAGAATGTCCAAACTTATTATTTATCAAGCACGTATAAAAGATGTGTCGGTATATGAATTTTTTATGGATGAGATAGAACTGAATCACCTTTTATTCCGTTTTAGTTTTACTATACCTTATTCGATTTTACTTCTTGTGAATCTATGTGAAAAGGAAAGAAATTAAACTACTTTGAAAGAGATAATGAACTAGACATGAGTGGAGTAGAGCGAAGAGAGTTACAAATTTGGCAATGATTTTCGGTTTACTCTTTTCTTCTTCTTCTCTCCTTTTTTGTTTCAAATCTAATCTTGTAATTTTCATTTTTCTTAATTTTTTATTTTTTTATTCCAAAAACACTTTAGACATTCCAATTCTTGCTTATACCAAAAGTGGCTAAAAACCGTTAAATCTCCATCTTGTTACTGTCCCCAATTTTCTGATAATTAATATTAATACAACAACAAAAAATATAAGAACAATGACATACTTGAAACATGCTCCTGTCATGTTTCAACCAAAGCTTGTAGCATCTTTATCATAAGTGATATGGTTATATATATATTCACTTATAGTACATTGGATTCACTTTTAATTGTTCGACCTTTGTGAACCAAACACATGTCTTCCAACTATATATAGTTTCGGTGTGTTGAACACATGTCTTCCAACTATAGTTTTGGTGTTGATCAGTGGGAATATTAGTGTTAACCTAATCACGTTATCTATCAAACATGTGCTTATAATAACTTTGATAACAACACCTTCATCTTTTACAACGATCGATGTTTATCTATCGATTTTGTACGCTTTGCATATACATACACAAATTTTATATAATGTGTGAATATATGGAAAGTAAAATTAAGATAATAGAGGAAGAGCCGTACAGAAAATGGAAGTTAGATAAGTGAAAAAGAGAGAATAATTAAAAGGAGAAGATTCAATATCATGCTGCAAAGTTTCTAAACGATTTTGGAGTGTCTATGAGTCATCCCTCTTTGTGCTCCATGTAAACCTCCCAATCATTACCCACACTCACTTTATCTCGCTCTACAAATATATACTCTATTTATATATGTAAAACATCCTAAACACTGTATATAAGGATGTGTATCGTAAGAAAAAGGAAAGGGGGCATTATTGATCATGAAAGGTATGGTGTATAAGAAGCAATGGAAAGTTTTGTTTTCTCCATGCGTGATCGATCTCAAGAAAATATCTACGTCTTTCTTTGTTAATTGTGTTAAATATCTACATTTGTCCCACACGGCATATGTGATATAACGAAAGTAAAACAGATTAAGAAGATATATTTTTATGTATAGTGAAATTCAGAGCTGTGAAGTTTTCGTACTTCATAAATGGGTAAGATTTATAAAAATCCTAAATAGAAAAAGAAAAAGGGTTTACTCGTGTCACTGCCTTGCATGTCAACAGGGGCGGAGGGAGAGAAGATTCATAGGGTCAATTGACCCCGGTGAAATTTTTAAAAATAGTTGAATTTTTATATAAAAAAAATTATTGACCCCAATCCAATAAAAATATTGACCCCTATAAGAAAAATTTATGTTACAAACCCAATAATTACACTGTATTTATAGATAATATTAGCCTAATAAAATTTATTTTAAGTAAATCTACTACAATTAAACCTACTAATATAAACTAATATAATATTTTAACATTTATTTTGACCTGATCTAAAAACGTTTTACCTTCTTCTTCTTTCTTCTTTGTGTTTTTAATCAATCTTTGATCGTGTGATGGTGGAAACAAGAAAACATCTTTCACATCTTTTAGTATATCGACTTATGAAGCTACCTTTTATGCATATTTTAGAAGAAAAAAAATATTTTGACCCCGATGAATAGAGTTTCTGGCTCCGCCACTGCATGTCAAGTACTACGATTCTAAGAATTTTAATCATTAACGATTTTAGTTGTCGTTGATTTAATAATTACAAAAATCTAAAAGGACTTGGAGAAAGAGAAAGAGCGCACTAATTATACATGTGGAGCCAAGTCAAGAACTGCATTTTATTGTTAATGGCATATTGATTATAAGAGTTAAACTAAAACAATTTTAACTATTGAGAAATATTAATTTTAACGGTTTGGTTGGTGATAACAAAGAAAAAAAAAACCTTGTGTAGAATTACGGTCGTATAATAATAATCGCATATATTAAAAAATGGTTGCCGTTGCGTCATGGAAGTGTCCAGATCCGACCAAACTAAAGAAAAAAACTTAGATGTGTTGTTTTCCATTTTGTGTCCTTTGTTGTGTTGTGTCCATACGATCTCAAACCCTTAAGAATTAGATTCCCCCAAAACAGTAACACGAGACGAATCACCTGATGTCACAGCCGAGCGGGCGGCCCACGCTCTTTCCACGTGTCAGTTTTCCTCCGTACGGTTTCGGACCCGCAGAGTAGGAGCTGGTCGGACCCATTTTGTTCCACCGGAAACGACGGGTTGAGGAGAGAGGTTCCCGCCATCGGTAATCGGAAACTGAGCTGTATTGCATAAAAAAATGAGTCCCACGTAGTGTCACGTCATCACGTGAACACAATGCGCCGACTCCACCGGATTATTTCTCCCCTCTCCGCAAATTATTTCCTTTTTCGTTGATTTTCTCTTTCTTTTTTTAGATCTCCCAATTGATTTGACGGCAACTACCTTCTTCACCACAATTTTTTTTCTGGCAGCCATCGACTTTTGTTTCGTATTTAAAAAGTAAAGAGATCCATTTCAAAGTACAAATACAAAAATCTTATCATTCCAAGGGATAACTATATAACACAACTTTTTAAAAATTTATGGATGACAAAGAGTCTATTACGCAAGTCATATTATTGCAATGACACAACCATTTGGCCAGTTTAGAAAATGTACTAGAAAAAACATATTATAACAACGTATTATTTTTGTTGACATGTGATATATATAGGGTGTGACTGGTCACCCTTAATAGAAGAAATGAAAAAGGGAGAATTTTTTATTTTTTTGGTATGCACCAGTAAAAAAAAAATCAGAAGAAAATTATATCAGATGAAAACATCAAAAAGTAACTAAAGGAGATGAATTATTCCTTCCTCAAAACTAGTAGAATACATTTTTCTTCTTGATGTAACATTTTTTTTCTTCTATTTTTTCTTTTCATTTCTTCTAACTTTTTAACCAGTCACAACTATAGTTGTGATAAACGTTAGCCTATAGGTTCAAATCAGACGGAGACAATTGGTAAGTGTAAGGCACTTCATTTACCCTCGTAATATTTCATTCTAAGATTTGGACAAATGCGTCACCTCTCATTTGATCATGATCTTACATATGTATTTTGATCATGATCTTACATATGTATTCATCTACAATATTTACTAGTCTTATAAATATCATGTTCCCAAACCTTTAGGATGTATACTTAAACATTCTTAATACTATATCTTGGGCATATAAAGATGTACATATATATATATATGGGCATATAAAGATGTACATATATATATTACTATATGATTCACTAATAAAAATTACACGATGCAAAAGTTTGATTTCTGTCATATTATTGATGTGTCACTAGTCGAATTCAAATTCGAGATTATGCATATTCTTAAAAGAAAAAGAAACAAAAAAGCAATGTAAGATACATAATTCGTATTAACTAAGATTATTTCAATCAAGATTTGTTCTTTTCAAATATATCAAACTCGAACAAAGAAGAAACTACTAGATTAATCTCTAAAGAATGCTACACAATTTGGGGAACGTCCATCTTAGGTTGTGTTACTAAAAATGGCAAATCCCTTCTAGAATTGGATTATGCCTGGTAAGGAAATACTTTGTCACGAGCAATGTCTTGTTCTTTTCTTAGATCTCGATATGTAAACTTCAAAAGCTACTGATGGCTAATTTGAGATCCATTATTCAATTTGTATTATACCTAGTAATTAAAGACACCCGTAAATGTTATCACGTAGAAGAAACTAGAAACGTTAAACGCATCAAATCAAGAAACTAAATTAAAAGTAATTTTCAAGGCCGCCTTTCGAATATTCTCCCTAGCTAGAGGCTACAAGACGCGTTCGAATTCTCCAAACGAACTACCATTTTGATATAGAATGCCGACATGCCGTCGATCAAATTGTTTGCAAATCGTTCATTGGGTATAAGCAAATGCCATTCATTGGCTCTAACTTCTTGGAATGGGGATGGTCCAAAAATAGTTTTTTTTTTTTTTTTTTTTTAATGTGAAGAGGACCAAAAATAGTTTGTTCCCACTACTAATTAATTAATTTCTATCCCTCTGCAAATTAATCATGATATCCTTAAACGTATGTGCTATTCCTTTTTTTTTTTTTTAATTATATAAGCAAGGAATACTAAATGTGCTATTCCTTGCTTATATAATAATACCATATGACGACTTCTAACACAAAGAGAATTTTTTTTTTTTTTAATTACTTTGCGTAGTAATCACCATGATGATTTTAGTTAATAACCTATATACTGTATATACACTCAAACACAAGCTTTGCATTAAGCCACATTACGTCGCCCCAATGGACCACTAGAGAAGTGGTAACAATTTATGAAGCTGCTTTTTATCTAGTTGATGATACATGTTTAGCTTTATTTAATTATTTTATCAAAATTTTAAATTTAATTGTAATCAATATATCAACATATCTGTTAAATTCGAGCTTATTATGGGCTTCCAACTCAAAACCAATTGGTAATTAGTGGATTGACTCTAACCCTTTATATATTAGTGTTAGTCTCTTCAAACTTCCAATGTGGGATCCTAACACGCTCCCTCGAGATGATAGCTTTTATCGGCCCATCTCGAACCGAACCCACTTTAGGACTGGTAATAAACCCTTTTTGGGTCACCCAAGTTTCAACAAACGAGGCTCTGATACCATGTTAAATTCGGGCTTATCATGGGCTTCCAAATCAAAACCAATTGACAATGAGTGGATTGACTCTAACCCTTTATATATTAGTGTTGGTCCCTTCAAACTTTCAATGTGGGATCCTAACAATATCTTCACATATTAATCTTTATATGTTGTAATATAGTTAACATTGTGGAATTTAAGTTATTGTTACACACAACCAAAAAAAATATTACAATAGAAAGAAAAATATAATCTATTATTCTAAATATATTTACTGATTTTCCCAAAAGATCCAATTCAAAACTACCATCTGATGTATTAGCCGTCCAAAATCACCAATTTTCATCCAATCACGCAATTTGTATATGACTTGAGTATCGTAAAATTTTCAGGAAGAGACATCCCCAATTATCTCACAAATGTTTTGAACATTCATTCATGCCGCATGAATGACCAAATCCATTTATGTAGAGACGACCATAGAAGAAAATTAAACACTGGAACCTTCCACTAATCTTTGGTTTGCCTTGACAAGGAAATTGAACGAGGAGAATGCATCAAGATACCTACATTTGACCTTGTTTAGGCTCAACATGAAGCTTATCCCAACCCATCAACAAGGAATGACACAAATCCAGTTTTGAATTATCTGCAACTCATCATAAGTTCATAACTTTGTGTTCTAGTCAGTAGTCACACCTAAAAACACTCTTCCATAAACTGAAAAATTATGCTCAAACATTATGTTTGTTGACAACAAAGTTTAGAATTAATTTAAGTTTTAAAATGATTTCTACAAATAATTTAACGTCACTCTTAATAGGATATTATTCAGCTAGAATTTAAATTTTTAGAATTATATTTTAATTATATAGATAACTGTATTTAAAATTATGGATAAAATAATGATTTCGTTTAAAGAATATGATTTGATCAAATTTGTTTTTTTTTTTTAAATTTTACTAGTATAAAGTAAAAAATGATATAACTAATATTTTTTTCGAAGTGATAAAGCCGGCTTGTGAGCACCTAGATTTATTCCGTATTTTAGTATCATGTCATGGTATTTTTTCAACAGATAACTCCCACGTGACAGGAAAATAACAAAAGCATCAAGATAGATATAAAATATAATGATAATAAATAAACAATATATTAGATTGAAGGAGCTAAAAAGGTGAAAAGGTTAAATATTTAAATATAAGATTCTCATCTAATTTAGTCGAAGAGATAGAGAGATCTCTGTTTTTTTTGGTCAATCGAGATAGAGAAATATATGTTTCAATAATTGTAAGGACTTAGATCCTTGTATTTTCTAACGTCTCATATTTTAAAAGAAAACATTAGAAATATAGAAAATCTTTGTCAAATGTTATATAATTTTGAAAGAAAAAATTAGTTTTGTAACAGTTTTCTCTTAAATGTAATACAATATTGTTCATAATTTCATTTTTTTCTAAAATAATGTACCATTAGAGATTTTTTTTTTTTTTTTTCATTTTTCTCCCAAAGTGAAAGACCATTTGAGATGGTTTTAGAAACTTCGCAAGTCAAAGCATTTTTTGTTTTTTTTTTGGAAATCCATGTTGAGAACAAGTGATGTGATTTCAAGAATTACAGCTCAAAGAGATGAGGATACTATTTATAAAAAATTGATTTTCACACATTAATATTTGATTGGCGGATATTTTTCTATATATTAGCTTCTTGTAAACAAAACAATTAAAAAGAAAATGCTGTTATATTTTAGCTTTTTCTCACTACGGAACATTGTAGTTGTAGCTAATTACACTGCTCATTACCTTGAAAACCAAGGCAGTATAACAACAATAATAAACCAAATCGCGATTTCTAGCACCCCCATTAATTAATTATACTATTATAAAACATATATTCATAATGAATTGAAATATGAAAGTTGTCTATATCCTCAAAATAAATAAGAATCGACAAGATCTAAATTTAGATCTATTCAACTTTTTCGCCTGAGAAGCCAAAATTGTGAATAGAAGAAAGAAGTCGTCATCTTCCCACGTTTGGACGAAATAAAACATAACAATAATAAATAATAAATAATAAATAATAAATCAAATACATAAATCCCTAGTTTGTCTCTATTACTCTACAATTTTCTATGTGTATATATATACCCACCTCTCTCTTATGTATTTGTGTATGTTGTGTTCGATTTTATATCTTCCAACTTCTTTCTTCTTCTTCTTCCTCCTATTTCAGATTTCAAAATTTTTCATCCTCCAAAACATTTTATATTTTTATCATCAACGGAACATTACATATAAATTGGTTAATAATCGATGGCTGAAATTTGGTTATTGGTTGTACCAAGCCTCATCTTTTGCTTGCTTTTGGTAAGAGTGATTGTTTCAAAGAAGAATAAGAACAGTAGAGGTAAGCTTCCTCCTGGTTCCATGGGATGGCCTTACTTAGGAGAGACTCTACAACTCTATTCACAAAACCCCAATGTTTTCTTCACCTCCAAGCAAAAGAGGTAATTTAAAAAACCTTGTCCCTCAAGTTACTTTTTGGGTTATGCTCTTAGATTTAGAAATGTTTTTTCTTTTGATATATAGATATGGAGAGATATTCAAAACCCGAATCCTCGGCTATCCATGCGTGATGTTGGCTAGCCCTGAGGCTGCGAGGTTTGTCCTTGTGACTCATGCCCATATGTTCAAACCAACTTATCCGAGGAGCAAAGAGAAGCTGATAGGACCCTCTGCACTCTTTTTTCACCAAGGAGATTATCATTCCCATATAAGGAAACTTGTTCAATCTTCTTTATACCCTGAAACCATCCGTAAACTCATCCCTGATATCGAGCACATTGCCCTTTCTTCCTTACAATCTTGGGCCAATATGCATATTGTCTCTACCTACCAGGAGATGAAGAAGGTAAATATATGTTCATACGTTTACAACAAACGAACTCACACAATGCAATTCCTTGATTGAGTTTCTTTATCAGGTTCTCTGAGATCTCCTAATTAATACTCAAGATAATCTTGTCTCTTGCAGTTTGCGTTCGATGTGGGTATTCTAGCCATTTTTGGGCATTTGGAGTGTTCTTACAAAGAGATCTTGAAACATAACTACAATATTGTGGACAAAGGCTACAACTCTTTCCCCATGAGTATCCCCGGAACATCTTATCACAAAGCTCTCATGGTAATCTCATCTCTGGAATAAATAAATGAACCAATATCCGGACATTATAAAGTAAATTTTGACAAACTGACTAAAGCTTGTTATAAATAGGCGAGAAAGCGGCTTAAGACAATAGTAAGCGAGATTATAGGCGAAAGAAGAGAGAAAAGGGTCTTGCAAACGGACTTTCTCGGTCATCTGCTCAACTTCAAGGACGAAAAAGGTCGTGTGCTAACCCAAGAACAGATTGCAGACAACATCATCGGAGTCCTTTTCGCCGCACAAGACACGACAGCTAGTTGCTTAACTTGGATTCTTAAGTACTTACATGATGATCAGAAGCTTCTAGAGGCTGTTAAGGTTTGATCATGCACATGCATATAATTTTTTCCTCTCTTTTGTATATATATGCACTTAAATCTATGTATATTAATGATGATTGCAGGCTGAGCAAAGGGCTATATATGAAGAAAACAGTAGAGAGAAGAAACCTTTAACATGGGGACAAACGAGGAATATGCCACTAACACATAAGGTAATAGATAATCATATAATAATATTTAAGTTTTATATATGAACCACCATTAATATATATAGATCTCATGTTTTAATGTTATTTGAAATAGGTTATAGTTGAAAGCTTGAGGATGGCAAGCATCATATCCTTCACATTCAGAGAAGCAGTGGTTGATGTTGAATATAAGGGTACTAATTAAATCATTTCACATTACTAGAACATTCTATATATTAAGCTTTTTATTTTTATTTTATTAAAATGTGGTGGTCCAAATGAATATAAATCACTAATATTTTTTGTAACTTGCATGTATGCAGGATATTTGATACCTAAGGGATGGAAAGTGATGCCACTATTTCGGAATATTCATCACAATCCGAAATATTTTTCAAACCCTGAGGTTTTCGATCCATCTAGATTTGAGGTAATAATTAAGAAACTACATGCAAAATTAGAACTTTAATAAGTTATTTTGATAAAAGATAGATAATCTAACGTGTTAATTTGTCGAAAATATAAATTGAAGGTGAATCCGAAGCCGAATACATTCATGCCATTTGGAAGTGGAGTTCATGCTTGTCCCGGGAACGAACTCGCCAAGTTACAAATTCTTATATTTCTCCACCATTTAACTTCCAATTTCCGGTATTTTTTTTTCTCTTCTTATTTTGTTTTTTAGACAAACGATAATAGTTAACTTGATTCCATGCACGGCGGCAAGCCTTTCTAAATTAGTCTAATCTATGGTTAACAACATGATTTTACTTATTATCAAACTATATATATATATATATATATATATATATATATATATATATATCAGCTACGTTATATACAGATTTGTCTAAGCGCAAAGCTACCCATGATCACTTTAAAGTCTTTCTCTATTTGCATAACTAGCTTAATTAATTTTCAAATCTTAATTTAGTATAAACGATGATTTAATTTACATCATAATTCTGTTGCCATCTTAACAACGTGTCAAAAACATGATTTTGAAATTTATGATCGTACACAAAACATAATAACGACTTTGCATAGTGACTTGTCTAAACATGATTAAACACATCACTTCTCCTAACAAATAAAGTACATATATCTTATTATGACTCAAACAAATGCTTTCACATGTGATGTACTAATGATGTATGTTGTTGTTATTTAATTGTCTATGCAGATGGGAAGTGAAGGGAGGCGAGAAAGGAATACAGTACAGTCCATTTCCGATACCTCAAGACGGTCTTCCCGCTACATTTCGTCGACAATCTCTTTAGTTCTTTAGTTAAACCATCAAATTCTATTACTAATCTTTGTCTTAATTAGCCAAAATTAATCTAAATTCGATTAAAAAAAAAAAAACCTTGTCATTTTTTAAAAATCATTGTTGTAGTTCTTAGGGCGTTGTTACATGTAACAACTATGATGAAGTAAAATGTCGATTCCGGTATTATAGTCGAAATTGGTCGATTTGGGGTAAAATACTTTATACACGTGAAGGGAGAGCAACACGACCACAAAGCGTGAATGTGAAAAAAAGCAAATAATACAAAACAAAAAACTAGAGGTGTGTGTGTCTATATGTGAGTGGACTTCGAAAATGACGTGGCTACGATAAAATAAAAATAGAGCATCTTCTCACTTTCATGAGACTATGCCACGTGTCGTTAAATAACTTGGCCACCTAGAAAAAAAGAGTTTTTCAATTTTAATAAAAAATATGAAAAGAACAAAAAATGGGGTCATCCCCGGTTTTCATCATATCTTGGAGGAATGGTCCTCCCTACATGACAGTGGCCTTTGCCTCCCTTTCTTTTATTTTTTGTTCACCTTGAATCAATTTTTTTTTTTAAACGATAGAAGTTTTCTATCTTTTAACCCATAATCTCTTTTTTTTTTTTTATAAACCCTATCGGTTATCCGGTCGGCCCCGGTAGGAACGCACCGAAGTACTACATAGTGGACTGGTCCACTGTGTTAACGGTTAGGCCCTTACGGGCTACCACTCTGCCTATCCCGAGTTTGGAATGCCTTCCGACTAAGTGCCAGGGGGTAGTCAGGCCGCCTGTATTTCTGGCTACCAGGTATTCATCATATCTTGGAGGAATGGTCCTCCCTAACATGACAATGGCCTTTGCCTCCCTTTCTTTTATTTTTTGTTCACCTTGAATCAATTTTTTTTTTTTAAACGATAGCAGTTTTCTATCTTTTAACCCATAATCTCTTTTCTACTCAGCTTTTAATATTGTTATGTTTAAAACTTTAAATGTATATCACCTTTTCCAAATCGGAATAAACTAGCTAGTGATCTATGAGTATTCATTCTCAGTATCACTAAATCACTATCTCCTTACTATATTTTCAGAACCTATCATTCAAATTATTGCTGAATAGTGTTTTTTTTGTTTCTCATTTTTTCATATTGTTAAATAAAATTTTAGACAAAAAAATTATATAACATTCTAGAACTGTATCACAAAAAAAGTTTGAAATTGCAAACGCAAATGAAAAAGAGATTAATAAACGAACCTGTATTTTTGTCTTGTATTTTTTTTTTTTTGGTAAGTAACATATATACATTTGAAACAGTAGACGACCTTAATCAGTGTTTTGGATCTTTATCTTGAATAACTATTGAAATCATTTAATAGAAAAAGTGATTACTTATAAAAGCTACAACACCCTTTTTTCCGGAGAACTTACACTAAAGAGATGATATTTAAAACTGTTCTTAGTTCCAAAAGAAAGCCTTACAAGGATATATCATCAAAGGAATCGAGCATCACAAGGGTAATCATCATCACACTAAAATTAGAACCACAAAAAATGGAAAAAAGGAAAAAAAAGAAAAGAAGAAGAATCAACATTGATCATATAAAAGGAGGATTCCTTTATTTATCATTAGTTATTATTGTCATTGATAATAATATTTGGGGTGTAAATTAACATGGGAGTGTTGAGTGTTGTACCAATGAAAATGTAAAGTTAGCTATGGGGACCTAATTTACGAACTGATTTCCTTTTCGGTTTTTAGTCTATTTTATATCCATTTTTGTTTGGTGCTCCTACTCGTGCAACCAAACATCGCCATTTTTCAATTATTCCGTTTTATAAGAAACAAAAATTGAAAATTGAAAAGGAATTTAAAATCTTTATATATTTTACGTGTTGTAGTTTATCTGTTTCAATCTTTTATATTTGTGTCGGAAATTTAATACTAGTTGTTGTCCCTTTGAGTGTGTGGTGGGTGAATTTTTAATTCACATGTAAGGAATTGACAAGTAATTATTTCGGTAGCCGGGTATTTTGAAAAGATTCTTTTTTTTTTTTTTTTTTAATTTTTGAAGAGACATTTAGATAGATTAAACACATGAAACCATAAACTACTGGATTCTAAAGATTTATTTCTATTATCGGTTAAGTGAAATAATAAAAACATATATAAACTTGTAAAGACCATGGCAAAAACAGTTCCTTAGAAATGTTATGTTTTGAACGAGTTATACCAAAAAAAAAAAGTTTTAACATGTTGAATTTTAGTTTCAGTTATTATTTTGTGAATTTTCTATATTCAGAAACAAGAAAATTCACACCTTTTTAAAATATTGTATTGTAGGTATGTCGTATTAACTTGGGTGGTTTGAATTTGATGAAGTGTTTGTTAATCAAGAACTCGGGTGGGGGTTTTGTTCTTACGCCCAAGGCTATTATTGCATTAAATATTCACATATCCTAGTATTGTCGCTCAACAAATTAGCGGATTAGAAATATCTATCCATTGGGCTTAAGCATTATTCAAGAAGCCCATTTTTTTCTTGGTTCTGAAATTTTGTAGGAGTAAGCAGAAAAGATTGTGATTATAGATGACAATTTATTTGTCAACGAAATTGGTTAGAAATAATGAGTCCAAGCGTGACAAATAGAAAGACAAGTGCTGAAAGCATGAGTTCTAAAGGTCGTGGATGGATCAATCTTGACTGGTCCTAGGCACGAAGCGGATATCCGAAAAATTTGAGATATTTGTTATTCGATTCGTCTCAACCGAATACTTAATTTTGTGATTTGCTTTGATCCGAAAATTTCTGGATATTCGGAAAATCGAATATTCGGATTTTTTTGTGTGATATTTGCGGATATCCGCTTCGATACTTCTGCATCTATTAAAATTTTAAAAAGTTAAGCGCCTCGTGTAAAACTATGAAGAATAAGATAAAATTTGGGAAAAAAAATCGTCGCAGGATTCCAACTTCTTATTTTAAGGGACATTGATTTTTTTTTAAAAATATATTCTCCTTCACCAATAAAAACTAGGGAAATTGTTAAAAATACCCCTTTTGGTGTGCCCCTTTTCAAAAATGCCCCTTTTAGATGTCTATTTTCAAAAATACCCCTTTTTAAATCTGAAATTTTTATAAAGTTTTATTAGGTTTATAAGGTATTTATGGATTGTAACTACTACTTGAAGACTCGATCCAAGTATTTATAAGGATTTATAAGGTGTTTTAAAAGGTTTTACAAGTTATTTTAAAGGATTTTTAAGGTTTTTCAAAGGTTTTACAAGATATTTTAAAGGTTTTTAAAGGTATTTAAAATGCATTTATAAGGTATTTATAAAGTATTTATAAGATTTTAGATACATAGAAATGTAGTTTGTGTATGTTTTAATAATATTACATACATATTTGGGTAAATCTTATATTTTTAAGAGTATTTTTTATAAGGTTTTTAAAAAGGGGTATTTTTGAAAAGTGTAAAAGCCCCCTAAAAACTATTAAATTGTGTCACAAACACATGTACAAGGATAAAAAACTGAGTTTAGAGATACAAACCAAAAATAGATACAAACCAAAAATATATTATGATATACATATCAAATTTCTTTTACCAAAAATATATCTATATACTAATATATATCAAAAATTACAGATCGAACGGATATCCGACTTTAAAAAAATCAATATTTGTTATTGTCTCGGTTTTCACGAATACTATATTTTCCTATTTGGTTTGCTCCAAAATTTTACGGATATTCGGATTTTTCGAATCGAATTAAAACGAATACCGAGTCGAAGTGGATCTCACGAATATTTTGCCTAGGCCTATCTTGACAAGTAAGTGAAGATAAAGAAAACTAGAAAGATTACTATATACCAAGTACCAACTAGTAGACATATCATGCATATTATATGATTGATCTGTCACGTAGATAACATAATTTTAGATTTGAACATGCTATTTAATTTCAAAATACAAATTGAAAACATGAGATATGGATACAAATTGGTAAGAGCTTTTCAAACCCCTTTCGAAAAATATCAAGAACACTTAGATTGACGTAGAAAAGTATCCTCGAATACTAAGACTAATCGTTGTCAATGACTTCAAATCGGGGAGACACATTGAAACAAGGAAAAAAGCCAAACCACTTGCATTCTTAATTAAGTTTCTGAATATAAAGATTAACATACAATATAAACAAAAACATGTTTCAATTAAAAAAATAATTACAATGTTAAGGGGAACATGATGATTGCTTACACTTGAGCATCATGCTCCTGCTTTGGTTTAAAGTTAATCCAACCTTCTAAGTAATCCTTTATCGTAGTCGTAGAGCCTAAGTTTTATAATTACTCTCATTTAGCTGAATTGTATCTTTTTTTTTTTTTTTTTTTGTAATGTTAGAGGTAATAATCTTTATATAATTGTTTAAGAGCTGAGATAAAGAAACTTGTTCATATATGTAATTGTTTTAAATAAAACACGGTTAATAATACTACTAGTAATTATAAGTTGTTTGTTTGATTAAAAAAAAAAAAGCAATAAATAATGAAAAAGGAAGGTCGTGAGATCTCAATTTCAATTTCCCAAAGGTATTTTCCAACCGGAGGATTTAAACGTGCTCCGAATCTCTTGTCTTCCCTCAAAAGATTCCAATCAATTTCTCCTCCAATTCCGCGATCAAATTCTCGGCGCGGCGAAGGTGTTGCTTGTTCTACAGGAAGATTTTGATTCTTCTGTTGGATGATTTCTCAGTGAAAAGAGGTATTTCTTCGGCGCCGGACATGGAATCATCGGTATCATCACCGTCACCGTCGATGGAGGTGTGGCATTTCCAGATTGCTGTCTATTTCGCTTTCGGATTCTTCTTCTTGAGGCTTTTCCTCGATAGATTCGTCTTTCAAGTAAGTAAGAGAATCTCCAGTTTTTGGTTCCAACGGAAGCTTTTATTGCCTTTGTTAGCAGAGAGACTTGTATTAAATTCGCCTTTAATTTATCTCATCATGTATATGCGTTGACACTTGAAATTCTTCAACAAGTATGAGATTCTCATTGTTGTTCATCTTTATCAATCAGAGGATAGCTGTTTGGCTTTTGAGTACCGGTTCTTCTCCGATGAAATTGAATGATGCTACTACTCGGGCAAAAATCGTCAAATGCAAGGAGTCTTTGTGGAAATTGTTGTATTATGCTGCTTGTGACTTTTGCGTTCTTCAAGTCGTTTATCACGAGCCGTGGGCCAGAGATATCAAACTCTACTTCGACGGTTGGCCAAATCAAGAGTTGAAGTGAGTAATCACATCCACATTCACATTTGCTAGCTGCCTTGAGTTCGTTTCATGGAATAGTTCCCTGGACATGTGATTCATTATTATAATGGAAAAGCGAATTAGCTAATGTTGTTTTGTCTTTGTAGGCTTTCAATAAAGCTTTACTATATGTGCCAGTGCGGTTTTTATATGTATGGTGTGGCTGCGTTGCTTGCATGGGAGACAAGAAGAAAGGATTTTGCTGTCATGATGTCTCACCATGTAATTACAATCATCCTGCTTAGCTACTCCTACTTAACCAGGTAATTTGACCTTGATTCATCTATTTGTATCAGACCATCCTTTGTTGCAAAGAGTTAATCATTTAGCACCTAGATTTAATCAGTTCATATCTTTAGTAGCACCTAGATTTTGAAAGGATTTGTTAAGTTTAACAAATCAATTCAATGTAAAAGACCTTTTACTCAAATAAATAAAATGCATTTGTTTTCTTGTAAGATTCGACTGTTGTTGACTGATGTTTTGTTGGTTAGTGAGCTATAGAGCAACCTATAAAGATTAAAAGATTATTGGAATTGTTTTGTTTTGTTTTCTTCTGCAGTTTTTTCCGGATTGGAGCAATCATCCTAGCCCTTCATGATGCAAGTGACGTGTTTATGGAAACGGCTAAAATTTTCAAGTACTCTGAAAAAGAATTTGGGGCAAGTGTGTGTTTTGCACTATTTGCTCTCTCCTGGCTATTGCTACGGTTGATATACTTCCCATTTTGGATCATCTGGGCCACGAGGTAGACACACTTTATTCTAACTCTTTTTAGTTATAATGTCTCGATGTCAATGTTTGATCTGACATTCACACTCTTTTTTTGTTAAAGCATTGAACTCCTGGATTATTTGGATATGACATCAGCTGAAGGCACGATCATGTACTATTCTTTCAACACAATGTTACTGATGCTTCTCGTTTTCCACATATATTGGTGGTATCTCATCTGTGCCATGATTGTAAGACTACTTAAAAACAGAGGAAAAGTTGGAGAAGACATAAGATCCGGTAAGGCTTTTGTATCTTTCTTTAAACTAGGTTTAAAAAGAACTTGTTGATATATCTTTCATATGAGTCTGGCTCATTTTTCTCTATTGTTAAACCGGCTAGCTTTATGGGCCAGATGACTTTTTTACTGACTTGCAAAGCCACAAACTATTATAGTCTTAATTGTTGTATGTTGTGTTGGCTGTGTAATGAGGATCTACTGAAGTTTTTGAGTAACCATTCTTTTGGTCGTTTGGTTCTTTTGTCGATGGCAGATTCAGAGGATGATGATTAGTCTTGCAAGCATGACAGATACGGAACATGTTTCCACTTCTCCGACTCCAACCAAACTATTTTAGCTGCTGAAGAATTTGTTCACAGCTTCATTACCTTACTGATTAGAGTTGGAGGTAAACAAAAAAGAAGAAAGGTTATAGTTTTCCTTTTTTCAGTTTTGTAATTGTAGGCCCCATTTCGTCATTAGACTGCATATTATTCGCTTTGACATATAAAGAAAAAAAAAAACAGAAACTCTGGTTCGGTACTGTATAAAACAATATTGGAAGTCTCTCTGTAAATGCAATTCCCCATTGTATGGTTTTCAACACCATAGCCTTTTGTTATGGAGCTCATTCTTGAATTTTTTTTTCTGTTTAGTCGTTTTGGTTAGATTCATTCTTTCTTTTTCCCAATTAAATCAGATTTTCGATAGCTGTTCACAAAATGTATAATGATTTGAGTAAAAGCGAAATATCATTCAACACAAACCTTCCCACGATGACAAAAAGCCAAACACCACAAGATCTTGTAGCATGAATCGGCTCTCAACAATGGACTCATCCTTGTTTTGATATTACTTGAGAGGCCAAGAACATATATGACTAAACTAAAAAGAAAGTAATTAAGTCCTTCAATTGATAACCAAGTTAAAAGTCAACGTTATGAGCTATTATTATGATTCAGTAGCTTTCCATTGATGAATCAAGTTCGGCTTCTCGATGCCGCACTGTTTTACCTTCAAGCCACCTTCTGCGGAGGCCTCTCTCGCCGACGACCCTCTTCCCCATTCTTCTCCAGGTATGCATCTCGTTACTCTGAAACTGCTCACCACGTGTTCGTTAAAATGCCTGACTGAGTTCTTCTTTGGCCTCTATTGTACAGAGGGTAGTGTGGCCTCCACTTTTAACATCAGCCTCGAGTTGGCTCACGCTTTTCAAACCCCTTCCTACCATGATATACGTTCACGGCTTCTTGCGGTTGACCCAACACAAGAAAATCTCGAGCTGTTTCTCTCTCAAGAGCTCAAACCAAAGAATGAATGCGTTCAGGAAGCTCTTAGTCTTAGACACGCCAAGCAAACTACACTTACCAATCTTATCTCCACTTTCTTCCAACACAGCGAAGACGCTACCCGCTTTTGTTTGAATCTTTACCAAAACGTCCACAGTGCTCGCTGCCACCTCTACACACCCCTCTTAGACCTCTTCAAAATCTTTCCCCGTGATTCCCATTCCGCTATTGACGAGTCCTTCTGTAACTTAGCCTTCGATGTTTTCCTTAAGCTTGACACGTTTGAAAACCCTTTCGCATCTCCTGAATCTCACAGCTTTCAAGACACCCAATTATGCTTTTATCAGCTGGCTGACAAGCTGGACACCCGTATCCGTAAGTCTAAGTCACGGGTCCGCCTCCTCCATCATGCCACAGCTGGTTCTGCCTTGTGTCTTGTTACTGCTGTTGTTGCGGTTGCTGCTTCTGCGGCTTTTATCGCCTATCATGCACTTCCGACCCTTGTTGTTGTTGCAGGTCCCTTGTGCACTCCCTACCTCCCTCACAGTTTCAAGAAGGAGGAGTTATCTAACATTTCTCAGCTAAATGTTGCTGCCAAGGGTACTTTTGCGCTCAACAAAGATCTTGACACCATTGACCGTCTTGTCTCCCGTTTGCACACGGGGATTAAAAACGACAAGCTTCTCATTCGACTTGGATTGGAGAGGGGGAGGGACGTGTATTCAGTTCAGGAGTTTGTGAAACAGCTTCGCAAGAGCCATGTTAACCACACCCATCAACTCGAGGTTCTTGAGGATCATATTTGTCGTTGGTTCACTAACGTTAACAAATCCAGATCGTTGCTCCTTAAAGAGATCCTTCGTCCCCAAACGTAAGCTTCTCAACCTTTTTGTAGCAGTGGTTTTTTGAGCTTATCCGAGAGGACAACAGGACCGGGGCAATGTATACAGGACGTTGCATGTCTGTAGCCGGGAATAAAGACTTTATATAATCATATTGGATAGATCATAGACTTGCTTGCCTTAAGCAGATATTGGATGTTGTATTGGTTCATATCATCACATCCGACAAATCTTTTGTTTTTTCACTTCAAATCAGTAACATTAGCTGTTCACAAAATGTGTATGCTTGAAGAATAAAATCAAGTCATGAAGAGAATTATGAAACCAACTTAATCTACAAAAGGTATTAGTAATAGTAGTGTCATATTTGAGTAAAAGCCAAATGCCATTCTTTCAACACAAACCTTCACACGATGACAAAAAGCCAAACACTACAATCAAATTTCATTACATAACCAAAGGAAAGCTTTTAGATTCAAACTGTTTTTTAAAGTCGTTTTCCAGAGAGGCTGATGGAGCTGACTTTCAAAGGAGTGGCAACCACAAGCGGTGCTTCTGGCGATTTGTTACCGGAGAAGGAGAAGTTATCGTGCATGAATCGGCTCTCAACAATTGACTCATCCTTCAACAAGATCTTGTAGCAGTAACAGCTCTTGAGTCCTTGTTGGTTCCTATAGCAGTCGTGTGCACTATTCTTCACCCGCTCCAAGTCCCATATTACACTGAATTTCCCCACTGTTGCTACTATATGTCTCTCTTGCTTCCCGCTCTCTGTTACCTGCAAACAACACACAAAAAAGACTATCAGATTTGGTTTTATAACAATCAAGAATCTGAGGAAGACAGTAGTAATGTGTGAAGTGGAACTTACCCATGAGAAGTGACCGCCATGAAACTTATTATCTTTTCCTGCCAAGTGTGAATCTAGTGGTGTTAGCTTCAGCAGCCTCGGCGCTGGTATTTTGTTTCCCATTCTTCCGCTAAATCCTGTTTTTGTCCGACCATCTTTGTCTGTGAAAAGGGTGCAAATAAGAACCAAGTACGTATCTGTTGTTCCCAATATCCATTTTCCATCATAAGAAACGTCCAAATGTGTAATTGGTGAACCAAGCCCTGGAAAAGCCGTTTTTGCCATTCTCATTGAGGTCTTTGAATACAGCCTTATCTTTCCGTCAAGCGATCCCACAACAATTGACCCATCTCCAGTAGTTGCAAAGCACTGGAAATTTGTTCCTCTAGAAAACTGATGGCCTTGAGTCCATTCCAAGATGGGAGATTCGATGTTCTGCACTATACCTCTCCTGTCCCTCATGTCCCATTGACACAGCCTATTGTCATCCAATCCCAAAAAGGTAGACTCTGATGGATCTAGTTGCGACCCTTTGGTATCATTTGTTATGTCCCTCATCGTGATTTCAGTCCCGTCTTTCTCGAATTTCCATTCAGTAACAATCTTCCCTGACTCAATGTCGAGCTGCTTAACACCAGTGGAATTTGGTTTCCCTTGTTTAGCTGGACTTATCAGCATCATATTAGTCTCTGCCCTCATCAAAAGAGCCTTGTTTGGTGTTGTCTGGCTCGAACCCGATCCGAACTTTGAGGTTCCAGAATCAAATCTCACGCACACACCTTTCCCATGAATCCCACGCTCCATATTCCTATAAACCTGAACCCCATAATCATTCACCAAGAATGAATTATCCAACGCTCCCAAAGTCAAACTCTGAACTCCACCATTAGCCACCTCTTCGAATTCTTCCGTCAAATCCGTATTTCTCTTGGCCTGAGTTTCCTCTTCCTCAGGTGGAGCTTCAGCATCCTCCCACATAGAATCATCAGCAGCTTCAGGATTAGCCCACCCAATGAAATCTTTCCCATACACTTTAATCCTGTTCTCCTCACTTGCCCTGATCTTATACACATTCTCAAACAGATAGTCCTGAAACCTAGTAACAAACTTCCTATAGTCCTCATCCGTCAAGAACTTCAAAGCCCAAACGCCATTACTCACAAAATCAACTCTACGCTGATCCCCAAACATTTTCAACTGCATATCCGTGGAAACCCTAGCTTTAACCTTAGTACCAACACCCAGAAACCAAAAAGACTCACCTCCTTCACCTGATTCTTCACAATCATCATAATCACCAATATCTTCTCCATCCGCCGTCGAAGTTTTCACAAACTTGTACGATGTCATTTTATCCGTGATAATCCATTTCGCTTTGGGTGTGTTTCCACCTATATGGCGGTAAAGCTTAACCGCGTTCTTCATCTTGAGCGTTACGGAAGAAGAAGATGGGTATTTCAACTTCAAGGCTTTTAGCTTCTCCTCAATATCGAGAGACGATGAATCAGATGGTCCTGAAGAAGAAGAATCAGACGGTCCTGAACCAGAAACAGACGACGATCCTTGCTTCTTCGCGTCATCGTATTGATCCTCGTCTTCTTCGTCATAGTAATCTGAATCGGAATCCGTATCCGATTCGGTGATTCGATCTTCGCGACTTTGAGAAGTACCCATGGAATTCGATCAGCTACTAGAAGAAGAACGGAAACGGAGAGAAGTAGCAAAATTAACAAGTTTCCTCTTTCTGATTCTCGCAGTCGAATCGAATCTGAATAGTTACCGGAATTTCTGGGCTAAATCGAAACAAATTTGGAAATTTTCTCGAGAGAGAGTGTAGGGGAAGAAGTTAGGGATTTTGGAGGAGAAATTAGGGATTTATCAAGTATTTATAGCGCTTTGTGAATCTGTTGGGAGATTCGGTTAGCGTCGGTTTAACGTTGGACTTTGCTTCAACTTGACGCAACGCTTTTAGAACGCGTCGGTCACTCGGAGTCACTCATTGATGAAGAGTCTTTCATTTCATTTTTTTTTTTTGGGTGAACGACCTGTGTCCCCCCAGTAAGTTTCATATAGTACCATAACAACACAGATTTCGGGTCTCGTCTCCAGTCCACACAAAACGAAAGTTAAACTCCAGTTTCCCCCTAAATCGAAAGTTCTAGACCTCAGTCTCCAAAATTTCAAATTTCTTGGTTTATCTTCGGTTTACTGTGCCGAACCCGATGCCAAACCAAAACCCAGAATAATAAACCGAAATTACCCAAAAACCAACCCGATTATTAGACCCATTACAATTTGGGGATTTGTTAAACGTTATGAGAAAACTGATTGAATCTTGATGGGAATCAAAATCATACACAAAAACGATAGAACCATAGAACACAAATCTGCAAAATGTTGGAGTTTTGTAATCGAAAAGTGGATTATTTGATCGAAATATTGGATTTTGAGATTCGATTTAAACGGATTAAAGAGAATAGAAAGTGAAAGAGGAAAGCTTTATGAAGAATGGAAGAGACCGAAGCTCTATGAGAGTCCACCCAATTCCCAGAAACCTCAACAACACTTTGATCCATCATCATCATCATAACCCGACCCGAGAACCCGGAAAGAATCTCCGGCGATTGCCACATATCTTCAACCGTGTTCTGGAGCTGCCATTGAGGTCAGAGGCAGATGTAACAGTGGAAGAGAGACACGACTGTTTTCGATTCGTGGCGGAGACGGTAGGTCTTTGTGGCGGTGATGGAGAAATGAGGGCTTATATGGTTGAGATTCATCCTGGTATAACCAAGATTGTTGTTAGGACAAATGGGTCGTCTTCTCTTGGTTTGTCTTTAGACGAGTTAGAGCTTGACGTGTGGCGTTTTAGGCTACCGGAATCTACTAGGCCTGAGCTTGTTACTGTGGCTTGTGTTGATGGAGATTTGATTGTTACTGTGCCTAAGAATGCTGAAGAAGAAGATGATGATGATGATGGTGGTGGTGATTTTGGACAAGGTATGGGTAGTGGAAGGTTGGTGCTTGTTCAGTGAATCAAGTTATGTTCTTTATGTAATGATGTTGATGATGATACTCTTGAAACATGAGAGAAGACAAAACTGTAATCTTCCTCGTTTCGTTGATATTGTGTAGCCTTCTGTTTTTCTTGTTGGCAATAAAAGAAAGATTGAATCTTTGATCTCTCATTTTGTAAGATCACGAAGGGTGGTTATTTTGTAAGATGTATTAAACAAGATAATGAAACACAAAAAGGTCTAATTTTTTCATCAACTAACGGGTAGGTTTGAGTTTCCATAGTACATTACATAAAATAGACAAAAGGTTTGGATCTTTCCTCAGTTTAGTTGCTAATGCTGCTTCTTCAATCACCCCTTTGTTCTCTTGGAACACTTCGCTGAATGTTGGAATCTCTTCCATCAGCTTCAATCTTACTATCTCTTCAGCAGTAAGGTTTGGATCTTTCCTCAGTTTAGTTGCTAATGCTGCTATCTCTGCTGCGTCTTTGGAGAGGAACAGAGTAGTGAAATCCTTCTCCAGAACAATCAGTTTTCAAGATTGTATATCTCCACACTGCAATTCACAAACAAAGATTCACAAAAACAGTCAATTACTTCAAATATCAAGGTTATAAATCAACAAAGCCAGAAAGTTTCATATACCTTCGAAGAGAACCAATGATATCTCCTTGAGGGCTAACAAGAGCAACATTCTTGGATGATCCGATTTGTTCCTTAGTCTCTTCATCAATAGCAAGAACAATAGGAAGAGACATATTCACAAAAGTCCCATTTTTTAATCTAAGAGAATTAAAATGCAAACTTTGTAGATACTCATCTTCTCTCATGAACCCTTTTAAAGGACTAGCCCAGCCTTCACTAATCACATGAACCCACTCAAGATCAATCTTCGTCAGCTTCACTTTCGGCATCGTCTCTGATTCAGCTCTCTTCGCTCCGATTTCAGATTCCGGTACAATCAATTCCACCAATTCACCACCGTCGGGATCAATCAATGAGCTCTTAACAGTCATTTTCGAAACAGATTGCATTATTGGGTTTCGTTTATAGACCAAATTGAGAAAAGGGTTTTGATTGAAAGAAGAAACGAAGGAGATTTGATTGGTGAAAGAGGACGGTTTTGAGTTTCTAGGTTGGAAGAGAGTGAGGTGAGAGACGTAGGAGGAGGATCTGATCAGAAGAGACATGGATATTGGTGAAGAAGATAGCTACTTTGGGAAAAAAGCGAGAGATTTATGATTCTATCGTTTTGTTTATGATTTTGATTCCCATCAAGATTCAATCAGTTTTCTCATAACGTTTAACAAATCCCCAAATTGTAATGGGTCTAATAATCGGGTTGGTTTCTGGGTAATTTCGGTTTATTGTTCTGGGTTTTGGTTTGGCATCGGGTTCGGCACAGTAAACCGAAGATAAACCAAGAAATTTGAAATTTTGGAGACTGAGGTCTAGAACTTTCGATTTAGGGGGAAACTGGAGTTTAACTTTCGTTTTGTGTGGACTGGAGACGAGACCCGAAATCTGTGTTGTTATGGTACTATATGAAACTTACTGGGGGACACAGGTCGTTCACCCTTTTTTTTGAATGAAAAGATCTTTCATTTTTAAATTCACAAATAATTTTAAATTCTAAACATATTTTATATCTTTATTTATTAAGGTTTATACATTTTAATTTTTTTTCAAATCCATACATCTCCAAAAAACCATCCTAGTAAAGCAATAATAATTATGCATTATTCACAAAATTCTCCTATGAAAAGAAGATTTGAAAAAGTAGGATTGAAAGAAAGAAAAAAATATAAGAGAGTAAAAGAGGTAACACTAAGCAGAAAAATATGAATAATAGACGCGCCAGGTAGGGGTCGAACCTACGACCTTCTGCTTAGGAAACAGACGCTCTATCCACTGAGCTACAGGCGCTTTATTGTTCGATGTCATATATTCTACGTCATCAATCTTAAACTTGATTGCAAACATCATTAACATTTTCCCAGACACCTGCTTCAAAGGTGTTTTCTCTACCTTCAATCTCTCTCTATCTCCATCAACGACAATGGAAAGAATCTGATCTTTTTTTTGTCTGCTTCTTCAACAAAAATACGTCACAGTAATGTCTCTATTCTTCTTTCTCTTATTATGCTTCTCCATCTCTCACGCTCTCCCTCCTCCTCGAGGTAATAAATTCTGTTTTTGCGATTCTTTTTTTTATTTATTGTTTCTACATTTTCGATCGAATCTTGATAAACTATTTAGAAATTTTCCAAAAAGCTCTTGAATCTTTGCTTTGAATTTGTTATAGACTACCCTAACACGTCGAGTTTCATTCCATGTGAAAAGGTTTCTTCTTAAATTGTGGATCATCTTCTTCAACAAACCTCAACGACATAGATTACACACCGGACGAAGGTTTCATTTCCGTGGGAAACACGACGACCATTAAGCAGAAAGACCTCATTCCGATCCTCTCCACACTACGTTACTTTCCCGACAAGTCATCGCGAAAACACTGTTATAATTTCCCTGTCGCAAAGACCTCCAAGTACCTTATTCGTACCACTTACTACTATGGTAACTTCGATGGTAAAAACAACCCACCCGTGTTTGATCAGATCGTTGGAGGCACAAAATGGAGCGTTGTGAACACATCAGAGGATTACGCCAAGGGTCAGAGTTCTTATTACGAGATCATTGTTGGTGTTCCTGGGAAGAGACTAAGTGTTTGTCTAGCCAAGAATGCACATACCCTTTCTTCGTCGCCTTTTATATCCGCTTTAGATGTCCAATCTCTTAAAGATACAATGTATAATTCCACGGACCTCGGGTCCTACAAGCTCAGCCTCATTGCCAGGAATAGCTTTGGAGGAGATGGAGAGATCATCAGGTTCCCTTTTTGATTCGCATTGTTTGATGATCTGAAAGTTCCATTTTCTTGACTGACTTTTGATGGTATCTTACATGTTGAAACCTAGCTATCCAGATGACAAATATAACCGTCTATGGCAACCGTTTTTAGACCAAAAGCATCCGACGGTGACTTCTCGAAGCAGGATTAACCCGTCAAACTTCTGGAACATTCCACCACCTGAAGTCTTTGTGGAAGGGTTCACAGCGAGTAAAGGGAAGCCTCTAGAGCTCCAATGGCCTCCATTTCCTCTTCTGGCCACAAAGTATTATGTAGCTCTGTATTTTCAGGACAATCGTAGTCCAGGGCCCATGAGCTGGAGGGCTTTTGATGTCTCAGTCAATAGACTTTCCTTTCTAAGGAAGCTCAATGTGAGCACTAATGGGGTTATGGTTTACTCTGGCCAGTGGCCATTGTCGGGTCAGACTCAGATCACATTGACTCCAGCCAAGGATGCGCCGGTTGGACCTGTCATTAACGCCGGAGAAGTGTTTCAAGTTCTTCCTCTTGGTGGAACCACTAATATTAAAGATGGTAATGTAAATGTTTCCTTCTACTTCATGTTTTTGTCTATTTTGTAATAACTGAAGCCACTGGAACAAACAAATTCTCTTCTGCAGCAATTGCAATGGAAGATCTGTTAGAGAGCATCAAGAAGCCTCCAGTGGATTGGTCCGGCGACCCATGCCTCCCTCGTGCTAACTCGTGGACTGGCCTAACTTGCTCCAAAGAAAAAATCAGCAGAGTGATTTCTCTGTAAGTCAAAACTCAATACTCTAGTGAAGCTTTTTTATGTAGCTGTCAAGCACTAAGTCTATATCTCGAAGAATCGTAATCTAGGATTTTGGTTCTCTTGCTAGAAATTTGACAAATCTTGGACTATCTGGGTCTCTACCACCAAGCATAAACAAGATGACTGCCCTTAAAGATCTGTAAGTACTTCACATCCTAAAAGTTGTCAGTGCCTGGGGTTTTATCTTTTTGTAAAATAAGACTCAGCTGCAACTTCCGGATTTGCAGATGGTTGGGGAAGAACAAGCTCACAGGACCGATCCCAGATTTGAGTCCAATGACGAGATTGGAAACTCTGTATGCCTTCTTGTAACCAAACTTCTAAGTGTTGTGCAAGAGATTTAGATTATTGGACTTACCGTTTTGTTTTGTGAGATGAGGCAGACATTTAGAGGATAATCAGTTCACTGGAGCGATTCCCGAGTCACTTGCAAAGCTCCCTAATCTCCGCACACTGTAAAATTGTCTTTTCACTCCTCTCTGCCTTTAACAGCAAGCCTACACATACAAATCTGATAACATGAACAAAAGTGTTCTCTATAGTTATACGACAAACTAAAATTTTGACCTGTAACAGATTGCAACATCATCATAACTAGCACCATCCTTGTTGATGTTAATAGTTAATCTGCAGGTCCCTCAAGAACAACAAGCTTAATGGTACAATTCCGATTGTACTCCTCCAGAGAAAGGGCCTAACTATTCAGTAAGAATCAGTACCAAGTTGTTATCTTGAAAGGAAAACGCATTTTTCATAAGCATTTTGATGTCAAAAACTTGTTGTAGGGCGTCTCCTGAGAACATGCCAAGCACAAATAAGACCGGCCAATTTCCGGTTGCTAACAGCTGATTAGATTCAAGTGCTCATTAATGATAAATCAGGGCTTCTGTTTAACTACAGGGTCATTTTTCATGGCCTCAATAACTGAAGTACACAGATGTCGTGAAGAAAGGTGGTTCGATGAAGGAAGCATCGGGGCACTGACAGTTTTACTTTTACGAGGTTCTTCTAGATGACTAGAAAATATGTAAATTATTTGTTCATGTTATTGAACCACCTTTGCACCCTTAAGAGTAACTTGAACCAAGAGATAAAGCGCACAAATTGAAATGGATCGTGTTACTGCTATTATTTCTCTGTGATATACATAGTCAGATTGAAACAGCCTAAAAACACAAAAAAGTCCTGCAGTTCGTGGTGTCTCGAGATCTGATACATATAAAACAGTAATTGCCCTCTATGGGGCGTATTGGTGAAAGAAGAAGCCATTATCTGAGAAAGAATCAGTAGTTTCTGTCTATACCTCCGATCAGCTTGTTTGGGCCAAACATCCGAAAGAAGCACCTAGTTCTCTTCTGGTTGTAGTTTTTTACATGCAACAAATACACTTCAATAACGAACCCAAGCTCACATGCAAAAATGGGCCAGATTCAAGGTCAGGATGGTTCATTATCCAAATCTTCCATCACTTCAATGTCCGTCCGAGATGTTATCTTCTGCACATATCCTGCAATTAGTTTAAACTTCTCAAGTCAAGATTGATTTGCATAATACACTAGATCGAAACCAAACTGCAAAACTCAGTAAGTATGGCTTTGTTTTCTTTTTTCACAAAGACTAATCAAGGAAACAACTCAAAGATACTCTAGAATCTTAACACTATCATAAGATCCACCTCAGGAAAGTCACTGGAGGAAAGAAAAAAAACACGGAAAAAGAACCACACTCAGAGACTTACCTATCCCTTGGCAGGGTATGCACTTGCATATAACCTCTTTACCCCTTTTCTTGTAATAGCTGACAGTTCCAGATCCTTGGCAACTTCTACACTTTCCAGTCCATTCATAAACCACTTCCCGGCAATCCTATGAATTGGTCGAGTATATTATGATCAGAAATAAAACAATCCCAAGGCATTCTAAAGCAAATACGGCATCATTCAAGAAATATATTCTAGGCACATTGTACCACTGCCTATTGCCTCAAACACATAAAACTGAGGTATAGACTAACTTAGACCAAGTGCAGCACAAGTTTCCAAAAAAGGACACTTCAGGTCAAACTTTAGCACCATTTTCCCCGTTCTTCACAAAATGCTATCCCATATCTACAAGATCTTGCATCTATACTTTAGATACTTTTGACACCTATGCCTATATCGTATAAGTCCGGAAAATGAAACCCCTTGTTAAGTTTCAAATTTCAGAAATATCATTCGCTTTCAAGAATCTGAGCTTATGGCTCCGTAAAAAGGAACAATCAAAATCAATCTACAAGTTGCAGGAGCGACTCACATGTGTGTACATAGTGATTGGTTCTAAAGTAAATTACAGAGCAAATTACGCAAATCAAACACTTTTAATCTAAGTGCAAGTATGTTGAGGCTTATCCAATCATCAAAACCAGTAAATAAAAGTGGAGCAAAGCTAAACCTCGACTACAGGATCACATTGCAACCTCCGGTCAATCACATCCGGCGACACAGGGGATGTATCAGGATAAGTCATAGGAAGAGGAAGCGCGTCACCATCATCTACCAAGTAACTCTCCCCACTTTTGGACCAGAGCAACCTCCTCTTCCTCCACTTTGCACCTTCACCATTCCCGCCGGCGGCGACGGAAACATCCCGAGACCTCGCCGTGTCAGAGGTTGAATCCGCTTCTCGAGGTAACCGGATTCCGTCGCCAAGGGGAATATCAGCAGCGGCGCGGCAACGGAGGGAGCGAGAAGGAAGACGGTGAAGGAAAACGAGAGGTCTGTGAGAAGGTAGAGAGCAATTAGGGTATAATCGGAACATTGAGACGAGAATTTGCAGGTACGGCCATGAAATTGGGTGAAGTAATCAACCTCGACGAATTAAAAAATTTCGGATATTTTTATTTTTTTATGGTAAATACTTAAAAATTAGGTAGGAAATTACAACGTTCATGAAATTAACTGTTAGGCAAATTCTAGCGTACCACGTACTATCAAGGGTAGTTTAGTCATTTTCCAATAGGGTTATTTTATTTCAAAATAATTTGGTTTTTTTCTTTTTGTTTTTGGGTTTATTTCTTGCCGCCAAAAGAAATTTAGGATTGGTGAAATAGCGGAGCTCTGGGCTCGTAGGTGTGTCGACAATGGAGGAAGAAGATGAAGAGATCTTATCGTCTTCCGATTGCGACGATTCCAGCGATAGCTACAAGGATGATTCTCAAGATTCGGAAGGAGAAAACGAAAACCCTGACTGCGAAGACCTGGCGGTGGTTTCTCCTTCATCCGACGCCGATCGGAAATCTAAGAACGTCAATGATCTTTTGAGGTGTGTAATTGAAGCTCCTCTATTTCAATTTAAACTTAGATGCTTGCGGCTATGTATCATTTGGTGTTTTTTTTTTGTAGTTCGAATTTAGGGATTTTAGAGGGGATTTCGAGTTCTCGTGTTCGATTAACTCCATTTTATTCAAACTGATGATTGTGATTAGTCTCTGAAGCTGTATCAAATGAGTATTCCATTGTTATATGAAAATGGAATTGAATCTTCTGCACTGTTGACAGGGGTAATCTAGTTGTGCAACGGCAGCCACTCCTTCCTCGGGTGCTTTCGGTTTCAGAAGGAGCGGCAGTTTGTAGGAAGCCCTTTAAGCCTCCGTGTTCTCATGGTTATAATTCCACTGGAAAACTTTCTCGTCGCCTTTCAGCTCGAAAACGGTTTGTCCCTTGGGGTTCCTCAACTCCTGTTGTGGTTGCTTTACCTACTAAGCTAGAAGCATCAACCAATATTGAGAAAGATGAAGAAGAGGAAGTTGTTTGTCTGCCACCTGATATTGAACCCTTGATATTGTGGCAATCTGAAGAAGATGGAATGAGCAATGTAACAACAATCATGGTGCATTCATTGCTTGTCCAATTTCTTCGCCCTCATCAAAGGTATTCATTTCTATCTAAGAATTGACATCGTGTACAGGGTAATCTTTAAGGATCTCAAAACTTGATTCCAATCTGTGCTGTGATCTTACAAATTCTTAAGGCATTAATGTGCTCTTCGTTTAAAATCATATAACCCTCAGTGAACGGCTGGTGAATACAGCAAACCAATGAGTATAAAGTTATCTATAGTTGGCATCAAAGATGTGTATACAACCTTACTTACATGGTGAGGTGGTTTTTCTGTGACTGCAGAGAGGGTGTCCAGTTCATGTTCGATTGTGTTTCAGGATTACATGGTTCGGAAAATATAAATGGTTGCATTCTGGCTGATGATATGGGGTAAAATCTATCTTCTCTGTATTGAAAAATTGAATCTGGACACCGTATAATTTTCTATGTTATTTTCTTATTTCCTTCTAAATTGATTTGGCAGATTGGGGAAGACATTGCAGTCCATTACTTTACTATACACACTTCTTTGTCAAGGATTTGATGGGACGCCTATGGTTAAAAAGGCCATTATTGTTACTCCAACGAGTCTTGTCAGTAACTGGGAAGCTGAAATTAAGAAATGGGTTGGAGACAGGATCCAGCTTATAGCCCTCTGTGAAAGCACCAGAGATGACGTTTTGTCTGGAATAGATAGTTTCACTCGACCACGAAGCGCTTTGCAGGTATAGCTGTGCATAATTTTCTGGCTGACTCTCTGAGAAATGCACTTATCACCTAACTAATGTTAACAGGTACTTATCATTTCTTACGAGACATTCCGAATGCACTCATCCAAGTTCTGCCAGAGTGAATCCTGTGATCTTCTAATATGCGATGAGGCTCATAGGTTGAAAAATGACCAGACACTAACTAACAGGGTAGCATGCAAATACATACTTATTTCGTATCCTTCCAGGTTGATACATTTTATTTCCCTTTTTTTCTTTCTAATATTGGTTATCATCATATTTGATTACAGGCTTTGGCTTCATTGACATGCAAACGTCGGGTTTTGTTGTCTGGAACTCCCATGCAGGTAATGGAAAATTCCAATGATTATCTCTATTAAATATCTCCTGACATTTTAACACTAAGCTTTCACTTCTATTTTTTTGCATCTGAATGTTCCAGAATGACTTGGAAGAGTTTTTTGCCATGGTCAACTTTACAAATCCAGGGAGTTTAGGTGATGCTGCTCATTTTCGCCATTATTATGAGGTGACAGACTTTGTATTTTGATGCCGATTGATCATTCTGTATTCTGTCATTTCTAACTATGTCAAGATCAATCTTTCTGTGCTATTCTTGGCATAAAAGGGTAGGATTAGCCTAAGTTATTCTATAGTGAATACTTTGCTACTATATTTATTCTGTTTCGTTTCCAGTACTGCTGCTTCATGGCTTTGGATTCCATTAAATTGTAAGCTTCTTTAAAAATAGTTTTTGGATGAGAGAATTTGTTTACGCTATTATCTGTGTCATACAATTACAGTTCCATTGACTATAGGTTGTTTATGTTTCTTGCACTACCTTCTTTTGATGCATCCTTGTTTTGATATATGAAACATAAGGCACCTATAATATGTGGAAGAGAACCTACAGCCACTGAGGAAGAGAAAAATTTAGCTGCTGACCGCTCCGCAGAACTGAGTTCAAAAGTCAATCAGGTGATTCTTCCTAGCATTTTGTATCTAAATATTTGATTATCATTAATATTTCATCATCATCTGGATGTATCTCGTAAGAGAAATGCAGTTTGCTTAGATGATTTTGGTACGATGATCAATAAAGAGTATCACTACTGCTGACCTTTTATAATTATTTCTTAATTCTTACTGCTATATCTTATGAAGACTTTCATTTTTTTTTTTACAGTTTATTTTGAGGAGAACCAATGCATTGCTCTCAAATCACTTACCACCCAAGGTGCTTTTCCTTCTGTATCTGCCGCAGGCTTCTGAATATAGTTTCTTATGATGCTTTAAAAGTCTGTGTCAGTAGAGCCTTTATTATTTCTTTATACGTTGAACTATTTCGTCATATCGGGTAACACCTGTAGTTTTAGCAGTGATACATCTGCTGAAAGTGGGGATAGAATGATCATCTTTGTAGAAGTGTCATCTCTTTTCTTAGCTACAAGTTTTTCCCTTTGCTGCTTCCTCTTCTATTTTGAAGCCAGAAATACATCAAAATCTGATGCTGGATGTTTCGCAGATAATTGAAGTAGTTTGTTGCAAGATGACGACTCTCCAGTCCACTTTGTACAACCATTTTATTAGCTCAAAAAATGTAAGCATTGACCACAGTCATTCTTATTACGCTACGTAAAATATATAATTAGAACTATATACAATGGGTTCCTCTGCATGCAGCTTAAAAGAGCACTTGCTGATAATGCAAAACAAACCAAAGTTTTGGCTTATATAACAGCTCTTAAGAAGCTCTGCAATCATCCAAAGGTAAAACTCTTAGCCTCATCCATTTGCTTTTAAGTTTCTCCCAGATTTTTTCTGAGTCGTCTTTGTAACATATATAGCTAGGCGCTATTATCAAGTTCTCATATTAAAACGCTAGTTTTATAAATTATAGTGGTCTATGATTTATTTGATCGACAAAACTTATTTCATCATTCCCCATTTATGCTAAATGATAGCCCTATTCTTTCTATGTAGCTAATCTACGATACAATAAAAAGCGGCAGTCCTGGAACTGTTGGGTTCGAGAATTGCTTAGAGTTTTTCCCTGCAGAAATGTTCTCTGGGAGGTAGGCTTCGTTCTGTAGTTTGATTCCTTGCATGTTTGCATGTGTGTCACTACTTGGGATCTAAATGGAACTATCCTTTCAGATCTGGAGCATGGACTGGGGGTGATGGTGCCTGGGTTGAGCTCTCTGGGAAAATGCACGTTCTCTCCAGACTTTTGGCCAACCTACGTCGAAAAACCAATGACCGCATAGTCCTTGTATCAAACTACACACAGGTATGCTGGATAATGTCAATTCGAGTTGGATAGAAAGTTACTTTTATTTAATTTGAAAGGACAGTGCATAATTTTGGTGTGAAATGCCTCAACATGGATTTTGAACAAATTCAGCTGCTAGTCGTCACTAGTGATGTTACTACTGGCCTAACTTTCAATTATGGATGTTGCAATCTCTTTTGAATTTGAATTAGTCATAAGCTATGTGTTATGTTATCCTGAGTTTTATGAGCCATCATATTTTTTTGGAACTTTTGCATGTGATATCGGAGAAGCTAAGGAACTCGTTACCCTGATTTGTCTATTTGTATCCAAAAGACAACTCAGGATAAAATGATGGTGTGTTGCATATATATAGCAATTAAAATCCAGTCTGAGTATACAATAATCATAGCCTGTACCTTTTGCACTAGACATTGGATCTTTTCGCTCAACTCTGTCGTGAAAGAAGATATCCTTTTCTGAGGCTGGATGGATCAACAACAATCAGCAAGAGGCAGAAGCTTGTTAACCGGTTGAACGACCCAACAAAGGTACATGAGCTTATCTATTTATGCAGTTGTTTCAAATCTGAGTATACACCTGGTTTGACTTTTGGTTTTGGTAGGATGAGTTTGCATTTCTTTTAAGCAGCAAGGCGGGTGGCTGTGGATTAAATTTAATCGGTGCTAATCGACTTGTTTTGTTCGATCCCGATTGGAATCCTGCCAATGATAAACAAGTAATTAATTACCATCCTAACTTCCCCTTAGATATGTTTCAATTCTATCTTGATAAGAGATGATCGATTGTGCTCTGCATGCATTATTTCGCTGTCAAAACAGGCTGCTGCTAGAGTTTGGAGGGATGGGCAAAAGAAAAGAGTATATGTATACAGGTTTCTTAGTACTGGAACTATTGAAGAAAAGGTACTGCATAACACCAACATAACACATAACTAGCCTAATTTGGTACTCAATTATCCTCGGGGGGAGTAATTGCTTACCTCAGATTCATATTGGTTTTCCATTTGGTATATTGGTAGGTTTACCAGCGCCAGATGTCAAAGGAAGGGCTTCAAAAAGTTATTCAGCATGAACAGACGGATAACAACACGAGACAGGTCCTTGCTGGAATGTTATATGCTTCATCTATTAGTCATTTTGTGTCTAATGCTTGAATATCAACCACAACATCTTTGATTTTCCAGGGGAACTTACTTTCTACAGAGGATCTACGAGATTTATTTTCTTTCCATGGGGATGTTAGGTATGTATTTCTTCTGAATTCAGAATGTTTTGTGCCCACTCTGACATGGCTTCTCTATCCAATTTATGGGAACAGAGTTTGTACCTCAAGGATTATACACAATTCAATGGTTTATCTCAAAGCATTTTTCC
The DNA here is from genome assembly GCF_000004255.2 of Arabidopsis lyrata subsp. lyrata. Taxonomy (NCBI): domain Eukaryota; kingdom Viridiplantae; phylum Streptophyta; class Magnoliopsida; order Brassicales; family Brassicaceae; genus Arabidopsis; species Arabidopsis lyrata. The sequence continues at coordinate 8,279,461 of NW_003302553.1, read as the reverse complement.
TGGTAATGTGACTAGGTCTGAAATCCATGAAAAGATGAGCTGCAATAGGTGCCAAAATGATTCCGCTGGTACTGAAAACATCGAAGAAGGAAATGAGAACAACGTAGATGACAATGCTTGCCAGATTGACCAAGAAGACATAGGCGGATTTGCAAAAGATGCAGGATGCTATAACTTGTTAAAAAACTCTGAAAAACAGGTCCCTTCTTGTGCTTGTTACTGAGTCATGCATTAATCGAAGACTGTTTTGAGCTATTTCTTCAGCAATTCCATTGTCTGCTACAAACTCTGCTCATGTCTATTGCCATCCGATTCATCTAAAAAGAATTTTTTCCTTGAATATTCTCAGGTGGGCACTCCATTGGAAGAAGATCTAGGAAGCTGGGGTCATCACTTTACCTCAAAGTCTGTTCCGGATGCTATACTGCAAGCTTCAACAGGTGATGAGGTGAGTTGTCTCCAAGTTTTTTCAATATAATCAATCATTAATGTCAGATTTATGGAAAAGCCAATAAGTTTACAGGTTTTGTGATAACTATTTTCATGGTCTATAAATAAACATTGCAGGTTACGTTTGTTTTCACAAACCAGGTAGATGGGAAGCTCGTTCCCATCGAATCAAATGTCAGTCCAAAAATGGTGGAGTCCGAAGAGCACAATCGGAACCAAACTGTAAATAAGCGTGCCTTTAACAAACCACAACAAAGACCTCGGGAACCGCTGCAACCGTTGTCTCTCAACGAGACCACAAAAAGAGTGAAGTTGTCTACTTATAAGCGTTTACATGGTACTAGTAACATTGATGATGCTCAGATTAAAATGTCTTTGCAAAGACCAAATCAAGTTTCTGTAAATCACGATGATGATTTTGTATGAGATTGAAGTTTTTGAACCTTGAGACATTATTATGCTAATTTTGTGGACATTCTTTTTTTTTTTTTGTTTTTTCTTCTTTTCCCTCGGAGGTTCATTAGACTCATAAGTACTCGCATCACATGATATGGTGTACTATGGATTCAAGTTAGGGATGTTTAGAAGATCCAAAGCATGCATGTATATATTATTGGTTTGGACGAGTTTGATCTTAAGACCACAAAAGAAAAAAAAAAAAAGTGAGTCTATTAGGACCATCAAGGATTTTTTTTTTTTTTTTTTTACCATCAAGGATTTGCTGTTGTAGGATCGGACGATCGAATGTGTGACGTTCCGTTTTGTCTTATTTTGCCAATATGAATGCATGATCATATGCTTAGATCAGTCGAATCCCAAACGTTGAAAAGTCATGACCGAACTGGATCGGCTAAATCCATGAGAAATATTGGTCTTTCTTCCTAAAATGTAGAAAAACTATAATGATGTTAGTTTAGTGGAGATTCTTCTATTATTTTTGCAGGATCCTGAATTTAGTGTAGGATTCAGATATTTAAAGATAAAGTAAAAATGCAACAATAATTGGACGTGTTAGTTTGTCTTTTTGTTGGTGAAGGACTTAAGTGTTAAGAAATCAGATTAGTGAGGTGAAAAGGTAATTTATTTGTTAAATAAATAACAAAAAATAAAGAGAGTTAAGTAAGAGGAAGAAGACAGAAGATGTAGAGAAAATCGGGGACAAGAAGACAGCCAAAATAAAATTTAGATACAACTTACTTATCCACCACAAAAGTCCTCTGATACTATCTATATGTCTAGATTCCCTTACCATGCTTTACAACTTTTTTTAAAAATGTAAATCCTACTCTGGTTTTAGCTCCTTGCTTCTTTAAATTAAAAAAATTGCAAGATTGTTATATTTATGTATTTGATTGGTAACATTATCTCCACTCGTCAAAAGAATGGGAACTTAACACATATTCACTAGAGAAACTCGATCTGAAAAACTTGCAGGATCTGAATCTAAGTCAAAATATGCAATTGCACTCGAGAAACATATAGTTTTTGCACATTCCGAAAATAATTTTTTGTACACAACTTTTATGTCCACTTACGTAGAAGTACAAAAGTACCACGCGTCAAAACCCTAGTTGGAGAAACGTGGGAAAATTTCATTAGGACTGGAAGTGAAGCACGTGAGGGTATACACAATAAGACAAACGTTGGCAGAGTTTTAGTCAAACCCTAAAATCTGAATCCAGAAAGATAGATTTTATACAATTTATGTTTTTTTATTATTATTTTATGTTTTGGGGCTTTTGATCAGTAGAACAATTACAGCTCAGCTTCACATGGCTCTTTTGGTGCTACAGTAGTTTGTCTGCTCGTTTGTTTCTTCTATTTGTCTAATAACAACAATGTATGATTAAGAAATTTCTTAACCCTATCCGAGAGAAATATAATTACTTTATTTTCTTGATTAAGGGTGTTTATGTACATTACTAATCCCTAGTTCCAATATAAGACATATTCTCTACAACTATCTCCTCCTACCTTTAGAATAATAAATTTTATAGAATTATTTGAGAGAGAGAGGGATTAGAGAAATACTATGTTCACACTTGCGAGTGCATAATAGTCCCGAGTACGTGAAGTAGCGGATAGTTAGGCGAAATTTTATCTTATGAGTATCATGAATGACCAGATGCAAAAAATTTCTTTTACTAATAAATAAACGAGTGCTTTAACAATTACTTTCGCATTAGCGGTACAAAAAATTAAAGCTAATTTATAAGATAAAGAAATGATAGGGAAACGATGCGGACAAGGTGGACTTATGTCGGTTAATAAAGTGCCACACTTAAATCGAACTAAATCTAAGAGACAAACAGAAAAGTTCATGAAAATGCAATGCAATGTATCTAAATCATCTATGAACGACAGATCTAGTATATGTTATGCTTTCAATACACATTGAATTCGAACCCATTTAAAGTGTTATGCCATTTTTTCTTATAATGATGCCATCTTATCTTATGTACTTCTTTTGTTTATATTTTTGTTCACCCGTATATATTAATCCATAACAATCTTGATATCAGTGCAAAGTGCAAACTATATATTTTTACTCTAAACTATTCTCTTATAATATAAGAGAGATGTTAACTAAACCATCAAATGTAATGTACTGAAAGAAATGTTCTAAAAAAATTTGTATAATATACCCCAAAGATATACAAAATCAAGATATACCTCTGCAAAAGTCTAAAAAAAAATAATCTACTTCTTACCCAATCATTCCAAGAAAAGAAACTAAAATTTAATTTACCCGAACATATGCAAATATTGGATTAAAGATAGTAGTTTGATAGTGGTTTTAAGTTTGTATTGAGTTATAAATAGTTATACGGACAACTATACTAATTTCAAAAATTTCAAATAAGTGTAAATATTGATATGGAGTATGGACGATGAAAAAAGTTTTTAATGAAAATTTTATTTGTGTTGGCAATATAAATATTTTGAGGACTATAATCCAAATTTGGAGAAATGTTACCTTTACTTAAGCCATATTTACGGCGCATTAATGCTTCAATCAATACTTTTGCTTATTTTATCCACAGAGAGGTCAAAACTAAAATTAAATAAACTTAAGTTCATTGAATCGGTTTTACTCAGTGTCAATCTATATAGAAGAAATATAAAAAATAATCAAAAACTAGATAAAGAAAAAAAAAAAGAAAAAAAAAAGATGAAGTCCACACCACATGGATGTCTACCAATCTCATATCTATAAAATGCATAACATGTGGATGCATGAAAATCACAATTCAAGACTATCACAAAAGAAGAAGCAAACTTACTAATTGAACTTAAGTGTTAAGAGTAGATAAAGAGAGAGAAAGAGATGGCTAATGCTGTAGAACAATCCTCATTGTATCCATCCTTTGTAGACGCAAGAATCTCATTCTCCAATGATTTTGCAGACAGTGACAGTAAACAGACAGTGTCAAGAGTGGAGGATCAGATGAAGTACAAGGAAGCTCCTGTTTCTTCGGATTTCAAATTCAATGTCGAAAACTTGGGTTTCACTTCTGCGGCTGATGAGATCTTCTTTGGTGGAGTTTTGTTGCCACTGGAGAAGACTACTCAGAGGAAAGTGACGACACTTAGAGATGAACTAAGTGCTCAAGATTCTGACCGTACCATCATCTCAAAGGGATCTCGTAATTGGTGGAAGTTAGGTCTCAACAAGTCCAAGAAAATCCATGCACACAAATCTCAGGTTAGCATAATTATTTGTTATTTGATCAAACACATGTTGTGTCTAACTTGATTATGTAGTTCTATATAATCTTATGTGTATATTTCTTATTTTTACAGAATTGTCTTGCAAGTATAATGGAATCTGATGACTGAAAGATCCACTCCGGAAAAAGTCAGCTAACTACGGCGAACTAGATATGTAATGCTAATAAAAAGCTATATATTATTATTTTCGATTTTTTATTGTTCTTATTTTTCCTGTTTTTCTTGGAGTTCTCTCTAATTTTTATGTAGTTTGTTTCCTATGACCTATGATCATCATCGTTAGCTATATTATATCTCCATCGTTGAAAAACCACTTGAATGCAACTGGTTCAGTATTCTAATAAACTCTCTGGTTAACACCTAAATGATTAGCATGCATTATGTCCTAATTTTGCCGACTGATTAATCGGATAGATATAGATGTATTAATCAGCTAGTCTCAGATAGTCCTTTAAAGAAGAAGAATTTTTTTTTTTTCCGTCTGGTTAAAATATATTAGAAAGATGATAATATCCAAAACAACACAATCTTGAACACAATCAAGATGTACACAGCTTAGAGAAAGGGTAACACACCTCTAAACCTCCAAAAAATTAGTAAAAAGCAAAGGACCATGAACGTTAACTAACAACCGAGGTAAGTCGCTCCTCTTCAAAAAATCCATGCAACCAAAAAGGATGGCCTGCTCCCACATAATCATGTAATCTTCCTTCAGAAGTAACACTTTGTGCAATAAGAGTAGAACCTCTATTTGAAGCAGCACTTTCAACCTCCAACTTCCAATCCTTAAACTTATCCAAAAAACGATTAATCTCCATCACCTCATGACTGAAAGAAGGCCATGCTTTAGGTCTCGCCATAGCACCAAAAATATCGTGAGCCTCAGCCGCAAATATAACCCTATTCATCTTCAGACTGAACATGCTCTCCATGGCCCAAGTCAAACACATAAGCATAGCCTCTTTCTTGTTGTTCAAACCACAAAAAACTTTCCTACTATGTACTATAACCTTCCCATCTACATCTCTAACCACCCATGCTCCACCTCCCAAACGGTTTCTGTTAGACCAAGACAAGGAAATGTTACACTTGCTCCACAGATCCGGTGGAGGTTCCCACTTTTTAACCTTTGCACCTGTGAATCTCTCCAGCTCTTCTTCCACATTTTGAACAACATTTTGAGCCAACAACCACTCATCAACATCATCCCAGATTTTCCTCATTGAATCTTGTGGACAGAAACAAATACCTTCAAAAAAGAACTTGTTTCTATTCTTCCACAATCTCCACAAAACCCAAAGAAGAAGAATTCTATGCAACTTCTTTCACTATATTCGACTAAAATACAAGATGCCACAGCTAACTTCTATTTGACGCCAGAAAATAATAAATATAACAGTAGTTTATTAAATGAAACATGATTTTTCGGGAACCATGTTTGACCACGTTTGCAACATGATCCTGCCTGTGCCTGAGTGTGAGTAGTCGAGTCCCACTCGATTTTAAAATATTTTAATGATTTTAAAATATTTTAATGATTTTAACATAATGAAGATAGAAACTGAAAGTTATTTTGAACAAAAAACCTGTACACTTTCACTCATTTGGCAAACTTGCTGGGGGTAAATTTACAATGAAGCAATATCGAAAATGTCTATGCACAGAGACAAACAAACTGAATGATTCTATAATGTTTAAAAGATTTATATTCTATACCAAAACTATCCCATCTCTTTGGCTTTTCAATGGGTAAAAGAATGGTTCTGCACTTTACTCTATCCAAACCTATACACCTGCAGGAAAATGAAACATGTTGAAACCTATAAGCTCGAGAAACCCAATCACCAAAAATCCATATAAAGAGCAAACCGTTTATAAGAATTGAAAAACCACCGAACCGGTAAACTTAGATCTCAGTAAGTTTAGTAGACTTACATGCTATATGTAAAAGGGACCTCACACCAACATGGATAATCTGTAACAAACAGATTACAACACAGTGCAGTAAATGGTTAAAACCAGGTTTCTCAAACTGCTAGATGAATATCCGCAGTTGCAATAACCAGTCTGAGAAGATGTAAGAGTATTAGACTGACCAGGAATTTACCTGAGTTTATCGGTGTTGGTCCTGCTTCCTTTGTTTATCAGGGCCTAAGTACTTTTCCATGGATTCCTTTTTATGTTCAGGATCAAGACTGAAAGTAGAGATAATAATCTCCATGAGTCTTTAATACTTTGCAAATAACAGATTTTTCCAGCCGTATTTCCACAATATTTAATATGAACTAACCTATTTCTGATGCCAACTAGAGCACTATGTACAGCTCTAGCACAAGCTGAAGCAGGTGCTATAGCAGCTGTTGGAACTCCCTGAACAACTGTTGCAAATGCTGATCCAGCTCCGTCTCCACGTTGATACTTCTTCAAAGGTGTGCGGACTAATGCAGAAGCTGTCTTTCCTATTCCATCACCGATGCTCTCACATGCCTATAAAACCTCGGCAATGTAAATATATCATGATCCAGGAGCAGAAATGCAGGACATGTATTGCCTTTTTCACTCACCTTAAGCATGCCTTGCTTAGCGTTTCTAGGCTGATTATGTCTAACATTCGTCTTTGTTTTGCCTTGGGGTTGTGGCAATGATGGTGCACTTGCAAATATATATTCTGCTCTCAATAAAATATCATGAGCCCCGGCTGCCAAGTGAACACCAAGTCCAACAGCTTCCAGTGAGATGCTTCTGAGAAACGCTATAGTACCTGAAAACAGTTACAGTTTCGTAATGCATACCATAGAATAATACAAAAAATGAACTCCTGGATGAACCAAACACATGCTGCTGAACATATTTATTTAAGAATGGATAGTATCAGGAACATGATCATGACCTGACACTGTGGATGTGTAATAATTTTGCCACAGCAACATATGTTATGCATCTTGCTTAAAGGAGGCAATTTCAGAATCAACTATTTTAGAAGTCTTTTATATATAAGGGTTTCCTAATCATGGTCAGAGGGCTACCAGCTATTGTCATTAACCCTTGTTCTAGAGGAATGAGAATCTAGAAAATATATTAACCCCAAAAGAAACTTTTATGAATAGCTTCAGTTTTGCAAGTGGCTTCGGCAGTTGTAATATCATATACGATAACGAACAAATCTTATCAGCGCACTATAAGTAGCTTAGTTTCTGATAACAGAAAGAAAGAAAAGGAATATAATAACGAAAATTGAGCATTCAGCACTTTGGGTTTTCACGTCTTACCTCTTTGGACTCCCTTCACTAGCCTTCGATCTTTCCTGTAACTTTCAACAGGTGACGAGACCAGCTTTAGAGCAGCAGCATAAAGAGCAGAAAGTGATCTTACTGTTGGGATCCCCTTTAACAGTTGATGAATCTAAAGATGCAGTTATAGAACATTCAAAAGCTTGTCAATAACCCATAAAAGGGATGATCATTAATGTGCATAAGCCATAGTCTTCCAACCAAACCTGATTCTGAGATACATCTTCCAACCATTCTCCCAGTATAGTCTCACATACATTTCCCCAGCCATAGATTCCAGCAGCATGCACATGTTTGAGCTGTAATTCAATCCCCTGCATATATTCCTCTGTGATGAGCAAATGATGCTGAAAAAATCTTGAAGACACACACAGGTTGGAAAGTTTTGTTTCTTACCTTCCAGGGTACAAGGTTCACAAGCTCTGCATATTTCCCTCCTGTTAGTGCTGCTATATCAACATGATGGGGACTGTAATCAACTCGAACACTAACAGGCCATACGTCAAATTTCTGCAAAATGAATTAAATTAGTCAGAACTTCCTCAAAACTTCGAATACAAGAACACCGAGGTTTATAATTTCAGCTGAATGACATCATGTTCTCATGCCAATCAACATGATTAGCATCACATTCATCTGAGCACGTGAATGCTTCTCCTCCGCCATCATACTAGCTTATAGGAAGAAAGAAGCTTTATTTACCTGAAAATATGGAAGAAGCGCTTCTTCTATGATATTATGTCCTTTAACAGAAACCGACAACGTTGAACCACCTGAGTCTCCCATGGAAACATCAGGCTTTTCTAGGCTGTTAGCTCCAAAGAAGCTGATGAGAAAATCCAGTTGACTTTGATGAAGATGCAACAGTATAGGGAGTAAAGCGACCCGTAACCTGGGAGGACGCAGTTCATGAGGAAAAGGAAAGAAAGGGTATTCATATATATTTAAGCCATTAGCAGAAGGTCCATTTAAGTGGCAGAGAAAAGGAATGAAACACCAAAATCTACCAAATAGGGGGACTCTTGTAGAAACATTTATGTATGAACATTACTACCTCCACGGAAAAGTGACCTCAATAATATAGTATTAACGCAATTGTCCTTTCTTTGATAAGCATTAAATTTGACAATGTAGCTAATGTATAAAGATAACAAACGTAACTCAGAAAAAGTTTGACAGAGTTGTTGGGAACAAAGGATTGTACTACGAAAACAGAATTTGTTGAAAATTTTCCTGAAGAATCTTTTGTTGAAAATTTTATTGTGCATAAAACTAGGTTAGTGTTTACTGAAATAATAATTGTGGTCTGCATTCTTAGATATAAGAAGAAAAGTAAGTATAACACCGTAAATAATATAGATAGCATACCGGTTTTCCTCAAGTGGCGTCTCAGGGTCAGGTCTGACAGCTTTTAATTCCAACTTGAAAGCATATGAAGAGGAATCTCTTGGGTGATCTTTTGAGTTATAATATCCAAGGACCTATAATTAAACGGAACAAGTTAATTTACCTACCCAGGTTTTTCTAGTATAATCAATCTTATGATGATAAGAGTGAAAAATCTCAATTACCAATGTCCAAGGTGCATTGTTGCTTCTATCATACAGATAAAAATCTTGGACCATGAGAGATAATTTAGAGGTACATATTCCGCCAATTGGAAAGGTTTCATACAGGAACTGCACCCCAGATAACTCCAGCTCAAGGCACGAAGTTGTATCCCGGCCCTTTGTATGTTTAAAATTTTCACCTTTCTTTCTAGAATCATGCCAATCAGAGCCAGAGTAAATTCTCCATTTGAGGTCAATGTTTTTCAGAAGGATACGTCCATTAGGTGCTACAGCAGGATAAGACGTCTGGCCAAAAGATGAAAATTCTCCATCCAGAATATGTTCCTCATGATCTTCCTCAGTTGCTTCTGACACATGGTCTTCTAAAATTCTTAAGGACGCGTCATCATACCACCCAGAATTTCCTCTCCTCAGATCAGTCTCAGGAAACAATTCTCTCCCTGATGAATCCCCATCTTGAGGTACCTCTGACGATGGACGGAAGTCAGAAAAACAATAGTTTTCAAATATTTCAGGCAGGCTCTCTCTATCTAGGAATATTTTACTGCTTTCTGAATTTATTCTAGATGATGACCCACAGATACTGTGATTAGAAGGTAGTTTCTCAGGAGTAGCAGGTACCCAATTATATGCCTGCCCATGAGAGACTCCATGAGGTGACATATAGTTATTCTGACACTCCACAGAGTCAGACTGACCTGTCAGATTGACATCAAATTGGAATGCATCTTCATTTATTTCGTCCATCAACCCAATGACCCCAGTTTCATTTTCTGACTCTAATCTTAAATATTTCATTTCTCCACTTGAATCGGAGCTACTGAGTCTGTCGCTGATATCAAAATCATTCCTAGCATTTGCCTGCTGAATGCTGTCCCATCGAGTCTGCAAGTGCACAGCTGATTCCTCCAAATCAGGAGCAAGTAACTGTTGGAGCTGGGTGGCCAAGCGAATCAAACCAGAAGTCGTGTCACTGCAAGTTTCAATTAATAAGTGAGATTTGGAACACTCTAACTCCCAAAGAAGGCCATTTTCAGAGTTAGTCCTTAGAGTTGCTTCAATAAGCGCCTCATTAGCAACTTTAACATAGCCAGTCTCATGAAGATGCTCTGAACTGTACATTCCATTAAGCTTGCTAAGGTCAAAATCCACGGACAGAAGAAGCCCAAGATCTTGAATCCTGATTCTATAATCATTTCTTATGGAATCAACCAGACTTTTCTTTGAAAGGCTAAAAGAAGATGCAGCTACCAGACAGGCAACCCATGGAATACTTGCTTGACGTAAATGATCTGTACTCTCATGGTGGGGCTCATAGCTTAGACCAACATCAACCAAATTCAGAATAAAAGAGGAGCCGCTAGATGAGCTGGAGTTCATCTCTTGAGATTTTTTTTCATCTTCAAAAGTGAAAAAAGAAGTAGCCACTTCTATCCAATCCAGGCGTCCTCCCACAGCCGAGATCGTACAGCCCCTGACAGATACTGCTAAATAATCATAACAAATTCCTGGTTCCTGTAAGTGCAGAAAATCTAAGCCAGCGAACCTTGACGACAATGCATTTGAACCTCCTCCATTACCACGTTTGATTGCAGAATTGTTACATGAGAGTAATAGCAGTCCCTGATCAGCTAGACCTGTAACAGAACCCCATAAGGTGCCTTCCCCATGGGCTAACCAAAAGAAATCAGCACCAGAGATACTGCCAAGATTTGAGACAGACATAAGATTTAATTTCTGAACCCTCAGGTTGAACTGAATCCATGATCCAGGAAGCTCAGTCTGAAGCTGAATTTTTATGCCCATTTGAGGTTCTGGCCTAACCAAAATGTCAATAGAATCACATTCAACAACGAGAGACGTTTGACACACAACAGATTCCCCTGTTTGCTCAGCTGTATTGGCTGCCATACGTGATAGCCAAATTTTTGCCTCTTCTACGAGATTACATAATTTGCTGTATTGCCAACTATCTAAACGGATAGCAAGTGGAAGCAAATGAAGATAAAGGCAGAATGAAGAAGCCATAATTATTTCTTTCCTGGTTCGAGAGTAGATGTCTTCTTGATCTTTGGGCGTAGCAACAGCAGCAAACTCAAGGCCACTCCCCCCAGATTTATCTGTCTGAATAGATTCTTCCTGCGTAGCCAACATCTTAGCTCTCTCCACTAAACAAGGGCTAACAGTAGGTCTATCTTGCCAAAACATACCAATGGTTGAAAGTTGGTGCCTCGTTTTATTGTTGGTATGTAAGATATTATATGCAGAGAATTCAACCTGCCTACGATATGAATTTGTTTCGGAATCTTTATGGTCAGAAGTAACCAAATAGATGCTAGCATCACCGACACGGAAGCATATAGAGCGAGTAGCAGATGTAAAGTACATTTCTCCCGGACTTCCTTCCTTACGCCTATCCTTGTCAGATTGCGGAGAGGAAGATAAGTCGACGACAATAAACTGCTCACCAAGCGAGTTACATAACCTTTCTGAAATGCTCTCAAAAGGAAACCACAGAATCACTCGAGCATTCCAGATTGACACACTACCTCGCAAACTTTCTGATTTAGAAGAGGATGCCACCTGATTCCTTTCATGACTGAATATGGGGATAGATTCGGATACATCGTTGAAAAGATTTACCAACATTTCTACTGAATGAAGGTTCAGCCAGAATGTGGTAGGTGGTAAACTCAACGAGAATGAGTTTGATCCTCTATGGCTGGCTTTGGATGATTGGAAATTGACAATAAACTGAAATCCACTGCCCCCTGCAGCTATAACCAACAATGTCTTGACTGCGAAACCCTTGCTACGAAAGAGAAATCCATCAGAAACTATCTCGCTTAATCTTTCAGAGTCAGTATGCATATCAGACGAGGCAAAGGGAGGAAGACTAGTCTGAACTTTCGCTTGTAAATCCTTAATCAAACAAGTCTGAGATTCAGCATTAGCAGTGTCAACAACATTTCCAGCTTGAAAATAATCGGCGATCTCCATGCTGTTCACTTCTCCTTCTAACCTCAGATCATGAGGGCATACCTGTTGACCTTATTGAATGTTTTAAGAAACTCAAGCACAGATACTAGCGAGGGGAGGAAACACAATTCATCAAGGTAATTACCTGAAAAGAGACCGAAATATCTCTGAGTTCTGCACCCAAGTAGTGAATCCGCGTGGAAACATCCTTCCAATTGTCTTCATCTTGGAAAAATAATACCACCGAAACTCCAGCAAAGGATAATTTACAACTTGTTTCAACATGTTGTTGTTCTGCATATTGATGAGAATAGTGCACATAGTTTGTTACTATAACGACTTAAACTGCTTGGCATTACTAGCTAATTGATTGATTTAATTACAAAGCTTGACAGTGTATAGGGTAGCAGTGAAAGAATAGAGAACACAAGAAATAACCTAAGATTACATAACAGGATTAACACCGGTATAAGAAAGCTTACATCTCTTTGGTGATAACACATACCAATATGCTCAATGCACAAATTTAAACACAATTCAAGAAAGTATTCTTACCAGAAGGAAGAAGCAAAGACCCAGAAGCAAGGCTAGATGCAGCATTGATTGCTGTGAAGACAGAAGATGTCCAATTCCACATTCCTTGGCTTCCACAAGCTGATTGGTAACTCCTCATTGCATCAAAACATTCAAAAAACTGGTCCACACTGTAGGAAACAAGAAGAGATAACACAGATAAGAGAATTCAGTTAAAAACTAAAGGTAAATTCATATCCAGATTGTGATGAAAGATGAAAAACAAGTCAAGTAAAAAATACAATATCTCTGAAAGACTTGAGAAAACGAAATATCATGTTAGAGACATCCTTCATACCTTGCCCCAATATCTACTTCTCCATCCTCTTCTTTCTTGCTGAAAGAAGACGGAAACCAATCCGGTATAAACTGTAAGTTAGGTGTAGTATCAGGCTCCAATTCTTGGCCACCTGACACTGATAGTGTAGCTGGAGGCGTTACCATTGCATTAGTAGGTATTGTAGGTGAATCCGTCAATGAATCAGAATGAGAAACTGATGGGCAACAGTCTGATCCGAAACTTGTGAAAGTCTTCCACAATTGTAAGAACCATCTAATTGTAGACGGTTGAAGTCGTACTTCAACAGGATCAATAGAAATATCAGCATCCACCTTGCGAATGTCTAAAGAACCATTCTTCCAGGGTATACTAAAATTCAAACTCCCTGAAAAGCCACCTCCTTCGCCGGTCATGATCAAAGTCACATCATTTGATGTTTTTTTACCACAAGTTTTGTCGCCATCATCATCATCCATATTTAAAAGCTCTACGACGGCTCCTTGAAACTTCACACAGTTTGCAAGTCGACTAGTACCAAGGAAACTATCAGGAGAAACATCAGCAGCCGAAACTCGGTCCTCTGAAATTCCACACTCTATTTCTGTCATTCTAAGTACCAATGTTGGCCGAGGACCAGCTTCATTCAGTTTTTGGCCAAAATCGGGATCAAATGCTATAATCAGATTCTTAATTTTGACATGAAAACTTGTAAGAAACCATTTCACTATCTTGGCAACCGTCTTAACGCCTTCATGGACATCGATAGACGCAGATTTTGCAGCGTTCAACAACATGTCATTCTCATGCTTTCCTCTTTCAAGACGTATATTATGTGAATCTTCTCGGGTAGAGGCGGAGGTGCTGGCTTCATTTGAAGATGATGCATTAGTCTCCAAACGTGGTGCAAGAACAAGCTCAAGCTCGTCAACCTCAACTTGACAACCATTAGTCTTCCAAGGCATTTTAACTACCAAAGCTCCAATTGAGCCTTCCTTTATGAGTAGGGGAGCATCAAACTGGATTCAAATAGGAAAGATAGTACAGGAGATGGTACTGTCAGAATTAGTTCCTTTTCAACAAATTGATAAGAAAATCAAACTGAGAATGGTCTTTAGTTCATCCAGAAATAGACCACTACCAATGAACTAGAGCTCCCCGATAGAGAATTTGAAACAAACAAAAGCAACTAAAACACAGTTTCATCATCCTCAACATAAAACCTCAATATGCTTAAACTTCTAATCCAGAGCCAAACACTAACACACTTGTTCAGAATTCCATAGCATCATTTGAAAGAAAAGATGAGGAAGAAGGAAAAAAAACCTTGTCATTAAAATAGTCAACGTTGATAGCAAGATCGGAGAGCTGAATAGAGCCATCACGAAGCTGAATATCGAGCTGATCAAGGTCGATATCACCAAGTATGAGTTTACCCAATTTCTTCTTCAACAAGAATTTGACGACCCTCTTCACCGCCCATCTAGAAAAAGCTTCCTCCGCTGATTTAGCAATGTTCCAGGGAAAAACCATCTTCTTTGTTGTTTCCTTCCCCCTTGCGGGATTAGAGAATCTCGACCCTAATTTTGGGATTTTTGATGAAATTTTTAGGGTTTGTCTTAGGGATGGTGACTCGTGATTGGATTGCGGATAAAGAGAGAATCAGAAGGAAGCAAAAGTTGAGTAGACTTTCGTCGTCGTCGTCGTCGTCGTCTTACGGTTTTTTTGCTTTTCCGTGTGGTGGAATAAGTGCCGTCTCTTTCTATTCTTTCTTCATTAACCGGATCTATTATTGTGTGGTACAGTACTGGTAACACGAAAACCGGTTCTCAATCCTAATTGGGCTCTAAGTTAGTTGATCATATCATAAATTAAGGGGTAAATGCCACAATTCTCCACGAACTGAGTCTTGAATCCCTTATATTATTATATCAAACCAGGTTTTTATCAACATAGCCAATTATTTAAATAAAACTGTGGTTTAAGTTCCTCCCCTACACAAATGTGTAGGTGGCCATTTTAGTTTTCTGGTTTGCTTTGGTTTAGTTCGGTTAGAATTTTTTGGTTTTTGTGTTATTAGTATTTTTTGGTTTGGTGCGCGACTTCGCTTTCAACTATTTTCTTAAAGTTTGTTTCTCTTTCCCTTATCCAAATCATAAACTATCAAATTAAATCAACGTAAATCAAAATATTTAGCCGTAACGTTCCATGTTTGTCTCCATTACAAGACACAAAAACAAATCCCCATTACATAACTTCACTGCTCAGCCAAAATAATCGCAAAAAGCTCTGTTTATGTTAGTTTTAGTTCTTTTCCCACTCCTTCCGTACAAGTCCCATTTCAACCTTGAAACTCTACTTTCTTCCTACACCCATCAATCAACAAATTTAGTTTTATCTAGTTTAAGTGAGCAAGTTACTAAGATATTACAAGAGGTAAAGAGAGATTTGAGACATTATTACCTCCTCTTTTCCTTTTACCACTGCTTCTCAACTGTCTAGCTTCTGAAACATTCTCCTTCTGTTTCTTGTTTAATTCATTATCATTATCTTCATCTTCTTCATTCCCATCTGAATCTTTGTTTGCATCTTCATTTACCCTAATGATATACACCTGGAACAAGCAACATGTTTCAACATGAATACTAAAGTACTCTCTACTAGTGATATATGTTTCAAGAAATCAAGATCTCTAAGTAAAACTACTCCTTTACCTTAAACATTGTTCGGGTGATAAGTTGAAACACGACAGCATCTCCATCGACTAACTGATGATCGATGGCGAAACCTCTCCAGCCTCCGCTAAGACCGTTCTTCTCAGCAAGGTATTTCACCATAGATTCCTCATCTTCCTCGTCAACCAAAGTCATCATTTCATCACGTTTTGGCATATGTGCCTTGCAAAAAGGAAGTGGCAAGCCCTGTTTACAAAACCATATGAAATCATTGAGTTTACTTACTAGGACTAAGTTTCAGACATCTTTGCATTCACTTACCAACCAAAATCCTCCGGTCACGTGTGATTGGAGCATTGGTTTGGTAAAGCTTGGGAATTCTGGATCTAAGCTTGACTGAAGCTTCTCTGCCCTGTCGAATGCGTACATTCTTGCGTCGTCTGAAGCATATACCCGGTTCAGCAGATCTCTTCTTTGAGAGCTCCTGGAAAGCAAAACACATACAACTTATACTAGAAAGTGAAAACTAAAATCAAATGGTTTTAGCCCGATTATGTTTTGGTATATAGAGTGTGGATTGGTCAACCTTCTTGGCCTCCTCTCCAGTGGTTCTAGCCCAAACTGCGAATACGGATCAAACAACACTGATTATGAGTAATGAGGAACAACTCACGCAAAGTAGGATGTTGATTCAAGATCTAAAATTATGACAACAAGAGCAGATCATCCCAAAAACAAACTAATTATCTATCTATCTCGATTCATGTAAAAGTGAGAAAACCTTGTGATTCGTTTTATCTCACCAAAATCCTTAAAGAAACTCAAGTAAAGAAAAAGAGTAGAAAAGGACCTCTTTGTAACTTGGAGGTGGACCCTTGGCACGGCTTGATCTCCTGACCTCCGAGAAATCCACCGGAATACGCATCGTCCTTGGCTTTGCCTACATTTCCATAAAAAAAAAAATGGTTAATTCCAGTCCAGCAAAAGAAATGAGAAGAAGAAGAGAAAGGAAAAGTTACTGGAGAGGGCTTGGAAGAAGAAGAAGAGACACGAAGAGATTGAGCAAGCTTGTTGAGATTAAGCTCCCCCATTCTCTTCTTGTTCTCTTCCACCCTTTTCAAACGAATCTGCTCATAGCTTAGCTCTGATTCCACCATTTTCGTTGGTTTCTGAAACAGAGAGATAGAGAAAAGAAAGAGACAAAGATCCAAGTCTTGCTTGACTCTTGTTGGGTTTCTTCTTTCACCGCTATGTATGTGTTTATGCTTCTCCAAATTTTTTTATTTTTTTATTTTTTTATTTTATGTAATAAACATCTTAATCATTGTGTCTAATCAAACAAATTGAAATTTCAAATTCTCAACAGTGGAAATTCAGAGTAAGCCTCCATCGTGATACGTGAAGTAGGTATGGGCTTCGTAAAAGACGTTTCTTTTTTTTTTCCCTCCCTAATTAACAATTATTTTGAGATCCCTTTTATATTTTTAACTATTTTAAGAAAATATTTGATTTGACCGGTAACGCCGTAACGCTTTACATTAACAAAAAAAAAAAAAAAGTTTGTTTTATCCACAAACACATTGAAATCAAAGGAATCTACAAGGACAAATCCTTTGGGTTACTAAGGAATAAAGAAACAAACCTGAGACTTTCCTACACCGCTAGGTAAACCAGAACACAGGCTAAATGATCCCATGTTCTACTGTTGATGCTACAACCTTTAGTTAGATAATGAGCTTTTTTCTGAGGGATATTGTCACTTCTGTATTTGAATATCGCTTTGGCAGAATTTCCACGATCCATCTTCTTGCTTCTTCAGCGTATAGCGGATCTTGTAAGTGCTACAGGAAATATACAAACCGCAGCATCAGTGAAGAAGATACAAGCTCAGTCCAAAAGTAAACCAAAAGCAAAATGTTTTTACCTTCAAAAAAAAAAAAAAAAAAAAAATGTTTTTACCTGTAATATTTTGCGTTTTTGGGCTGAGATTCATCAACTAATTCTGCTGCTTCCTCTAGAAGGGCTTCGATTTCTGCAGTCTCACCAGCGATACCATCTTGGAAAATGTGTGCTTGTAGAATCTCTAGATGAAGCAAAACGAATCTCCAATAACAGGATTTAGCTTTTGCTGTTTGTGCCAACGTTTGCCACTGCAAATTTCACGTTACCCCCAAATAAAAAACACATGAGCAGACCCTAAACCAACGTTTATGACTTGAATATATGGATACAACAATGTAGCACCTGATCTGTGTTAGAATATGCAAAACTAAATTGACCGAGTGGCCAAGCGAGTGCTTTCTCACCTATATTCAGCACTCTTTAACCCAGATAAAACCAGGACTCAAAAATGTAACCTAATGTTTCTGAAATGGTTACCCATCCTCTCTCCCTCTTGTATGAAATATAACCATATTTCATTTCGGCAAAAGAATGCAATTTATAAATCTTAATCAAGACCTGGTCGAACTATTGATTCTACTAAACAATGATGTTCAACTGTGTAAACTAACTCAATTAAGCAAAGAAATAGAGTAGATGTACAGAAACAGTAACCTGGACAAGCATGGATTCATCAAGGACTTCGGAAAGGCTATAAACTTGATGTGTTGGTCCAAGAGCTTCAGCCTTAACATTTTCCCACTGTCTCACAAGCTCTTCCGCGTCTTCTGTATCCATTGGTCTTTTATGCAGTTCTGACGCAGAATGAGACAATGATGTAGCTGATTGACCAGAGCTTTTCAGATACAAGGCATCTGGATGTTCGCCATGATCCATCTTTAACATGTCCAAGAGCACTTTGATGTTGCCCACGATACCATTTCTATTCACAGAAGCAAGGTTTTTTCTGAAACTCCCAGACTCGGTTTTCCACAGAAAAGAATCTGATTCCGAATGCGGCTTACCAGAAACCGATATAGGCAGCCTCTGTAGTCTACCAGACCTAATGCCTGTTAGCTTTAGAGAGAAGAACACGGTGCAACCCAGTAAAGCAACAACAGATACCCTTCCGATCAAACTGCTTTGAGAGAGCCACTCATCCCATATTTTATTTTTGTGTACACCAAGGTTCCTCTTCAGTTGAACAGATGGCATACTGGCACCGCTTTCATCATTATTCTTGGCGGATACCACTGGGCTCTGCAAATCTGTTGGTGTCAACTGCTCGACAGCTGTATAAAGATGTTGTGACGAGTTCACGAACTGCGTTGTGGAAAGCGGTCTTTGGTTTGTCTTGTGATTCATGATCGAAGGTGACCCCATTTTCTTGTTTTCTAGATATTTCTTTTCACCCCGAAAAAAATTGGCCTGCAGAAAGTTGTATATATGAATATCTTTCTGCTTAAAAATAGAACTGCTATACAGATCTTCCAGTAGTGATCTGATTCTTACCAATGATGGAGAACAACCCCTTGTGTCTGGAAAGTTAGCAAGCACGGACTCCGTAAGCCACACTTCCTGGTCAATTTTATTAGGTAGTATGTAAGGTCGCTATCAATCTTTTTTGAAAAAAAATCAGAGCTAGCGAAGAGATGTACATACTTGCAAAATTTTCAAATTAAATTTAGTGCATGAACCCAAGGGCTTACTCAAACAAATATTAAGATTTAAGTGTATGTACAACCAACCGAAAAAAAAAGGTTAACAGCAGGCATACACAATGCTGTTAAAGCATATTCTATGAACTTAACTACCATCTACTCAATGTATCTATTTCCATTGTTTCAATTACTGCTTGAAACATAGCTCAACCTCACTCATATTCCACTAAATTTGATCATGCCATTTACATCAGGCATAGCCCTCGCTCTAGTTCTAGCAACAAATGAACACAAATTCTAGATAAAAATCATAAGGTGTACCAGTGATGGAGCAGCAGAAGTACTTCTCGACTCTTTCCCCAGGATCGAATTACGAACGGCAGAGTCTGAATTTGATTCCAGCTGCTTAAGTTTTTCCAGGGCCTCTGCCTCGGAACCCTGTGCTATCCAACATGTAGGTCCAGTAGCACTTAACTAAATGAACAACGCATGGATCTTTCGAAGCAAGTGAACTTGAAGTAAATAAGATGCAAAAGCATAGTTGATAGGGAAAAAGAATAAAGAACGCAAGAGGAAAAATACCTGTTTTAGAAGAAATGAGCAAAAAGCTTCCTCAAATTTCAGATCAACACCTTCTGATGCTATGAGACATTCGCATATTGTTTTTGCTTTATTAATCTACACAAGCATACTGAATGTTATGCTTTATAAGCAGATAGAGTAGAGAAGAAATGGACCAATCAGTTTAAATTTAACAAAAGGAAAGAAAATGAGATATACCGTTTCATTTTGCTTGCCTGAAAATCCAACAGCGATGTGAGCAAGTAACACCATGTAGAAACAATTAAAATCAATTACCACTCTTTGATTGTGGGATTCGAGTGATTTTTTATTTTTCCGTGTAATGGCTAAGTCATCCCATGGAAGAAGATCGACAATCTCTGTGGCCAATAACCTACTGATCGCCTGGCTCAAAAAGCATGGCCAGTCTTGAATTTGACATGAAGCTTCAACACTAAGGCCCTGTCTGAGCAGTTCGCCTAACGCTGCAATTGCACCTCGCCTCCTCTCTGCATTTTCCGGCGTGCGAGGCAGGCCCAGTAGATCCAATGTGCAAGGAGGTGCAAGCTCCTCTAGTGACTCCTCAATCTACAAATTTCAATTTCAATCCCTTAAAACCCAATATGCTCGTAAATTATGCATCTGGAAATACGTACTTATATGTGAAGCTCCTTAACATGATGTGATTTACAGTAAGGCTGCAGTTTTAATGATTCAATCCGGAAACAGAACTAAAAGTAAAGACAAAGAAGCTTTATATATACTAATGCAAGACAGTAGAACCTATTACCTGAGTTAACAATGCAAGTTTCCCAAGAGTAACTTTACTCTTCAGAAAACATTGAGCACGAGCAAGAGCTTCAAATCCTTGAGAGACCTTGTTAGCCTCGAAAGCAGCCTTCGCAATCGCACACTTAATGGAAAAAAAAAAACATATTAGAGATAGAAGAAGCAGAGGACTAGTGAAAGTTACTAAGTAATTCCCATTCCTAGTTCATTTGATTTTTACCTCAGCAAGTGCCATAGATAAAAATATATCATGAATATATGGCTTCGAATCAAGGTTCCTGAGAGCAGCCCGGCCAATATCCAGCACGAGTTTTTCTTGTCCAACCTGAAGCATAGTAGCTCACATCATTGCTTTATCTTCTATCCAAAAAAGGTAATATCACAAAATTAAGATAAAAATCAAATTTCCCCTTAAGTTTCATAGAAGAAAATCAAACCTGCAATTAGAAGAGGAAGGGTGAGATAGAAATGATAAATTAATGCAGAAAGATCAGTACAAAACATTTCAGGGACAAAACGCAAAATAAGCTCAGTAGTAGTACCTCTTGAAGAAGGCAAAGAGCACCAGGCAACCATGCCCACGGAATTCTAAGAGGAGATTTAGGAGCGATCTTTTCTTTCAGGTTACCAGCATATTCTGGTTCAAAAAGAAGTTTATCCCTAACATCCATGAGAAGATCCTGCACATTTAGAATCATTAAGAACAAAGTATCAAGAAACGGAGGCCACATTCCCTGTCCAACTCTAGTGATAAAATGGTCAAATTCTATGGAGCAACTGAAAACAGGATCAAACTCTGTATAGGTCTTAACCTGGCGAGCTACAGCAGCTTCCATTGTATAACCTTCTTCAGCATCAGCTTTTTTCAAATTTATAACCGACTTCACCACCTCGTCTTTCTCAGCTTGATCAGAAACTCCGATAAGCTGCAAATCCAATACCATTAACAGTATCCTGGGATAATGTCTAACAGACAAAACGCTACATTCCTTACATTCACTCTATTGCAGAAATCAACTACTATACAGTATGAAATTGCTAGATTATTTGGCCAAATCAAAACATCCAACTCTTTCTACACGCTAGAGAGACTAAATTCCCACAACTTTGGAGGAAAACATTTCAATTTCAACCAAATTTAGAAGGATAAAAAAACAAGTTCCACTTGCACTTCAGCGAGGAGCAAAGTACCAAATCGCAGAGATCGTATATTCAGAGATTCCGAGAACTAAGGCAGTCGGAGCAAAATACCTGGTAACACGTAACCGGGATTTCGATTGCCGAGGTAGATGCAGCGAGGGAAGAAGTACGAGATGGCGCATTTTCCACGACATGGATACCACCACCACCAGCATTCAGCCTCCTCCGTCCTTCACGCTGAAACCGCCGCAAAGATAAACCAGAACCGAAGATTTCACCGGATTCAGAACGAACGACGAGGAGACCTGAGATCTGAAGCTCCGGGCGATCAACGACGAAGCTGGTGCCGCGATTAGAGATTGCGCAAAGCAGACAAGAAGAAGGGAGAACTGGAAATGTGTAAGCCAGCGGCATTGCGCAACAGCTCCAGAAGACGAACGAACCCTAGAAGAAGAAGTAGAGTGAAGCTAGAATCATGGTATTTACTGGATTTCTTCGGAGGAGAGAAAATCGGAAATTTGGTCTTTAGGCTTTTGACAGTGATTTTGCCTTTCTCTCTTAATGTTTCGGTCTTGTGACGATGATAAGGTAACCCGCTGGCTAAAAGAGAGGCTCTGCTAATTTAGGACGAGACGAGACGTGGTCACGTCACGTGGATAATAAAGAAACTTCTGGAAGATCATTGGGTCGTCTCTGGGCTTTCATTTTTTTTTTAGGCCTAATTTTCGGCCCATAAGTAATGTGCCAAGAAGAATTATCATTTTTACTTTAAGTTCCATAGGATAATAAATAAAAATTCAGATTTATTTTGTTACTTTGGTTTGATAAATTTATATGTAAGAAAATTCTGATAATTCCAAAAAAAAGAAAAGTTGAAAATTACCTGTCTAGTAGTATAACTATGTAAATTGATCAGATACACCAAAATCTTTAAAACAAATTCACCCAAAAAAAGATTTTTAAGATATTTTCTGGTCATTATATTTTTGGAGGATAGCAAATTGCAACACTCAAAACACATTTGGCTATACGAGAACCACGTTTGCTTTCTTGCAAATCAGCACCTCTTTTTTGTTCTTAAGTACTAACTAAATATTCAGAAAAATAAAATTCCAGTTTAGTAAAATAGAGAATATTTTTTCAGAATAATTTTGTGTGTTGTACAAGAAATGGGGGATTCATTTTTTATATTTTACTTTTTTCCTCGACAAGTAAAAACAAAACACACAATGACACAAGGATAAAACCTCTTTTGCCGTTGGGTTTTATTTTAGGACCTTTATTTTACTTCTTTGCAATATCCTTATTTCGTCTCCGTCAGTAGCAGTCTTCGCCGGGAAATATATTTCCGGTAGCGATGCTCCGAACAGTCTCTTGTTTAGCTTCGCGCAGCTCAGCCCCTCTATTCTTTCGCTTCTTTCGTCAGTTCCCTCGCTCTTACATGTCTCTCACATCGTCGACGGCCGCTCTCCGTGTCCCCAGTCGCAATCTTCGCCGGATTTCCTCTCCTTCAGTTGCCGGAAGACGTCTCTTTCTCCGCCGAGGTTTGAGGATTCCCTCCGCCGCAGTTCGTAGTGTCAATGGGCAGTTCTCTCGCCTCTCTGTTCGCGCCGTCGCCACACAACCCGCACCACTTTATCCCGGTGAGGATTTTGCACATATGCTTCTTCTTCGTTTTCTGTTTGAAGTTTGATTGTTAATTGATTTGTTCTCTTAGTTTAGATTTCAGGTTGTTTCTCTTTATTACCAATTTCACACATAATCTTGTCCTTAGAGAACATTTGGAAGTGTCTTCTATGATTTGTGCCACTTGTGAAATTGAGGTTCTTACTTTAGGATAGGTTGTGATTGTGAATTGTAGATAGGTGTGTAGCCTTTTTCTTTTCTTGCTTTGTGTCTATGTTGTAATCAAATGGAGCCATGTGTAACCTCTGCTGATGCGTGATTTTCCTTTTTTGTTATTTGGATTCAGATGTAGGTCAAGATGAGGCTGAGAAGCTTGGATTTGAAAAAGTGTCGGAAGAATTCATCTCAGAGTGTAAATCAAAGGCGATTCTCTTCAAACACAAGAAAACTGGTTGCGAGGTGATGTCTGTGTCAAATGAGGATGAGAACAAGGTCTTCGGCGTTGTTTTCAGGACTCCTCCGTAAGTTTAGTTCGTAATAATGTGACCTGAGTATTTATTAGGTAGGCAATTGAAATTGGTACCTAGCGCTGCACTTCGTGAATTTAACTAATCGAAATGGTCAGATTTATTACTACTCATTAAAGGTCGTTTTTCGGTTTAAACCTAGTCATTTCGTTTCCTCTTCTTGTTTATTAGTACTTGTATGTCTAAGCTTTGGAGGTCAATAACTTATCAGATTGCTTAACGCTTTGTAACAAGTCGATAAGAGCAACTGCACTTTCAGTAGATATTGGCCCCCACATGCACCTCCTTGTCAAAGGGACCTTATGTTAGGGTTTGAAAAACTTATAATGGAAGCAATTTAAAATCATAGTTTCGCTGTTAATGCAGGAAGGATTCCACTGGCATTCCGCACATACTGGAACATAGCGTTCTGTGTGGGTCAAGAAAGTACCCGCTAAAAGAGCCATTTGTTGAACTACTCAAGGGAAGTTTGCATACTTTTCTAAATGCATTCACATATCCAGATAGGACCTGCTACCCAGTTGCTTCCACCAATACAAAGGTACAACGAGCCAAATATAAAGTCCTTCTTTTGTTGTCCTTAGTGAGCTAATCTCTTTCTTTCTGTTACTGTATCTAAATTGAGTCTTTTCCTGACCACATTTCATCACTATCTATGGTAGGATTTTTACAATCTTGTCGATGTATATTTGGATGCTGTCTTCTTCCCCAAGTGTGTGGATGACGTGCACACCTTTCAGCAAGAGGGCTGGCACTATGAGCTTAATGATCCCTCTGAAGACATATCTTACAAAGGTTTTATTTACCTAGGATTCCATTTTAGAGCTCTTTTCCTCACTTTTTGGTGTCTTAGTATCGATAATATCTTTTCGTTTATCAGCTACTTCATATACCCACTCATCCTATCTCATCGTTGATGTTTGATTTCAGGTGTTGTTTTTAATGAGATGAAAGGTGTCTATTCACAGCCTGATAATATTTTAGGGCGAATTGCTCAACAGGCAAGTTTTGGGTTTTGTTTGCTATAGCTGAAAGTTTCTCGTTGTTGGTTTAGTCCAATTTTGGTTTTTGACCTTATTAATCAACTAAATGATGTAGCCATCTGCAATATATACCTATCTTTCTTGAAAAGGCCGTTTGGACACTTGGAACAAATACCTTGTTAGATAATCTGAGACATATTTCCTTGGTATAGTGGTTCTGATGAAATCACCTGCTACTATTTTCACTTTTATTAGGCGTTGTCGCCAGAAAATACATATGGTGTTGACAGTGGAGGTGATCCAAAAGATATCCCTAAGCTGACATTTGAGGAATTCAAGGTTTGTTAAAAGTCAAATTATTATGCTAGTATATTACTGGTATGTGTAACTTCTGGTGCATATTATATATATATATATATTTCTTGGTTTGGGACAATTTTAGGAGTTCCACCGTCAGTATTATCACCCAAGCAATGCCAGGATCTGGTTCTATGGAGATGATGATCCCGTTCACCGCCTTCGTGTCTTGAGTGGTAAAGATTGATATCTCCTTTGTCTTACTAGAAATAATCCTCATATTTTTTGAGTTTGTTTTCTATGTCGATTTTGAAATACATTTTATCCCCACGTTTCTTATATGTGCAGAATACTTGGACATGTTTGAAGCAAGTCCATCTCCCGATAGTTCAAAGATTAAACCTCAAAAGTTATTCTCTAAGCCTGTCAGACTGGTTGAGAAATATCCTGCTGGTCGAGATGGTGACCTTAAAAAGAAGCACATGTTGTGCGTTAACTGGCTATTGTCTGAGAAGCCCTTGGACTTGCAAACTCAGCTTGCACTTGGCTTCTTGGATCATCTTATGCTGGGGACTCCTGCTTCACCACTAAGAAAAATCTTATTGGAAAGCGGTTTAGGAGAAGCTCTTGTCAGTAGTGGGTTGTCAGACGAACTATTGCAACCCCAGTTCAGTATTGGTTTGAAAGGTGTGTCCGAAGATAATGTTCAAAAGGTTGAAGAGTTGATCATGGATACTCTGAAAAAGTTGGCAGAAGAAGGGTTTGACAATGATGCTGTGGAGGCATCCATGAATACAATTGAGTTTTCTCTGAGGGAAAACAACACAGGATCTTTCCCTCGTGGTTTATCACTTATGCTCCAATCTATTGTAAGTTAATATGCCTTTTATGCTTACGTGTCTGTCTATTCAGGTATCACTCCTTATTTGATTATTGTTGTTTAGGCAAAATGGATATACGATATGGATCCTTTTGAGCCATTAAAGTATACGGAACCATTGAAGGCCCTGAAAACCAGAATAGCTGAGGAGGGATCCAAGGCCGTCTTTTCCCCACTGATAGAGAAGTTTATCTTGAACAACTCGCATCGTGTTACCATAGAGATGCAGGTGATCTTCTTTTACAAGTTTCTCGTTGCTATGTAATGTTTCTTTACTTTTGTGCTAAACACTGTTTTGCCAGCCTGATCCCGAAAAAGCTACTCAAGAGGAAGTGGAAGAGAAAAATATCCTGGAAAAAGTTAAAGCAGCTATGACAGAAGAAGATCTTGCAGAGCTAGCACGTGCCACAGAGGAGCTAAAATTGAAACAAGAAACTCCTGACCCTCCTGAAGCATTGAGATGTGTTCCAAGTTTGAACTTGGGTGACATTCCAAAAGAACCTACTTATGTTCCCACCGAGGTAATCGTTTTGCTAGCCCGTGCTTTTGTTGTATTTCCTTATTTTCCGAGCTTGCTAATTTTACTGATATGAACTTTTAAACAATAGGTTGGAGATATTAATGGTGTGAAGGTTTTGCGGCATGACCTTTTCACCAATGATATTATCTACGCTGAAGTAGTCTTTGATATTGGTTCCCTGAAACATGAGCTTCTTCCACTAGTACCACTTTTCTGGTATGGTTTAAGCTTTCTTATGATTTCCTTATGAGCTTCTTACCAAGTTTTTCCAGAAATGTGCATGGTCGGAGTGCTAATTGAAGAATGTTGTTAGATTCTCTGCCATGCATTTTCAAAAGCATGGGAAATTTTTTATATTTTAGGGAGTACGTTGACAGCTGTAAATAACAAATGTTTTGCTTCATACTATATTGATATATTAACTCTGATAATATTATTTTTTTGACAGTCAATCATTACTGGAGATGGGCACAAAAGATTTGACTTTTGTTCAACTTAATCAGTTGATTGGAAGGAAAACGGGAGGGATATCAGTTTATCCCCTTACATCATCAGTTAGGGGTAAGGATGAACCATGCAGCAAAATTATCGTACGCGGAAAATCCATGGCTGGGCGTGCTGACGACCTTTTTAACCTGGTACTTTGTCATTTAAAATCCCTTGCTTTAGCTTATCGCATTTTCTCTAGATTTATGTACATTGGCTTATGGGATATATAGTGCTGTCTACCTGATCGATCATGTTATCTTCGGTCTCCAAGTGATATAGTGCAGCTGTTAATTTCTGCTGCATGGCCCTGTAGTTAGTTTGCTAAATGTAGTTTACCAATTTACTTGTCTCTGGATTTGTGTATGTTAGGTTATGGGATGTGTAGAGCTGTCTACCTGATAGATTTTTCTTCTTCTTGGGTCTCCATGAGATACAGTGCAGCTGTCAATGTGTAGATCTTTATTTTTTCCTGTTTTTCCAAAATACTAAAGCGCCGCCTCTCTCGCCCTTGTCTCTTTCTTCTCTAAGAAATACTTGATGTTTTCTCTATGACTACTGGATTATGGTAACAGCCATTCTCACTGGAAACCTGGTTTTGTCTGTTAAGATATAATGTAACCTTGATATAGAAACAGATAGTAGCGAATGGTGATGGAAGAACTTTGCAAAATTTTCAGTGCCTTTCATGAATCAGAACCATGATCCAACTAGACATTTATTTCAATCCCATATTCTATTTTATTTCTGTCGAAATTATAGGTTGGCTCTTATCTTCATTGCTTTTTATCTTGCTGCAGATGAATTGCTTGTTGCAAGAGGTTCAATTTACAGATCAGCAGAGGTTTAAACAGTTTGTCTCTCAAAGCAGAGCACGGATGGAGGTATGTAGTAGGGTTTATCTTTCTGTCTTTGCATGATAAGTGGAACTTGAAAGTAGTAGTATAAACATCACTTCACATTCTATGCAGAACCGATTGAGGGGAAGTGGTCATGGAATTGCTGCGGCGAGGATGGATGCAATGTTGAACATTGCTGGATGGATGTCTGAACAGATGGGTGGTCTCAGGTTGGAATTTGATTATTCTTTGTTTGACTTTTAATTTAGCCCTTGTTTTTGTTTTATTTACCCCTTGTTTATATCATCTTCTCTCTCTGGTGTTGATCTTTGTTGAGAATGAACTTTATTCACATTTTAGAGTTTATTTCTACTATTCTTTTGAGACTTGAAGAACCTAACAAAGTTGAGAATCTCTCTTTTGTAGCTATCTTGAATTTTTACATACTCTTGAAAAGAAAGTGGATGAAGACTGGGAAGGAATTTCATCCTCACTTGAGGAGATCAGAAGATCTCTCCTTGCCAGGAATGGTTGCATAGTTAACATGACTGCTGATGGGAAGTCTCTCACCAACGTCGAAAAATCTGTTGCGAAATTTCTAGATTTACTCCCTGAGAAGCCCTCCGGTGGGCTGGTCACTTGGGATGGTCGACTTCCTCTCAGAAATGAAGCTATTGTGATACCAACCCAGGTAAAAAAGGAAGATCGGTTTATATAGAATGTGGTTGGGTTTAGGGTTTTCAATATAGTAAACTCGCATTCAAACTCTCTTTGCAGGTAAACTATGTTGGAAAAGCAGGTAACATATACAGCACCGGATATGAGCTTGATGGCAGTGCATATGTTATATCAAAGCATATAAGCAATACATGGTTATGGGATCGTGTTCGTGTAAGCGGTGGTGCATATGGAGGTTTCTGTGACTTCGATTCGCATTCAGGTACAATACTGCTTTCTACTTTCTTGAATATGAAAAGAATTGTGAAACTAAATTTATTCTTCTCTTGATATCTTTGTTCAGGAGTATTTTCTTACTTATCTTACCGGGATCCAAACTTGTTGAAGACACTTGACATATATGATGGAACTGGAGATTTCTTACGTGGCCTTGATGTGGATCAAGAAACACTCACTAAAGCTATTATAGGCACCATCGGTGATGTTGATTCATACCAATTACCTGATGCCAAAGGTTATAGCAGGTAAATGATTTTATTTTATTTTAATTTCATTTTGTCTGTCTATTTGAACAAACATAACGGATCCTGAATCAAAATTGTTGAATCTCTTTCACCCAGTTTGTTGAGGCATTTACTCGGAGTAACTGACGAAGAACGGCAAAGAAAGCGTGAAGAGATATTAACAACAAGGTTGGTTAAATCAAGGACATTCTCTCAATAAGTTTTCTTTTGCATTCTAATTAAAAGTGTTAATTCACTTTTGTTGCTCCACAGTTTGAAGGACTTCAAGGATTTCGCAGAAGCAATAGATGTGGTTAGAGATAAAGGTGTTGCGGTGGCTGTGGCATCCGCAGAAGACATTGATGCAGCAAACAATGAACGCTCCAACTTTTTCGAGGTGAAGAAAGCTCTCTAAAGGGATTGGACAACTTTCACAATAATATTTACGATTGAGAATCTCATTAGATTTCTCTTGGTTTCTTTTCTACTAGAGTCATCAATGTCTTCTCAAAGCTATTATTAAATGTCCAAATATTAAGAATTTTCACAGTAAATGTCCAACCTAAAACTGTTTTACTCATTTTCTTCCATATTAAAATTGGCTTTTTGTCATTTTTAATTTATAAAAAAAATTGGTAAAAAAAAAAGCCAACTGAAAAACAAAATATTTATGAAAACTAAGTCGGCGAAAAATGTGGAAATCTCCGGAGACAATGGCCAACAAAAGGAGATCATCGTAGAAAAACTAAAAAAATTCTATGAAAAAAAAAAGAAAGCCAAAGCTTCTAAAGCTTCATTGGATCTATTTCAATGAGTTAGAAATTCTTTTTGTATTGTAAAGATTCTAAAGCACTTGCCAATCAGACTTTACATTTTCATCGCACAATACAAAAATATTATGTAGTAACTACAATTGGTATATGACATAATATTTTGGAAACATATAAAACTAGGAAAATGGAAATGGAGAAAAGGAAAAGAAAAAA
Source organism: Arabidopsis lyrata subsp. lyrata (assembly GCF_000004255.2). Taxonomy (NCBI): domain Eukaryota; kingdom Viridiplantae; phylum Streptophyta; class Magnoliopsida; order Brassicales; family Brassicaceae; genus Arabidopsis; species Arabidopsis lyrata. Next base: position 8,249,557 of record NW_003302553.1, on the reverse strand, counting down.
ATATATACACTTGTCTAGAAACGTTCATATGCAATATATGTTACCACTAAAGAATGAAAAAAGTATGTATATAGGGAATATATTGTTTTCAGCTTTGTAACCCTAATACCGACAAAGTCATTACACCTTGGAGGAAGCATCATCGAGCTTTGAAGATCAACTCTTACTTCCTAAGATCCCGATCGATATAGAAGAGAATAGAGGTACAGTAAAAAAAAATTACAAATTAATATTCCCGTTGTTTCAAAATATAAGATGTTTTGAAGTATTATTTTTGTTTCAAAAGATAAGACGTTTTCAAATTTATATGCAAATTATATATTAATTTAATATTTTTGATTATTTATATTATGCAGTCTCATTTATAATTGGTTGAACTTTTTAAAAGTGGATGTTTCTTAATCTGCGTGATTTTAACTAAAATGTCTTATATTTTGAACAGAGGGAGTATATATTATAAAATAATAATTTTTTTGGTCTCAAGTCGGATTATTATCAAAATGAACAATTTCGATAAGATAATAATTATTTTAAGAATCTATATATAATGTCATTCATAGCATAAATTTAAAAAATATGTAATTTATGTAGTTGATATATATATATATATATAGATAATATATTAATGTTTATAAATTTTTATAAATTAATAAACACTATAAAATAATAAATTTTTTGGTCTCAAGTCGGATTAGTGTCAAAATGACCAAATTCGATATAATTATTATTATTTTAAGAATCTATAGATAAATATACAATGTCACATACTCACATAACTTAAATTAATAATCATGTAATTTATTTAGATTACACACCCATATAAATATATATATATATAAGATAATATATTAATATTTATAAAATCTTTATAAATTAATAAATACCATAAAATAATAAATTTTATGGTCTCAAGTCGGATTAGTGTCAAAATGAACAAAATTCGATAAGATAATAATTATTTTAAGAATGTATATATAAATATATAATTTCATTCATAACATAAATTAATAATCATGTAATTGATGTAATTTACATATATATATATATATATATATATATATATATATATATATAGATAATATATTAATGTAAGCTTTCAGTTACTTTATTAAATAGATTTTATTAGAGCCCACCACTAACTTTATTATATAAAAAATATCATGTTGTGTCTTTAAACTATCTTATTGTAGTATCGTCTATAAAGTTTTCATAAAAATAGCCAAAATTTTCTGTAAGTTTTTTAATTTTTTGAATATGCATCATTTTCATTTTGATAGTGTATTATAAAATGATAAAACACAACAATTGAGGTTTGTTAATACACTATCATTTTCATTTTGATAGTGTATTATGTATATCGTTTGTATAAGTGAATTCATGTATAGTCTTTGTTATTTATTGTAACATAATTTGCTTTTTTCTTCTAAATAATTAAATTTTAAGTTCAAAACTACAAAAACTATAACATCCAAAACATTAATTTTATTTAGATTAAATTGTTCTAACTCATATTTATTAAAAATAACAACAATTAAAACAAAATTCTTTATATATCAATAAATATTCATTTATAGACAAATTAATCTCTTTATAAACTAATAAAATATTATGATCCCAACATTATTAATTTATAGAGATTTTACTATATACTTCTTCAATTGTGTTAGTTTACAAATATGCATGCATGAGCTATCTAATTTACCTTTGACTATAAATTTTCATAAGGCAGTGGAGAATAAGAAAACGTACGATTAATTAGTACAATGTTTTTTTTTCTTTTGTTTCTTTTTCTGCTAAGAATGTATGTAAGGACAATGTTGAAAGCTTGAATGGTAACAAATCAATATGCATGCATGATAGATCACAAAATCAATGTTAACCCATTAGTCACCAACACCAATAAAGCAACAAATTCCACCAGTATTACATATCTAATCAAGCATATACAGACACTTATATAAATACCGTATGATATGTCCTTTGACTTATCAAACATCCTTTTGTTTTGTTTTGTTAAGGGTTTATACTGTCAAGTTTATGAGCTGATCTAAGAGAGATTGTAAACAGCACATTTGTCTCTTTGGTTAACTATGCAAAATCTTACTTCCACATTCGTGTCTCGTTCCATAGTCCCGATCACTTCTCCGCGACTGCGACTGCCACCACCACGATCAGTAGTTCCCATGACTACCGTTTGCATGGAACAATCATCCAAGCAAAAAGTGGTTGTGATCATGGGAGCCACGGGATCAGGCAAGTCACGTCTCTCAATCGATCTAGCAACCCGTTTCTCTGGAGAGGTCGTCAATTCTGACAAAATTCAATTCTACAATGGATTGAAGGTCACTACTAATCAAATGAGCATCCCTGAGAGATGTGGAGTCCCTCACCATCTCCTTGGTGAGCTCCCTCCGGATGACAGCGAACTAACTACCTCCGAATTCCGCTCTTTGGCGTCGCGGTCCATCTCCGAGATTACTGCTCGTGGAAATCTCCCGATTGTAGCTGGCGGATCAAACTCCTTTATTCATGCTCTCCTTGTCGACCGTTTCGACCCCCAAACCTATCCATTCTCTTCCGAGGTCTCCATCTCTTCCAACTTGAGGTATGATATGTATTATATATATATAGTTTGTTTCTACAAAACGAATTCAAAATTTTATATGTCTTCCAAAGATATTCAAAACATTTCAAGGCATCTTAGTGTACACTTTCACATTGTAAATGTCAAAAATATTTAAAAACATACCAAATGTTTTATATCTAAATCTCATTAATTTGTCCTTTACGCTTTTGGTTGTGTAAAAGGTACGAGTGTTGCTTCCTTTGGGTGGATGTCTCAGTCTCGGTCCTGTTCGAGTACCTCTCAAAACGTGTCGACCAGATGATGGAGTCAGGGATGTTCGAGGAGCTCGCTGGTTTCTACAACCCGAGATATTCCGGGTCCACGATCCGAACCCACGGGATTCACAAGACCATAGGAATACCCGAGTTTGACCGGTACTTCAGCTTATACCCACCGGAGAATAACCACAAGATGCCCGAATGGGACCAAGCAAGAAAGGCGGCATACGAGGAAGCTGTGCAAGAGATCAAAGAGAACACATGGCGTCTTGCAAAGAAGCAGATTGAGAGGATCGTGAAGCTGAAAAGCAGCGGATGGGACATTCAGAGGTTGGACGCTACGCCGTCATTCAGAAGATCGTCGAGAGAGATTTGGGACAAGACTGTTTTGGATGAAAGCGTCAAGGTTGTGAAACGCTTCTTGGTGAAAGACAAAGTGGGAGTTATTTGTTAGTGGATTTTAATTGATTTGAAAATCTAATCACAATTATGTGTTATGAAATCATTTAATTCTGTTTTTATTTTATTCGATGTTTAAGGGTTTTGCACCCCGATTATGAAATCATTTAATTTTGTTTGTTTTTAAGCTAAAACATCAGTTATATCTACCTAAACACGGTTCAAACCCAGAATAAAACACATAATATAAATCGTCAAAATCAATAGAAAACTAATTAGTTTTGTTGAAAATTATGAATATCAACTAATTCAAAACAATGTTTTTTTCCTAAAACATCAAATAAAAAAATAGGGAGTATATTGGATTATGGATTTAAAAAGTTTTTTTTATCAAAATCACGTGTTATAATATTTTTTAAATACGAGTTGAAATTTGGTATTATTCGTTTAATAATCTTTTGTTAGATTTTATTTCACATTGAATTTAACAAATTTGGAATTGTTTTATGTAGAGAAACAAAAGCTCAAGTCCGAGGAAAAACCTTATTATTTTAAAATCTACTTGCTTGATGATGTAAAACGTACATGTATATGATTTTAAAATCAATGGAGATTTCCAAATCCTACGTACGATCTGTAAACCAATAACATCTCCAAGCCTTTATTTTCTATTTTTCCGCCATTTTTATTTTTCCAGTTTATGATACAAACAAGACTAGAGAGATTTTCTTTTTAATTAACAAACTATATAGATGAACACTCCAGCACATATTGGCATTGTTGAGTATGATCTTTGTCATTAATTTTAATTTGTAGCTTTATTAAGGACAAAGCTACCATAAAAACGTCAATTAACTGTTTTTCTTGTCGTTATATAAGTATAATTAACGTGCAGCTGGAGTGTTCATATTTTTCATTAATTAATCTCTTGAACATGCAATATTCGGATTTGAAATAACATAGTGGTAACATTAACATAAACTACTAATTTAAGATATATATGTCATAGTCACTCAGGATATTATTTATACAGTTTAGGAATATCATGTCCCAGTCTAAAGCTTGTTTTCTCTTATGTACAATTTCATGTGATATTCCAAATTTCCAAGTAGTTGGTAGTTTCGCAGTTTCTTACTAAATTGCTCGAAGAAGGATACTATAGTTCCGACTGTTATATAAACTGTGGCCATTGTGAAATACACATGGATAGGCTTAGTCACCTTTTAATATAATTTGATCATAAATACGAAACTGTAGAGTGATCGACCTGTTTGGCTTCTTTTTTTTCCTTATTAAAAGTCATGTTCGAACTTGGTAATATATGATAAGTGACAACAGAGAGAACCAGGTTCATTTAATTTTATATTCAGATATGAACCAGAGCTGTGGATTTATGATCACAGACATAAAATGAGTTGCCGTGTGTGTATCTTCAGTCAGTGGTCCTTTTGTCTAAGTAGCTCTTAACAAAAAACTAGAACAACAAATAATATATTAGAAAGAAAAGAAAAAGATGGATTGTTTTAAAAGAATTGCCAAAGGCATGAAAAGGAAGAAACATATAAGTAAAGATAAATGTAAGATGAGACGGTTACACAGATCCCGACCCCAACTAAAAAGTGTATTTTTACATTGTTTGACATTTTCTTTTTCATCTGTTAGAAAACTCCAGCTCCTCTGTTGACCCTTTTTCTTTTATGGCAATCAGGTGACCAACAAACAGAATTCTCAAGGACCAAGATTCATGTAACTTCGTTATGCATGGTCATGTATGTGTAAGATATATTGTAGAGATTCATAGGGTTTAATCCGGTATTTTTTTTTGTCGAATTTGTATTTTTTTTGTTCGTGGAAAGATCTTTTAAATAAATATATAGTTAGTGTATTATTTCGATAGGATATAATCCATTTTTTTCAATAACGTGTATTTTATCGAATTTGAATTCGGATCGTGACATAGCGGCAATATTAATGCAACATACTAATATACTATGTAACAAGTACTAGTTATAATCACTTTTCCTTCCTTTTCTATCTAATCTTGCAAACAATATTTTCTTTGCAGAAAATATCTAAATTTTGATAAAGAGTCATCTAAATAGTAAAAATTACCTTAACATTAAAATTAATATAACATAAAATTCAACTTATTATTTGTTACATTCAACTAATTAACAATGTAACAAAAACATGCAGTTATTTATTTGTACCGTACGTTTACGATATTTCATACAAATAATAAATGGATAAATATCCAAAACCGAGAAAGTTTGAAAAATGAAAGGCGAAAGTTTTATTGAAAGGATCTATTACTTTTTTATAAGCTTATTACGACCATATCCAGGACTATGATCATATGAATTACATGGTCACTGAATATATTATTTTAATTATAATCATTCCTCTTGATTTGTCTGCAAATATCCTAAATAAATGCATTGGTCAGCGAATTCGTTGTTGCATACTTGCATTAGTCACTTAATCGTTACTCGATGATTCCTTTTATTACGAAAAATTTATTGAAAATGGTCCCATTTAATTTATTGGAAGAATAAAGAAGTAGTATATGTATCAATTATACATAGTATATGATTAAATTTGTAAACCGTTTGGCCATTTATATATTTGCTCTTTAATACGAGAATTGAGTTTAATATAGTATAGTTTACAATTGGTTTTAGCTGTACGGACAATTTTAGTTGAGCTTTAATGGCTCAATATATGGTTTTAACACTTGTACATGATTTCATATTACATGTCATTAAAATGACATATAGGACAAAATATATTGTTGATGTGTATTTGAGTGGAAGAAAATTACACATGCATGGACTTTCAAAAATCTAAAATTTGGAAATATTGATAAAATAACTACACATAAAACAAGAGCTTAGACTTTATATGAGTTAGTCTATATGACATAATTGATGTTTCTACTAAACAAACCCCAAATTGCTATTCCCTTTTCCAGATTCAAGCATTATTTGATCCGTCACTAATTTCATGGTTTTATATGAAGATTTGGTGATGATATGAACTAAAAGTTTCTTTATATATATATATATCATGTACCCAAAAGTTGTATCATTGGTTTATAACTAACTGAAGATTTAGGCTCTTACAGGACTGTTAACAAAAATTATAGTATTATTTTAAATGTAAATGATCGTGGCGCTAGAAATGTACTCCGACAAGCATATATTGTTAAATCTATGTATCTTCTGTTATAGGCATCTTTAATTTATTGTTCCGACCACCAAATTTTTTCTCTATTTCATAAATTCGTTAAACGATGTGTCTTCTTTTGTTATAGTATCTTCATTTGAAATACTGTTAGGCACCACAATTTTTTTTTTTTTTTAACGTTTTTTTTTTTTTGGTAAAAAGGCTCATAAAATAAAAATATTTGGTAGAAACTAAAGTATTTTTCGAAAAAAATAAATAAAATAGGGCCCAAACAATTAAATTTGAATGTAATAATATTCAAAATATCATTATTTTTGTATAATTTACTAAAAATAGGTCAAAAAAAAAAAATTTAGCCCTAAAACTTATAAATATATTGAGCCTCATTTTATTTTTCGTGTATGGGCTCACAAATGCTCGGACCGGCACTGTTAACGGTGGGTTGTTAGACAAATCTTAACTCAATCTTATAATTAAAATAAATGAGAAAATATGTTTTAAACTAAGAAACGTTCCTTAGTTAAGAGCTAAAATTAAGCTTAAGAGGCGTCCACGTGTCGGATTATGAGTGGGTAGTCTTTCTTTCTTGCTCTCTCTCTCTTCGCGAAAACAGAGAAACGATCTTTGTTTGATTCAAATTTCTCCCATTTCATCTGTGTTGTTATGCATTCATATCGGATTTATTTGGTTTTCTTTGTGTATCAGATCTTAATTTTAATTTTGATTGTGGAAAACCCTAATTTTCGTAAAATGGCGATTTATATGCAGAGGAAGATGCGAAGAACTCCAAGTTCGTCCAGCAACACAGAAGGTAACACCAAAATTGAATGAAAATTGCATGTTTTAATTTGAAATTTCTTGGTTTTGGTAGATGATTTGATCTTAGAGCATTTTAGGATCGATGTAGTAAAATGGCCTTTGAGGTTTCTTGGGATGTTATCAATGGATGATTATTAGTATTAAGGTAGTATTATGCCACAAATCCCAAATCAAATTAAAAATTTTGGAGAATCGTCGTGAATTTGTTTTTTGATTTTTTCATAGTGAGAAATGTAAGTCTTACCTCTAGAAATGTCTGTCTATTTGGTTCATTGGCGAGTATGTAAAAAGCCTTTTGATTTTCTTTCGTTGTTCTTGCGTGTTTGATTTCTAGTAATCCTTTGGTTCCTACTATCAACTAACCATTTACTTTCGAAATGCTAATCTCTGCTAGAGAGTTTGTCTTTCATATTTAGGTAGCCTTTAGTTTTTCTTTTAGGTTGTGGCATAATTAGCTTTGGGTTTTAACTTTGATGATCAACTACATTGCAATGTTGTACATAGTTTCTTGTCAATCTCTTTGTATCTGTTATTCATTCTATAGAAACAAGCCACAAGATAAGATGAAAGACATGTTCGGATTTTGAGCTGTGTGTAACGTCTAGGGGCGAGTGGCTTCGCCAAAATTGTTTACCTCATTCAAGATTTGAAAAAATGGAGTCTTTGTAGCAGCAAAAGCTATGGCAAGAAAGTATTGTTTTTTCCTTCTTTAATATAAAAGCTTGTTCTTTTGCTACTTCATGAAATTATATCATCAAGAAAGTAAATTGAGGACGTAGTTATAATATCAATCTTCAAAATCTATTCAATTAAGAAATCACAAGAACTTGGGTTTCACTACAACAAAAACATTTGTTTATGCAACTCAAAAGGAGTGTAGTTACAAAAACATTTTTTTTTCTCTCTAAGAACCTATCAATGGAGACAAATAAAGTTTTAAACCAATTAACAACCTCTTAAGTAAAAAAATTCAAAATTAATATTAAAAATATTCCTAAGATTTACGCTAAGAGCTTACCAATAAGGGTGCTCTTAGGAACTTTGTATAGCTTGTCTAATTGCATATGATATTCGACCATTTAAGCAAAAAAATTGTTCGATATATATATTTTTTGTGTATCCTCTGTAAGTTTATGCAGGGCCGGCTCAATTAATTTTGAGTCCCGGTACAAATCTTAAAAATTGGCCCTTTTTCATACCAAAAAAAAAAAAATTGGGCCTTTTTCATGTTAAAAAAACTTAAAAATTAACCACTTTTATAATAAAGATATCTTAAAGTTTTAAAAATTATATTTTTTTCTGTACGGAAAAAAAAAATTTGAACCCTTAAATTTACCCAAAAAAATTGAACCCGGAACAATTGCTCCACTTGCACACCCCAAACGGCCGCACTGAGTTTATGAACTAATATACATTAACCGTACGAGATAGTTTTAACAATAAAAGAGTTCAAGTCTATGTTCTGGCAGTTTACATATCCATCTCACAAAACCATGATAAAACGCGTACAATGGAAGGGATCAAGCTAATTTGATATATCTCTATTGACACCTCAACCATTCATATATGCCCTCGATATATGTCACATCATTAATGGTTTGATTAAATCTCATAAAATATAAAATCCAATTACAAAAAAGAACAAAAACCTTTTTCGATGGTTCTCTCATAATGGGAGCCTCATCGACCCTGACCAAATAAGACTTGGTCCTAAATAAATTTAATAAATAGAGTTGTTGTATTTACTCATACAGTACTTAAAATCGTTTAAAGAAAATTAATGATTTATTGTTACGTTTCTACTACGTCATAAGACTCATAACTAACGAAAATGGTTGCGTTTTCAATTGCTTTGAAAGGAAGCCAAAAAACGGCAGAAAGGAGAGAAAACGCGTTTGGAATCCCCAACGGCGTTTATGAAGAGAAAAAGCGAAACTTCGTAACGGCGCCGTTATATACCATAACCTCCGTCCGCTCGCGAAGGAAATAAAATCTCATCCGTTGAAATAATCAACGGTCGTGATGATTCATTCCTTTCATCTTCTCTCTCCTTCCCCACCAAAATCTCCTCTGCTTTGTTAAGAAGCGAACCAGAAATAGAAAGAAATAAGCAGAGAGAGAGAGAGAGAGAGAGCACACAAAAATCCAAGAGAGAAAAAAAAAGATGACCGAGAGAAAGCGAGAGCTTGAAGAAGAAGCTACAAGCACAAGCGTCTTACCTCTCAACAAAAAGACGAAGCTTAATGATTCTGATTCATCACCGGACTCTCATGACGTCATCGTCTTCGCGGCTTCTTCTTCTTCCGTTGCTTCGTCGGCGGCTTTAGCTTCAGATGAATGTTCCGTTACTACCGCCAAAGAAGAAAACGATCAGTGCTCGAGTATCAGCTCCGGTTTTTTCACCAGAATCGCGAAGAACAGTTCGTCGTTTGGTGTAGATCTGGAGGTGAAATTTTCAAAATCCAAAAACTCGTCTCTACTACTTGAATCGATTTAATCAGACGATTTTTGGAGAAAAAAACAATCAATGAATCAATTTTTTCCTCTGTTTCTTTGACAAATTCGTTCCTCCATTGATTTTATTTCCGTTTCTGTGTTTTTTCAGACTCATGAAATCAAAACCGAAACCGAAACCTCAACATTCATCAACAACAAATTCAGGTTCATAATCTTTTTTTTGTCTTCTCCAAATTAGATAGTTTTTTAGCTCAAACGTTTAATTAAATCGTTTTTTTCTCCTTATTCTTCTCCAATTGTTGATCTCTGCGTTTTTTTTTTCCTCTGTTTCTGATTTTTTTAATGGCAGAAAAGAGACAAGTCCAGTGAGCGAAGGTTTGGGAGAAACAACAACAGAAATGGAATCATCGTCGGCGACGGAGAGAAAACAACCGAAAGTGAGCAAGACTCCAACGCCGACGGAGATTGAGGATTTCTTATCGGAGCTAGAGAACGATAATAAGAAGCGATTCATAGAAAAGTGAGTCCATTTTCTACTTCCTTTTAAAATTTCCTCTCACGTCACGTGTGTTTGTGTGTGCTCTTTGCTTTTGGGGTTTGGGGAAATTTTCAGTCCGTACATAGTGAGAGAGAGAGGAATGTAATGTCTGCGTGCGCATGATAAAAAGATTAACCGACGCGTAGTTTAGCAAATATCCTAAAAGAGAGAGAGAGAGAGAAAATCAGAATCCTAACGAACACACACTTTGGACACAGGTACAACTTCGATATTGTCAATGACGAACCGCTTGAAGGTCGCTACAAGTGGGATCGACTTTAAGCCATGAAAAAAGCAAAATACCATTCAAGAAGAAGAAGAAAAAAAATAGGTTTTTTTTTTTGTCGTTAACATTCCACTTGTACAGCTCTAATCTCTCTTTTTTCGTACAAAAATACAACCTTTATAATGAAATTTCGGATCTTGATTAGTACTTACTGTGATTTCGTGGGTTTGTTATGTTTCTGTAGTTCTGTTTAAGATTAAAAATGGTTAAGGCAGAAGACTGAGGTTTTGAGTGCATGAAAATAGAAAGGTGCTTTTCTTGTTTGGATTCTTAAAAACATTGGATGCTTAATTATTACAATTATTTTATCTTTACTCAAATTATTATTTTTTTGTTTGTCTCTTGTCATCCTTATTCTTACATTTGCAGTTATGTTATATTTAAATGTTTCATGTCATAGTACCCAATTTACAAATATATCTGAAACAAAAAAATTGATGTTTTTATAAAAGAAATTGGAGAAAAGAGGAAAGGCACCATGACATGACGGTACAGTTGGTTTGTACTTCTCTAAAAACTGCCATCCTACTAACATTTGTGATATTATTTTTTCGTTAATAGTCTTTTATTTTTTTCGGAATATTCCTCTATTTTTTTTTGTTTTTGTTTTGGATCCGTTCCTGGCACTAAACACTTGGTCCACCACTAGTAAAACCATTTTGGCCTTCATTAGATCAAACCAAAAAGCGGCATCTATGGAGTAATTTATCCAAATGAAGTGGTACTGTAACAAAATATCATCAATGAGTGATTTCCAAACTACAGTATATCAAAAACGATTAAATAGGAATATCTACGTCGATTAGCTTTTTGGTAAGGCATTAAAAAGGGTAAATCTCATCATTGCATGGTTCCGTTTGGATTATATTCCTCCTTTGAGAGCTTTTTTTTATTACCATGTCTTACATAGCAGACACAGCCACGTGCATCTGTTTTCACATTTATTTTTATTTTTGTTTTATCTTCTTTTTTATTTGTTTAATTATAATTTACAAGCTCGAGTAACAATTAAATAGAGATGTTGAAAAACATTGAAAACGAGAGAAACTACAAAAATATTAAGGATAAACAAAACAGGAAAGTAATCTTTAAAAGAAAGAGAGAAAAAAACGAATTTATTGTTGCCGTATCTTTGGGCCTTGGGCCTTGGGCGCTCTATCTATTCCAGACCCAATATTGTGTAATCTTTCGAGTTGTGGATTATTAAATAGATGGGTTTGGTTATATTGTTCTACTCTTCTTTTTTTTTCTTTTTTTTTTTGTTTTTTATTGTTCTTCTTCATTCCTATAAGGGTTTTTAATTTGAGAGATTGATATTGCAAAGGTTTTTAAGATGAACGAAGATGTTCTCGAAGCTCTAGGATGTCTCGTCTTCTTCGCGATTCTGACTGTGTTTTATTGTGTATTTCGTTGTTGTCTTGCTTATTGCGACAACGGTGATGATGATGATCATCCAAATCATCCCGGTCATAGTTTACATGTAATAAAAGCTGCTGGGATAGGCCTTTCCGTTCTCCAATCGATCCCCGTCTTATCTTTCAACGCTCATGACTTTAAAGATAACGTCGAATGCGTCGTTTGTCTATCGAAGCTCGTTGTAATCGATCACTGCTTTCACGTTGATTGTATCGACACATGGCTTCAATCCTCCAAGTACAAACGCTAATTCCGGTGAAGCATACGAAGATATGACGGCGGTTGTGTAGACATGCAGGTGGAACCTGTTAGAGCATAGGCATTGGTAAAAGTGGGTGGGTGTGTGTTAGTGGGGTTTTATTAATAAAATAATATAAGAGAGAGAAAGTGAGAAACCAAACCGTCCCACATCCGAGTGTAACTCTACACGCGGGTTTCGTTTCTAAGACAACTTTTTCATTATTTTCCTTTTCTTTTATTACTTACATCCGATACAAAGTTACACCACTGTGTATGCTCTTATAAAAAATATGGGCTTGTCAAAACCTTAGTGATAAGTATAAGTAGGGCTGGGCAAAATATCCGTTAGATTCGCTTCGATCCGTTATTCGAATCGATTCGATTTGAAAAATTCGGATATCCGTAACTTTACGAAGCAAATCAAATATTAAAAATAGGCATTCGTCAAAAGCGAAGAAAATATCAAATACTATAATTTATATAGACGGATATCCGCTCCGCTCCGGAATACATACATATATATAGATAATTACATGTATAAATTATAATTTTATTATTCTTGTATGTATTTTATAATTTTTTAATCACCGAATTAATTATTTAAACTACTAGTTTGAACAATTAAGGAGAAATATATATTTCTGATAAAATATTACTATTTTTAATAATATTTTACTATTTTTGGATTAATTTTGTTATTTATTTATTTATTTTTAAACAAATATTTAACGAATCGAATATCCGGCAAATAGTTTGGATTGGAACGGATATTCGAACAGCCGGATATCCGGTCACTAACGAAGCAAATACGAATCAGAAAACTTAGTATTCGGAAAAGGCAAATCGAATCACAAATACCACCAAAATTCCGGATATCTGCTCCGTACCCACCCCTAACTATAAGGCCCATAGCTGACTCTGTTCTTTTTGTTGGATTGCGCTGACTCTTTCTTCACAGTACAAAACAGTTAATCACGTAAATATGGAATTTTACCAAATTCTCGTAAGTTTTGATTAAAAAATCACCCTAGGAGGTGAAATTCAAATTTTTATTAAATGTAAGTGGCTAAATGCGGTGGAATCAGAGCCGTCGATCTCAAAAACAACACGGCTTAAGCACGTAAATGGGCCCCACGTTTCGGCCACTTCCCCAAGACCCATTGTTTCAGCCTTAAACCCATTTTTTCACTTCTCTCTCTCTCTCTCTCTCTCTCTCTCCGCCTCCTTTTAAGACCAACTCTCTCTCTAATCCATCTCTCTCTCTCTCCGCCATTTCCAGAGCTCAACGAGCTCTCACTTTCTTTACGCACTTCTTGGAACGAAAGATATTCAGAGAGAAGAAGAGGAATCTTGAAGTTCTTGAATCTAAAACAACTCGGTGACTCTGTTTCCCATTTCCGGAGATCAGATCGGATCGGCTTTTTCAAATATTAATATCAAGATGCAGACAACCAACGGCTCAGATTCAACGTTGGCAACTTCCGGAGCCACCCCGCCGAATCAACAAACCCCTCCTCCACCTCACCAGTGGCAGCAACAACCACCGCAGCAGCAGCAACAGTGGATGGCTGCGGCCATGCAATATCCAGCGGCGGCGATGATGATGATGCAGCAGCAACAGATGATGATGTATCCTCACCAATACGTTCCGTATAATCAAGGTCCTTATCAGCATCATCATCCTCAGCTTCACCAATACGGGTCTTATCAACAGCATCAGCAGCAACACAAGCCTCTTGACCGTGGATCTGGAGATGATGTCAAGACTCTTTGGGTTGGTGATCTTCTTCATTGGATGGATGAGACTTATCTCCACTCTTGCTTTTCTCACACAGGCGAGGTATTATCTTGTTTTTTAGCTTTCCCTTCATTGGTACTCTGTTTTGGATTTAGATTATTCCTGAAATTGTTAAAAATTCATCCTTTTTTTTTGCAAATCTTTGACATGTTCTTGTGTTTTGATTCATTGTTAAACCAAGTTGCTTTTTTTTTTTAAAATTACTTAATTAGATTAGATTAGATCCAATGGATTATTGAATTTGCGTAGAAACAAATAGGGTAATGGAGAAGAGCACTGACCTGAAAAGGACAGGACAAGTTCAGATTTCGTTAGGCAAAAAAGTACTCTTGTACCTTGCCACGTTTAGTTAAACTTTTCTGGTATGAAAGAGAATAATTGCATAAGATTTTCACTTTTCAAGAATGTTCTGTTTTGGTCTTTCTCTGAAGTTTCTTGTTTTTGGTGATGAGCAGGTTTCTTCTGTGAAAGTTATACGTAACAAGCTCACTTCTCAATCAGAAGGGTATGGGTTTATTGAGTTTCTTTCACGTGCTGCAGCTGAAGAAGTTCTTCAGAACTATAGTGGTTCATTGATGCCAAACTCGGACCAGCCCTTCCGTATAAACTGGGCATCTTTTAGTACTGGTGAAAAAAGAGCAGTGGAAAATGGTCCAGATCTATCCATATTTGTTGGAGATTTGTCTCCAGATGTCACTGATGCTTTATTGCATGAGACCTTTTTTGATAGATATCCTTCTGTCAAAAGCGCCAAAGTTGTGATTGATTCCAACACTGGCCGGTCCAAAGGTTATGGTTTTGTGAGGTTTGGTGATGAAAATGAGAGATCAAGGGCTTTGACAGAAATGAATGGAGCTTACTGTTCGAACAGGCAAATGCGTGTAGGTGTTGCAACTCCCAAAAGAGCGATTGCTAATCAGCAGCAACATTCTTCACAAGGTAGACTGTGACATATCTTCTCGACCTAATGCTTTTTGCAGTTTGGATACCGAAATTTCATTTGTTGTTTGGTTTCTTTTCATGCTTTTCTCTGCAGATAGTATTACTCTCTGATTCTTTCTATCAAGTATACTAGTAGTTTTAGGGCGAGAGGCGAGCCAGATTTATCCATAGGACTTTAAAGTTAACAACTTAATGAGTATTGTTGCACTCAACAAAGTTTTTGAAATATAACGTTTTTATGTTTTCATTCGGAATAGCTCTGATACTGGCTGGTGGACATGGAGCAAATGGTTCCATGGCTCATGGCTCGCAGTCTGATGGCGAATCAACTAACGCAACTGTGAGTTGTCATATTTAGTTATATGTCAGCATTATTCAAGCTCTATATGTTCTTGTTGCTCATGTTAGTTTATCCTACTGCAGATATTTGTTGGCGGCATTGACGCTGATGTTACTGACGAAGACCTCAGACAACCTTTTTCCCAGTTTGGCGAGGTTGTTTCAGTGAAGATCCCAGTAGGCAAAGGATGTGGATTTGTCCAATTTGCTGAGAGGTGCGGTCCTCATCTAGTAGTAGTGTTGGCTTGTCAATCATATGATTGAGAAACCTGTAGGTGCTTATCTAATAGCGAAAAACGGGTAATCAAAGCGACTTGCCTTTGGTTTTGACAGGAAGAGTGCTGAAGATGCTATCGAGACTTTGAATGGGACAGTCATCGGAAAGAACACTGTTAGACTCTCTTGGGGACGAAGCCCGAACAAACAGGTAAAATCTAGTGCATTCTAACAGTAGAAGAGTAAATCTTGAGTATTTTGCTAGGGTCAAACTTTGTGAATAGTTGTTTTTTTTTGTTATAAAAAGTAAAGTCAGTAGTTGAGAATAGCTGGCGCCTTCCCTTCCTTTTCTCTTTTGACTTAGGCAAGTGGGAGAATATCTAATACATGTTTCCATGTCCAACTTGTATCACCAACCCTGAACATGGTCTTATGTCGACATGATTTTGTTTATCCTGACAATTTCGTCCCATCAAGTGCTCTTTGCTTTCCAACTACTTGTCTTGAACTAAACTTGAATCTCACTATGACCGGCAATAGATTTCCCTTTTAATTCTCATAATGTCCTCAACGTGTGGCAGTGGAGAGGAGACTCGGGACAGCAGTGGAATGGAGGATACTCACGAGGACAAGGTTACAACAATGGAGGAGGATATGCTAACCACCACGACTCCAACAACTATCATGGGGAGAATTGAAGAGACTCATCAAGTGATCATCATCACCATGATTTCACACATCAAATCTAAAACCTGTAGTCGAAAGGAGAATTTTGTTAGATGGATTTGATTTTGATAAACTTGTTGTTTGAAGAAGGATTCGAAAATTTTGGTTACTGGTTTGTCTCAGACTAATATAATGGTTGTGACTTGTTGGATCAAAATTCTCCTTTTAACTCCCTTTAATTTTGAAAAAACCTTAACTATAAGCCCTCTCTGAAATTAAGAAAACAATCCCGAAACTTTAAAATTCTCCTTTTAACTCCCTTTAATTTTGAAAAAACCTTAACTACAAGCCCTCTCTCTTTTTCTTCTTCGTCTTCTTCGTCTTCTTCTACTCTCAAGTCTCAACCTCTCCGGAGAGAAAAATAAGGAGAGTGAAGATGGAAGAAGCTTTCATGGCGATGCTCTCACACCTTCTCCATCTCCAAAACTCATTAGATCCTACAAGCACTCTCTTCTCTTCCACCTCCACATCTTCACCATCTTCAACCACACCTTCCTCCCTCCTCTCCACTTCCTCCGCCGCGCCTTTACTCTTTTTCACTCTCGCATCTCTCCTCTCCTTCCTCGCCGTCACCAGATCTTCCGGCGAATCCTCATCATCCTCTACTTCTCCTTCCCCTTCCCCTCCTCCACCTCTTCCCGACGGCGATTACTCCGTCGCTGCCTTCCGTGCCCTAACCACCGACCACATCTGGTCTCTCGATGCGCCTCTCCGTGACGCTCGTTGGCGCTCATTGTACGGTCTTTCCTACCCAGTCTTCATTACTGTCGTCGACAAGCTCAAACCCTTCATCACCGCTTCAAATCTCTCTCTCCCTGCCGATTACGCCGTCGCAATGGTTCTCTCTCGTCTCGCTCATGGCTGCTCAGCTAAAACCCTAGCTTCTCGCTACTCACTAGATCCATACCTCATTTCCAAGATCACAAACATGGTCACGCGTCTCTTAGCAACCAAGCTCTACCCGGAATTCATCAAGATCCCCGTCGGAAAACGCCGATTGATCGAAACGACTCAAGGATTCGAAGAACTCACTTCTCTCCCTAACATCTGCGGCGCCATTGATAGTACTCCGGTGAAGCTCAGGCGCCGCACGAAACTTAACCCTAGAAACATTTACGGTTGCAAGTACGGATACGACGCCGTTTTGCTTCAGGTCGTTGCTGATCACAAGAAGATCTTTTGGGACGTTTGTGTGAAAGCTCCAGGTGGAGAAGACGACTCTTCTCATTTCAGAGATAGTCTTCTCTATAAGAGGCTTACTTCAGGAGACATTGTTTGGGAGAAAGTGATCAATATTAGAGGTCATCATGTGAGACCATACATTGTTGGAGATTGGTGTTACCCTCTTCTCTCATTCCTGATGACTCCCTTTTCACCAAATGGCTCTGGTTCGCCGCCGGAGAATCTATTCGACGGAATGTTGATGAAAGGAAGGTCAGTTGTGGTGGAAGCTATTGGATTGCTCAAGGCTAGATGGAAGATTCTTCAAAGTTTGAATGTTGGAGTGAACCATGCTCCTCAGACTATTGTGGCTTGTTGTGTGTTGCATAATCTTTGTCAGATTGCTAGAGAACCTGAGCCGGAGATTTGGAAGGATCCGGATGAAGCTGGAACGCCTGCAAGAGTATTGGAGAGTGAGAGGCAGTTTTACTACTACGGGGAGAGTTTGAGGCAAGCATTGGCAGAAGATTTGCACCAGAGACTCTCTTCGAGGTAAAGACATGAGAACAGATCTTGGTCAACAATTGGAACTTTCTATCTTTGTTATCATGTAAGAAGCAGGTGCTTTCAAGTGTTTAGATAGCAGCCATTGTAGATTCAATCCTCTTGAAAAGAAAGTTTGAGGATTCAGAAAATGTTAAAAAGCTGACTTTGTTGCTTAGCCATCCCAACTGTCAGTTTTGTAACTTAGGAATGGGTTTATGGTTTGTTCTGTAACACATTGAGAATTAAATGTATGACTTCTATTGATATGGATTATGGAATCTTGGGAAGTAAGTTTTTCGGATTTAGAAATGTTAAATAGCTCTCTGTTGCCGATGATAAACTGTCAGTTTTGTGACTTGGGTATGGGTTTATGATTTGTTTTGTGGGACATTGTGAGCGAAATGTATCTGACAATTTTATCGGATTGGAATCTGAAACTTTTTCCTGGAAATTATGGAGACAGCCAATTGAAAAGCTAAAGGGATGTTCTTAATATCTGTCTTTCCATAATTTGGAAGAACATCATCACTATGGATTATCATCTTATTATACAACTCTCCAGGCCTGTCCGTTTTTTCTGGATACTCTTTCTTTGTCGGAACTTAGCATTCTTTTTCTAAAACTATAAACATAGGAATGGGTCCTGAAAACAATTCCAATACCCAATCCCACTCCAAGAATCAATAAAGTTCTTGACATCCATCCATTTGCAGTTGTATGTTCTTCCCCTTTCAAATCAATTACCGAGTTACTTTCTTCATCGTGTTTTCGCTAATGGTTGTCTAGTAGAGACACCGTGCAACAGTTTGACAAAACCCAAGAAACTCAGCTTCCCATCTGTGTGTCTTATCCAGTCATGTAGAATGGTATGGACCGGGATCGATGATCCAACACCAAGTTCCTACAAAACATTTATGTTCCCTTTAGTTTATGAATTAGCTGAATATATTGTAACGCATGACAGAAGCAAGTTTAGGAATTAGCTGAATATATTGTAAAGCATGACAAAAACTTACGGAAGCGAGTTCTTCGATGACGATAACTCGGTTTCCATTCATTTCAAATAGCTCATAAGCATGACGAATGCTCTGCTCCCAACAATCAAGAGACTCATGCTGATGAACGCTAATGGAAGCTGCACAAAACTCTTCAAAATCCATCCCTTTGTATTGAAGTCCATTTAACTGTCATTATCCAACAGCAAACTTTCGTTAACCAACCTTGTATTGTATCTTAAACAGATTAAGCAAAAGGACAAGAACAGAAACGAGACCATACCAACGCAAGAAAGTCCGGGATCCGTGATTCCTTCATTGCTTCTGTTGCATTTGTAGCAAGTGCCTGTCCAACAGAAATAAATCTAGCTTTGAGCTGTTTGTTCTCTACGAGGGAGAGAGACAGAGAAAGAGAAGGCGCATACCAGTCTGATGCTATCTAAAGTGATGAGGCCATTATTGTTGGGTGCTAAGAGTGCAAACTGCGCTTTCAGATAAAGAAGTTCATCGGTAATTAATGTCTTGGACAGAGCCTGGAGAGAGTAAAAGAGTTAGGATCAACAATAAAATTTGGAGCAAACTAGATACAAAGACAACAAAAATCAACACATCCTTAAATGTTCTTTAGCAACAGTAACAAGGTTAGAAGAGAAATGTACCATCAAAGCAGCTTTGCGCAAAGACGAAGATCTCAAGTATGCTTTGATCTGCTTGAAGATCAGAATATCAAATGGGATATCTATTTTCTTATAACCCGCAATCCAAGGATGCACTGTAAAAACCGAAAAAAAAACGTAGAGCAACTTCAACTGGTGATTCTTGACAGCTAGAAACAGAAGATAATTAAAGAAAGATGTGGAGATTTTAGAGATTACTGACTCAAAGCTTGAGAGGCCGTCATTCTTTTCCGAGGGTCCTTGTACAATAATCTCTTAACAAAATCTTTTGCCTCAAAGGATAACGAAGGCCAAGGAGGTTCATCAAAACTCGGATCAGCTTTTAGAACTGCTCTGAAAATTCCTGATTCAGTTCTTGCCCAAAAAGGACGGCTTCCACATAGGAGAATGTATGCTATTACTCCTATGCTCCATACATCCGCTTCCGTGGTATAAGATCTGTGTAGAACTTCAGGGGCTACGTAATATGCACTTCCCACTATGTCATTTAATCTTTCGTCTGGTCTGACAAAATCCGATAAGCCAAAATCTATGACTTTCAACAGAGAATTTTCCTCCTTGGAAGTGTACAAGAAGTTCTGAGACATGAAAGTGTTTCAAATTTGAGATTGGTGTTAAACTAAGTGACGATCATTCTTTCAGACTTTCAAGCGAAAAACCAAGACGAAAGTGTGGTTCACCTCTGGTTTTAGATCTCGATGAACAACTCCTTGGAGATGACAGAAAGCTACAACGTTAAGGATCTGTATAAGCACTGCTTTTGCATCATCTTCAGAGTATTTTCCTCCCCTGTAAGAGAAGTGAATATGTAATACTTAGACAGCCAATAGAACATCTCTAAGAAGAATCTCTGACCATAAGTTAACAAATATCATAACAATCTTTAATAGCAGACCTTGCTAGTATCCTGTCAAGTAGTTCACCACCTCCACATAACCTGAAAGTTGAAAGAAAGTAAATGTTTATTCACAGCAGAACATTTTGAAGTAAGCCAAGTCGAGAAACTAAGAATCTGATGGCTCTCCTAGTAGATTCAACATCACACAGGGATATATAAGCACATGGTATGTGGTGTGATAACACAGTTTTCTTACTCCATAACGATGTAAACGTTGGCATTGTCCTCGAACGCATCATAGAATTGTACCAAATTTTGATGTCCAGATAACACCCGTAGTATTTTCACTTCTCTTCTCACATCCTCTATAGATATTGCAGATGTCATCTGCCAAACCAAAAATGATGAGCAACAGTCTATAATGGATTAAGCTAACATTCTTAGTTAGTCATCAAAATAAGGACTATAGAGATTTCATTTGCTTAATGACAATAAGCACAAATGCCCATGCTTCCAATTTATTGACCAATTCAAAACGTTTAGAAATTTTCACATAAAAGTCAGCAAAGCTATTATCTACAACCATTGAAAACTTGGCTATTGAAAAACATGGATGATTCATTAGTCTCATTGAAAAACTTCAACCTCATCCGAGTTCATTATTTACTACTTTGTTATTCTATTAATTTCTTCTAAGCGTGAAAGTCCACATACGCTATTAATTTTCCAAAAAGATGGCTCAAAAACAAGAGGACAGTAAGCTCGTAGAGAAGAAAAGAAAAATCAAGAGAACGTAATGATCAAATTACAGGTTCATCATGAAGCAAAAAAGAGACTAACACTATGCTGGTTTGTTCTTCTACCTTGAAACAGTTTAACATCTACTAACCAAATCAGTCAATTTCGCTATCACTACAATGAAATGAAGCACTTGAAGCACAAAACTTGAGAATTTGGAAAAAGTAAAGTAGTAAAATTGACCTTAGATTTTGGGATGACTTTAACAGCAACCTCGTGATCTTTGAGCTCTCCTTTCTTGAACTTAGCAGAGCAAGTGTACCCAAAATGCCCTCGCCCAATCTCTTCCCCTAGCTCAATCCTACTCTGTAACTCCTTTGAGAACCCAAATCTTTTATCCAGCCCTACCTCTTCCCTCTCCTCCTCCTCCGTCTGCTGCCTCGTCGCCGGCAGAGCAGCCTCCTTCTTCTCCTTCCTCCGCCGCAGAACATCCCTTATATGTTTCGCCGGTGACGGAGGGTGGAAAGCACGCGCGAGCTGACGGAGCGGAGTGCTGGTAACGCTCTTACTCTCTACCCCTCCTCCTCCGTCACGGCTCTTGTTACGGCGGTGCCGAGCGGGACTAGGCGTGTAAAATGGGAAAAAAGGAGAAGCCTTTACGGCGGGAGAAGAAGGAACCGGTGAATTCCCGGGATGGGCAGGGGTAGAATCGTCATTTGGAAGAACCGCGTCTTTGGGTGCGTAAGGATTAGGTTTGACGGAGGAGGAGGGTTTGGAAGTACATCCTCCCATAGTCCTTCTTCTTCTTCTTCTTCTTCTTCTAAAAAAGGGACAGAAGAAGATGAAGAAGATATGGGAGTTATGTCTGGACTTAAAGAGAATCACAGCAATGACATTGAAGCACTCTGGTTTGGTTTCAATTTAGTTAGAGAGAGAGAGAAGTGAGCTGTAGAAGAGAGAGAAGCCACATGGCAGAATCTGCGGGTGTGAAGTTGCTTCCATCTGATGAAGAAGGTTAGATTAGATGTGGATTGGTGGAAATTTAGTTTGCTTTTTGCCACGTCTTTCTACTTTTGTCCTTTTTTATTTAGTTATGTATTCACATATGTTTGTTCTTTCTCTAAGCAATAATACTATACGTTTTCTTTTGTTTTGTATTTTATCTATCATTATTTTTTGTCTTTTTTTCTTCTTGTTTTTTTGTTGTTGATATTTGTCTTTTTCTGTGTTGGTAAATATCAAAACCAAAACAAAAGTTAATATAAATTGGTGAATGGTGAAGATCTCATTTTAATTCAAAAAATCTTATAGGAAATGATAAGAAATAAAAACGTTTTGAAATGTATTTATGGACGTTATCATTTCAAAAATGGGAATTAACTTTTTTTAGCTCAATCTTGTGATAAATACTACAAGATACTAAATTAAGGTTTTATATAAGATACAAATAATATTGCTCTGAAAATCAGGATTACGTTATATAAATTGATTGGATGTACTTGTTCTTGAAACATGCTGATGTTGTAACCTAACAACTTCATTGTATCTGGACAGGGCGTATTTCAATTTCAATTTTTAATAAGATTTCATCATTTTCAATATACTTGATCCACATCTCTAAGTTTTTATTTTTCTCTCACTAACTCTTGATTTGATAATCTCTCTCGAATATTTTACAAGATCGTAGATATCAGTTTAATTAATTATCATTATTTTCATCTACCATCTGTACGTAATATAGTATAGACAGTTGGTAATGCATGTTTGGTTTCATTGAAATATATGACCAACAATTTCCATCCTTTGAAGGTTTTATATTAATTTGGAAGTAAAATTAGGTTTTGTTTCATTTAAAGATTGCATATTTAATTATAATTGATATGATCGTTTAGTTTAGTTTGTTTGCTATAGGTTATGAAATTACATGACACAATACTCATTTGTCTTTCCACTTTTTTTTTTTTTTTTTCATCAATTGTCTTTCCAGTTATTTTAGAAAGAATATCTAGATTAGTTTTCAACCAATCTTCCGGATCCCCGTCACTTATTCAACTAAATTATTTAACTAGTCAACTAAATCAAAGCAAAGAGTTTGAGATACATGTACACCAGGGTTGCAATCCTTGTGCTATAAACCCTTCATTATTCAGTTAATCTCACAAAATTTAATAGATCAAAACATACAAAAAGAAATGACCCAAATTTAGTGAATGAAAAAGATAAGAGAAGTTACATTAAATAAAAAAACCTCAAAAAAGGTCACCGTCGTAGTTTCATCATACACTATAGTTTCTTCCTCCCAAAGTCATGTGCCTTTGATTCTGTGAATTAAAAAAAAACAGCCCATATGTATTATTTGGTTAATTAACTCTATATCTTTTATTACCTCTGTAATAATAAATAATAATAAATAGTAGTCGTTGAGGTAGGGAATTATTTAGAGATATGTTAGGTGAGAGTGAGATGGAAGCTGGTTTGCCACGTCCCATGGTGAAGCCTCTAGTTCCATCAGGCAATCTTGGTCTCTTTGTTGCGTTTAGGAGACGAAGATTGTTGTGAGCCTAGGCTCGGTATCCCGAGCTGACTGCAGACCCAACCCCGAAGCTACGTCCTCCTCCTCCTACAGCGTAGCTTCTTGGGGATCGTTCTCGTCCTTTTCCTCCCCCTTTATCCCACAGTCCACCAACATTGTTGTCATCACCCTAACGTGCATACCAAGAAAATTTAGTTTCTATATATTATATGGAAAAACATTTCGTCGGGATTAAGCAACAGTACTAATGTCGTTATCAAGCTGTGATTCGGTTAAATGGAGACGTGGAGAGTCTTCTCGTGATTCATAAGAAGGGAGTTCATCATCGATGTGGATTCCATCGAAGTTTCTTCGGTTCTTGAGCACCGATTTGGGCTGTAGCAGTCAAAATATGCGAACGCAATCTCATATTGTTAAATGTGCGACTTAAGAAGAGAATATATAAACTTACCGAGCATCTAAGCAGCCTCACATTTGCTATATATATCTCAGAAACTAATATACAGAGCTTTGGATCAAAAGATAGTTGAAAGTAAGGATTTTAGAATTTGGGCTTACCTTGAGGGTCTTTTCTTATATGCTTTCTTGTGAGTCAAGATAAGTCAAGAAACTTGTAGAATCCTATAAAAGTTGGTTTAGAGGCTCACTTTCCTAGTTGTAAATCGCAATTAATCAATTTTTTTAAGAAAACACAATAAAGAATAAATTGAAATATCGCTGATTTTGTTTCAGTATATTACTTTAAGGTTTTTCTTTGTCATCATCATTAGTTTTTAAAAATGATATGAAGTAAAGAACTGAAAATAAAAGATCTCACCTTTTATTTCACTAATAATATAAGCTTAATCTGCAGTTGTACTATACTTGTGCAAAAGTTAAAAATTGATAAATCTAGAAAATTCCACCACTTAATAAGATGAGCATAAAGATTAGCTTCAACTCTTTTGTCTTTTCAAAATTTGCACAAAATTGATTTTCTTTCTTAAGACAAAAAGAATGAATATTGTTGGAACTACTCTAAAACATAATAGTATTCAGTCAAGTCGGACTATTGAGTTTTTTTGAATGGGAAAGGATGGAGAAGCGCAATTCATAATGCAATATTAATCCTTAAATCCACTTAAAGAAAGTTAGACATATATATTATGAGACAAGCTTTGTTTGTAAATGATTACTTTCAATTATCTTTTGATCCAAAGCTCTGTATGAGACAAGCTTTGTTTGTAGTCGACCTTCAAGGAAAAACGTTTGAGAGTTAATCGCATGTTAACGGACATGATTAATTGGGCATTCAGAAATCCTACACAGGAAGAAGACATAGATGAAGATTCCCGGGTAGATATGAATTTGTTTGTAATTTCAAAAATCCACCCAGAAGACTCCGCGTTGGTCAAGGTTGTTCAAGAATTGTCGAATATGTGTTACCAGATGCTCTTAGTTGATCCTGATGACTGCTCACTAGGAGAGCTACCTCCAACCCCAAGCTGCCAAGCAAAAGAGATACTTCCTTTTGTAGTCTTGGTATGGCGTTGGGAAAGCCTGTTACGTGGTGGAGAACCTCTCCAAGAATATGATGATGATACTACCACTGATGCTGTTTGTGCGGAGCCAATGTCACAAGGTGCTATAGTTCCGACTACTACTGATGCTGTTTGTAAAACAGCAAGCGTCTTCTGGGACGTGGAGGATTTCCCACTCCCTGCTGATTGCGATCTGTGTTGGTTTCGGGAGAATCTCAAAGAACGTCTCCGGAAACAGGGAATCCTTGGTGATGTGTCAATTACGGCTTACGGTGAGGAGAAACCAGCTGAAGTGGTGAGTCGCTATAAGGATGCCGGAATCACCTTCGTATCCAAAGGTAATAAATATTGGAGACTTGTTCTCATGATGGCCGACATTGGTTTGTGGACATTGGGACATCGCGACGTTTACAACTATGATAAAACTGTTTTGATGTTAATCGTCAAAGATGATAAAGACACGGAGTTCAACGAGTATATTCAAAACTTGGATTGGGTAATGTCTTTAAGTGTTTTCTATGTATTGGCTGATCAAGAACCTGGGCCAGTTCCTATGGTACAAGAAGCATGGTTTTGGGAAAAGCTTTTAGAGGGAGAAGAGCCTATGCCCCAGGAGGAATATCGCAAGATATGTTCACAATTGAAACGGAATGTTAAGAGTTCAGATTCTGAACGAGCCGGGTCTAATAACATCAATAGTTCAGACTCATAGTTTCTCTCGCCGGCCATGTTGACACTTCTCATTGTCCTCAACCATAATACATGTTTTGTGTTTGAATAACCCACTAGCCTTTCATCATCCTTGTCTTCTTAAACTCTCTCTTACTTGTCTTGTGTTCAAATAAATAGTATGCAGTTTTCCGTCAATTGAGCTTTTTCTTTTATTCACTACTTCATTGGACACGACGATATATTGTTCCCTTTTAATTGAATAAAATAAAAGAAAGGTTGGTTTGGAACCCCCCCTCTTTAACTTGTGAAACCAGGTGCAATTTTCACAAAAAAGGTCGCAGCTTTGATCTCGGATACTACCACAAATCGTGCAATAAGAGCTACAAAATCTTGAGCTACTATCGTGGTACCAAATATTTCTTTAAATTGAACAATTTTTTAGTTTTTTTTCTCCGAAAACCGATCCGAATCGGACACCTATCCGAACCGAAACCGAACCGATGACTCATAAAATCCGAACGGATAATAAACTCTCATACCCAAATTATCCGAATCCGAATATATCCAAACCAAAACCGAACCCACAAGAGGGAGAAGAGCCTATGCCCCAGGAGGAATTCCACAAGATATGTAAAACGGAATGTCAAGAGTCCTAGTTTTTTTGGCCGGCGAACCGAGAGCTCTTCGATAAAAAAAAAAACAAAGAAAGATGACTAGATTTCAAGTGCATATCATACCCATTTGGGGCTCATGTCAAGTCACTCGTACGGTTTCTTGCTTGCTTCAAGTTGGGGAAATTATTCTCATGATATCTTGTTCAATGCCAGAGGTAGATACCATGTCAATGGATACAAGTTACTGGAAATAGTTAGGATGCAAGAAGAGATTAAGACTTTGCCTGATTATTTCCTTTCTTGTGCGTGTGCTTTTTATAAACTATTCATCATGTCTTTTCAGTTTTCTTTAGAAAGAAAATTGATTAGTTTCCAACCACTCTTTCAGTCACTTGTTCGAATCCATTATTCATCTAAATCAAAACAAAGAGTTGAGATACAAGGGTTGCAATTCTTGTGCTATAAACCCTTTATTATTCAAATAATAATCTCACAAAAATAAAACATATTAAACATACAAAAAAGAAATTGCCCAAGTTAATTGAAAGAATGAAAGAAGTTATATAAAACGAACCCTCAAAAAACGTCACCATGCCTTCACTATCATCTCTCAGAGTCATGTGCCTTGCTTCTTTTGAACGCATCTTAGAAAAACCAATCCATATGTATTATTTGGTTAATTAACTCTAAAACTTTTACCTCTATTATAATAAATCAATAATAAATAGTAGTCATTTTGGTCGGTAACTATTTAGAGATTGTTAGGTGAGAGTGAGATGGAAGGTTTGCCACGTCCCATGGTGAAGCCTCTGGTTCCATCAGGCATTCTTGGTCCCTTTGTTGCTGTTTTAGGAGACGAAGATTCGTGTGAGCCCAGGCTCGGTATCCCGAGGCTGACTCCGAGCCCAATCCCGAAGCTACGTCCTCCTCCTCCTACTGCGTAGCTTCTTGGGGATCGTCCTCGTCCTTTTCCTCTCCCTTTACCCCACAGTCCACCAACATTGTTGTCATCACCCTAACGTGCACACCAAGAAATTTTAGTTTCTATATATTATATGGAAAAAGATTCTGTGGGATTTAAGAAATAGTACTAACGTCGTTATCAAGCTGTGATTCGGTTAAATGGAGACGCGGAGAGTCTTCTCCAGATTCATAAGAAGGAAGTTCATCATCGATGAGAATTCCATCGAAGTTTCTTCGGTTCTTGAGCACCGATTTGGGCTGTAGCACATAAATTATATCAACGCAATTAATCTCAAAGCGTTTTGAGAGATATGCGTGTCTTAAGAAGAGAATATATAGACTTACTGAGCATCTAAGAAGCAGCCTCACACGAAGCCCTTTCCTCCAGTTTCTTTCATCGTTCAGCTTCTCCACCTGGTATGAATTTCACATTTGCTATATATCTCAGAAACTAATATACAGAGCTTTGGATCAAAAGATAGTTGAAAGTAAAGATTTACTCACTGCTTTATCCGCGATAACAGTGTTGTCATACTCGATAAGGGCGTGAATCTTTGGAGTAAAACAAGAAGAACATGTTAAGCTCTTTAATTCCATGTGATAAATAGAAAAAAGATCATGGTACTTACTTTGTTGCTCATCAAGAAATCGCCTTTTGGACGAGAGGAGTTGGATTCTGGAGGATGACAGATACGAATCGCTTTGACGCTGAAACAAGTAAATCCAGAGTTGTTGTTTATGGATTTAGAGAAGCAAGGTTTAAATTGAAAGTAAAAAGCCTTCTTACTTTCCAACAACTCCAAAGATCTTCTCAAGGTTCTGGTAAGAATGATCATCTGGCAAATTCTCTGCAACGACAGTCCTGCCCTGCAGAACAAGTATACAGAAACATGAACTTGTGATATAGTTGATTATTAACACGATGAAGCTCTTTCATGAAGATCAAATTTACCTGCAATTCCTCTCTGTCTCTATCAGTAAATGGACTTGTACGCTTAACTTTCTTACCATCTTCACTCACAACCTTAATTTTGTTTACAAAGATCTCTCAGTATACTTGGATCTTATAATATTTAGTTGGTAAGTAGAGAATAAAGAAAGAAGAAGCTTACAAGCTTTGAAGAGGAGCGTAGAGCAAGTGAAACTAGGTGGTGGTTACTCGTTAAAGCCTTGATCTTCTTGGTCGAAGCAATATAGGATATGGGCACTGCGTTTTAAACATATGAATGCAAAACAAATCTTCATATATATGTTTGCAAAAATCTCAAGGATCATATATATAACAATTTGAGCTTACCATAACCTTCAGGATCTTTGCTTATATGCTTTGAAATAGACTCGTTGGCTAGGAGACTCATGTCAGTAAATTGGTACTCAACCTATAAAAGTGGTTTCTTGTGAGTCAAGTTAGGTTTTCTAGAATCGAAAGGCTAAACCAGAGTTGGTTTGTTGGTAAACCGGAACAATCATCTAATTCGATTCATCGTAACAGAATATAATTGTTGCAATGTTAAATTATATGATAATAATTGTAAATCTGATCTCATGACAATGATGGTTGACAAAAAAAAAAAAAAAAAAAAAAAAGATCTCATGACAATGATATTCATAATTTTACGTATCAATAAAGTAAAAAGTGAACAGGGTGAAAAGACAAAGTAAAAACCTGTTTGACGATCTTAAGACGGAGATCATCGGAAAGCAGATTCTTCGACGAAGAAGACGAGTTCTGGTTAGCCGGAAACTGAACCGCCGGATTCGAAATGAAAAACGCAGCAGCCGGATCATGAACATGTTGATGCTGAGCAGTAGGATCTCCTCCTCCCACGTAGATCCAGTCCGACGATTGAGTACCAACGCCGGTCCCTCCACCACCGCAGACTCCTCCGCCGCATCCTCCTATGCAACCGCCGTTGTAATGGAAACAAGGATAAAAGTAACCGGATACCGGAGAAACCTGCGTTGCTGGTGCGGTGGTATGTGATCGTGGTACAAATTCCGGCGCCTGAGCGTTGAATTTGAACGCCGTCGCCTGAGCGCCTGAAGATCCGCCACCTCCGTCTAATCCTTTCTTCTCCGTCGTGACGGACTCTACTTCTTCTCGCTGCATCTGTGCCATTTTCCTCTCACTACTCTAAAAAAATCTCTAACAATTTTTTTTTGGTTTTTTTTTTTGTGTATTTATATTTTAAGTTTTTTTTCAATCTAAACAAATATCAATACTGAATAGTTTTGATGTTGTTTATACTTTTTTCTATTGATTTGATTTGTTCTTCTCGGTTATTTCTCACTCTCCCAATAATTTTAAAACATGGAAAAACTTTTGAAGCCTTGTTTTTTCGCGCAAATTATGGATTTTTAACGAGAAAAATAAGCTTCCAGGTTTGACTGTGTATTTTAACTTTTTTTTTCCTCTCAAATTATTAGCTATCTCTTTCTAATAACACATTTCTTACATAAATTAAAATGAAATTACATATATACATTAATTGGCATTTTTCAAATAAATAATGAAAGAGAAACTTTTCAATTACTACTGCTTAATCAAAATTTGATAAATCATATATCTATGACTACATTTTATTTATTTGAAAATCATAAAACTACTAAACTATTAATACAGACCATCCAATTAATTATTATTATTTTTAGTTAAAGGTGATGTAATCTCAAATAGATTGATATAGCGTAAAAAATAAAGTTACACACAAAATATTTGTCTTCGGAAAATCTTATTTACCAATGAATACTTCTAACTTCAAATTATTGCAATTTTTACCACAGGCTACATCAATCCGTTCGATAAAAGTCTAAAATTCTCGTCGCATAACAAACTGTATTGCTTTTTCGATGGTACACTATAAAGTTTTGTAAATACTAATAACCTTAATAGAGAACTTAAACTATATGAGCCGTAACAAAACACTATGACCAACCGCTGAGCATTTTCTATCAGCGACAAAACCTTGTAACAAAGTTTTTCTCATTTCGGATTCTGATGCATAATAACAAAATTCACTATACTACTAAGATATGCAAAAAAAAAAAAAAAAAAAAAAAAGGAAATGATTTAAACAATTGGTTTGGTCATAAAACATATATTATCCTTGAATTTGGTTTTTGTCACTATATACCAAAAGGGCAAACATTTGAAAGAACTCAAAAAGGCTGCACTTGCAAGCAAATTCAGAAAACGCAATGCTTACAAGTCTCACAATCGAGATACCTTTTAGTCTTTAACTTACAGTGAAGGAGGAGACCAAATCAAATCCAAAATGACTTTGTCGCGTTATAAGTCCTGAACCGACCTCTACTGATCCAAAAAAAATTTGTTCAGGAAATCAAACCGACCATTTGGAGACCTGGGTTTGCCTACGTGGAAAACATTATCAAAACTGGCCACTTCCTAAAGAGTCATTGTTCGGCCTTGATGAAGTGGTTGGTCAGAAGTGTTGAGAACGACGTGTCTTCGAATGAATCAACTTCGAAGAGTTCTTTCAGCTTCTCATCACATATGATTCTCCTCTTGTCAGAAGGATCCTAAGTTATGAAAATGGTGTAAAGAAGCAAATAGTTAAGAAAAACCAGAGTGTAGAGAGCAAGTGGTATACCTGAAGATCATTCTGTTTTATGTACTCCCACAATCTCTTTCCCACATCCGCCCTTGACAGCGAGCTTTCTCCATTATTACCCAAGAACTTGACAAGAGCAACTGAAAGTGGAAGGGGAGCAAGAACTTCTTTCTTCTGCTTTTTATCTTTCTCATTTGGTTCCTCACTATCTGTGTCTGAGCGAATGCATATGCTTTGTTTATACCGTGATGAGAAAAGGGAGAAGTTTAAATTCATCTAGCTTTCTTACCTCCATCTGATTCCATTTTTTGCTTTCCATTCTTTGGAGAGTTAGAGCTAACAGATTCTCCTAGACCAGAGACAAACAACAATTAGTATACCGTTAAAAAGCCTAAACCGGAAAAAGATGGCTCCCAGTATATGTAAGAACTTTCAGTCATCAAATACCTGCATTATCCTCTAAAGGCCATATGTGCTTTGTTAGCAGTTTACTCATTTGAAACATATTGATGGACTCGAAAGGGAATAAAGATCGCAATGATTCGTCGCATATTATTATGCGTTTATCATTCGGATCTTGCAAATTGTTCTCCTTTATGTACTTCCAAAGCATTTTCACAACCTGAAACCATTCACCAGACAAAATGTCAAAACAAGGGAATTGGTTAAGAAAATTAGACAAGTAGCTTTGAAATTTAGGCTCAGAGCTTGAGTTATATAACGAAGAGAAACTAATTATCTCGAGTCAGACATGTACCTCGGTCCTGGCTAATTCTGTCACCCCAGTAAATGCCTGAAGCTCCGGCGAGAGGCTGCAAACTTTAGCAAAGCCACCTCCTCCTTTTCTTTTGGGCTTCTCTACCGACTTGGCAGGCCTATTTAATAGAGAAAACTTAGTTTATGGGCACAGGCTGGCGATAACTAGCTGTACAATACAACTGCGGGAGAAAGAGAAAACTAACTTTTTTCTCTTGCGTTTCCGCAAACTCCTAACTTCCTCCTCTTCACTTTCTTCTTCTTTATTCTCTTCCACTTCTTCGCTTTGATCCCCTTTCTTATCTGTTCCCTCTGATGCCTCCTCTTCATCTTCTTCTTTCACATTGTTCGCACACCCTGGAAAAAATAAATCATTTCATTGTACTTAGGTAACACAAACTCAGGAACTGCTGTCTCCGGAAATATATAATACTGTTTTATTAAACAAAATTGATGTTCATTAGAGAGGTCTCTTGCACAAATATATATAAGTATCCTAACAACACAACGCTGAGGGAAAATCTTAATATTCAACACTATTAACAGTTCATCAACATTATTTCCACACAATTACACATGATCACTCTCTACAGTGGGCTACTTGATTTCAGACACATGATACAAATGAACCGATCGAGCTATTTAGGATCAATGGCTGACTGAACAGGAAGACTAGGGATATATATATCAAGCAGTCCAATGTAATTGTACCAGAAGCATTAAGTCCATGAAGAATTCAAGAAGACATTCTAAACAGAGCGCTATAAATGATCATAGACACCACACTATCAAATATAGTGAGGTTTTCTGAGTTGTAAATGCAGTATTATGACAAGGAAATTACCATCTCCATCACCTAAGGGCCAAATATGCTTGGTTAATGCCTTGCTCATTTGAAACATATTAATGGTCTTTACACGGAACAAGGAATGCAGCAACTCGTCACACACTATCTTCCTCCTATCCTTTGGGTCTTGCAAATCGTTCTCTCGGATATAGGCCCACATTTTCTTCACAACCTGATAATATACACAAGACAAAAGAATGAAGTCAATTCCGCTTCAAAACATCGCAGAACACTAACTCGAAGAAGATGACAATTACCTCGGTTCGACCTAACTGAGATGCTCCAACAACTTTCTCAAGTTGTGGAGATAACTGAGATACTTTGGTAAAGCCACCACCTCGTTTCTTGGCCTTTACTGGCCTAACACATAAACACACAACAATGAACAATAATCCCTTAAACTCAATCACTAAACAAGTGGTCTTTGATTAGAAATGCATCCGGAAACATTTTGATTGGTTCGATTGAAAAATGCTAAAGATTCCTATAAATACTCAATTTTTGTGTGTGTATGATCATTGATATTCGAATTTCAAAAATCCAATTTCACAAAAACCACAATCAGTACTAGAGTAATTACCGTTCTTCCTTCTCTTCCTCACTTTCACTTCCATCTCCGTCTAGGTCTTCTCCATCGCCTCCTTCAATTTCCGCCTTGATTTCTTCGGCATTAATGTCTTCTTCTGGCTTAGAGCTCTCAGGTTTGTCTTCTACAGCGCCATTGCTCTCGAGAAAAGTATCGATTTGATCCCTAATATAGGCTTTTTTATCTGTCAAGTCGATACCAAAATCCGCCTCCAGCTGACGACGGACGCTAGCCGGAGTCGCCGTGTTTAGGTCGGAGCTACCGAGAATCTCACGGAGTCGGGTCACGAGGTCCAAGTCGGAAACCATTTTTTCCGTTACTGAAGAAAGAAAAAAGACGAAGCGGCTATGAAAGCCAAAACGATTCTTTGAGGTAGAAAATTAGAGAGAGGGCATTTATGGAATTTACAAAATTGTAAACGTCGTCGTTTGGTACTTGAACTTTCTTCCTCGGGTTTTGGTACTCATAGGTGTTCGATTACGACCATAGTTAGAATTAACACGTTTTATTGTATTTTAGTTACTCACTCCGTTCGTTTTGGTTCTCGTTTAAGGTTTTTTCACATAAATTAAGAAAAATATTAAATTTTCTGTTTTATCCTTTATTAATATATTTTATAAAAAATTTCATTGGCCACAATATCAAAACAGTAGGGATAATACTGCAATTTTTATCAAACTTTTGCATTGAAAACCTAAAACGACAACTATTATGAAACAAAATTTAAATCCTAAAACGACAACTAAAACGAAACGGAGGGAGTATATGATTTGCTTGGAAACAAAAAAGAGTTGGATATTTTCTCTTTTGGGTATCTAACTATTTTTTAAACAACTCTTTTTGTTAAGAAGAGAAAGAGACTAGAAAACACTAAACAATTCTTTTTCAACGGCCTAATAGATTGATGTAAATGATCATTCATGCGTAGTAAGAATATTATTATGGCTAACATTAACATGTTTATGTATTCTAGTTATGATATCACTCTTTTTATTTAAAGTCTGTAGTATCCTATTCTCGTCTTCATATTTTTTTCAGCCCAAGTCTAAGTTCTCTGTTATATATCTCTGGCGCTCTCTCAAAGGTTGTAAACGACCACGAATCGATCACCGTCGAGCTCTTCTTCACCAATTAGCTCGTTGATCGCTTTCGGTTTAGTTTCTGAAATAATTTTTCTTTCTTCTTAAAAAACATTTAGAAAAATAAGAGTTAATAGAATGGGTGAATTAAATATTTATACACGGTTGTCCAAAAAATTAGATTTCAGAACATGATAATTTCAAAATTAAGTAATTATGAAAGATAAAGAAACTACAAACCAAAAATATCCTTCTTCTGTTGATTTATTACAAAAGTGCCATTGAATTAAAAATTGTTTTATTATTTCAGTTTCTCATCGATATTGTTCACTTAGACGTCGATGACACTGTTCATTTCGAAGTTGATGATACTGTTCATTGTAGGATAGTCTAAAACATTTGTGATTTGTGTAGATAACTATTTTATTACCTGATAAATAATATAGTATCGTGATAAGTTAAATGATTATCTATTGGTTTAACACGATAACAAAATATATATCAATAAGTTTATAAATATATCGTGTTAAAACATATTGTATCTCGATAAGTTTATAATTGATATGATAAAGTTTATATTATCATAGAAAATATTTATGGTAAGATAGTAGATATATATATAATATTTATATTACCGTGTATAACGATGTTAACATGATAACAATAAAAGTAACAAGTGTTACTCTAGTTCTGGTCACCGACGAAGCAAACCCAGAAAACAACATAATTAAGTTTTTTGGCCGCCACTGTCAAATCTTCAATCATCACAGCTCCTCCGTCCCTATCTTCGTCTCAACTCACCACTCCATTTGATCCAACAATAATTGATAACGAGGTTAACGTAATAACGATGAAAATAACTAGCAATAAAAAATAACAAGTTTTGTTGTAGATCTGCTCACCGATAAGATAGACGGAAAAGACGGCGACAATTATAAAACTCTTAAGCCATCTCACCTTCACCGACGCCATCACCATAAAATCCCTTTAGCTTTTTGCACCTCTCCGACGTTATCTCAATCCACGATTTTATTCACATCACCTTCTTTTTTCCCAAATTCACCACCACCGATAATATAATCATCATCACTATCGTCGTAAATACCATCTCCACCATCGTTAAGAACCCAATAGTTTAAATAGGAATAAACACCACTTACAATCACCACCGCAGCGGCCGTCACTGAATCGGACTAGAAACCACCACAAAATCAAATCGACTATGCATCTTTTAAACACACAAGTTTGTCTCCTCTCTTCCTCCTACATCATCACCACCGTCTTCTACTCTTTTGTTGTCATCACCATCAAGTTCTACAATTTTATTTTAGAACGATTTATTGAAAATTGTTTGTATTTGGCTGTTAGAATTTTTGTTCATGTCAATTTTGATGAACACTTCGACAGAGAATGGGGAAAGGAGAGAGAAAAACTGAAAAATTAAATATATTTTTTTTTTTAAATGAGGACAACAATGTAAAATCCTTTACACGACATCTGACAAAACAGTGTTCATTTGTGTCAGTTAATTTTTGAGTCTTCCATGGGTACAGATTGATAATACCCTAATAGAATGAACAACAAAAAATAATAAATCAATTTGCATACTGAAACATCTCCCAACTCTGGTAACTACGTCTGTGAACATAAAAAAAAAAAATTGCACATATGGATCATGGTATGATCAGAGTTGCTTATATGTGCTAACTCAGTCAAATAGTCACTAAAAAAAACTATCATCTAATCAAAGTATCATCGTAACTATTATTGTACTTTTAAACCAAAAAACAAACAAACTATTATTGTACTTAAAAGGTACATGCATCCAGATGATAAGATGTAAATCACTAATTAAAAAAAAATGTGAATGGGCAATAATGGTTTGTAATATAAATGTACCATAAGAATATTATTGTGGCAAAACCTTAACACGTTTATGGTATTCTAGTTATGATATAAAGGTTTGTAATATACAGTATCAGGTTAACAACAAAATGAAAAGAAAAAATGTTCTATACTATCACTCTTTTTATTTAAGTATTCAAAATCCTATTTTCCGTCTTCAATATTTGGCCTTTGAAAATAACATTTCAAAAACAAAAAAAAGTTAGAAAAATAAGAGTTAAAAGAATGAACAAAACAAAAGAATAATAAATCAATTTGCATACTGAAACATCGCTCAAGTCTGGCAACTGCGTCATCAAACACTCCTCGAAGCCTATCTGTCCACGCCACTAAATCTGGGTTTGGGTTTGGGATAGGGTAAGGGTTTGGGATTGGGATTGGCAATAGAGCATGTAGGCCTGGAAAGATCCGCAGTCTACTGCCGATATGTTGTACAATAATATCTTCCCTGCCCATCGCATGTTTTACTCTCTTAAGAGTAACGTCTGCCAAAGAGGGAAAAAAAAAGAAAACTAATTAAGCAGAATGTCTTAACTAATATAATCATAGCAAACAAATCAAAGTTGGTCAACTCTCTTCATATGAGTGCCACATCATCACATAAGAAAATGACATATGTCATTCGATATTATTTAAATTAAAAATCAGCAAAATTAATTGAGGGAGAATCAAAAGTCTCATATTGTGTTAAATCCTCCATTAATCCCTTTCTTAAATGATTTTTTCAAAATAAAAATAAAATTATAAAATAATTTAATCAGTCAATTACTACTTTCATTTTACTTTTATTATTTTTCTAATTTTTTTAATTTAATGGTCAATGGTCATCACTCGATAATGACTAAATAATTATTTGTGTTGTAGTTTAGTTGTTTAATATCTTATTAGTTTAGTAATTTTACCTTGAATATTTTCTTATTAATACGTTATGGTTCATATCTTATCATATGACATTCTCTCTTTTCATTTTTGTATCTTATGGTAAGTTCGTAACATTGACATGTAAAATTTTTTCAAGTAATGAGCTTTAGAGACGTTAGACATACCACGAAATTCAAGATAAATTCATTTCTCTTATATGGCTATATGCAATAGCATAAAATCTAAAAGTGTTACTGAAATAACTCTTTAATTTTTGCTTTCTTTTTGTTTTTTTCATCGAAAACTCTTGAGATAAAACTATCTTCAGCTTAATTCTTGTTCTGTGTATTTATGATAGTGAACAAATATTAAAATCTTAGATATAAAAATAATCAGATTATACATAAAAATGTATAAATTGGTATTTAGAGTCAAAAACAAATCTAACAATAAAAATTGTAAATACATAATATGAGTCTAATTTTATTAACTATACAATAACAAAAAAAAAACATAAATTAATGACAAACAAAATTAACCTATTTTATCTTAACAATTTACAAAAAAATTCACGCGTAGCATAGAAATTCATCAAGTTATTTAGAAAAGGAATAAGACTAATTACTAAATAATCCTCCGAGTGATTGCACTGCGTCATCGAACGACCTTATGCGCTCCTCTGTCCATACGATTCTGGGTCTTGGGCCTGCACCTTGTAGTCTTCCTTGAATCGGTGGTATTGGGCCACGTAATGGGCCCCGAGTAGGTTGTGGCCCAGAGATAGGTGGGCCCGAGGAGACCCGCGGAAAGTTTGACCTCCACGAGGCCGTTGGTGGTGGAACAGATAATTCCGGCGGCGGGATTGAGGCGGCGGTGGCTGATAGAAGAAACTGGACGGGGCCGTCGGTGGTGGAACAGGGAATGCCTGCGGCGTGAAAGAGTATGTTGGTGGCGGCACGAAAGATTCTGGCGGTGGCGGATAGAAGAACCTCGACGAAGATTCCGTCGGTGGTGGAAGAGCCAGAAACGGTGACGGAGAGGAGGATAAAGGCGACGAAAAGATGTTACTAAGCCGTGGTCGCTTAGATGATGATGATTCGGGTGGCTGAAAAGAGGATGATGGTGACGACGGAAAGAAGGATGACGACGATGGTGGTTGAAGAGAGTATGACACTGACGACGGAAAGAAGTCTATCAAAGATCCGGGTGGTTGAAGAGAGGAGGATGATGACGATGGTGCGAGAGTTGAAGATGACGTCGGTGGTTGAAGAGAGGAGGATGATATCGCCGGTGGTGACGGAGATCCTTAAGTAGTGCAACTTCTGCGTTTTTTTTTTTTTTTTTTTTTGATAACCAGGAGGTTCGGGACCGAAGCCCTTAATCCCCCCAGGGTCCGGGGAAAACCAGGTGAAAGCCCTTGGCCAAATGGAAATAACTAGCACTTTCGCGCTTGAGGGGAATCGATCCCTGGCCTAGACCAACAGAGCGACTCCTCTTCAAGTGAAAGCCACTAGACCACGACCACTTGGTTAACTTCTGCGTTTCCAAGACCAAGAACAAAATTTGAGAATGAGAGAGGGACAACGTCAAATTAGAAGGTGAAGGAGAAGAAATTAACCTGGTTGTCTCGCGGAACTCCGATCTTCTGCGCATCTTCATCTTCTTTTTTCTCTTCATCCAACTTCTTCAAACGCTCAACAATCTTGGCGAGTTTCTGAGAGCGTGACTCAATAGTATTGAGTTCATCAAGAAAGTCATGGAATCTCTTCTTGTGATTAGTCATGGCTTGCAACGGAAGAAATATGATCAATGGCTTTGCGTTCTATATATATAGGAGAATAATATATGTTTATTTGGATCTCTCTAATTAGGGATCTTTTAGTCCTTTTGTTTATTTTGTACTCTTGTTAGTTATTGAAGCTGA
Source organism: Arabidopsis lyrata subsp. lyrata (assembly GCF_000004255.2). NCBI lineage: Eukaryota > Viridiplantae > Streptophyta > Magnoliopsida > Brassicales > Brassicaceae > Arabidopsis > Arabidopsis lyrata. The sequence continues at coordinate 8,210,564 of NW_003302553.1, read as the reverse complement.
AGAAGAAGAGTTCGTAATATATGTTTCGTTGAATGTTTATAAAATATTATTTACTAATCAATCAAGTATGACAATTACATGAAAACATTCATAAATATACACTGACTGATTTTTCTCATACAAGCATATCGTTCTTTCACCTATCTAAAGAAGAGAAAAAAGGAACCTGAGACATCCTTCTTGGACTCTGGCTCCATGATCTTCGAGGCGAAGGCACTGACGGCATCTTTCTCTCAGGATTCCTACTTCTTCTGCTCTTAATTTTTCCCTGCATCAAGATCCTCTCTCAATACTTATTATTTTGGAAATGCTAGAGGGATTGAAGCTTCAAATGGAACTATATCTTCTTACCTTTAATCTAAAGTGGTGTAGTTCACTTTCAAGTAAACCAAGTTTTGTCTTGAGCTGTTCAAGTGCCTCTTCAGCAACTTCAGGGTTTATGTCTGTAATGTCTTCTCCTGTTACACCTGCTGCCTGAGGGAAATTTGAATCCACACAAAGATGTTTAGAATTCTATTATGTTAGCATACTGTTTTGGGGTTTAAGATCATCAGAATTGCTGAGCTTATTACAGGGGAAAACTATGACCGTTCCTCTTACCTTTAGGATACTGGTGCAGAGACCTAATAGCTTCTGAGCAAGCTGCATTCTATCCTCTTTGGTTTCCTTCAGTTTGGTACTTAACTGATGCGTTTTGTCAAAGTTTGAATGTGGGTTCTTTCCAGAAGATGCTCGGTAAAAGGCAAGCTCTTCTTTGGCACGAGAAACACTCACATCTGCTCGCCGTAACTTCAGATTGAGCTCATCAAGCTGAAGTTTCAACACATTGTTTTCTTCCTGTTGCATATGACACCAAAGAAAGGGTAATAAGTACCAGAATAAAGAAGAGTAATTAAATAATTACACAGAGAAGTTAGAGATTTCTTGCCTTGATTCGAGCTTGATCACGAGTTCTCCATTCAGGGTTTTGATGAGACGATAGCTTATTCACTTCTCCTTCAAGCTCCATCACTTTTCTTTTATGACTAACATTCTCCTTCTGTTGAAAGTAAGAAGATTAAGATAGTTCTGTGACGACTTATTTGTTTTGTATAATGCGTAACACTAATTTTCTAACCTTAAGTAATTCATTCTCTTTCTTAAGCAGCTGCTCATACTGCCGATGTTCCTCGAGTTTTATCTGCGTGGTAACTAAATCTGTCTGCTTTCCTTCGATTTCCTGTATCCATCTACATCGAGATATTGTAAGAGAAACTATGATCAAACATCTGAAATCCATATTTCTGCTACTGGATTTGACAGAGTGCAACACTTGCTTACCCTTGCCTTTCCTCATTGTATTCATTGAGTTGCTGCTTGAGATGAGAGACTTCAAGATCCTATATACATAAAATTTCAGACAAGATATGTTTGATTATTATCACAAACTTATTAATATTTCTTCCTGGAGAAAAATTTACCGTTTCTCGTGAATCTGAACTATTATGTTGAAGCATCTCTGCTATCTTCAAGACTTGTTGACTATCCAAAAATGACTGAAAAAAAAGGAAAGCGGAAGAAGGAAAAAGGTCATTGACTTTCAGTTACCGGTTTCTACAGTAGATTAACAACAAGACAATGACTAATGTAACCAGGTTCCACAGAGATTAAAGATAAATTTTTATTTTTCATTACAGAAGCAGAAAACATGTAAAGACTACACAATATGGCAAGAAAAAAAAAGTTATATAACTACTTACCGCACAATTTGTCACATTCTGTTTGACTCCCAGCAAAACTCGATTAATATCATGTGTCATGCTATCCACCTTGGCGAGTTTTGAATTCAATAAAAATATCTGGGGAGCAGAAATACGAGATTAGAAAATAAAACTCCAAATGGATGCCAAACGTTTCAATATAACATATAGATAACATTTTCGACTAGTTACCTCTTTCTGCCGGGTTGCAACTACAGTTTCAAGCTCCTCAATTCGTAGCCTTGCAGCAGCAAGCTCCTCATCCTGCTCAGACCTCATTTGTTGTGCAATTCCCAACCCTATGCATCGGAAAGGAGAGCCAGAACCCCGAGGTTTCCCTGAACCTTTACTCAACGAAGAATCTATAGCTTGAGAAACATGGATTTCTGGCTTTACTTGCTCAGCCATTGCTTCCAACTCCTTGAACTGTTTGCAAAGGATCAGTCTTAGTAATGCCAGTCTTTTGGTAAACTTTTAAGGGTAGTCAATCATATCTCGGAACCATCTTTACCTTATGCATGTATTCTCTAGCCTGAGCCTCTGCATGCAGATTTAATTCCGAGATATGTGCACTGAGTTGATTTATCTGTTTTAGAGTAAACATACATATACCATCAAAATTTATTTAGACTGTCTTTAAGGATCTAGCTCTGTTCAAAATAACAAATTTTGTTACCTCGGTCTTTTGATCAGCCTTATTTCTCTCAAGTGCTTCTATATGCGTCTTAGCTTGCGCAAGATCCATATGCTTTTCATCTAAAATTCTTTGACCACACAAAAAAAGAAATGAGTTGCTTTAAACATATACCTATTTAGGTTGCTTAGTTTTTTCTAACCTTCTCATTTCCCCATCAGCATTTCTAGCACTTTCCATCTGCTGGCGTATGGTATGAAGCTCCATTTCCAGCTCCTCCCTTTGCAGACGCTGTCTTTCAGCTTCACCTTTGACAACATTAACCTATTGAAATACGCATCCGTCAGAAAATTAAACACATCGATTAAAATAAGCTGTTACATAGTAAAGAATTATTAGTTCTAACCTTGTTTTCAAGTACATTGATAGTATACTCAAGTTTCTCAACTGATCCTTCTAATAGCTTCACTTCTTCTTCTCTCTCATCGGCATATGTCTTTCTTGATTCAGCAATCTGTGAGAAGAGGATAAACGAATTTAAGGAAGTATTGCAAAAAGGACTGAGAAAATGGACGTATCTTGTCAAGTCTAATTGTGTTGTTGTCTACCTGTTGAGCTTCTATGTACCTAGCTTCCATTTCTTTAGCCTCAGATTTCATCTTCCCGAATTCTTCTTTCAGATTCACAATCTCATCTTGGAGATTATCCCTGTCATCGATGGCCTCATTCAGTGTTCTCTGGGTAAACGCAACTGTATCATTCAATTGTCCGAGAGCATTTCTTAGATTAAAGAGCTCCATCTCCATGCTCTCTGATACCTTCTTTGTCTGGATCAGTTCCTCCTCTAGAGAGCTTTTTTCTGCCAAGAGATCTTCAGCTTCCGCTCTAATGTCTTTATTTTCCGCTGACAGCTTTTCTTGGCACTTCCTTGCCTTTTCAGTATCCACTTCAAGGTTCTGAGTTATTTCTTTGCTCTCTTGCAGTTGAACTTCAAGCATTTGGGCGTGAGAAACAGCATCTTCGAGTTCAAAGGTTTTCAAAGATAGTGTCTTCTCTAAAGCTTCAACATGAACCATGATTTCCTTTGTTTCATCTTTCTTGTCCCTGGAATTGGAAGCAGATTCTTGTAGTAGGCTGAGGTCAAAAGACAACCCCTTTAAAACATCATCCTTTCTCAAAAGCTCATCCTGGAGATTCAGATTCTCAGACAACAAGTCTTGTACATCAATCTGCAAAGATTGAACAGTGTTTTCGAATCCTGAAGCCTTACTGACGTTTTCACATATCAGTTGCAACATTTTATCAGAAATAGCCACACCATCTCTGGTTAGTTTTTCCAGTATCTTGCTATCTTCAGCTAGATGTGAGCATTTGGCAATGCTTAACCTCGTGACATCTAGTGCTTTTAATTGATCTTCACCAAAATGTATGAACTTGTTCTTAAGGAATATGTTTTCCTTCTTCAACGAACTGACAACGTCAGAATAAACTTGTATATCCCTTTCTTTGATATCCAATTCTTCTGCAGTGACTGACTGGGAATGTTCGAGACTGTAAAGTTCAGAAGCTTTCATCGCCAGTTCTTGCTGTAGGCCAGTGATGCGAGACTCCAAGAAGATGACTCTTTCTCCAAAAACCTTGTTTACTTCGTCTATTTCGGTGATTTTTTGCACACTGCGATCAAGATCGGATGAGAGAACCTTGATTTTACTTTTTGCTTCAGTCAGCTCTTCTATCACTGAAACAGTCTCCAATTTGTTATCTACCAGACATCGGTCTTTGAGCTCACCCTCCACCTGGGAAACAAAAATTTTCTCTTTAAGATCCTCAACGATGGCATGATGATCAAGAAGCTCTCTATCCACAACTGCTAGACAAGAAGAATATTCTTTAACTGTTTGCGCCAGAACAAGCGACTCAACATCCTTTGAGCAAAGGTCCATTAAATAAAGCTGAACTTCAGTGTCAAAGAAATCATCTTTCTGATTCAGATGCCGCTCTTGCTCCAACAGAGTTGCTGCAAGGTTCCAATTGCTCAAATCTATTTCTTTCAGCAAAATATCAAGCTGAGACCCCATGCTGTTAGATCTTTGCAACATCAGCTCCTCCTGGTACTGTAAGCCTGAAATTTTCTGATCAAAACTGCTTAATTTGGTAGTAAGCAGATTAGTTGCTTCTTCATTTCTTGAAATTCTCTCAAAACCATTCTTTATATCAGTCAGTAGTTTACCCTTCAGATTTGCAAACATTTCAAGCTCCCTTCTTAATCTCAGATTGTTATCTCTTAATCCGGCTATGGAAGAGTTTGATACACAAAGACCACGTTGAAGCAGTCCATTTTCAGTATTGATCCCTGTAACGGTTTCTAACAAAATCCCCATATGGCATAGGTGTAGAACTGAGAGAGCACAATCCTTCATGATTATTTCTGACCAAATATCCTCAAGGAATAATCTAGCTGAGTTAGTTTCTGAAACCCAAGCCTTAAAGTCAGATAAATCATTGGCCATGCCAGTCAAGGCCACAGATGATTCATCTTGTAATTTTCTGACAACACTTTCCAGCTCTCCAACAAGATTTCCTATTCCCATCAAACTTGACTCGAATAGTTTCTCAAGGTACGCAAGTTTCTCATTTTCTTTGACATTTATGGTTTCCAGCTCCTGCAGCTTGTCAACTAAGGCGTTTTTCTCTCCAACCAAGCTGGTTTCCCTTTTCTTCTGCTTCTCCATGTCAAATTTCGTCTTTTCGTGCGCTATTATGAGCTCATTGACTGTGATATCTGCTTCTTTAATAACTCCTTGAGCCTCCTCAAATTTCTTAAGAACACACAACTTTTCTACATATTCTTGGTCAGCCTCTGTCTTTATCTTAGCTAATTCATGCTCCAAAGTCTGTAAAATAGCATAAGAATTTCAGATAAAAAATAAAGAGAGAAAATTTATAGCATCTGAGAGAATGTAAATAATAGGTGAAACCATAAATGCACAGTCCTATATGACTCAGGACGAGAAAAAAAAATTTTGAAAGGGACAAGAATAAACAGTTACTTGCCTTAAGTTTATGATCTGTGACTTCCATCCTGTGCTCATATTGTTCTTCCATGTCCTTCATCACAGTTTCAAGGTTGCAAAACTGTGCAGCAAGATTGTTCAAGTTGCTTAAGCTTCTTTTCTCAGATGCCTTTAGCTCTTCCTTCTCACCCTGGAGTTTGGCCATTTCAACTTGAACCTCCCTCAAGCTTACAAGTGCAGATTCCATTTCTTGCTTTAGCAGTATGATCACTTTACCTCTCTCACTAGACACCTTGCTGCTCAATTTCATGGACTCTGTATGATTGTTGTTTGGAGTCTTCTCTATGCAAGAGGAGACAACGACATTCCTTCCAGGTTCCTGTATTAAAATTTTCAAGTAAAAGACTAAGCACACTACTATACATAATAGAGGCATGATCGCTAATATAAGAAAAGTCTTAGCTCACCTGTCCTTCACTACAGTGGGCAGGAGAACCTAGTGAATTCTCTTCCTTAGGGTATTTTTCATGCTCTTGACACATATTTATGCATGATCTCAGTCCAGATATGCCACCCCTGAGCTCAGAAATCTTCTCTTTCATCGCCGAAATGCCAGTCTCCTCAATTTCTTCAAGCTTTTGTTCCATAGCAGAAGCATTCTTTTCTTCATCTAGAAGTTTGCTTCTAAATTCCTTACAGGTTGCTTCCAACTTTTGTACTTGTTGTTTCAGAGAAAGAATTGTTCCAGCAGATTCCGCAAGCTGAAAATCCTTTTGCTTCAACTCAAAAGCATGGGATTCGGTTACCTCAGAATATCGGTTGACAATTATTAGAGAAGCTGTTGCACAATCTGATGCTTCATAAATCAACCTTTCAGCCATCTTCAGCTTCTCTTGAAGCCTTGATATGGTCTCTGTTTTTGTGCACAACTGCGATTTCAGGAGGAGAACGTGTGTCTCCTTTTCCTCAAACTCTCTCTGGTGCGCTTCATTCATTACTATCGCTGCTCCTCTAAGAGACTTCAACATGGATTCTATATCGCATCGTTTTTTATTGGCATCCTCTAAACAGCTTTCAAGATCTTCAATCATTAATTCCCTCTCAGAAAGTATTCTTATTAATCCTCCAACCTGTTCAGATATCCATATCCTTTTATCTGGTAAGGAACCCGAAATGAGATCAGCCTGGTAACACGCATCTGTAAGGCCTTCATTCCCATTCAGAAGAATTTCTTCAAGCTCAGATGTGAGAAGTTCCATTTCGTTTGATATGATCTGTAGTTCAATGTCTTTGCCTCTGAGCTTTTCTTGCAACTTCTCATTATCCGTGGTCGTGTCTCGTAAGTTATCCTGCAGCTCCTCCATCTGAGTTTCTAAAATCTGTACCTGCTTTTCAGTCACGTTTTCTTTTGATTGGAAATCATTGACCTCCTTCTGAAGAACTTCAAGCTCATTCTGCAAACAGACAATCACCTCAGCAGTTGCAGCTTCAGCTTGCTTGCAAACTTCGTCCATTTCTTCATCTCCACATGCCTTAGAAGCAATATCACTCTTGTACAACATGTTCAACCTCTTAGCTTTTTCAAGAGATGCATGCATCTTCTTAAACTTTGTATCAATTGCCTTATCCTCTGCAGGGTTATCTTTGAACTCATTGCGCTGTTTGGACTTCATTGCTGGGATATCAAGCTCTTGCATTTGTAAAAGCTCAATATAGTTCTCCTTTATTCTCCTCAACTCCACTGCTTCTTGGATCAATATAAGGTTCTGTGATTTGAGAGCTTCAACTACAGATTTTGTCTCTCCCAGCTCACTATATACATTTTCTTGCTGCTTGCTTATCAAAAGTAGTTGGTCCTTCAACTCTCCAATATCGAATTTCAAGCGAACTGCCTGTGCCTCTGTATCACCACGTAGTGTTCTTTCCTCATCGAGTATAATTTTCAGTACATCTAAATCAAGCTGCAGTTTGATGATTTCTTCTACATAATTGACCTGCTGACCAGCAAGTGTTTCGTGCCACTCAACATTTTGAGTTCCCAACAGGGCCTGCAATATTTTGGCAAAATTCAACTGTTAAGTGAAAACGCTTAAGGGTAGCCTGCAGTCTGCAGAAACAATAACACAGATGATTGTGCGGATTAGTAAACCACACTGTACTTATTGTGCAAACCTTTTGTTTGTTTCCAATGCTATGTTCATTAGGTGTGCAAGCTCTGATATCGCTGACCATAGCCTGTAGATCATGGATTTCTCTGTAGAAGGAGGACGAGAAGACTTATCAAGGGCATGAAGAAAATGAGAACTCATTTGGCCATATACCAGGAAACAAACAAGAATCATCAAATCAGATTTGCTAACCTACTAAGCTTTGCATTCTCTTCCAGGCAAGAACCAAGATTACTTCTACATTTTTCAAGCTCGTAAGAGGTCTTTCTTAACTGCAATGGAAAAGACGTTAAGAAACTGAAACTGAAATTGAAAATATAGATTAAAAAGAAAACAGGAGAATAACTTATGAGAAAGAAAGGGAATCGACCTCCTCCTGTAGAGAACAATTTTCTTTGCTCATATGTGATGCACCCTGCGGCATAGCAAATAAAACAATATTATCATATAGTAACCAATGAAGCACAATCCATCTGGATATAAAGAGATATTTAACATATAGAAAGAGGTAAATAAATGTAACCTGTGGCTCTATTCCCTCATCAACATGTTTTTGCCAGTCAGAATTTTCATCAAGAAACTGGAAGAGCTGCAAGATCAATAGCTAAGGTTAAGGATGTCATTGCAATCGAAAAGAAGAATGAATCGATACTAGGATGTTGTGCTAACTAGAGGCACCTGGTTTCGCAGATTTGAGACTTCGCCCAGTAGAATTTCTCTCTCACCTTCTTCATAAAACTCTTGAAATCTGAAAGTACCATAATAACGAGTTTTTAATCTAAAAATCACACATTATCTTTAATTTCAGCATAAGATGTTTCCTGAAGATGTATCACCTTCTAAGTTGGTCCAGAAGCCTTATGTTTTCCAAGGCAAATCGAGTCAGTTCAGGATTTTTATCAATTTTAGCTTGAAGCAGCTGAATCTCTTCTGACAACACGTTATTCTCTTCCAGCAAAAAAGAATCTGTAGATATATGGTTGCCAAGAAGTGATTCCAGCCTCTGTATCTTGTCTTCTCGAAACCTGAGCATCATTTTTGTGCTCCTAGTATCTTCCTCCCTTTGTCGAACCTAAAGATAAATGATCATAAATGGATTCAGGCGATATCTGAAACATAAGTGGGAATGGGAACAGTGTAGGTGAAATAGAATTACCAAACGGTTTAGATGCTCTATCTCAGCTTCAAGCTTCTTAATTGAAGCATCAGCCACATGTTCCCTTCTTAATGAGCCAGCAAGTGTTATCTCCAAAGATTTCAACTGATATATAGATAGATACAGACTTTTAGTGGAATCATAAGGAAGAGGCATATGAATCCTCAGTAAAGCCTAACATAATTACACAAGTTAGTATACCTGCTTTCTAGACATCCTTACACAGCCTCCAGATTCATACACAAGCAAGTTACCAGCCTGCTGATGTCCTGTCTCATGCATTTCACTTGATGGCGAATCGACTTGTAATTCTGCAAAGTTGGCTGTTGCTGATCCAAATGACAATGCCCTGGATATGTTCTGGCGCTTGAGGAGGGAAAGCTCTTCCTGTTCCGCACACACAAAAAATTGTCTTAGCTTTTTTACAGCTTCACATAAAGAGCACCTAACGGCAGTTTAAAATGTTACACCTTTAAAAGTCGGATTTGACGGCGTAATTCCAGGACATCCTCGTTGGAATCTTCATTGACCACAGCCTAAATAATTTGAAACATAATATTTATCCAAAGGTTATTCATGATTTATCTCTCTCAAAACTTACAATATGGATTACACAGTGCAAACTTACATTGTTCTGGATTAGCTTTGCTCTCTGAGCAAATTTAAGAGTGTTTAGCGTCTCTGCTGCACAACTGCCAGTGATAAACGAGAGAAGCGATAGGTTGAACTGTTGAAGTTTTTTACTAACTATACGAGTTATTGTAACACTAGATCAAATTAGCTTTCAAAGAATACCTGACGGAAGGACTGGCATTAGCAATGATCATTGTTTTAGAATTGCCACCCAGTGAGTCCTGTAGATAAAATAATTACCGTTATATAATGCTAAAAACGATAGATTGCAATTTCAGTGAAGAAAGGAAATGAATTTAGATTTAACCTGAAGAAGAAATGTCAGCCTGGAATCACGATATGGAATATGCCTTGGTTTACCATTTGCCACATCCACAAGAACCATAATTACATGTCTGCAATCAATAATAACATATAGTAAAATTTCACATAACAACTAGTTGAGAAACTGAGTTATGCCAGGGAATAAACCATTCATTGATTACCCTAGTGTGGACAATGATTTATTGATACTAGCAGCTTCTTTTAGGCGGTCACCCTCAGCGCCAGAAGTTTTCTGCCTGTTACAGAATGCACAATGTTAGATGAGGTTCTACGGCAATACCAAGTAAAACGCACTATAGTTACCTCTCTGATCCAGCGAGATCAACCAAGTTTAGTCTTGCAAAACGCATATTAGCTGTTGAGTCTTTTTCCCATCTGCTCTCGATTACGCATGTAAATACACTATGTGATCGGCTGCTCTCTCTGTTCATATTTGTGGCTCCGACTCTTCGATTCAAAGAACCCTATTGTACAACAGATAAGATTTCAGGAACATTAAACATAAGACAAAAATGTTTGGTAGACGGCAGTACTAACCTGTGTGATAAGCCCTAAGATGTCTTGAACACTTTGTACTTCACATTCAGTGAGATTTTCCACATAGACACCGCTTTTAATGTCCTCTCGAAGCTAAACAGTGAAAACACATTAAAGAACTAAGCCTTGCGCATCTATTACACTTTCACCAACAAAAGAATATAAAAGTTACCTGCAAATTTGTTGAAGAAGGTTCAAGAAGGTCTGTAATTTGTTCATTGTAAATCTCAAGGAAAGAGCATTTGCAACTGTATTTAAGTCTCTCGTCTCTTCTGCTCTCTTCCTCCTGCAACCAGAACAATGAGGCAAGATGCAATTAGCAAGGTTACGATATCTCTGTAATAGAAATGGAAAAAGCTCTATCATAAGAGAATTACAGCTTGTATTCTTGCAAATAAAAACTCAAATATCCGAGGCATCATTCCTCTGTTGGGACTTGGTTTAAATTCTAAATCACTGACTTCCCCGAGCATTGTATATGTTTTTCCACTTCCTGTCTGCACAATCCCAACAAATTATTGCAAGTTAGGAACTGAAAGAAAAATAATGCCGAAGAAAGAAACTATCCCTACTCAGTCCTATTCTGAAAACTTAACTATCTCATCTCATTGTAATCTTGTAAGGATTTTCAAATAATTTCTTATAAGAGGACATGATATTAGACTAAGTGTCCTCACCAAATTGCCTAAAATGGGACATCTTTACAGCTCTATATAAAAAAAAACAGCTTTACCATGGTCACCAGAAAACACAAGGCTTGACAGAAATAAACTTGCTAGTGTTTAAAGCCTGAGGTAGTAGATCACTCTCATAACCATCTCTAGAATGAGAGAAGAATATACCTGGCCGTATGCAAATATACAGCTGTTGTAGCCAGACAAGCAATTTTCCACCATGGGCAGACCGGCTACCCGAAAAAGGGTTTCCTACAAATTTAGAATGCAAAAAAACTTTCACATATACGAAGAAAAGGAAACCAAATTTTCTGCTTTCGTTGTGAGTCTTACCTGGTCAATTGTCTCACACGCCACGTGATCGAACTGGAATCGTGTTTCTGGTGGTCCAATCCATGCTACGCATTGCGAGCTTTCTTGCTTTAAGCACCTATTGTACCCATTTGTACTCTTCTCCATGCTATTAAGTGGTCGGACACGTATAAGAATCTGCAATTCATTCAGTAACCATCAATGTGTGCCACCTAACAGAAACTTCTTAAAGTCGAAAACAAGTTGTTAAAAGAAGCAACTTGGTCCAGCTAATGAACCTAGATGTATACTGGACAGTGAACACTGAGAAGAGTAATGCAATTCAAAGACCATGGGAACAAATTTCTACCTGTACGTTGTGATCCATCCAGAAAGATGGATCCTCCTTAAGGCTAAAGTGAGGAACTTCGACCGAGTTAACAACTGCTGAAACTTGTCCAGAAGAACTAGACAAGCCTTTATACAACGACGCATAACCACCAACTCTAACAGCTCCAGTCCCATCAAGCTTCCCTCGGTAACAAGATCCCGGAGGCTTAGAAACACTCTTAGTAGGCGTATTCTGCGTCGAATTGGTCTCTGAATGAGCTCTCCCAACAACTCTACCAGTTTTAGGAGTGGTATTCAACAAACCCGCATTCGTTGTGTTAGTGATAGAATCACACTTATCTCCCCAACCAAACCGATTCTTAGAAAACGCGGCGGCTGCTGATCGATACTTATCAGGCGTCCGTAAAGGCAATGCTGGATCTGGGTTCTTAGCTCTAGGCTTAGAAGGAGTTCTATCGATCTTACTTCCACATTCCTTTTCGTGTTTAGGATTCTTCAATGAGGTTTGAGACAAAAGCGAAGCTCTGAGATTTTCAGGAATATTCTCGATTTCGCCATCGTGATTGTCGGAATCTCTACGGGAAAGCTTGGTCTCCTTTGACATTATAATACCCTAATCTGAAACAAAAACTAGATAAAACCAAGTTCAGAATTCACGAAATCGACACACGAGAAATGATAAATTTAGAAACTTGGAATCCATAGCTAAAGCTAAGAAGCTCGTTGGGTTTTTTAACGCTGAAATAGAAATGAAAATTTTCTCACCTGTGTAATGAATTGAGCAGCAAAATCCAAAATTTCTCGAGCTTGTAAAGAGTTCTATCTATCTCTCTTCAAACTCTCTCTCCCTCTCTCTCTTTTTCTCTCTCTCTAGATTCGCATGATTTCAGCAGTGAAGCAGGACGGAGAAAGGAATGTAAATGAAGGATGAAGATGAAACGGACGGCCGAGATTGCATCTTAGGTTTTGCACTTTGAGGCGCTGTTCGAATTTGAATTTGGAAAGGGCTTTCTCGCGTAATAAAGTAGGCTTGTAGAGGTTAGTTTCGTAAATGACAAACCTATTTATTTTATTTTTCAAAAATATTCAACGGCTAATACAGTGAAAAAGGAGAATAGGGCCCATTCTAATTCAAAATATATTTTCCAGCCGCTTGCTTATACCAAAGTTCGAGATAAAATGAAAAAGCATATTATATAGATGGTTTAAATTTTGGATAGGATTTGGGTTGATCGGTTAAACATATACCAATAAAAAGAGACTATAAAATACAACCTTAAAAAACTTCATGGGACATTCATTGGTTTTGTTTGTCTTTTTGATAAATAACTTTTTGGTTGATTACGATTTAGAATGATTATCATTTGACAATAATTTTAACGCAAAGTTGTAGAAGAGTGAGTATGTTTGTCTGTTCTTTTCTCGATCGTGCCGGAGCAAAACGACGATGACCGTAACAACGAATAAAGTAAAACGATAGATAAAGACTGTAACAGAGGTGTCGTTAAAATAAATGGAGGTATCACTTCACGAGTCGTCAAAAAATTCAGCGACCAAAAAATCAAAACAAGTCGTCTCCTCCGAACAATCAGTGACTGAATTTTTGTAAAAAACTTGCCGTCTATTCTTCATTTCCTTCTTTAATTTTTAGTCGTTGGATTCTATCCCAGCAATCCTAAAAAAAAAAACAGACTATTATGAAATCAATTAGTGGGAAAATTACTTTTCCCCTTATTTACTTACTATCTTGCCATCAAAATATTTAGTATTTTTTGTCTTTTTTTGGCAAAAAATATTAGTCGTTAATTATGTAAATTTTGACTATTTTACTTAAGTAACTCGAGGAGTAACAACAAATTACATTCGGGTTAGGAATTGGACCTGGGACAACTAAATTTCAATCGGGTCGGGTTATAAAGTTTCCCCTATAAAAACCTCTCCGATGATAATCCCCGCTTCTTTGATCCCTCGACGATTTCTTCTTTCCGTCGTCTCTTCCGATCACCCAATTGAGCTCCGCTTCACTTTCTCAGGCTAAGGGTATGTACATACTTTCAATTAGGGTTTCGAGGAACACATCACCTTGAATTTGTGTCCCCAATTTCGTCTCGATTAGATATCAACGAGGGTTTTGTTCTTGTTTCTTGGCTAAACAACAAAATTTGATGAATTTGTTCTTGGGTCTCTTTCAGATAAGTAAGATGGATGCTGTTATTCCCAAATTTCTTGTATTTGTACGGAAAAATTTGATGATGGTATGTTTCCCTTGTAGGTTTTCGTTGAGTCGTGAATCTGTTCTTGCTCCTGATTCTTTTCAGTAGTTCGTTTGCTATCTGGGAAGAAAAATTGTCAGGCCACTCTTTGCATTTGAAGTTTTTAATATGTCTGAATTCAACGGCAACGAGACTTCCTCAGGTTATATATGCAGCTTTTTACATGGTTTCTTAATTATGTTACTCCATTATCTGAAACTGGTGACTGTTTTTAGGAGTTTTCGTTTCACACGTAAGTAGAAACGAGCAACGTTGAGGTGATCATGAACATGTTTGTGAACGTTCATATCATCAGTGTCTTGCATTCTCCTAGTTTGGCTCTAGTCATAATCTACTTATTGTGCAATGCACAGCGTTTTGTGTTAATTGTATATAGAACATTTTTCTGTTTGAGATCTTGATATACGCAACAAGTCCCACCCATAGCAGTTACAAACTGAAACTATTTACACTACCAAAACCTGGTCATAGCTTCACTGACTTGTGATGATATCTCGTGTAGATTATGAGAGCAATGATGAAGAGTCTGATGGGCCTGAACTTCAAGTAGTTACTGAGGAAGATCATCTACTACCGAAAAGGGAGTACTTTTCAGCTGCATTTTCTTTGAGTAGCTTAAATTCCAGAGCTTCTGTGTTTGACGACGAAGATTATGATGAGGATGAAGGACAAGAGGAGAAACACGTGCCAGTTGAAAAATCTTTTGATCCAGGAGAGAGGGAACCAGGTTTGCTTTTGCAATTGCCGTTTCTTGAACAGAAAGATTAGCACACTGTATTCTGTACTTTTGTTTTGTCATTTCACTACTCTCTAATTGGTTTAGTTGAGTTATTCTCAACACTTATACTTGTTGAGCTCGGGAAAATAATAGCTTGCTAAGTTGGAGTCCAGTGCGTCATAAATCCTTGAGATCAGAACTCTTGGAATTTTTCTTATATGCCTTGTGAGCTAGTGATTATGAGACACAACACATTATTGTTTTGCAGTTGTCTTGTTGGAGGAAAATCACGTGGGGTATGAAAAGGAGGCTGGCATCTTGGGAAATAAGGATCAGATGGACACAGGAGATGTCCAGAAGGTCAGCAAGAATGATTTCGGTGTCTCAGACAACATCTTTTTTGTTGTGGGATGATTTTGTTCTGTTAGTGATCTCATTGAAACATTCAGGAGGAGCTGGATGACTTATCAGAATGTAATTTGGATGAGAAAAGCGTCACCCCGCTGCCTACGTTGTATCTGGATGATGATGGTATGGTCATCTTACAATTCTCTGAGATATTTGCTATTCAAGAGCCACGGCAGAAACGGCAGAAGAGAGAAATTAGATGTATCACTTATAGAGGTATGTGATCTGGAACGGTCTTCCTAATTTTGTTTATTCTCAAAATCCTTTGAATTTTTTGTTCTGTCCATTGGCTTGTTAAAATCTGCAACAACAATAAGTTTTCTCAAGATTTTCAGTATCTCCCGTTCAATTCTAAAGGCCATTAGGTGTCGAAAGCATGAGAAGTTTTTTGTATGTGGCTCAGTCTCTTCTTGGCAAGAATATATTAGATATGTATATTTGGTGCCTCTGAAATGATATACATTTTTTTTCTGTTTCTCTCTTTTTGTCTCTGCATTCTTCTTTTCTGTTTATAATTCATCTCTTCATATGAGACTCTTACATCATAGCCTTCTTCCGTACAGAAAAATACATATCTATGGATATTTCTGAGCTTGTTGAAGACGATGAGGAGGTACTCCTGAAGAGCCATGGTAGGATTAACACTCATGAGAAAGAAGCTAATCAAATTCAGCTGGCTGTTCCCTTACCAATCAGAGAGTGTTCACAGCTGGTAAAATCTGGCACAGTAAGGGATACTTCATCAGAATCGAGAGAATTTACCACGCTAGGAAGGGATTCATGTATCATGGGTGAACTGGTGAAGCAGGACTTAAAAGACGATAATTCATCTCTTTGTCAGTCTCAATTAACAATGGAAGTTTTCCCTCTTGACCAGCAAGAATGGGAACATCTAATACTCTGGGAAAATTCTCCTGAATTTAGTGATAATCTGGTAAGGGCTTCAAATCTGGACTTGAGTCGGAAGGTATGCTGGTTCAGGTGAGGGCTTCAAATTCAGTGACTGAACAAGAAAGCTTAAATGTGATGAACTCTGGAGGGCAAGCTCAAGCTGACAATAATATGCTCGTGCCTTTTTGTGTAAATCCCTTGGAGTCTTTTGGCTCAAGAGGTTCCCAGTCTACAAATGAGTCCACTAACAAAAGTAGACATCATCCACAACTCCTAAGATTAGAATCCGAGCGGGATGAAGATCATCATAGTGAAAATGACGATGCTGGATGGGAGAATTTAAAGCAGCTTAATAGTGACGCTCTTGGGCGCTTGAGTGGATTTGCATTGCAAGATAGGGATATGTGTGATGAGTCATGGTTAGATAGCATAATATGGGAGTCAGATAAAGATTTGAGCAGGTCTAAACTAATATTTGATCTTCAAGATGAGCAAATGATCTTTGAAGTTCCGAATAATAAGGAAAGAAAATATCTTCAACTTCATGCGGGATCTAGGATTGTATCTCGATCTTCAAAATCCAAGGATGGATCCTTTCAAGAAGGCTGTGGATCAAATTCTGGGTGGCAATTCAATATTTCTAATGACAAATTCTATAGGAAGGGGAAAAGCTCTCAGAAACTGCAAGGAAATGCTAAGAAATCTGGCGTACACAGTTTGAGAGTTTTTCATTCGGCACTAGCGATTAAATTGCAGACGATGAAGATTAAATTAAGCAAGTAAGTGAGTCATTCGTATTTTTACATCTTATTGTATTTGTACGCTTCATTGTTACATTACGTCTCTTGTGTGCTCGCAATGTTGCCACTGGATATAGTTTTAAAATACATCCTTAGTTTAGTGGTTTATGTTAAAAAGTTTTGATTTAACTCATTGCAGTAAAGAGAAAGCAAATTTCCACCGGCCCAAAGCTCTGTGGTATCCACATGACAATGAGCTAGCCATCAAGCAGCAAGAAAAGTTAACCACCCAAAGATCCATGAAAATTGTAGTTAAGAGTCTGGGGGGTAAAGGATCACTGCTACACGTCGGCAGAGAGGAATCTGTCTCCTCTTTAAAAGCCAAGGCTTCTAGAAAGCTAGGTTGTTTGTTTTCCTTTCACTTTTTGTCTACCGCATTATGACATGGATTCTATTCGGAGGACATACTGTACTATCAGTTTCACTGGCAAATCTTAGAGCTTATCTGCTACAATTGTTTTGCAGATTATAAGGAAACAGAAGCAATGAGAATGTTTTATATGGGGAAGGAACTTGAGGATGAAAAGTCTCTTGCTGAACAAAATGTTCAACCCAATTCTCTTGTCCATCTTTTACGTACCAAGGTACATTTGTGGCCATGGGCACAAAAGCTTCCGGACGAAAATAGATCTTTAAGACCTCCTGGGGCATTCAAGAAGAAATCTGACCTATCTAATCAAGATGGCCATGTTTTCTTGATGGAGTAAGATAATTTCTATATGAGACTTACCTGTCAAATTTGGAACTTTGTTTTGTTACTTTATGGCTTTTGCAGTTATCTTGATCTTTGTCTTTAAGTCACCGTTACTTTTCATTAATCTGTGTAGATATTGCGAAGAGAGGCCGTTGATACTCAGCAATGCAGGAATGGGTGCAAATTTGTGCACGTATTATCAGAAGTCATCCCCAGAGGATCAACATGGGAACTTGCTGCGCAATCAAAGTGATACCTTAGGGAGTGTGATTATTCTAGAACATGGGGACAAATCCCCTTTCCTTGGGGAAATACACGGTGGTTGCAGTCAGTCATCTGTTGAAACAAACATGTACAAAGCACCTGTTTTTCCTCATAGGTTGCAATCAACAGATTATTTGTTGGTCCGGTCTGCTAAAGGAAAGCTCTCTCTAAGGCGTATTGACAAGATAGTTGCTGTTGGACAACAGGTTTGTCTTTTGTAAGATTTCTCTCTTACAATTGCTGTCCAGAGAAAGTACTACTGCTTATATATACAGTATTGAAGAATGAGTCTTTTGCTCAACAAAAAAAAAAAAAAAAGAATGAGTCTATGTGGCCATGCTTGTGATTAGTAATGCATCAATAGATCTTACTGGCCTAACCATATTAAATATCTTCCTTTCGCGCTACCACGTATTACTTTGCTACTTTCGTTGGTACTTTGGCGTCTATGCCCGAGCAAAATTTTAGAAGAAGTGATGGAAGAGATGAATAAATGTATCTTGTTAGGAAAGGTACTCTAGTAATCAGAGAGACGTGTCAGTAATATTTAAGTCACAAGAGTCGGTTATGAGTTTCACTAGCAGTCGATATTTACGTCCCAAAGTTATGAATGGCAATCTACATCTTATTTTTCTTTCATTTTTAACTGTCATAGTGCCGGCATGCTGAGAATATATTTTCCGTAGGAACCTCGAATGGAAATAATGTCTCCTGCATCAAAGAATCTACATACTTATTTGGTGAACAGATTGGTGGCCTATGTGTATCAAGAGTTTAAGCTTCGAGACCGTATTGCTGCCGATGAGCTGTCTTTCTTATTTTCTAACGTCTCAGATGCAACTGTCAGGAAAAACATGAAAGTTTGTGCCGATTTAGAGGTATTCGCCAAATTCTCACTTTCTCATAAGCGGCATCTAGAGTTGCATGCGTACTCTTTCTCTTTGTTTTGCATCATCAATTCATCATCATGCAATTCTGACATGGACAAAAAAAATGCAGAGAGATGAAAATGGCAAGCCTTGCTGGTCCAAGAAACGTAATTTTGACAAGATTCTACTTGGGTTGAACACTCTGGTGGCACCAGAGGATGTAAGTCTCGATTTCGAGTTCATTTCATGTTTAACATACACGCCATATGTTTTATACTGTTTGGATGCAGTTAGTGAGATTTTAAGAGCTATTTCTGGGAAAATCATTTTCAAGATGCATGGTTTTCTATGGTTTGTTGGCCTAGGTGTGTTCCTATGAGAGTATGCTAGCTGGGCTGTTCCGGCTCAAACAATTAGGGATCACCTGGTTTACATTGCCTGCCAGCATATCAACCGCATTGGCTCGGCTCCCAGATGAAGCGATTGCCGCTGCATCACATGTTGAGAGGGAGTTGCAGATTACTCCATGGAATCTGAGCAGTAGTTTTGTTACTTGTACAACTCAGGTGAACGTCACTTATATTGGGAATTTTTATAGCCAGTGAGCTCTTATCTATATGTTGTAACCCTAATCCATAAAAGGCGTGATCAGTTATGTGTTCTCATTTATAGATACGCTTGAGCGATATATTATAAGTTCTTTGCAAGTAAGACTAGAATCTATTTTAGCTATATCTTCTCTAGTTTTCTTGAGAGTCATTTTGAATCATGTCAGTGGAAGTGGATATGACGCTCCTGATCAGTCATAACTCACGCTTTTGTTACTAGGCTGGTTTGATGCTCATTTATCTGATTTTCATCTTTGGGTTTAAGTAGGGCAGAGAAAATATAGAACGTTTGGAAATTACTGGAGTTGGTGATCCCTCTGAACGGGGTCTAGGATTCAGCTACATCCAAGTTGCACGAAAAGCATCAGCTGCATCCGAACATATGAAGAAAAAGGTAGCAGCCTGTCGCGGAGTCCCAACTGTCACTGGTACAGATGCTGATCCTCGCAGATTAAGCATGGAAGCAGCTCGAGAGGTTCGCTTCTTTATTTCAGATTGTCTATGAACCTAAAAGGGCATGCTCTCATATCTTTTACTAGTTTTCCCATTTCTTCTAGACTTCTGCCATACTAAAGGCCATCTAAAATTTGACTTTGTGAGATATGGTTTGGCTGGATCTCTTTATAGGTTCTTCTCAAGTTCAATGTTCCTGATGAGATAATTGCTAAGCAAACTCGACGGCATCGTACAGCTATGATACGCAAGCTATCAAGTGAGCAGGCTGCATCTGGTGGTAAGGTTGACCCCACAAGAATAGGTATGTTTGCACGTGGCCAGAGAATGTCTTTCCTACAGTTGCAACAGCAGGCCAGAGAAAGGTGTCAGGAGATTTGGGATAGGCAACGTCTGTCCCTTTCAGCTTGTGATGGTGATGGGAACGAAAGTGAAAATGAGGCAAACAGTGACTTGGACTCCTTTGTTGGAGATCTGGAAAATCTACTTGATGTTGAGGGTGCTGGGGAGGGGGAAGAATCTTATAAGTCTATGAATGAAAAGTTGGATGGAGTGAAGGGCCTCAAGATGAGACGGTGGCCATCTCAAGTTGAGAAAGACGAAGAAAATGAAGATGAAGCTGCTGAATATGCCGAGTTATGCCGATTGCTGATGCAAGGTACGTGCTTTAAAGCTTAAACTAAGCATTTGCGCTATCAGCTAAAGATCTTCTTCTTAATGAATCACTGACTGGTGGTGCTTATGTAGATGAGAATCACAAGAAGAAAAAGAAGATGAAAGTTGTGGGAGAGGGAATGGGATCCTTTCCTCCTCCACGGCCCAATGTTGAACCTGTCATTGACAAGAAATCTATTGCCACCCAACCTGATGCATCTTTCTTAATCGTGAATGAGAGCACCGTCAAAGACACCACAAACGTCAGTATAAGTTTGGAAATTTCAAACTCTTTTATTCTTTTCTTTTTCGATGACTGTGTCAACTCATTAGGTCTTGCATTTGCTGACAAACTTGTATCTTGTATCCTCCTAAATTGACAGGCTGATAAAGCTACTTTTAAGGCCCACAAAGATAAACAGGTAACAGAGATCGGCACTCCTATAGGCCAGCTGAAGAAGCTCAAAATACTGAAGGAAAACCAAAAGGTACAATCAAATCAGGTCAACATGTGTAAACTATATTTTTTAATTTTTTTGGGTGACTCTGAGGTGTTGTCTTTTCTCTCGGTCCAAACCAGGTATTCAAGGAAAAAAAAACAGCAAGAGCGAACTTCGTCTGTGGAGCCTGTGGTCAGGTATAATTGCTTGTTAGACTAGATTATAAATCTAAACTTGCTTCGAAGAGAAAAACGTTTGACTTTTATCTTCATGTCAGCATGGACACATGAAAACCAATAAACACTGCCCAAAATACAGAGGAAATACAGAATCACATTCGGAAAGTATATATATGAAGAAGTCTACTGGAAAACTGAGTTCTTCAGATCTATCAGGCGAGGTCTGGCTGAAACCTATCGAGAACCAGAAGCCTGCGCCAAAAAGTGCTACAAAAATTTCTGTAAATGAAGCTACGAAAGTAGGTGATTCAACTTCCAAAACTCCAGGAAGTTCTGACCTAGCAGCTGTGTCTGATATAGACTCTGGGACTAAGTTGACGTCTAGGAAACTCAAGATTTCAAGTAAGGCAAAACCTAGAGCATCAATGGTTGAATCTGACAGTCCTTCCCATTCATTGATGCCTGCATTTAGCAGAGAGAGAGAGGAGAGCGAGTCTCACAATCCTTCTGTTTCTGGACAACTCTTACCTAGTACAGAGACAAATCAGGCTGCCTCAAGTAGGAACACTATTTCAGTTCCGCATCCATCGTTAAGCACGGATAAAGATCAAGCTGAATCTTGTAGGCCTCATCGCATTATATGGCCGCCAACAGAAAAAGAACATCCGCAGAAGAAACTTGTTATTAAATGTTTAAAAGAGATAACTGATCATGACAGCGGTAGTCTTGAAGAGACTCCACAGTTTGAGTCCAGGACAACAAAAAGAATGGCAGAACTGGCAGATTTTCAGAGGCAGCAGAGACTCAGATTGTCAGATAACTGTCTAAACTGGGGAGCAAAAGAGGATAGAATATGGCGGAAAGAACAAGATATAAGTACGGAAAGGCACAGGGAGGGAAAGGTGAGAAGAGATTATGATGATATTACTGTATCAAAAAATCGCAGTGAGATAGCTGAGATCAGAAGATACAAAGAGGTTATATGGAGTGAGAGGGGGGAAGAGGAACGACAAAAAGCCAAGCAGAAAAAGAACCTGCAACGCGAAATAATAGAAGATTATCCTCCTCGAAGAAAAGAAAGAAAATTGTCAGAAAGAGGTCAGAACATCAACAGCCTGTGTGTATCTGACTTTGAAAGGAACGGGACAGAGTATGCACGTCAACCAAAACGACGAAAAAAAGGACAGGTAAAAAATCTTCGTTGCTTCCATATTTAACTTTTGTTCACTTAATGTTATTGCTCTATAACCACGTTGCTTGCTTTCATGTGTTTACATCCGAACCATTGTTGAGATCAAACTGGAACTCACAGTTTTGTTGTCTTGCCATAAAATGAAAGGAGGCATTGAAGTTTAAATCTAAAAACTAGATGAAACCAAGTGATACATGATCCTAAGAGCTCTCTGAAACTCATCTTTGTTTTTTTTCTCTATTCATTTGCCAACAGGTTGGCCTAGCAAACATCTTGGAAAGCATAGTGGACACACTGAGAGCCAAAGAGGTAAGCGTGTCATACCTCTTCTTGAAACCAGTTTCGAAAAAGGAGGCTCCCAACTATCTTGACATTGTGAAACGCCCAATGGATCTCTCGACAATCCGGGATAAGGTACGGAGGATGGAGTACAGTGACAGAGAGCAATTTAGACACGATGTCTGGCAGATCAAGTTTAATGCTCATCTTTACAATGACGGGCGTAACCCGGTAATACCGCCTTTAGCAGATGAGTTGCTGGTAAAATGTGATCGCTTGTTGCTAGAATATAGAGATGAGTTAACAGAAGCAGAGAAAGGTATAGTAGATTCCAGTGACTCATTGAGATAGATTGTTTAGCTTAGCTCCTAATGATTTGCATTGCAAAAGCCCTGCCTATACTTCTGACACGTAAAATACGATTAATTTCTGTTAATGGAAGAAATTTTAAATTAGAATAGAAATCAGTGTACATGATAATAAAATTACGCACGATGGAAAATTAGAATATCGAAATAGTTTTGATGATGCAATTTTTTCCCTATAATTGCATTACACAAGACGCAAACGGATATAACATTAACATGATCATGATCATACGCAAATTAAAAAATAATTTTAACCAGAAAATTTCTGGTAATAAACATTAATATTTTATACTATAAAGGATAATAAGTATGTTTCTCATATAATAAAATGTTTAACAAAATTACTCTCATGATGTTGACAAAAAAAATTAGTCTCGTTTGTACAATTCATTTTTAATGTGTTGTGACTTGTGTCGTGTGTATGCAAATTACTATTATTCACTTACGTGTGGGCTATATAGTTAAGCTAAACTAGCAAGTACAAATGTAAAATTACCAAAATACTTAAGAGCCTTATGCGTATGATTAATATTCTGGTTTATCTGATCACGATGGACATTATACAAAATTGCAAAGTCTTGTGATAAATTTGCACGAGTTACCTTGATCCTGGATTTTCGTTTTATCTACGATGGGTTTGCAATTGCATAAAACTTAAACTTCTTATTTCATATACCGTAATTTTTCATGGAATTATATGTCTTAGAGGAAAAAAGTCTTTGGTGGTCCTGAATTTTGATCACAGCCTTAAAGTTTTTAAATTGCATGTTTGCTTTTGAAATTTATTGTATATACACACTTGTACACCTATAAATATATTTAGATATTAGTCAAATTAGTTTGAAGTGGATCGGAACAAACCAAAAGGTAAATTCGTTTAAATTCTGGTCATCATTAGTTTAAATTCGTTTTTACGAGCTCTTTTTATAGAACAAGTTTTTTTATATGAAAGAAATTAGGGGAATAAGTGGATAAAATTGATCAAGAATAGAAAAATCAAAAAGGAAGATGTGGTCTTTAAAGGTCGCCATGCATCATAAGATTTGCTTACGTTTCCGTAATCTTTATTTTATATACACTATAATTAGACTTTAGAGGGTTTTTTTAAGAATATAACACGCATTCCGCATAATCTCCTATCCAAGTTGCTAAACAAACATTTGTTAGGGAAGATTTTGCTTCGCTTGTGCGTGTCTTTCAATATAACATAGCATGGAAGGATTTTAAATAGTTTATGGCGATTTGTAGGTCTTTCACATAATGAAAATTCTTTTAAATTCAAATTCGATAAAACAATCACCAGGTTTTATTCATCTGTTTTTATGATAACTCTAGAACAAAGTGAATATTGTTACACTCGGCTAACTTGACGATCATATTCACTAATCCAACCATGTTTTTGAAAAAAGCTACAAGTGTATTTCCAACTTTCTTTGATAAAGCCATGTAGATGTTAGAATCTCGTAATGAGATTTTATATATTGTCTATTGGCTACTTTAAAATTTTTGGCTTTTGTACTAATTTTTTTGTTTAATCAGCACTAGACAAAACAAGAACTTTTGATCTTAAAAAAGAGGAAAGTCGTGGTGGTCCGGCGTGGTTAAGTTCACGGCTTGAAGCGGAAAAGCGAAGATGAAAGAGATGGAAAGATTTTCAAACTATGATTGCCCTGTTCTGTGGGGTTCTGTTTTTTGATATTGGATGTTTTGTTTTGTTGGATTTTTTATTCCTTTTCATTAATAAAGATCTTTAGACGGCAAAAAAAAAAAAAAAAGAGGAAAGTAGGAGGAACTTCAACAACTACGACGAATACACGTGGCATAATTTCCATGGGCTCTTAAAACATATATTTTTTTTTTTTGGTAAGAGGGCTCTTAAAACATATGGTTAGCTAATTTTGGTGTTTTGTTTAATTAAAGCTTAGAGTTAAAGAAAGAATGGCTGAGATGCTACTTGCAAGTCGCAACAATATGCACTACTTAATTTCTCAATTATGCATTTTTTTGGGGTTTGGACAGTTTGGTGCTACGTCCCATCGATCACTCTACTGATTTCCATTTCAATCCCACGAATTAAGCAGAAATAGATATACACCCATATCTTTGGATTTTTAGTTTTAGAACCCCGTGTTTTTTTTTTTTACCTTTTTGTTTATTGTTTTGAGTTTAGTTAAGAGTTGTTCTAGCTAAATTCGTAAAAGAAATCGAATTAGA
Source organism: Arabidopsis lyrata subsp. lyrata (assembly GCF_000004255.2). Lineage (NCBI taxonomy): Eukaryota > Viridiplantae > Streptophyta > Magnoliopsida > Brassicales > Brassicaceae > Arabidopsis > Arabidopsis lyrata. The sequence continues at coordinate 8,185,739 of NW_003302553.1, read as the reverse complement.
GTGAAACTAATCGTTTTAATTATTTTAGACTTTGTGATAGTTTTCTTCATTTTGGGTCAGTATGATTTCATGACGAAGATCACATTGTTTTAGCAATAAGCCATATTTGCAAATATCGAAAAATATAGTGACATCAAGATATTCGACTTTGTGTAATAAAAAACTACCAATCATTCGAGAATAAAAAGTAATTAATAATCATTATCTCATGCACTTTATGATCAACACTTTTTGATTTTAAATATTGAGAATCATTTGATTCCTCATTATAAAGTATCAACTTACATCATTTGATGTATATGTATGTATATAAACTAATGAAAGTCTTAGTCAGCGTTACACTGTGAAGGGGAACATAGGAAATTAACAAGTATAAGATCCACGCAAGTTAATCAAAAGTATTCATTAAATATTCAATCAAAACAACATCAAGTGGTCCTATTGTCTTCGTGTCCTATTGGTTCAAAATTTTCATCCTCATCCATTCAACCAAACCGTGTGTATGATCATTTCTTAAAACATAGGTATATCATAATTAACATACGTTTCCACGTGGATTATAGACATGAATGCGTTACAATTCCTCTTTATTTTTTATTTTTTTGATAAACTCAATTCCTCTTTATTTGATTCAAAAGATTGAAATAATAAATCATATCTACACTCCAGACAAAAGTATTTCTAGGAAAATATCTCATTAGACTATCAATTTAGCTATCTCCTGCTTGACTTATTATTTTCCATTTTGGATCGAATTTAAATATTTCTTCCTCTTTTTTTCTTTTTTATTAATCGTACGTAAAACCTATCTTTGCATGCTCGGATATACGATAAAGTATATACAAACACACTTATTATGCACCCGTTCCGTCCCCTCGACCGTTCCCAAGACTCCTACATGCGACGTTAGACGTATATTTACACATATGTATGTAGACGTATATTTACACATATGTATGTAGAGAAATGCCCCCAAATAATATTGGCTCTTTGTATAAACCAAAGGACAACAACAAAGCATCTTCCCAGAAAAAATTGGTAGCGAATCAAATGCCACATGGCATATCAACCAACCAATTATCAAATTTATCATAATCCATTATTCATTAAAAAAAAAAGTGTACATGGATTGATGATTGTCTGTATAAATATAACTCTGGCTTTTGCAAGTAAGACGACTCACAAAGACAAGAGTTCTCTAGACGCGGAAAACATAGAGAAAACAAAAAACCCTCAAAAGCGCAAAACACGAAACAAGAAGAAAAGAAAAACATTTTTATTTCTCTCCTACGAATTAAGTACGTACAACATGGTGTCTCAAAAGCTAGAGATTTGCATCGAATTGGTGAAAATAGCTGTTGGTTTCGTCGCCACCGTTGCTGAATCAGTAGAAGAAGCTTTCCGTAAGCCTCAACCGTCGCTTACAGCAGTTCACGGTGGTCGCCGGAATACTTACGCCGCCGTTCCCATTCCTCTTGTTGGATTCATGTGATGAGCTTCTTAGTTTTTTTTTTTTTTTTGGTTTTGGCCTCGTTAAAGTTAGTAGTTCTCGTGCCTTGTGGCGTTTTGGATGTTGTTGATTTGTGTATAAAGCATAACCAAAAGATAATGAAGAGTTTACAGATGAATCAAATCGTGGACGTTTATTGATTTTTGAGTATTAACTGCTTTTAACTTTCTTTAAGATCTATTGAATTTGAGGATACTAATCACAGCTTTGAAAGATTTGCCACTACAAAACAATCATAAAATATGTAATAAGCTTTCCAGTATAGTTAATCTATTAATGACAATTTAAAGAAAAAAATCTCCATCTTTGCAAGGTGAGATTTGAAAAAATAATCCAAATTATACACAAAAAAAAAGTATCATCTTTTGTGGAGATAATCAGAATCGTGAGGTGTGAATTAAGTTAATTGGTCTATAAGAAAAAATGTGTCAAACTATTAAATCTGGATTTAATGTTCTTGAAACTACTTATTTAGGTCTCAGATGAAAAAAGTTCATCGAATCTTAAATGGGAAAAGTAAAAGCGCTTTCAATTTAGACTTCAAAAAAAAACTTTGGTTTCATTTAGTAATTTTTTTGGAGCTAAAGGACGTATCTTTTTTTTATTTACTAAATTTTGATCGATGAGATTTTAATCTTCTCAGGGTCCATAGTTCTATGCTAATTATAGTGGTCAACTACTTAGTTTTGTGAAACATTAATCTACTAGTACTAGTAGTAGCTAAAGTTGAAAAGTCAAACATACTGCATGGCAATGTATGTATATATACAAAAATATAACAAAGTGGCTCGTGAAACATATGAATAGAATTGATCAACCATGTAATAGTAAAATAAAACTTGGAATCCAGCGTTGGCCTTACAAATCATGTTTTCTTTGGTACATATTTTATAACAAAATGTTGGAAAAAAAAATCAAGCGAACTTCTTAGCCGAAGACAATAGACAGGCACCAAGATCTAGCGGCCTAGAAATCATGACCATATGATCAGAATTCTGGATATGCTCCACGTGGTTAGGAGGGTTGTTCTTGATCATCCAGAGCTGAAACTCTTTCACTAATGACTTGTCTTTCTCGGACACGACAAAGATCCGATTTACCGACCCGAATCTCTCCGGCGTGAGTACAAGACTTGTATCTATATCTGCGTTGCTGAATAACCGTTGTGGCCGTACCAATAACGCCGCTAATTCTACGTCCTAAAAAAATACATGGCTTACTTAAGCACGAGAGTTGTGTATTTTTCAATAAAAATGTAAGAAATTTGAAATTTGTGTTTACCTCTTTAGGACTACGGTCATACATAGTCAATGAAATAAAAAGTGGGCCTCCAATGGAAAGTGTAGGAGATTTATTAGGCCCATCTCCAAACACAAACTTCAAATCCAGTTGTGGAGCTTGCCACCTCACCAACTTACAAAAAGTTGCAGAATTATTGAAGAAAAAAAATAATCACAACAAGAATTAAAACAAGGATTATTATTTTCGAAAACAAGTGAAAGCACAAAGCAGCATGTAATTATTAACATACCCCTTGAGAAAGCAAAGTGAAATTGAAGGTCGGACCAGGCATTAGGGCAGTGACGAAAATAGCCATATGAACCTTTTTGTAGAACATCTCCATGGCCTTAGAAATAGCAAGCCCACCCAAACTATGTGCCACGAGAATCACCTTCTCATCCTCACCTAGACTCTCCATTAGGCCCATCAAGGGCCCAATATACTCCGCAACAGACCGTAGAGTCTCAGCCTGTCGTAGATCGATCCCGGACGCCGCTAAGTTGACCGCAGTTACGTTATGGCCTTGAGATTTCAAGATTGGTATGAGTTTATACCAACACCAAGCCCCATGGCCGGCTCCATGAACCAACACGAAATGGGCCCGGCCATGTTGCGTGGCGGAGATAGGACGGTAGTATAAGCTGATCAATATCACAAGAATTGAGGTTAAGTATTTGTTTGTTTTGCTCACCATTTTTTCTTTTGACTTTATTGCGAGAGTTGTGATGAAAGAATAATCAAAACAATTATATAGTAGAAACTAGAAACTAAAAAATGAGGTGTTGACATATTGAACAGTTCTTATGTGAATGTCACAAAGATATTATTTGATCATTCTTATAATTGATTATAAAAACAGATATACTAGATGGAATCATTTTCTTGATTTAATCCTTGGAAATTTTCTTCAAATACTATACTACTAATAAAGACTTTTTCTTAACAAAAAAAGAAAAATTTTCTACAATTTCGTACTTGTAAACGTGTTTGGTTGTGTAAAAAAATATAGCCTATAATATCAGCAAATTTAGAAAACAATGTTTGTTTCACTGTTTTCCCAAGAGTTTAAAACGCAAACATCAAATAAAAATGGAAATGTTCACATATCACAACACTAAGAAAGAGTTTTTACTTTTTCCAGACTGTAAAAAATATTGGTCGTCCAAATATCAATAATGGTAAAACAAACAAAACTTGTAAAGACGTTGTCAACGACCTCTAATTCTATATTAGCTACAATAGTTTGCTATTTTCGTATCCTTAAAAACGTTAGTCTATATAAATTTTGTTATACCAAAAATAGGAAAACAATCCAGTGGTTTCTGTTTGCCTTCGTTTCATTATAGGCTTTCTCTCCACAACATTCATCTATTAAGCAAGCCAAAGAGCCATTTCCAAGGTTTTTCATCACCATGACCCGAAGAACAATGGAGAAGCCTTTTGGCTGCTTCCTTCTCCTCGTTTTTTTCACCATCTCCATTTTCTTCTACTCCGCAGCAGCTCTCACCGATGAGGAAGCTTCGTTTCTCACAAGACGCCAACTTTTGGCATTATCAGAAAACGGAGATCTTCCTGACGACATGGAGTATGAAGTCGATTTAGACCTCAAATTTGCTAATAACCGACTCAAAAGGGCTTACATTGCCCTTCAAGCTTGGAAAAAGGCATTCTACTCCGATCCGTTCAACACTGCGGCTAATTGGGTTGGTCCAGACGTGTGTTCTTACAAAGGAGTTTTCTGTGCACCAGCACTTGACGACCCAAGCGTATTGGTTGTGGCGGGTATTGACCTTAACCATGCGGATATAGCCGGATACTTGCCACCTGAGCTAGGTTTATTGACAGATGTCGCCTTGTTTCACATTAACTCCAACAGGTTTTGCGGAGTTATTCCGAAAAGTCTTTCAAAGCTAACGTTAATGTACGAATTTGACGTGAGCAATAACCGGTTCGTTGGTCCGTTTCCGACGGTTGCTCTTTCTTGGCCGTCTTTGAAGTTCCTTGACATAAGATACAATGATTTTGAAGGGAAATTGCCACCAGAGATCTTTGATAAAGATCTTGACGCCATCTTCTTGAACAACAATAGATTCGAGTCGACCATCCCCGAGACAATTGGTAAATCAACTGCTTCCGTCGTGACCTTCGCACACAATAAATTCAGCGGTTGCATCCCAAAAACCATTGGCCAGATGAAGAACCTCAACGAGATTGTTTTTATTGGGAACAACCTAAGTGGTTGCTTACCTAACGAAATCGGTTCGTTGAACAATGTGACTGTGTTTGATGCTAGCAGCAATGGGTTCGTCGGAAGTTTACCATCGACCTTGTCGGGCTTAGCCAACGTGGAACAAATGGATTTCTCGTACAATAAGTTCACCGGATTTGTCACAGACAATATCTGCAAGTTGCCCAAATTGTCGAACTTCACATTTTCTTACAATTTCTTCAATGGAGAAGCTCAAAGTTGTGTGCCTGGGTCGAGCCAAGAGAAACAATTTGATGACATGAGCAATTGCTTACAGAATAGACCAAATCAAAAGTCGGCTAAAGAATGTTTGCCGGTGGTAAGCCGTCCTGTGGATTGCAGTAAAGACAAGTGTGCTGGTGGTGATGGAGGTGGCAGTGGTTCAAACCCATCACCAAAACCAACGCCAAAGGCACCGGAGCCTAAGAAAGAAATTAACCCACCAAAATTAGAAGAGCCATCTAAGCCAAAACCAGAAGAATCTCCCAAACCACAACAGCCTAGTCCAAAGCCTGAGACACCATCACATGAGCCTTCCAACCCAAAGGAACCTACGCCAGAGTCACCAAAACAGGAATCTCCAAAACCGGAACAACCAAAACCTAAGCCTGAGTCACCAAAACAAGAGTCGCCTAAGCAAGAGCAACCAAAACCAGAACAGCCAAAACCCAAGCCTGAGTCACCAAAACAAGAGTCTCCTAAGCAAGAGCCACCAAAACCCAAGCCTGAGTCACCAAAACAAGAGTCGCCTAAGCAAGAGCCACCAAAACCAGAAGAATCTCCTAAACCGGAACCTCCTCAACCAGAGACGCCAAAACCAGAGATGCCAAAACCAGAGGAGTCACCTAAGCCTCAACCACCAAAGCAAGAACAACCACCAAAGACAGAGGCACCAAAAATGGGTTCGCCTCCATTGGAATCACCGGTACCAAATGATCCTTACGATGCATCTCCGATTAAAAAACGTCGTCCTCAACCACCGTCACCATCAACAGAAGAGACAAAGACACCATCGCCACAATCTCCATCAGTACACTCTCCACCACCACCGGTTCATTCCCCACCGCCACCTGTATTTTCACCTCCTCCTCCGGTGCATTCTCCTCCACCACCGGTTTACTCGCCACCACCTCCAGTATTCTCTCCTCCGCCACCACCACCAGTCCACTATCCGCCTCCACCAGTCCACTCTCCTCCTCCACCGGTACACTCTCCTCCTCCACCGGTTTACTCGCCACCACCTCCTATATACTCTCCGCCACCACCACCAGTCCACTCTCCGCCTCCACCAGTCCACTCTCCTCCTCCACCGGTACACTCTCCTCCTCCACCGGTCCACTCTCCACCACCACCACCAGTTTTCTCTCCACCACCGCCTGCACCAATCTACTCTCCTCCTCCACCACCAGTCCACTTCCCGCCTCCACCCGTGCACTCTCCACCACCGCCACCAGTCCACTCACCGCCTCCTCCTGTTCACTCACCGCCTCCTCCAGTTCACTCTCCACCACCTCCAGTTCATTCTCCACCACCACCAGTCCACTCTCCACCACCTCCGTCACCTATTTTCTCTCCTCCTCCTCCAGTTTTCTCACCGCCACCAAAACCTGTAACGCCTCTATCACCGGCAACAACACCAACGGCAAACGCTCCAACACCTTCATCAGAATCAGGAGAAATCTCATCACCGGTTCAAGCTCCGACCCCAGACTCTGAGGACATCGAAGCACCATCAGAATCAAATCATTCACCGGTGTTCAAATCAAGTCCTGCTCCATCACCAAATTCCGAGCCAAATCATTCCTCGGCTCCAGTTTCCGAACCAGAAGTTGAAGCACCAGTTCCATCAAGCGGAGCAGAAGTTGAAGCACCAGAACAATCAATAGCCACACCTTCGTCACCGACGCCATCTTCAAATCCATCACCAGATGTAACTGCACCACCATCGGAAGACAACGACGGCGGCGATAATTTCATCCTCCCACCAAACATTGGACACCAATATGCATCGCCACCACCACCGATGTTCCCAGGCTACTGAACCAAACATTTTTAATATTTACATTTTGGTCCAAAATTTTTCCGGTTAACCCAATTTGTAACAAGAAAAAAATACATTTATAATTTGACCATTGTAATCTGTAAGTAGATGATTTTTAGAAGTGAATATTTTCAAATTAACCGTTAACATATCTGTAACTCTATGTTTTATAGTGTAAATTCATCACATTCTTTGTGTTAATTTCTCTCAAAATTTGTCTGCTAAAAAAAAAATGTTTGTTCAATGTCCAAAGTATAAATATTCATTCATATCACTTTTTTTGTTTATCTACAGAAAATTTCAAACTTTAATTTGACACCTTATTAGGATTAAACCCTCAATTTTTTTTTCTAAGAAAAACCCTCAATTGAAAATGAAAAGATTTTAGTTTATTTATTTGTCAACGTCAACGTTATTTTTCGTTTTCCTTAAGCAAACCTAATTATTTTTAATTCTGGTCTTTATTGGCAACAATCACATTTTCAACTCACCAATTTTTTCAACTTAGTTTGGAAAATAAGTACACTAACTAGATGATTTGCTCACATATACATTTAGATGTTTTGTAATTTATAACAAAAAATAGAATGTCATATATGTTAAAATTCTAAATGTTTTTTATAAAACATATAAAAAATATAAGACTGATGGTATGACAACCTTATTTTTTCAAAAGGCTTGGGTTACTATTAAAACGGATCTTCTTTTTCTGGTCAACTCTTTTTTAGAGGATGAAATTTTTGATAAACGGTTAAATACGACTAATATTTGTCTGATTCCAAAAACGGAAAGACCGACACGGATGACGGAATTACGGCCTATAAGTCTTTGCAATGTTGGCTATAAAATTATATCGAAGATTCTTTGCCAAAGACTTAAGACAGTTCTACCAAAACTGATTTCAGAAACACAATCGGCTTTTGTAGAAGGACGACTAATTTCGGATAATATTCTCATTGCACAAGAGATATTTCATGGGTTGAGAACTAATCCGTCATGTAAAGGAAAATTCATGGCAATTAAAACGGATATGAGTAAGGCTTATGATAGGGTGGAATGGATTTTCATAGAGAAGGTTTTACGAAAATTGGGTTTCTGTGAAAAATGGATTAAATGGATAATGTGGTGTATTACAACGGTCCAATATAGAGTTCTCCTTAATGGACAACCTAGAGGACTAATAGTACCAGAGAGGGGTTTACGACAAGGAGACCCGCTCTCACCTTATTTATTTATCCTTTGCACAGAAGTGCTAATTGCGAATATTCGGAAAGCTGAACGGGAAAAATTAATTACGGGTATCAAAGTAGCAAATGCAAGCCCTTCGGTTTCACATCTGTTATTTGCGGATGATAGTTTATTTTTTTGCAAGGCCAACAAGGAGCAGTGCGGGGTAATTTTGGGAATTTTAAAGAAGTATGAAACGGTCTCGGGGCAACAGATTAATTTTTTAAAATCCTCGATTCAGTTTGGACATAAGGTATATGATGATATCAAGGACGAAATCAAATCTACCTTAGGTATCACTAATATCGGTGGTATGGGTTCTTATCTTGGGTTGCCGGAGAGTTTAGGAGGATCTAAGACTAAAATCTTTTCTTTTGTCAGAGAGAGACTACAAACAAGGATTAACGGATGGTCGGCAAAATTTTTATCAAAAGGAGGAAAAGAAGTGATGATTAAATCGGTAGCTGCAGCATTACCAACTTATGTTATGTCATGCTTCAGACTACCTAAAACAATCACTTCTAAACTTACTAGCGCAGTTGCTAATTTTTGGTGGAGCTCAAATGGTGATTCCAGAGGTATGCACTGGATGGCTTGGAATAAATTGTGCAATAGCAAATCGAAAGGGGGTTTAGGTTTTCGGAATGTTGACGATTTTAATTCAGCTTTACTAGCAAAACAATTATGGCGGTTGATTACGGTTCCAGATTCTCTTTTCGCAAAGGTGTTTAAAGGACGGTATTTTAGGAAATCTAATCCTTTGGAAAATATAAAATCATATTCTCCATCATATGGATGGCGGAGTATATGTTCAGCTAGATCTCTGGTTAATAAAGGACTTATTAAAAGAGTCGCATCTGGGACATCCATCTCTGTTTGGGAGGATCCCTGGATTCCAGCTCAATTCCCGAGACCAGCAAAAAGTAATGGTTCAGTTGCTGACCCATCTTTAAAAGTTAATGACCTTATAGATAGTCGGACGAATTTTTGGAATATTGATCTCTTACAAGCGATCTTTGATCCAGAAGATGTCGCGCTAATAAGCGCCATACACGTGGGTGCGCCAACAAAGGAAGATTCTTTGGGTTGGCATTTTACAAAATCTGGCAAATATACAGTCAAATCGGAATATCATACCACACGGTTAGAGAAGTTAGAGACCAATTTAACCTTTATTGGCCCTGATATCAACCCGTTAAAGGCACATTCTTGGCAAGTGCAATGTCCACCTAAGATACGTCATTTTTTGTGCCAAATCTTAACAGGTTGTGTACCGGTTACAGAAAATTTACGGAAAAGAGGAATTGATTGTGACACGAGCTGTGTCAGATGTGGTGCACCAGAGGAAACGATCAATCATACCCTTTTTCAGTGCCACCCGGCACGGCAGATTTGGGCGCTTTCACAGATTCCTACGGCTATGGGGATTTTTCCCACAGAATCTAATTTTGCGAATTTGGATCACTTATTTTGGAGAATACCTTCGGAATTTGATTCATCAGCATTCCCATGGATTATTTGGTATATTTGGAAAGCAAGGAACGAAAAAATCTTTGAAAACATAGATACAGACCCAATAGAGGTATTACGATTAGCGGAAAAAGATGCACAACTGTGGCAATCAGCTCAAATTGAGCTCCATAATGAAAATCATGGTTTTGTGGACTTGGCAAATCGAATTCGAGTGAGGGATGTTCCACTTGAATCGAACTATTCCGGATACCGTTGTTTTGTGGATGGATCATGGAAAGAAAGTGATAAGTTCTCTGGTACATGGTGGTTCTGTACATCGTCAAATGGAGAACCGCCAACCATGGGAGCTGCGAACCTCCGTCGAAGTCTATCTCCACTACATGCCGAAGTCGAGGCCCTTCTCTGGGCGATGAAGTGTATGATTGGTGCAGATAATCAAGAGGTAGCGTTCTTTACAGACTGTTCAGACCTGGTGAAGATGGTGTCTTCTCCAACCGAATGGCCGGCATTTTCAGTGTACTTGGAGGAATTTCAGAGCGACAAGGAGGAGTTTTCATCTTTTTCTTTATCTTTAATTTCTCGTAGGACTAATGTTAAGGCGGATAATCTGGCACGAAAAGTTCGTACAGAACTGCTTCATATCACATATGTAAACAACATTCCTCAGGAATGGCTCTTTTGAGCTCTAATTGATTTCGGATGACAAAAATATATATATATATATATAAGTACAAAACATATAATAAACATTTATATTATATATTGTTCATCATGATTTATGCTATATACTTTTTACTTGTTTCGTCAATATATATAGTTTTTATTAATTAATTTCCTTTATTAATTGCTAATCTCTTAAATATAGAGGAAAAATATGCATAAGTACCACTAATGGCATTATATGTAATTAGTCTAGTAAATATTGGACAATTATTAAGTTTGCTGAGAGTTTCTCTGGTTGCGACATGTCAGCATGGCAGTCTTGTAAATCACACGTGAAGATAAGGTTTTTTATTTAAAATACTTCTCAATTAATATATAGGGGATAGCTAAACACCATCTATTTTCTTAAAAGACAAGGGCTATTCTCGAAATTCAACTTGTATGCGATGACAAATTTAAAATAAGAATAGTGTTTAACTAATAAACAATACTGATGATGATTTAGTCCAACTTTCAAGATTGATTTAGTTTTACCCTAATACAACTTCGACTGTGATTTATTGTGATTTATTATACTCCATTTTTTTTTAATAAGAGTACTGTTAATTACTTCATGATCCGACCGGCTTAATTATTAGTCGTTTTAAAAAATCATTCAACGAGGAAAAGTCTCAGTACTTTGAGGTCGTCGAAGAAAAATTTGTAGTTTGAGGTCATTTACAAAAACACATGCATAAAAACAAAACAAAATCGATTTATATATGCTAATAATAATTTACTTAAAAAAAGCAGTGGTGTATAATTAGCAACATTTTTGGTTGTAGACATCTATCCAAACACAGCATAAAGCTCTATTGACTTTCCCCAAAACTCTCTCTACGTCAAACAATGGAGGATCTTGATCCAACCTACATCCAAGCACCAGAGCATAGATCAGATTCAAATTTCATCCCTAACCAACCCGAAGAAATACCCGTGATCGATCTATCGCGCCTCGATGACCCCAAAGATGTCCAAAACGTTATCTCAGAGATCGGTGATGCTTGTGAAAAATGGGGATTTTTTCAGGTGATTAATCATGGTGTGCCTTCCGACGCAAGGCAACGTGTGGAGAAGACTGTGAAGATGTTTTTCGATTTGCCTATGGAAGAGAAGATAAAGGTGAAGAGAGACGAAGTGAATCCTGTAGGCTATCATGATGGAGAACACACCAAGAACGTTAAAGATTGGAAAGAAGTGTTTGATATTTATTTCAAAGATCCAATGGTTATTCCTTCTTCCACTGCTCCTGAAGATGAAGGTTTAAGGCTTGTTTACAACAAGTGGCCTCAATCTCCTTCTGATTTCAGGTAATTTTCTTTTAATTAGATAAATTTTGTGTTTATGATAAACAACGAACCGGTTCGGTTTAGATGATTTTGAGTTGTGTAAACCATGAAATCTGAGAAATTATTGGATTGAGGGGATTTATTGTATATTTTTCATAATCAAACAACACTAAGATCGTCCATATGCTAAATTTTGGACCTTATATAAACATGCATATCATATTATAGGTTAATGACATCCTTTATTATAGGTTAATGACATCCTTACATTACTTTATTTTTCCTTCTTATTCTTTTTAGTTTTCTATAATCTATTATAACAACAAATAGAAACTTGAAAGTTGAAACAATCAGAACCTTATCAGTTATCACTTGTTTTACCAAATTTATTGGAGTCACGTGAATCCTATTTTCCAACGCTGCACCCACCACTGTCATGATAGGTTACTTACTACACATGTGTATAGGTGGGATTATTTTAATTTTTCAATTTATGTTAGCTAATTTTTATTTTTTTTTGTTTGTTCTAATTTATTATTAGGGAAGCATGTGAAGTATATGCAAGACACGCAGAAAAATTAGCGTTCAAGCTCTTGGAACTGATTTCATTAAGCTTAGGCTTACCAAAAGAGCGTTTTCATGACTACTTCAAAGAACAAATGAGTTTTTTCAGGATAAATCGTTATCCACCATGTCCAAGACCTGACCTAGCTTTAGGTGTTGGTCACCACAAAGATGCAGACGTTATTAGTCTATTGGCTCAAGATGAAGTTGGAGGATTACAAGTGAGTCGTAGATCGGACGGTGTTTGGTTTCCGATTAGACCCGTCCCTAATGCTCTTGTCATCAATATCGGCAATTGTATGGAGGTAATAATGTCCTTGAAATTATGTCTTATAGATATACTACTATTAATCTTTTAAGTTATACACAACATTAAACGATTCTTCATAATTAATGAGTATTAATAAATATGATAATGTAGATATGGACGAATGATAAGTATTGGAGTGCTGAACATAGAGTGGTGGTGAACACAACAAGAGAGAGATACTCAATACCATTTTTCTTGTTGCCTTCACACGATGTGGAAGTGAAGCCATTAGAAGAGATTGTGAGTCCTGAAAACCCTCCAAGATACAAAGGCTATAAATGGGGTAAGTTCTACGTCAGTAGGAACAGAAGCGATTTTCGAAAGCTGGAAATCGAAAACATCCAAATCGATGACTTCAAAGTTAATACTTAATCTACTATGTATCGATTGTTTTTTTTTTTTTTTTTGACCAAGCTATGCATCATATATTCATATTAATCAAGTAATGTGTGTGGGACTGAATTTGTGTCGGAAACAATATATTTGATGAGTTTTATGTATTGGATGTGGCAATTATTGAGAGAGAAAGTAATAATATAATTGACCGAATTAAAAAAGTGTTTACAAGTACCAATTATTAGTGTCCTATAAGCACATCCCTCAGGTCAAAATAGGCTAGCTAATTAGAAACAAAACAAATAAAATGTCTTCATTTTAAAGAATTGACTTATGTGTTTCAATTTCGGCACCACTCATAAGATTGCGTCCAGATTCAAAGGTAAAATCGTTTTGTGGTCCTCCTCTCTTGACCACTTAACTATATATCTTTGCAAATTGTATTTGTCTATGTCCTAATTTTAGATATTGTTATTTATACATGCTCAATTCTAGTTATCCTTTTCTGTCTTTAATTAGTTGATCATACTTCTGCATATTTTACTACAATCCAACCTTGTTGTTCCCAAACAAAATGTATTAAGTTGAAGAATAACTTGGCTGAATTTGCTACAAATTCCCTAACAAATCATTACCATCTAATTCGCTTTCCCTGGAAAATTAATTAATTTTGAAGTCTTTTTTCTAGCATATGTGATGTGCAAGTCTACTGACTAGCGAGCGACTTAAATGTAACTATGTAAGTGTGGACCCCTTTCGAACTAGAATTCACATTATGTCATTTATCATGTGAGAATTCATATGAAAAATTCTCAAGAACAGCTAAAAAAGGCCTTAACAAAGGCCCATTGAGTTTGATAAGAATCTTGCTTGTTACCCTCAAGTTTATTTGTGGTACGGATAAGTAGGTATGCCAAGAATATGCGAGAAAAGTTAGAGCATGTTTAGTGGTAGTCTCTCAATAAATCTCTCACCTAAAAATAATTATAAATAACAAAAAAGTAAAAAAGAGAATAAAGTGAATTTTTCAAGTGATAGACTTTGAAAACTTTGTGAGAAACTCATTTGACACATGTCTCACTATAATAGATTATAAGTTTTATTTATAGTTTAAATTTTAAATAAAAAATTATTTTATATAAAATCTAATAAAATAATATATTTGAGAGACTAATATGAGTTCTTGCCACTGCACATGCTCTTAGCCTTTACGCTATTAGAACTTACTTATTTTGACTCGAAACAATTTTATTAGTGTCAAACTGTTAAAAAAAGTAATGTTTACGTCTAACTCTACGTTCAGCACGAGTTTGGTTGTTGAGGAATTTTTTTTTTTTTTTTTTCATTTGAAACTGAAGGAAAACCCTAAGAACATGTACAGTGGAGAGAACCTTTCTTAGTCTCTCAAATATATTATTTTAATAACTTTTATGTAAATTTTGTTTGTATTTAAAATTTAAAGTATAAATAAAAGTCATAACTAATTATCTTAAAACATGTGTTAATTGAGTCTCTCACAAGGTTTTCAAAATCTCTCATTTGAGAGATTCATTTTATTCTCTTTCTTACTTTTTTATTATTTTATTTTTTTTTAGGTGAGAGATTCATTGAAAGAACATGCTCTAATGACATCATTTGGTAGATGAACTACGATAAAGACCTTAAAAATGCAGACACCAATGATCACCTAGTGTAATTAGTTGACGACAACAAAAAAAAAAAAAAAGGAAAATTGAACCTATAGTGGTTTGCATAAAATAAATTAGTCTAGATTCATTTTATTTCAGGACAAGAAAATACTACTCTACGTACGTGGCATTATCCTATAAATCACCACCAACCGCACCACTAATCATCGATATCTCCAAAGCCCCAAAAAGCCTCTAAAACTAACCACTGCAAAAACCGCCATGGGAGAACTCGACGAAGCTTTTATCCAAGCTCCAGAACACAGACCAAACACTCACCTCACAAACTCCAATGATTTTATTTACTCCGACGAGATCCCGACCATCGACCTTTCTTCTCTCAGAGATCCCGATCACGACAAGACGGCGATCGCGGCGGAGATTGCAGAGGCATGCAAGAGATGGGGATTTTTCCAGGTGATCAACCACGGCTTACCTTCGGATTTAAGGCGTCGTGTAGAGGAGGCATGTGCTGAGTTTTTCAATCTAACAACGGAGGAGAAGAGGAAAGTGAAAAGAGACGAAGTGAATCCTATGGGTTATCACGACGAGGAACACACCAAGAACGTTAGAGATTGGAAAGAGATTTTTGATTTCTTCTTGCAAGATTCTACGATAGTTCCGGCGACACCGGAGCCGGAAGATACTGAGCTCAGAAAGCTCACGAACCAGTGGCCTCAAAACCCTTCTCATTTCAGGTGACCAGTTTGATTCTCTCTCACTCATCTGAATTATTGTGTATCTTAGGCCCAATGGGCCTGATTAGAGTTCATTTTATTAAATTTTTATCATGTGTGTGTGGTAGAGAGGCATGCCAAGAATATGCAAGAGAAGTTGAGAAGTTAGCTTTTAGGCTATTGGAACTTGTCTCCATTAGTTTGGGTCTACCTGGTGATCGGTTAACCGGTTTCTTCAATGAGCAAACTAGTTTTTTGAGGTTTAACCATTACCCTCCTTGCCCGAACCCCGAGCTAGCATTAGGTGTTGGACGTCACAAAGATGGAGGAGCTTTAACCGTCCTGGCCCAAGATAGTGTAGGTGGATTACAAGTTAGTCGTAGATCGGATGGACAATGGATCCCCGTGAAACCGATCTCGGATGCTTTGATCATTAACATTGGCAATTGTATTCAGGTAAAACATAGACTGATCAGTTCATAAGTGTCAATATATATCTTTGATGTATTATATTAGAGATGATGAGTGAATATAAGATTGGATTTTTGTGGAGTAGGTGTGGACAAATGATAAGTATTGGAGTGCTGAACATAGAGTGGTGGTGAACACAAGCAAAGAGAGATTCTCAATACCATTCTTCTTCTTCCCGTCACATGAAGCCAACATTGCGCCATTGGAGGAGCTTATAAGTGAAGAAAACCCGCCTTGTTATAAAACGTACAACTGGGGAAAGTTCTTTGTTTCAAGAAACAGAAGTGATTTCAAGAAGCTCGAGGTTGAGAATATCCAGATTGATCACTTCAAGGCTTAGTAACTAAAGCCTTATGTTGATTTCTCTTGGTTCTTTTTATATGTGGTTAATCAAGTTCAGATTTGTTTTTTTTTTTTTTGGGCAAAAATCAAGTTCAGATTTGTTTCTCTGTCTTTAAAACTAATATGTACGTAGTTTTTCTTCCTGAATAAATGTTTCACAAAATGCAAGCGAGATTTTACATGCATACTAAATGTAAATGGGAATTATTTTAAAAATAAACGTCTCATCAGATTTTTTTTTATAAATGGCGATATTTTAATAATTTCACATGTTTAATTTGAATTGGGATTTAAGAAAACTTTTCATCAAATATTTTATCATTAGTGTATATATGAGTATATCAGTGTTTTATTTGTTAATCCTACATAATAAACCGATCTGAAAAGTTGATAAATGCGTTGTCAACAGACAGAATATATACATCCAAACAAATCACGTGATTGCCTTCAACTTGCCACGGTTAAAAGAATTAACAAATTTCAAAAGTATTACTTAAACCACGATTACACGAAGCATAGAGTGGTGGTGAACACAAGTTATTCAATGAGGTTTTCAATACCATTCTTCTTCCTCCCATCATAAGAAGTCAATATATGTTAAGCGACATATATAGCTCCAAGTTGATGACGATGTACGATTCATATTAATCAGTCACTCAGCTAAATTATGACTACGACGATCATATATATATATATATATACACATGCATGTGTTCCTAACGTTTTCTTATTGATGACTTAATGAGCGTGACCAATGTTTTGCTTTTCTATCCACATTGAACATGCATGCGAGATGAGATCTACTTTTGGATTTTGTTTTTTGTTTTTAAAACAGCGATTTTGTTACTTCCTGATTTTTAATTAGGCATCAAATATTTCTAAAATGCACGCGAACTGGTGAAAAGAGGAATATTTACCCCTTTTATCTTATTACATCTCCTACATTATTCTAAGGATAAAATGCCAGAAGACTGAAGACAGAACCAGGCTTTCCAAAGTCCATTCAAAAATAATGTTGAGACCAATGATGGGAGGTGGCCAATGGTAAGCCGAAACTAACTGCAAGTCAAATTCCAATATTTCATCGAGAAATAATAGTTACTAAACATATATTAGAGAGGTTAAACTTCTTTTTGGATTTTTTTTTTTTTTTTACATATATAGGCTATTTTTAGGTATAACTGTAGCTGGATTTATACAAGAAATACATAAATTTTATGCATGTGAGATAGCCATGAATATACATGTCGTAATCGAGTTTATATATGTTGCAATCGGTTATACATGTTTTAGTTTGATTTATATATCTATACATGTTTTAACTTGTCGTCATTCTCTAAGTTTATACATACCGTTAATACAGTGCCATGATTATAAACTTATAATAGACTCTTTTTTTTCGTTCTTTTGGAAACCAATTTTGTTTTCCTCTCGACCTATATATTTGTCCTTAGGCTTCATGGTACTAGTTTACAAGTGTTTTATTTGTTTTAAAAATGAGATTTTCCGGAACGGTATCTGTTTGCAAATAAGGACGTATAACAGAGTATCAGATATTTATTTTATTTTATAAGGCAATAATATATTTTTCTGCGATATTGCGTGCTACAAAAAAGAAACAAATATTTAAATCAAAAATACAAAAAAGAAACATTTGTTAAGAATAAAAAAAAAGATGGTCGAAAAAGGGGAGTAGGTGGGGGCGGTCGGCTTTTGATTAGTTAGAAAATAAAAAATAAAAACCACACGAGTGACCAACCGATTCGACTCACCGAGTCAACCGAGCTAACACAGATTCAACTCGCTCGAGCTTCGTTTTAGGACAAGTTGGTTTTTTTTTTCTTTTTTTTTTTTTGCTTCTTCTTGGGTTTGGTTGGGTCACTCCTCAGGTCAGGTGTGTTAAAAAGAAAAGAAAAGAAAAGAAAAGAAAAGAGAGAGTGTTGTAACCCCTTTGACTAAAATCTAAAAGAGCTTTAACACAATAAAACTCCTTCAGATCTGAAAGGGTTCTCTCTCTCAGTCTCTGTCCTTTTATTCTCCGGCGTCGTTTCATGATCTGACTCTCTCTGGTCTTCTCTTCTTCTTCCTTTTTCTTACTTCGTCACTGTTGTGTCTGAACATGCCACGCCCTTTCTTCCATAAGTTGATTTTCTCATCCACTATCCAAGAAAAACGTCTGGTAAACTACTACTCTCTCCCTCTCCTTCTCTTTCTCCTCTTCCAATTTCTGGGCTCTTAAAAAGTTTTGATTTTGTGCGAAATTGAGGGTTTCAAGGGTTGGAATCTGGTGATGCTAGTTTGTAAGATTATGCGTTGTGACACACTTGTTTGATTTCTTGCAATTCAATTGTCTTGATTCTTGTTAGGAATCGTGTCAATGTTGTGTGTGTTTTTTTCCTTCCCTGTTTTCCATTTTTGAAGCTTGTGTTGTGATTATTGGTCAAATGGGATTTTGTGGGTTTCGAATCGGAAGTCTGCAAGACAGTTTCGTATGGTCATTGTTTGTGTTTGGTGGGAATTTGGTTTTTTGATGGCATATGTGTTCTCTCTCTCTGACAGCAAATTATGTGTAGTTTGAGAATGTTTTTTTTGAGTGATTTGACTTATGAGGATGATTTGATTCTGTCAGATTGATGAGGGGAAAAATTTGAGATCTGTTTATGGTTTCTCTATTTCAAGTGTCTGTTTTGTTTACTCTATTTTGACTGTTTTCTCTGTTTGACTTAGGAATGTCTGAGATCTTAGACTCCTTAATGATAATAGAGTATTGTGGCTAGTGAGTGAATCCCTTAAATTGAGTAGTTGACTTGTTTTACAGGTCTCTGTGTATTATGTTGGTGTTTTAAAGTTATCTACTTTATTTGATACAGTGATTAGTCATCACTTGTGCCGATTGCCTCAAGAAATGTTTGTGCATTGTTTTGAACAAACTCAGATAGTGTTTAGCTCCCATTTGGCATATATGCATTTATGTTCACCCAAAGTTCACAAGCATATGATTAATGTGATAAGATCATAGGAGAATCTATTCAGAGATAAATGTACCATGTTACATGTGTAGTAATGGACTGTGTTCCTTGTTGATACCTTCTAAACTGAAATACGGCCATGTGAATGGTGTTTTTAAATTAGGTAAAGCCGTCATTTCTTTAGCAACTGTGTTTATCGAATGTTTTTGCTGAAACATGTCCATTTTTTATTTTATGTTCTCGCAATATCTAGTGTAGTTCTTATAGATCTTATGGACCTTTATATGATTCTTTATATCTCATACCGGTATGCTTGTGCAGAGAGTCCCAGATAAGTTTGTGAGTAAATTCAAGGATGAGCTTTCGGTTGCTGTTGCACTCACAGTACCTGATGGTCATGTTTGGCGTGTAGGACTAAGGAAAGCTGACAACAAAATTTGGTTTCAAGATGGTTGGCAAGAGTTTGTTGACCGTTACTCCATTCGCATTGGTTATCTTTTGATTTTTAGATACGAAGGAAACTCTGCCTTCAGCGTCTACATTTTCAATTTATCCCACTCTGAGATCAATTACCATTCCACCGGTCTCATGGATTCCGCACACAACCACTTCAAACGCGCCCGTTTGTTTGAAGACCTTGAAGATGAAGATGCCGAGTTCATCTTTCCTTCTTCCGTGTACCCTTCACCACTTCCTGAGTCTACAGTACCAGCCAACAAAGGGTATGCTGGTTCAGCCATCCAAAGCTTGTTCACTGGATCTGTTAAAGGTGATATTATAACCAACTAATTACCTTTATCTATCGCGGATTACGCGTTTATCCTTTTTTTAAGGTTGATGGTTGATATTTTCCTTTTCTTCAGCTGAAGAGGCAACGCCAACTCCAAAAATTCCGAAAAAGAGAGGGAGGAAGAAGAAAAATGCTGATCCTGGTAAGCATTTTCCCCTTTTAAATGTTTCAGACTCTTTTGCAGAGGATTCACAGATTCTTCCTCATGATAAATCCTTTTGATATGGTCCTTACAGAGGAAATAAACTCATCTGCTCCGCGCGATGATGACCCAGAGAACCGTTCAAAGTTCTACGAGAGTGCTTCTGCGAGAAAGAGAACCGTGACTGCAGAAGAAAGAGAGAGGGCCATTAATGCAGCCAAAACGTTCGAGCCGACAAATCCTTTCTTCAGAGTTGTTCTGCGACCATCTTATCTATACAGAGGTTGCATCATGGTAATTAAAACATCTTAGGAAGACTTAAATCTTATCGGCCTTCACTGATCTCTAAAAGAAGTCTTCTGTTTCTGTTTCTTTGAACAGTATCTTCCTTCTGGGTTTGCTGAGAAGTACCTAAGTGGGATCTCCGGGTTCATCAAGGTCCAGCTCGCGGAGAAACAATGGCCTGTACGATGTCTCTACAAAGCCGGGAGAGCCAAATTCAGTCAAGGATGGTACGAGTTCACTCTAGAGAACAACCTAGGAGAAGGAGACGTCTGTGTGTTCGAGCTGCTACGAACCAGAGATTTCGTTCTGAAAGTGACGGCCTTTCGAGTCAACGAGTACGTCTGAACAAAGCATTATGGTGTGATCATTCTGCAGTGGGGGGATTTGCAAGTACAATGTCGTGTAGGAGTATCTTAATTTAAAAACAACTAAAACTCTCTTCTGGTCATTGCGTCAGTGTCTCGTTTCTTCTCGGGTTTACTTTATGTTTTCGATGTGGATAAGTTGTTTTCACCCCATTCTATATAGAACCTCTGAGTGGAACTCAATTTGTTTGAGTAGAACAAGTTAGGGTTTAAGAAGAAGTCTGTAAATACCTAATCTCCATCAAATTTGGTATTATCGAAACTTGTGACCAAGATGATGATATGATGAAGATGGGTTTGTGTTGTAGATTCTTTTCTTTATGTCTTAGCGTTTGCTTCTCCTTCTCTTTGCCTTAATCCATTACAGTATCAGAGTTTGGTGCTTATGAGCTCTGTTTTTCCAGGACCAAGATTTTTGTCCTTGTTGTATCAGAATTCGAAAACCCTAATTCAAGCTAAGCAAATCCATGCTCAATTAGTCATCAATGGTTGCCAAGATAATTCTCTATTTGGCAAACTCATAGGCCATTACTGTTCAAAGCCATCAACAGAAAGCTCAAAGCTTGCTCATTTACTGGTGTTTCCTCGATTTGGTCATCCTGATAAGTTTCTCTTCAACACATTGCTTAAATGTAGCAAACCAGAGGACTCGATTCGGATTTTCACCAATTGGGCATCAAAAAGTTCGTTGCTTTATCTCAATGAGCGCACTTTTGTTTTCGTCCTTGGCGCTTGTGCTAGGTCAGCTTCGTCGTCGGCATTACGGGTTGGTAGAATTGTTCATGGGATGGTGAAAAAGCTTGGCTTTCTCTATGAATCTGAATTGATTGGAACCACTTTACTCCATTGCTACGCTAAGAATGGGGATTTACGTTATGCGAGGAAGGTGTTCGACGAAATGCCTGAGAGAACCTCTGTTACATGGAACGCAATGATCGGTGGATATTGTTCACATAAGGATAAAGGGAATCACAATGCGAGAAAGGCTATGATTTTGTTTCGTAGATTCTCTTGCTGTGGTAGTGGAGTTAGACCTACTGATACAACCATGGTTTGTGTTCTTCCAGCCATTTCTCAGACGGGGTTGATCGAAATCGGTTCTCTCGTTCATGGTTACATAGAAAAGCTCGGGTTCACACCCGAAATTGATGTCTTTATTGGTACTGGACTTGTAGACATGTACTCAAAATGCGGCTGCTTAAATAGTGCTTTCTCAGTCTTCGAGCTAATGAAAGTGAAGAATGTCTTCACATGGACTTCAATGGCAACAGGGCTAGCACTCCATGGAAGAGGAAACGAAACACCGAATCTTTTAGATCGAATGGCGGAATCTGGGATCAAACCAAACGAAGTAACTTTCACTAGCTTGCTTTCGGCTTATCGTCATATAGGTCTTGTTCAAGAAGGAATCGAGCTCTTCAAAAGCATGAGGACAAGATTTGGTGTCACACCGGTTATTCAACACTACGGATGCATAGTAGATCTTTTGGGTAAAGCAGGGCGGATACAAGAGGCTTATGAGTTTGTATTAGCTATGCCTATAAAACCCGACACCATATTGTTAAGAAGTCTCTGTAATGCCTGCAGCATTTATGGAGAGACTGCAATGGGTGAAGAAATCGGAAAGGCTCTTCTCGAGATAGAACGAGAGGAGGAGAAGCTTTCAGGTTCTGAGTGCGAAGATTATGTCGCTTTATCGAATATGTTAGCTCATAAAGGGAAATGGATAGAGGTAGAGAAGCTGAGGAACGAGATGAAAGAAAGAAGAATAAAAACAAGACCTGGTTTCAGTTTTGTTTAAAATAGCTTGTTACATACAGGTCAGGATCAAAACACTACTAATTGTGCAATGCAAGTTTTTTAGTTTCATCATGCCAACAATTAACATTACACAACAAATACACTTGCAGGTCTCGGTTCTGTTAAAAGCTCTGTTATCCCCTGTAGACTCTCATGTCTTCTTCTTCTTCTTTAAGCACTTGGATTGAATTGATCATATCAACATCTACACAAATAAGATAAAAGATATTCAGATGCCAATCTTCTTAATCACAACGTTATTAAGAACAAAGTCTTCTTACCTTGTAGAATCTTGTCAAACTCGATGTCTCTTGGTCTCTTCTTGGATTTGTGCTCTGTATCCCCACCATCAACAGATTGATCATTCTTCCTTGTACCTTGAGTTCCACTAAACTCTTTGCCTGTAATTTCGATTATATCATCGTCACTATCACTGATATGCACTGAATCCAGTGGATATTCGATCTCGCAAGCCGAAACATTGAAGATTATTACACGGAAACTCAAGTTCTCCTTGTATTCGAACAAGAGAAAGTGGCCTTCCTTGATGGAATGAGCCTCTGCAAACCCACTCCAACCCTCATGGAACCAAATCTCTTCACCGATCCGTTTAAGCTTTATGGAACGTTTGAATCCCACAGGGGTCTCCAATGTAACAACCTCAGGGAGTCTAGACCCTTGTAGCTTCACGAATTTTGGCGGTATCCTCTGCTCAAAGTTATATAACATAATGAGATTTTCAGAAACAAGTAACACAATGTCAGATCTTATATTCTCTACATTTCTTAAGAACAAATTATCAAATTAGTATCCCTTTTAGATCTCTAATCCAATATACAGTAAAACTAAAGAAAAAGAAACTGTTTAGTGAAACAGAAGTTTACAGGAACAAAGAATTGAACCAATGACAAAACATGCAAACACTTTATTTCAAGTTTTTTCAAAGTGATTTGTTAATTACCATCATGTTTTCCTTCATTGTTGAAGGTAAGACCAACTTGAAGAACTTCTTCACCGGCGACTCAGGATCTTGCCGTGGTCGGCGGTGAGAGACTGAGTTGACTCTGGTCTTCGTGTTTCGGGTTGTAACCATTTTTGGTTTGCCTTGCTCAAAGAAGAGAAGGAGAAAATTGAGAGTAGAGAGTGATGAGTGGAGAGTTAAAGCCGTAAAAGAGAAACCGAGAAGCCATATAAGTTTTTTTGTCGTTATGTTATAAGATTTTATCTGACAAGTGTGACAAAAGTTACTTTAACTCTTTGCAGTTTTCCAAGACTTTTTTTTTTGTTTTTCGGTTTTCCAAGACTCATTTTATACAGTTCTCTACATAATAAAAGATATTAAGAGCAACATTATTGGAAGGTGCTTAGTTTTAGTTCTTAGCCCAATTTTTGGTTCTTAACCCAATTTTTGACTCTTAGTTAAAAGTCATTCCTTAGCAAAATCATCAATTACATCTTTAATTTTAATCTCTTTTGAGCTAAGAACCAAGTTAAGCACCTCCCAATAAAGATGGTCTAAGTCCTATTACTGTAGGTTTTTTGTTTTTTGGTATACACTATACATTATAACCCTGTAATATAAATTTTAAAAATGTCATGGAAATTCGCTTTTACTTCGTTGCGACATTGACATATCATTTCAATCAAAGCCTAGTTACATCAAATAGTAAAACTTTACCTACCGTTAACAAAATATATTTTCTATACTTCGATAACATTAATTAAGATATAAACGAGATGAAATATATTGTCGGTGAGGATTCGTCCAGGCTTCCACGAGGACCACGAAAGTAGAACGATCACCTCCTCGTCGAAAATTACGTTCGTACTCTAACATTGACGACCGGCAATTGGGCAACACGGCGGCTTTCCCTGAAAATTTTGAGACACAATACAAATGTAAAGATCACTATAGCTGATAAAATCCAGCTAAACGGAAGATTCGCTAACGCTTGTGCCATAGTGTCTGTACAAGGAGACTCACATAACTTGTGACTTGTGACCAAGATCTTGTAGACGTATTACGTACGTATATATAGCGATGTAGGCTTCATTAATTCCTCAATTATCGGAGGTGGAAACTAAGCAATGTTTCTAATATGATAATATATCATAAATTGACAGATGCGATTTGCTAAACAACTGTACGTATATATGTAGAAGTAACCAAGTTAAACTCTAGCTCGTAAATTGTTCACGAAGTTTCTTACGCTTAGTGAAAGTTTGTGATTCATTGATGAAATAGTATTCGCAGTATATATTTTACACAAAATACGAATTACATAAGCTTTTTTTTCTTAGAATACTTAGGATTTTGTTTATAAAAGGCTGGTCTAGGTTTTTTGAGCAAAAGCCTTAATATGGGCTGGGTTTTATCTCTTAAAGCCCAATTATGTGTGAAAGTTAAAAAATTAAATTCCGACCTGCCGGAATCGAACCAGCGACCTAAAGATTGTCTGCATTGTTTATAAAAGGCTGGTCTAGGTTTTTTGAGCAAAAGCCTTAATATGGGCTGGGTTTTATCTCTTAAAATAGTTGATCAAAAACAGGAAAAAAGTAAATAACCTAATATTTGATCAAAATAGGAACCAGTATATAATAGTCTACCATATGACAATTATATCATTGAAAACTGAATTTATGAGTTATGAATTTATGATTAACAAGACCTACATATATAATAGTCTACCATATGAAAATTATAGCATTGAAAAATAAAATAGTCAAGATTATGGGCTTCATATGGACAAGAAGCCCATGATCTTTCAGTCAATTACAATTACAAAACATAACAATCTTTCAGTCAATATTTTACACTAAACTGCATATGCTCGTGAGAACAAAAAAACAATCACTCAGAATTGACGAACAAATTTAATAGTGTCTATAGACATCATTGTTAATATACACAGTTGGGTTAATACATATAAATAAATCTACAGAGCTTCTTTTCTACTAAGCAATGCATATATCTACTATTTAAAATTTAGGAACTTGTCTTTCCGAATTATCATTATGAATTTTACAAATTTAGAACTTAATTACCCAGACTCTTCTAAACTTTTAAATTGCTTGGTAATATTAGTAGATCAAGATTTATCAGCTTTTCGTTCTATTTGAAAATATGAACAGAAGGGTGCTGGGTGCATGTGTATATATGTCAATGCGTAGATATAGCAGATAAATAGCATATTACATACGTTCATGAAGAAGACTTTTTACATACATTCATGAACACAAAAATAGAATATTACATTTCCGCTCCCTTTTTCCAATGGCTACTTCTTTTTCCAACAAACTGAACCAACAAATCTACCTAACATACATATTTAAAATCTTATATAAAATTTTTATTTGATTTTCTACTAGAACAATTTTGAAATAACCCAAAAACTTATGAGATCTCTCAATCACCTAGCTATGATCTATCTATGTGGTACTTTGTTTAGGTTTTGGTTTGATGTGTTTTATTCTCGTTTATTGGATTTTTTTCAAAAGCAACGACTATTGGTTATAGGTTTAGTCATTGATCATTTGTATACTATAGGGCCATTTATTAGCCTCTAGATAATCATCTCTTCAACATTCTCGTACATTCGTCCATGAATTTTTTTAACTTCCTGTAATCATATAAGGTAATGTTACAATTTATTATACTTACTCGACTTACGAGTTATGAAAATTTTTGAATCTTGTTACACAAGAGTGTCGTTTTGTTACACAAGAGTGTCGTTTTGTGTTATACATAGGAAGCAGCAACACATGTTTGAAGGTCTTATTATTATGAGACATGTAATTAAGTCTACGTTTAAAATTTTAAAGGCAATGTGATGATTGAGGATTCACATAATTTCCATTTAGTGTTTCTTCCCTTTTATGAACAAAAAAATGAGATGTTGAATTATGTTTTTTAGTTTGTCTGATCGATTGATTCAAAATGTCTTTTAAGTGTAATAATAAATTTATCACTTGCTCAAAATTGCGAGTTTTGAACATCTCACATATTTGAACTTTGTAAAGAATTCAAGACTTGGCTCACGAGATTCGACTTACGAGTCATGACTACCAATGGCATATTTTCCGAGCCAATATAAATGCAACAAATCATACGGAAAGAACAACTGATTGTATGTATACTTTCTGGAAAAACAAAGTTGTTTGATAGTAATATCTTGAAACCAAGATCTATTAGATTCTTGTGTTATTACACTACAAAAAAAGTCTACATTCATAGCACATGAAAATAGCTCATTTTTCGCAACTGCTATTAAAAATAAGTTTAGAATTTTGGTAAATATATAATAGTGTTTAAAAAACGCTATGATAGAAAATCCCTAAGCGGGAATCTAAAATCACTTAGTCCGTCAAACATTTAGCCAAAATAATTCACCTTTCCACCTTTTATCTAAAACTTTTCGCAGAAAAGTTTCTTCCTCCTTTCACCCAAATGTATCGAGAACTTCTCCTCCTCTCCTCCTTTCGATTTGAGAAAAAAAAAATTGATTAATGGCCTCCCTCTCTCCTCTTTTCAATCTCTTACCCAACGACCAATAAACCCTAACTTACTTCCCCACTACCTCGTTACAGTACCTAATTCCACCGATTGAAAAGGCGAAGGTGTCTGTCTGATAACGAGAAAAGGCTTCTTAAACTTGGAATGTACAAGAGAATGAGCCGCAGGACCATGGCTAGGACTACGAGCAGGAAGGTCAGATCTAGGGTTAGGATTCAATTTGGGGGTTTCTTATGCGAAAATGGTGACGGAGACGGAGAAGTATGGTTAGGGTTGTTAGATTTGGGGTTTTTTTTATTGGAGAGAAATGGAGACGGAGAAGAAGAAGATGAAGCAGATTTGCCAAAGAAAGAGTTGTATCTCCGGTGGTGGATGATGGGTTCAAAGTTGAATTTTAATGTTCTTTCCTTGTGTTCTTTGTTTTGTTACAGGAAATCGAAGATTCATGTCCCGCCACCATTCCCAACTACTTGTTCATCCCCGCCGTCACCTCCGCTGTTGGTGTCGAATCCCGCACCAGAAGTACGAGACCAACCAAAGATTGCCACGTAGTCAAGATAATGGCCCGTAAAGAATGAAGCCCATCAGCCGAAGGAACGGTCGAAGTGGTTGTCACCACTTCGAGAATCCGAAGTGATTGCATTACGGCATGAGCTCGATGAAGAAGGCATGGGTAAGATGGTTCAAGGATACTTGGGCCATCAAGGCGAGGCCCACGAAGATCAGAGTCAACTCAAATTCAAACGTTGAGCATTAAAATCGAAGAATCAAAACGGACACATTTAAGAGGGAATAATTGTACTTAATTATTCATTTTAATGTCAATTCTCTATGTATAAATATAAAGGCCAATGGCCATGTAAAGGGATCTTCTTCCCAAAAACGAAAGAAATATTATAGCAATTTTCGTAGCAATTCACAAGTTTTTATACATTCATTTTTGTCCCTCAAGAATAATCTTTCCCACTTAATAAAATACTTGAGTGTGTAAATCCGACATCCACATTTTGGCGCCGTCTGTGGGGAAATTAGGTTCTTGAGTGGTCAGATTTTTTCTTTATCACACTTCCGAGATAAGCAACAATGTCCGGAGGAGACGCCGCTGAGACATCATTGGCCGAAACCCTCAAAGCTATGCAGCAAACCATGTCGGACATATCACAAAAGTTCTCGGATGTGGAAAAGGCCGTCGATACATTGCAAACATCCCAGGTATCTCTTAGTCAAAATGTCAATACTATACAAACTCGTGTTCGCTCTTTAAGTGCAGGAAACCCGGTGGGAATCCGAAGAGGGATATTCAACTCGCCAAGTTCCGCTGCACGAAATGAAACCAGCGGACAAACAACCCCCGGTGCTACTAATAATGTAGCTTAGACGTTGGAGGAAGAGACGCAGCTCGGGGATGAAGAACAACTTGCAGCTCAGTATGAGCAGGAGAACCTCGACCAGTTCGAGACCATGAGGAAGGTTAGCCAGGAATTAAAAGAAATGAAATCAAAATTTCATCAAGCTACAAGTTCAGAGCCAGATATCAATCGAGTCATTGAAGAAGCTAGGCGAACACCTTTCATCTCGCGAATTGCGAGTTTGAGGATCAAAGATTCCCGAAAACTCAAATTGGACCCTTACAGCGGATTGGAGGATCCAAAAAACTATCTCGCAGCTTTTCTGATCGCTGCAGGAAGAGTCGAATTGGATGAAGCTGATGAGGACGCAGGCTATTGCAAGCTGTTTTCGGAGAATCTATGTGGCCAAGCTCTAATGTGGTTCACCCAATTAGAGCCGGGTTCAATCAGCAATTTCGACGAACTATCAGCCGTATTCTTAAAACAATACTCCATCCTTATGGATAAAAGCGTTTCGGATGCCGATCTTTGGAACTTAACGCAAGGATCTAATGAATCACTTCGAGTTTTCATCACCAAATTCAAAGGAGTGCTGTCAAAGCTCCCAAGAATCTCACAGCAATTAGCTTTATCTGCCTTACGAAAAGGATTGCGACATGATTCAAGGTTTAAAGAAGACTTAATACTTCATAAACCAGACACAATTCAGGATGCACTCTTCCGCGCGAACAACTGGATGGAGGTAGAAGACGAAAAAGAAAGTTTTGCCAAAAGGAATAAATAAGAAAAGTCGGCAATCACCGTCCCTACCAGGAAGTTCGAGCCTAGGGAGAGCAAGGGCCCAAAGAAGTTTGGGTCGCAACCCTTCAACAATACCGTCGCGAAGCAATTCCAAGGGAAAGGAAGATCAAACACTTGGGTCCGTGATGAAAGTCTATATTGCGACATTCATAAAGTAACCGGACATTTAACCAAGGATTGCAGCGTTCTTAAAAAGCACCTCGCAGAGCTTTGGGCTAGCGGCGATCTTTCTAAATTCGATATAAAAGATTTTGTGAAGGAATACCACGAAGCAAAGGAAAACTCCAAAGATCAAGATTCCAAAAGACCAAGGTTATCCAACGAGGAAGAACCAAGAAGATCGAAGGGTAAGATCAATGTGATTCTAGGAGGTTCCAGATTTTGCGGAGATTCAATAAGTTCCATCAAAAAGCATAGACGAAATGTCTTACCCAAAGCAAGCTTGAGCGAAAAAATTGATTTTCAAGGGGCCTCAATATCATTTAACGAAGAAGAAACGCGGCATCTCGAAAGACCGCACGATGATGCTCTAGTCATTACTCTTGATGTCACTAACTTCGAAGTATCAAGGATCCTTATAGATACAGGCAGTTCGGTCGACTTGATCTTTTTAAGTACTCTAGAAAAAATGGGAATCAGCCGAGGAGACATAGTAGGACCCCCATCTCCGTTAGTTGCGTTCACAAGCGAGTCAGCCATGTCTCTCGGAACAATCAAGCTACCGGTCCTTGCCAAGAAGGTATCGAAGATCGTGGACTTCGTTGTCTTCGATAAGCCCGCAGCTTACAACATTATTCTCGGGACTCCCTGGATTTATCGAATGAAAGCAGTCCCCTATACATATCATCAATGTATCAAATTTCCAACATCAAATGGGGTGGAGACAATTCGGGGAGATCAAGAAGCTTCACGGACGTGTTACTTAGCTAGCCACCGTTTGAAGATCCAGTAGCAATTAACAAAGCCCGCAAAAGAAGGACTAAGGCAGAAATTTCCTAGTGGGCAGGAAAAAGAGGATGTGGTAGTCGAAGTGGTATTGGAAGAAGACAAACCAGATCGGAAAATTCGAATTGGAGCAACTTTGACTGGCCAAATAAAAGAAGCTTTGATCGAACTCTTAAGGAAAAACAAAGCATCATTTGCATGGTCAGCAGCGGACATGCCTGGCATAAGTCCGAGTGTAATTTGTCATGAACTAAACGTGGATCCAAGCTTCAAACCGGTGAAACAAAAAAGAAGAAAGCTTGGAGTGGAGCGGGCAAAAATAGTAAATGATGAAGTGGATAAACTTTTGAAAATAGGGTCCATACGAGAAGTGCAATATCCGGAATGGGTAGCAAACACTGTCGTTGTCAAGAAAAAGAATGGGAAAGATAGGGTTTGCATCGATTTTACAGACTTGAATAAAGCATGTCCCAAAGATAGTTTCCCGCTCCCGCATATAGATCGACTTGTGGAGTCTACCGCTGGAAATGAGCTGTTAACGTTCATGGACGCCTTCTCGGGTTATAATCAGATAATGATGAACCCCGAAGATCAAGAAAAGACGTCATTTATCACAGATAGAGGTATCTACTGTTACAAGGTAATGCCTTTTGGTTTGAAAAATGCAGGAGCAACTTACCAACGGTTGGTGAACAAAATGTTTCACAATCACCTCGGGAAGACTATGGAAGTCTACATAGATGATATGTTGGTTAAATCGTTGAAGAAAGAAGATCATGTTAAACATTTGGAGGAATGTTTTGATATTCTCAATAAATATCAAATGAAGCTGAACCCGGCAAAGTGCACATTTGGAGTCCCATCCGGAGAATTTCTTGGCTATATCGTGACAGAAAGAGGGATTGAAGCCAATCCAAATCAAATTAACGCTTTTCTAAACATGCCATCTCCAAGAAACTTCAAAGAAGTACAACGGTTGACTGGGCGGATTGCGGCTTTGAATCGTTTTATCTCGAGGTCAACAGATAAGTCGTTGCCTTTCTACCAAATTCTAAAAGGGAACAAAGGATTCCTTTGGGATGAGAAGTGTGAAGAAGCTTTTGGGCAGCTTAAGGCATACTTAACCACTCCGCCTATACTGTCCAAACCGCAAGTGGACGAAAAACTTTATTTGTACGTATCAGTTTCAAACCACGCGGTTAGTGGAGTCTTGGTTCGGGAAGACCGTGGAGAGCAGAAGCCAATTTACTACGTGAGCAAGTCAATGACGGATCCGGAAACCAGGTACACAATGATGGAAAAGCTTGCACTCGCGGTGGTAACTTCGGCTCGGAAGCTGCGTCCATATTTTCAGTCCCATCCGGTTGAAGTATTAACTAACCAACCACTCCGAATAATACTTCATAGTCCAAGTCAGTCTGGACGTTTGGCGAAATGGGCGGTGGAATTAAGCGAGTACGACATAGAGTTCAAAAGCCGAATCAGTATGAAGGCTCAGGTCTTAGCAGACTTCCTGACCGAACTACCAATACCTGGAACGATAGAGCAACCGGAGAACCAAATTTGGAAATTACACGTAGACGGGTCTTCAATAAAACAAGGATCTGGAGTGGGAATCAAGTTGGAATCTCCAACATCAGAAATTCTAGAACAATCATTCCGATTGTTATTCGATGCTTCCAACAACGAGGCAGAATACGAAGCCCTTATTGCCGGACTTCGACTAGCACAAGGAGTTGGAGCTAAGGAAATATTGGCTTACTGCGATTCGTAATTAGTAGTTAACCAATTTAATGGAGAGTATGAAGCCAAAGATTCAAGAATGGAAGCGTACCTCGAAGTGGTAAAGGATTTATCTAAGAATTTTTCGAAATTCGAATTAATCCGCATACCTCGGGGAGAGAATACAACTGCGGATGCACTTGCCGCATTGGCGTCAACATCAGATCCCGAGTTAAAGAGAGTTATTCCAGTAGAATGCATTTCGGAGCGAAGCATTCAAGACAACAAAGAAACCCTCGTCATTACAAGATCTCGAGCAGCGGCACGCGACCGCGACGAACCAGATATCGAACCGCCTTCAAACAAACGAAGGAAGTCAAAGGGATCAAATACATCTAATAAGGAACCCGTTGTCTTAGCTGAAGAAGTGATTCCAGAAACGATGTTAGAAACCGAGCCATTAATCGAGGAGAATATTCTTGAACCAAACGAACATCCTGAACCAGAGCCACGGATATTTCACAAAGTTGACCAAATTCCGGCTAAAGACTGGGGGGCTGACTGGAGGGAGCCAATAAAGCACTACATCATGACAGGTGAGCTCCCAAAGAATAAATGGCAGGCCAGGAAAATGAAAGTCGTTAGCGCGAAATTTTGTTTGTCGAAGGATGCGTTATATAGACGAGGTGTCAGTGACCCTTACCTATTATGCATTTTTGGGCCCGAAGTCGAAATCGTCATGAGCGAGGTGCATGAAAGATTATGCGGGAGTCATTCATCAGGAAGAGCTATGGCTTTTAAAGTTAAAAGAATGGGGTATTTTTGGCCCACTATGATCACAGATTGTGTTAAGTTCGCCCAAAGATGCAAGCGCTGTCAACTCCATGCACCATTGATCCACCAACCGTCGGAATTATTCTCCTCCATTTCCGCCCCATACCCGTTTATGAGGTGGTCAATGGACATCATTGAACCATTGCACAAATCAACTCGAGGTGTACAGTACCTTTTAGTCCTTACGGACTACTTTTCGAAACGGATTGAAGCTGAGGCGTATGTTGGTATCAAGGATTCGGCGGTGAAGACTTTTATTTGGAAAAACATTATACGTCGACATGGAGTTCCATACGAAATAGTCACTGATAATGGACCACAATTTATTTCACACGAGTTTGATGCCTTTTGTGCGGACTGGGGAATCAAAGTTAGTTATTCTACTCCACGATATCTGCAAGGAAACGGTCAAGCTGAAGCCGCGAACAAGACAATATTAAGCAATCTCAAGAGATGCTTAAGTTATCTAAAGGGAGGATGGTATGAAGAACTCCAACCCGTCCTTTGGGCCTATCGTACAACCCCTAGGCGACCTACAGGGGAAACTCCATTCTCTTTAGTTTATGGTATGGAGGCGGTAGTACCAGCTGAACTCAATGTGCCCGGACTTCGTCGAACAGAAGCACCGTTAAATGAGGAAGAAAATTCAGTAATGCTTAACAATTCACTAGATACCATAAATGAAAGGCGTGATCAAGCTCTAATTCGGATCCAGAATTACCAACAGGCAGCAGCCCGGTATTACAATTCAAAGGTTAAAAGTAGGCCGTTCTTCGTGGGAGATTACGTATTAAGGCGCGTCTTTGACAACAAAAAAGAAGAAGGTGCCGGAAAACTCGGTATTAATTGGGAAGGACCTTACATTATTACCGAGGTGGTTCGAAACGGTGTTTACAGGTTGAAAGATTTAGAAGACAATCCAGTCAAGCGACCTTGGAATGTGATCAACCTAAAGAAATTTTATGTTTAAAGCTATATGCATTGTTTATGTACATGAACTACGGTGTGGCTTGATCCCGAGATGGGTACGTAGGCAGCTCGACGAGTTCAGCTATTAATAAAAATTTGTTTTATTTCTTTATTAAAGG
The DNA here is from genome assembly GCF_000004255.2 of Arabidopsis lyrata subsp. lyrata. Taxonomy (NCBI): domain Eukaryota; kingdom Viridiplantae; phylum Streptophyta; class Magnoliopsida; order Brassicales; family Brassicaceae; genus Arabidopsis; species Arabidopsis lyrata. Next base: position 8,151,977 of record NW_003302553.1, on the reverse strand, counting down.
AAAAAGTTTCGACTGTGCGAACAAGTGAAGCAAATAGAAGGTTCGGCTAAAGCGAACATACAAAAGATTGGAAATAGAGCGTTATTTAAAAGTCGGAATGTCCCTCATCGTACACTTCGGATTATGGAAATCTTGTTGATGAGCAGAACACTTCAACTCCTTGACCAGCAAGATCGAGGATCGGCATCATGCAGTCCGGAATTCGAGCAAAGTCAGAAATTCCAAGCTCAATCCACTCTCCGGGGTGAGATTCAAGGATGTGAAGATCTCTTGACACTATATTAAGCCTGCGTTGCATCCGGTTAATCCTCTTCCGAAGTCTCCTCTTTTCCGACATAAGCTTCCGGTGTTGAAGCTCGAGTGCTTCTATGAACGCCGTCGCCGTTCCTTGATCTCTGATTGGGAGATCCCTGATCAAAGCACATGGGGCTCGGATCTGAGATCTCAAGAAGCCGCGAAGTGGAGGAGGCTGCCTGTTTGGCTCATTTGGAACATCTTCATTCATCATTCCGATTCTGGAGAAGTCGGGCATAGATTCTGAACAGCGAAGATTGAACTCCATACCTGCTAAAATGAAAAGAATGGTGAGAAGTAAAGGGAAATTGAACCTATAATTTATAGGAACCCCATATCCTTAGCAAGCTGCGGATTCTATCCAAGGAATGGAGTGATTCGCGGAGAGATTCATGCCCTCGAACAGATCCTGCATTAAAAGGCGCATCTCCGAGAATATTTTAAAAGAGAGGAAAGTTGCAAGCGTTTCCATAAATAAAAAGGGGGCCGAAGCCCATTACGAGTTTTAAAAAAAAAAAGAAGAAGTGAAGAAGTTAAAGAACATTTATGGGAGAGGCTCAGGAACAGGCTCCTTCATCGCCGGTTTAGTCTTCGAGGTGGACGCCTTGTTCTTGGCATCCACTTCGGAACTATCCCGAACGCGTTTCCGGCAGTTGCTGGCCTCCTCCTCCAAGTCCACTTCCTCTTCACTGTCGGATGGAACGGCGCAGACAGGGGCGTTCACGAGACCCGGGACTCCTCTGGCGCGGAGATACATCCGAAGCATCTTCGGGATCTCAGCAACGGAGTCGAAGTTCCGCCACTCCCATTGAAAGGGATCGCTCTCCAAGGCCCGTATCTTCCTTTCAACCCGAGCGATGCGAGCCTCGAGCGTCTGCCTTTTGAGTCCCAGCCGCTGCCTCTCCTCACACAAGCGACGGTGCTTGTCGGCAACCTAACATAAAAATGAGTAAATAAGACGAAACAAGAAGTTTTTAAATCAAAAACTTTAATATTTACCTTGTCAATAAAATCGCAAGCCTCTTTCTTCTCCTTCGAAGGAAAGTGAATGACGGCGTGAGGGAAGAGAACGCCGGCCGGTTCAAAGCCGTCGCCGGACAAGAAGAGTGGGCTGCCGGGATCAACGGGGGCTACTGTTTCGTTTTCCATTCTTAAAATATTTCTCAAGTAAGATTCTAGAGTCATGTTTAAATAAAGCTTAGAGGTAGGTGAGCCTTTATTTATAGTGATTTAGGGTTTGTCTTGGAACCATAAATCCATTAATGGTAGCGTGTCCGAGTGGTTTAAACCATTTTTGGAAAATCGAGAAAAGGCAATTATTGCATTAAAAGACGAGCCGTTTTCCTTAAGAAGGGAAAGAGCAACCGTCGCATTAACTGCAAAAGTTTCTAAGGCCCAAGCCCAATAAATTTTTCGAGTTGACTAAACCCGAAGTGGGGAACTCGCTTTAAGCCGAGCTCAGCTCTCGCATTCTAAAGAGAAAGGTCTGATCAGCCTAAAAATCTCAAAAGCATTGCCACAAGGCCACAAAAGGTTAAAAAGCGGGCTTTGCAAACCCGCATATAAATTTAACCAAACCCCCTTGGGTCACAACCTAGAAAGGTTTAAAAACCTCCTCAGGCAAATATCTTGTTTAAAAAAAAAAATAATAAAGCCTCCTTAGGCCAAAAATAAGTTCGAAATTAAGTCTTAAAATTAAAGGGACAATCCCCAATTTAAAGTGGACACAGCCACTACGGAGTGATCCCCACCTCGGACTCCGGCTCAGCAACCAAAGTTTCATTCACCTCCTTGACTGGTGCTTGATCAGATGAAGCTCCCTGACCACCCTCCGCGGTACAACCAACCTCCGGAGTGACCTCTGATACCATAGGAGCTGCGGGCGGGACAACGTCTTCCGTCTCACTTGAACCTAGAAATAATAATTCCAGTCAATCAAAGGTACAAGGTAAGAAAAAGGTAAGCCTCAGGAGCCAAGCGTTACCTGCCCAGTCTAAACCCGATTCACTTATAGGAGGTGATTCAGTAAAGAATTCCTCGAAGTCAAGCGGGTTGAAGGCCGAAGTGGAAAGAGCTGCCAAGCGACTCCGTTTTTCAGAAAGTTTAGTCGACAGCTCGGTCCTTTCTTGGTCCTCAGAGAAATCTGCTTCATGGATTTGATCCAGCAGAATCAGGTTGCTTTCGTGCTCCTTGATGTCTGACTCCAAGTCCGACCTAGCTTTCTCGGTTTGCATGAAGAGTACAAGTGGACCTATAGTGCGGACCGGCAATATCATCAGAGCGGGTGCACTCATCATTACTAGAACGCCTCTCATCGAAAGACGGAGACTCGGGTCTATCGGAATCGGAAGTCATTGGGAAAAATGAAAAATTCAAGATCCGGCGAAGAGAGGTTTTTGTGAAGGAAAGTAGAGAGAGTTTTTGACTAAAGCACAAAAGAAAAAGAAGAGAGTAATGGTGAAAAGAAGTTACCTCAAGCTAATGATGAAACCGCCTCGGAAGTCGTGTGGGAAGTGGGAAGGTTTTTCCCGTTTTAATAGTAATTAAACAATATACGGTCATAATGATGACAGATGTCACTCAGTTAAAAAAGGCTAGTGCCGAAATTAAAGGAGTGATGAGATTTTCGGCGGGAAATCAGAAAGATTCTCGAGCGCAATCTTTGGCTATTTGAGCATTTAAAGTCCTCCGAATTGGAATAGCACTTCGAAGAACTTGGGGGGCTAATTGTTGGTGTCGGATCCCGCACCAGAAGTACGAGACCAACCAAAGATTGCCACGTAGTCAAGATAATGGCCCGTAAAGAATGAAGCCCATCAGTCGAAGGAACGGTCGAAGTGGTTGTCACCACTTCGAGAATCCGAAGTGATTGCATTACGGCATGAGCTCGATGAAGAAGGCATGGGTAAGATGGTTCAAGGATACTTGGGCCATCAAGGCGAGGCCCACGAAGATCAGAGTCAACTCAAATTCAAACGTTGAGCATTAAAATCGAAGAATCAAAACGAACACATTTAAGAGGGAATAATTGTACTTAATTATTCATTTTAATGTCAATTCTCTATGTATAAATATAAAGGCCAATGGCCATGTAAAGGGATCTTCTTCCTAAAAACGAAAGAAATATTATAGCAATTTTCGTAGCAATTCACAAGTTTTTATACATTCATTTTTGTCCCTCAAGAATAATATTTCCCACTTAATAAAATACTTGAGTGTGTAAATCCGACATCCACATCCGCCACCGTCTTCTCCTCGCCACGCTCAATAAGTTATGACTCTACTAATTGTTAGTTCCTTTCTAACATTGCTTAAAGTTTCACTCTTTGAGGTTATTTAGTATACACAATGAACTTATTTTGTTTGACATAATGCCTCAATGTGAATTTTGTTTCTGATTCTAGATGTTTTATGAATTAAACTTATTCGTTTATGAGAAGGAAGCTAAGGAGATGTTAAAGATAGAAAATTTGAGGGTCTTGACGTCAATAAAGAAGATTTGTTGGATCAATCCCTTGATGTGCTCTATGAGAAAGTGTGTTTCTACGTTAAATGCTGAGTTTTTTTTTCTATGCTTTGCTTGATTTTGATGCAAACATTGATATTTGGATTAATTCTTTGTTGGATGTGAAGGAGTTCGATGAGAGATTGGCCTTCATTGTTGCCGCATTCAATAGGGACTTGCAGCATGGGTTTATAGAAAAGAGGTAAGCATTTGATTCTTTCTAGTTTAACAATAATCCACTACAAAAATCTGTAAAGGTTTCAGTTTTAATGTCCTTTTTCTAGGGATTTAACATTGTCTATTTTTCTTTTGAGTTTGATGAATCTTCAAGTGTTTGATGCATTGTTAGGTTGAGGTTTTTTATTTTTTTAGCAGGCATAAAAGTAAGAGAAAGCACGGAAGAAAGTTACTTCCACCAAAGAATGCAACTAACATAGAAGTTAAATCCAAATGTATCCGCTTTCTCCTGCAATTCAACTTTATTTTCTTTCTTGATTAACTCTCTTCTTATTGTTGAGTTTGTTTTCTTTATATTTAAAAGGTGTTATAACCCCTTAGCAAAGTGAGAAGCTGAAAAGAGTGGCTTCGCTACAAGTAAGAAAGGCTTAACCTTGAAGGAGAACAAACTTCCTATCACAATGCTAAAGTTTGCAAAGGTACTTCCTCTTATGTTTGATTACATGTTTTTGTTTGAGAATGATATGATGATTGCTAAGTTGTTTTGTGAACTAAATATTCGTTGAATGTGAAACCCCTTGTGTGTCTAGCAGGTACTAGAGGAAATCATCATCATTGGTTGAATGTGAAACTCCTTGCTCCCCTTCTTAGCTTGGGATCTTGATCAGCTGCTCCAAAACACAAACAACAGGAACAACTTGACCATGGGCGGAGGAATAAGGAATGCTAGTAAGGTTTTAAGAAGTTTTTTCTTTTCCCCTTATGATGTTAGTTTTAGTTTTTTAAGGCTAGGCGACATTTTAGTAATTAGTATAAGAGTTAATATGATGTTATGTATGATTTATTTGGTTAATGTAATATTACTTGTTGATGATTTATAAATTATAAAAGTTATGTATATGTCCAATTAAGTAAATTTTACAAAATTTGGTTCCAATATTAAATTTATTTTATAAATCAAATTAAACTTATATAGCGAAAAAAATCTACGAGATTATATAAAACAGCACTCAGCGTGAGTTACAATAAAGTATATTATAGCGTTCAATCAGTGCTATAATATAAAAGCGCTATCGTATTTAGGGGTTTATCAAAGCATGCCAAAAGCGCTATCGTATATGGAAGGTCTATAATAACTGGGGCAGAAACAGCGTTTATAATGAATGACGTATTATAGCAGTTCTATCCTGCTAAGAAGGGCGTGTTTAGATGTCAATGCCCATTCATACATGTATATATAAATGTGTACCAAACTTCTTAAATCCCACGAAAACGAGACTTTTTTACCTAAGTTCATGGATATACCAGAAAAGGTTTTACATCCCATTTTTCAACGACTTTCTTCCTTTTCAACAAATCAACCTATTAACGTACGTTGTACGTATTACTAATCTTTTTTTTTTTTTTGAACACCAGGTATTACTAATCTTCAATTACAATTTTCTCTTCAATTGTAAAATTAATAACAAAAGCTGAATAATAAAATTCCATCTGTCAAAAAAAAAATTCCATAAAATAATATATAAATGAAATGATTTAATACAATGAAACAATATTTTCTAAAACGTAACTCAAATATGTGCAGTTACACTTTACAAAGAAGATCGAATAAACTAGAGGAACTTTCTAAGGCTTTTAGATACTTTCATGACGTGGCAGTTCCCTATTGGTTGTATGATCTGCTTCTTTTAGCCGGCCATAAAAACTTGCCTTGACCACAACGGCAGGAATCACATGGGCCGCGGAACATTCCCCTTTTCCATAGTCCGCATCTCCACGCACTTAAGACGGCGCGTGTACACTCCTCCTCAAGCATATCTCAGCCAATAACCGTAGACGCCGTCTCCGTCACGCGCCACACTTTAACCGATTTGTCCAAGCTTCCACTGTACACTATCCATTTCTGATCTCCTTTCTCTCCGTGGCCTTTGCCGTCATCTTCCGCCTCTACCACCGCCGTCAAACACTTAACAGGTCCCACGTGATCCATCAACACCGAGAGACACGAGTGGCTACCATCGCCGTTTCTCCTCCACACGCAAATGTTCTTATCCGCTCCACCGCTCAACACCAGACTTCCGGCAGCGGCGAGGCAGAGCACGGCCATACGATGGCCGCGGAGAGTCCCGCCATGAGAAAGATATTTCTGTCCTTCCCAAAAATTAACGGCACCGTCAGAAGAACCACAGTAAACAACAGCCGCCGTTAAATTAACCGCTAACGCCGTTACAGCGTTCTCTTGCTTCATCAACACATTAACCAGAAAATGTTTCGTTCCTTGTCCTTGAAGCTCACGTTTCCACACTTTCAAAGTTCCGTCGGCGGATCCAGTGAATAGCAAATCGTCAAAACCAGCAGCCACCGTGTTGATAGCGTCGTCGTGAGCTTGAATCGATTCAAGACATGTTGAATCAGATAATCTCCAGACTTTGAGAGTCTTATCCCACGAACCGGAATAGAGTAAACCTAGCTCTTCGTTCAAACTGAGACACGAAACGGCGTCGTAATGACGAATCTTGAGAACATTTTTCCGGCGACGAACCTCAACGTAGTTCTTTGGATTTATTGATTTTGTCAAAAACTCCTTCAACGTCGGCAAGCTTCCGACTCGTGAATAACCTCCGGTTCTTCTTTTAGAGCCTCTCCAGACCCGGATTTTACCGTCTTGATGACCGGTAAAAATCCGGTTATCTCCGGTTATTACAATGGCTTTAACCAATCCACTTGTTGATTTAAACCCGGTGAAATCCTTGAGATCTTTCCAAACACGAATGTTCTTGGAATCGGATCCAGTGAATAAAAGATCTCCAGAAGCAGCCAACGAGTAAACATGACCGTCTTGTCTCACGATCGTACCGATCAAACCGTTGTCGGTATCATCATCATCGATGTTTCTGGTCTGGTAGATCCAAGGAGACTTGTAGTACGGAGAGTATGTTTGGTTCCACGGTGAGGGAGACATCGATGGAGTCGTTGTTGTGTCGGTGTAGTACGGAGAGTAAGTTTGATTCCATGGAGACAGAACTTGATTAGGAGACGAATCGCCGCTAGTTGTCGAAGCATTGCTTTGACGTTGTTGGTGGTAATGGACATCCTTGTTGGTGTTGTTGTTGCTACTACTGGGATTGATGACATCAACACCGTGGCTCTGTTCTTCTTCGTCGGCGGCGGGATCGGAGTTTAAGAAGGCGGCGAAAGTGAGTCTCCGGTGATGACTACTACTGGTTTCTGTAGCTATTACCATGTTTTCAAGATTACACTAAAGAAAAAAATTGAGTAGTTGGAAGGTTTTATTGGCAAGGAATTATAGGGTTTTAATTTCCTTGTCGTGTGGAGAATTTTTCGAGGGAAGAAATTCGAAAATTTCTCGGGATTTGGAGAGAAAATTTTATGTGTTTGGTAAGAAATATTGAAATGTATAAAGAGTGTAGAAGGAGGATTTTGGGATTGTATATATAGAGAGCACAAAGTTGTTGAACGGACGACGTGGGTGAATGACACGTGGCGTTTTAGACTGAAGACGTGACCGTCAGATACCGGAAGCGCCAGTTTTCACATGAGACCAAATTAACAATGTAATTTTTATGCTACTTTAGAAATAAAAAAGTGTTGATGAAAGACTAAATGGACGGTCGTCGAGAAAAGAAAGACGGTCTCAAAACAATTGGTGCATAAACTGAGATGTAGTATTTTTGGTTTTATCTAAAATTGAATTTCCTATATAAAAAAAAATTTCCATTGTTTTTTGTCTTTCAGTAAATTACGTGGATTGAGCAATGTGAAAATAATTGAACATGAGATGCGTCCGTACGAAGATTCGGGGTTATTTTTAGAAGTTGGTTGAATAAGAAAGAAAATCAAGATAACGCGTGTGTGGCTGTGTTGGCGGCTGATCATCTTCACACGTTGCATTAACATCACTATTCTCCAAGTGGAACTTTGATTTCAATTACTTGGTTTTTTTTCTGTTTTGATTAGTTTTATTTCACTTTCGACATGTGAAAGAAAAAAATGGTTTTCTTCCAGATGTTTTGACTTTTCTGACTCCTTCCATGAACGATAAGGAGCGCCTTTTAGGACTATATATGAAACACTAGTACCTTTTATTTAATCAAGTGTTCAAGAAATGTGCTCGATATCTCCATAATAAGCTCATAACATTTATTTTAAAGTAAGGTTTGTTTATACGTGTGATTGTGTGGATGACTTGGCTTAGATTCCTGTTTGCGAGTTGATCATTTTTAGTTACTTTTCTATCGATTTATGCATCCTTTTCTAATTTATCCATCATTTTGAAAAAACATAACATATCACGAATACCGTATATAACAAGATATTTGGTCTAACTAATATTATCTTGTATAACGTATAAGTGTTACTGTGTTACATTTAAGAAGGCTTCAGTTTTTATTTTACTTTGATTTTCATAGTACTTGTATAATTTTGGAGTTTCTTAGTTAACACATTATCAATGTCATCAAATCTGTATATATATTTATAAGAAGTTTGTACAAATGGTTTGAGACGAATATACATATACGTACGTATATATAGAAAATAATTAACTTATTATTATTATGAAATTTTATATACGTACGGATCAAAACGCCGACAAAAAGACCACAAGTTGCAAAACATTTTTCCTATGTGTTTTTAATTTCGAAAATAATGAGGGCAACCGAAATAAAATTTCATACAAGTTGATTGACTTTCATTACGATAAAGGAAATGGTCTTTTTCATGTCGATTGACTTTTCATTTACGATAATAAACAAAATGATGATGATTTGGAAAGTAAATTTTTGGATAACTGGGTTAATATGGGATCTTCTCTAATCATATGAGAATGTTAAATTATTTAAATTATCTCGAAAAAACATAAATAAAAACCGTATAGATTCCAATAGAAATTTCATGTAAATAAAAAACTGAAAACAATTATTGACAGTTAGCCGAGTTTTGACATTTTTAGGGATTCGTATAAAATATCATTTACCATATCTTTAAATTTTTTTGGAACAAAACTTACGGAAATCGTCAATGGTTATGGACTTGAACTATGGAACGACGGCGTTTTGGAATCCAAAGGTATGGTCAGTTATTGAATCCCAAAGCCTTTCACACTCACGCGACTATAGTACTTGCCAATGGACAATGGTCCACACATGTCATCTATCCATTTCAGACGTTGTTATTACGATAGCAATACGACACGAAATTCATATTTGAATGACTAATAATTAGGACAATTAAATAACATATTGCCCCAAAACAACATACAGTATTATCATGCATACCATTTTTAACTAAAGTAATGCACTATTGTTGCTAATTGCTATATTACTATTTTTACTGCTATCTTTTTGTTTATTTTACTGCACTGCCTGCTCTCTAACTGTTAGAATTTCTATTGACTATTCCGAGAAAAATTATGACCACTAGATGATCTTAGTCTAAATAAATCGACAATAATGACTCTAAGTGAAATATTGTTACTTTCGGGAACCATAACTAAAGTATCGTTTTAATCAGACAAATCTACATTTTTGCTTCATTAGTAGTAGTTTGCACTTTGCACGCCGTTCATTTGACACGACATGCATGCATTATTATGTGATAAGTTTTGAATTATTACACGATCAATCGTTGTCTAATATCTACATTTCCAAACAAAAAATCGTTGTCAAATTAATAATACCAATGGGTAATGGTACGTTTTAACAAAATGAAAATAAAAATACCAATGGTACGTGCGTATGCCGTCACAACCATGGCAAACGTACAAGCCCCATATATACCATTACCAATTAAAGAAATGCTAAGGATACTATAATTTCCCACGCCATACATAATAACTAATAACAATTATCATTTTTACAAAGAAACGCCATTATATCTTTGATAGTTCCAAACATCACAACCGTAGCAATGAAAAAGAAACAAATTCTTGTTACCCAATAAGCAAGGAATTCTGAAATAACTATATAAGGCGGATAATTTATTTTATTGGTGGCTTAACTGATCCCACTCGGCACTTGCTGCGTGGTCCGAATAGAATCTGAGCTTTCTATATATGGAGACAATTTATATACATTTAAGAATATAGTTAGATACATCTAAACGAAGTTTATTTTTTTACATTTACACGTTAAATAATATGATACATGTAGCTCTCACTACACCATCGATTAATTATTCACTAATATACGATGGAGGTACGGAAGTCAAAGATTGAATATCACATGATAGATTTGGTAGATTGAAACGAGCTAGATTCAAGTTTTTTTTCTTTTTAATATAACTTGCACAATAATTATCTTTGACTTTATATTGGTTTCATTGACTTGGTACTAATTAATTAAAATTTTAAACTGAAAAAGGTATGCGATATCAAATTTTTTGTTCTTTGAAGAGACGCATATATGTAGACACAACACAATATATAATCACGTATACGTAGACACATATAGTACGTGAGATTTCATAAGGAACAATTTTGGGGATGTATATCTCCTTGATATATATCATTAAAAGATCGTGATTCGTGTTCCAGCAGGAGTAACATAAAATAAACATTGTTCGCACAAGAAGTTTTACAATCTTTAAAACAAAAGAAATAATGACAAAGAAATTGTATTGTTGACTTCGTGCAATATCATAAAATTTGATCCTTTTGTGCCACCAGTTATCAAAATCTTAGTTGTCTGTGCGTATATTTCTAGTTTTCTACAAATTTAGATGAAAAACAATTAATACTAACAGCGATGTGCCGATGTGTACTATAATGTTCAATGTATCTTTACGACATATGAGTTCTTTATTGACATGGTAGGTTTCGAAATGTAGAAAACGTCCACGCTGACTTTTGCAGAAGTGATCCATTTGTTTCGTACATACGATAACAAATTTATGTTAATTTTCCATATTCCTGAATATTATTAATTATTATCCTATCATGCCCTTTTTTTTTATATACCCGATCGGCTGATCCGGTCAGCCTCGGTAGGAACGCACCTGAGTGCTACAGAGTGGACTCACTACCACCCCGAAGGATGGGCTACCACACTGCCTGAACCGAGTTTGGAATGCTTTCCGACTAATGTCCTTAGAAGGTTTAGATCTTTGGTTCCTAATACCAATTAGTCCCTAAATATTAATTTTAAGATCATATACTATAGTCTATAGATGATGATTTATTACAGCCGTAGTTGTACATTCTGGTAATAAGTTGGTAAACTTTAGATTATACACAATTAATCCATATAACCATAATTTTATTGAATTTTGCTTTAGCATAAACCGTGCCTCAACGGATCAGGGATGAGATTACAAGCGCATGGTCTACCGGAATGGAAAGAACCAGCAAATCGTATAGATAACACTATTTTATAAAATTAAGTTCCCCAATTTACAGTACTTGATATTTTTCATCAGGCAGATTCCACGAATCTAAACAAAACTCCCAAAAAAAAGAAAAACGTCAAAATGTACACGTATTAGTAATAAACGTAAAAGTGATGACATCGATCACCATGTATATATGAAAAGTTGAAAACTAGTCGAAGTGTATTTGTTAGGTGACCGTGAGTATATATATAATCGTATCGAGTGAAAAATAATATATATATATATATATATAATCGTCTAAAATCATTCATTATTCATTCGTATCAATGGACCGTTAGTTGCTGTTGTTTATCTGATCTGTACGCAGTTAACTATCATTATAATATGTGATCTAGGTTTCCTTCTTAACACTGTATTAGGATCATACAACACATTCGGCCATGTTCGACGGAGAAAAAGCGTGACTTGATATGATCTCTTTGAAAAACTAACAAAGTCACGATCTTTAGGGACACATCACCCATTGGAAGACTATCGTAGAGACGTGTGTGATAACAAAAAGAAAGTTTTATTAATTAAGAAACTTTTTTGGTTGAATTTTTGTTTGGAATTATAAGTTAAACTAATTTATGGACATAGGACGAATATTTAGACACGGTCAAACTACAGTAATAAGAATTTTCAATTAGAGGATAAGATTTGGTTTCATAATATATCATTGAATATGGACTATTTGGTTACCACTCCTTAACAGACCTACAATGCTACAAAGTGTCCTTCAATTTTTTACAATCAGATCCATAATAGTTTTATTTTATTTTACGTTCCTCAACAATACTTGAGTAGTCATTAAGTCTTTGTCGTAAAGCACCTAAATGGTTTTTCTCATATTTTTAAAATCAACTTAATTTCAGTCTATTGTAAATCGTAATTAGTTTTTTTTTTCTTTTTTGATACGTTAACTTGTATCATCCGATTGAGTGAACATTTTGTTATCACGATTTTAATACAACCCAAAAGGAGAGCGATCAAGAAACGGAACATAGTGTACCCAACGAAAGAGACAGCCAACATCATAAAGTCTTCCATCTCATTTTAAATGATTTACTCATTCATTTGAATTATTATATATGATTTGTCATCATATGATATGGATCACTCTGGATAATAGTTGTCTAATCAATCACTTTAAAGTGAAAAGATTTCATTTTACATGTTTTTGGTGTTGATTTAACTATTTGTCCTTGTAAGGTTTGCTGGTCCTATTCTTTAAACTTACTTGATTTATTAACAGTGAGTTTTAATATTTTATAAAAAGAAATTTGGTAGCTATATATGATTTTGGCAAAAAAGTAAAAAAAAAAATACATGATAATTGATTGAAATTATTTGTTTCTATAATTATAAAGCTAAACCGACAAATTTTTCATATTAGTGCAGAAAATGCAAACAAAATGTGGCTAGTTTTGGAAATATATTTCTATGATTAGAAATCAACGTGTACATGCATTTAGACCTGTTGAAGGAATGTATAGATAAACCACGAGAGACCATTTAGATCTACTGAACCTAAAGTAGTGATGAGAGTATTTCTACTATTTTGTTGGGGAAAGAATTTGACCTATTTCTACTGTTTAGCAAGCAAAACTCGTAGCAATCAATCTAATTGCCTCTTTAACAATCTTTTTGAAGGCTTTCCTAGCAACCCCATGCAAAGATTGATCAGAGATTGTCTTTAAGCGACAATAACAATCTTTCTCCATTCTTGAGAAGAGAGAAGCTACGATGATAAACAAGTATTCATGTCAAACTTCAAAACCATTAATGAAAATATGTCAAACTCACCAAGATACAAAGTGAAAACTTACCACTAAAACCAAATTAGAATTGTACTAATTGGTTCAATTTCCTCTTTTTGGTTTGGAATATTTGGTACATTGCAAATCGAGCCTATGCCCTGTTCGATTCAGATTAAATAAAGTAAACCGGTTACCTCACTTTCAATTATGTTTGAAGAAATCGGTTTAATATCAAGTACATGTAATCCATAAGCAAAACTAAGCAGAGACGGCTTAAATCATTAAGTACACTTCTTCTAGTCCATAATACAGTAGTTTTGGCAGTATTTTTGTTTTCCCAAAACTCCAATCATCTGTTTCTTTATTGGGCTTTAAACTGGCCCATATCGGTCCATATTACTTTTTGATTGGCCCAAATTAGTCACTGGCTTTCTCTTCAAGCTCGCCCAAAGAAGAAGACAGATTCTTGGAATTTGATCTTTTGAGAAACTTGCAATCCGATTCTGTGACCAGTGTTTTGCCTTCGATTCGGTTTTCATAAATGGAGTTTGTTGCTGAAGAAGGAAAGCTAGTGAATGAAGATTGCTCGACTTTAGTTCTCGTAAGTTGTGTTTCGTTTCCTTTGCTTTTCTTCGATTTCGATCGGTTCTCTGCTTCTGGGTATTCGTTCCCTTTCGATATTTCCGTCTATAAAGCTTAAAAACTGTAGCTTTCTTGAGAAATTAGGTTATACTTGACGAGAAAATAAAAGTTAGAAAGTGCCAAACTTTTCTTGGGAACTTTGAAATTCCAAGAAACAGACATGAAACTTGTAGGAAAAAGGTTTAGGGTCTAGAAGCATTGATTTTTCTCATAAATAGAGATTTATGATTGATGAAGTTTTGATTTTGTTTTCCCCAACCAGCCTGCATTGTCAATTGGGAATGTGGGGCAGCTAGCTGTTGATCTTCTAGTGTCATCTACCGGTACAGAGAGAGTTGGTTATCTCGATGATCCATATCTGCTTCCTTGTGTTGGAAATGACGCTTATGGCCCTCTTCCTTGTGGCGATATCGCCCTTCCTCTTGAGGGTTCGTTTTCTATCTGCTTCGTTTAAGATTAATTAGGCTTTGATGTATTGAGGAGAGGTGCTTTACTTTCTTAGATGAAGGATCCTCTGGTTTATATGATTATGTTGCTATATAGGGCAATAAAACATTATATGCTATAAACTATAAAATAGTTTCGATGCCTAGATCTATGCCACTTTATATTGTTGAATCAACCCTTTATCCTTGTGAAACCTCATTCTTTTCTGCGCTTTGGTTTTGTGTTTTCAGTTTATGAGTCATCTTCAATTGCTACTACTCTTGCTCAGCAACGGTCTCCAGTTGCAAAGGTATATACATTGTTGGCAGCTTTGTCCCTTGTTATTTCGATTCCTGTTTTTTGAAGGATTGCATTCAATGCTTGTTGTGTTGAGACTTGAGACTATGAAATGCCAATTAGCTGGAGCTTTTCAGTTAAAAAAAAGGGAATTTTATTGAGTTTTTTTTTTAACTTACAATGTTGATTAAAACAGGGAATGATGATTAAATTTGCGGAGAATATAGCCGATTTTGCTGCTTCAAGTGGAAAGAAGCACGTTATTGTGTTATCGAGTTTAGACTTTCAAAGGCTGCATAACTTGGATATGTCGAGGTAACTATAACGCCTCCTTTTATGTGTTTGCTATAAAAAGTTTCATATGCCTTCGGTGTAGAACTAAATATAGACTGGTGCAAACAGCATCAGAGATCTGTAATCACAGATTTGATTGATAAATGAGCTTCACTTGCACCTTAATCTTTACACATTCTTAATTTCTTACTAAAAGCAAACTCTTCACAAGTTCATTTCTGTTTTCCTCGGCAATTACTTTAGAGGCCCACAGGTGTATTATCTGTCTAACGCCGAATCTGATGGAAGAGATGATCACTGTGAAAGGCTTGGATTTGGAAGATTGCGCGAGTATGATTCAGAAGGAAGATGTTGGAAGTACCTTAGCTCTGTCTTTGAGAAGAACAGTGAAGAAGAGCTGACTTTCCCTTCAGAAGATGAACTTGAAGACATAGACTACTATCCAAGCTTGCCATTTGCAGCTCTGTTCTCAGCTTATAAGGTAAATAAATGCCTTATAATGAACAATTTAGCCACACGACGACTCATTTTAGATGATTGAAAGACTTATGTGGCCTGTGTGGGGTTTATGTTGTTTTGGGGTTAGGCAAGAGGCTTGAAGGTGACATGCCTGCTATGTTACTGTTCTGAAGGAGACAACATTCCTGAAGCATTTCTTCTAGCCGAGGCTGCATCTAAGCTTACGGGTCTGACTCCTGATAAGTTCCACGGTATAAAGTTCTCTTCTTCCGAGGGTAATAACACCCGGGCAATCAATCATGAGAGGCGATGAAACTTACTATGAATATTCTTTTGTGCAGGGGAAGAAGGTGGGAAATGGCGGATACCGTATTCGTGGAAGAGTATGTATGGAGCTCCTCCAGATATGTCCATGTTTTAAGACTGTTGTTGGAGCTCACAGAGTCAGACACCGAGGTTGTTGTAGTAGTAAAATTATGATCCAATGAGAAGTTTATGAACATTTGAGATGGTTTAATTTGATAGAGACCCCTCTTTTTTTCTCAGTTTTTCATCATCAAATCTGCTACTGTATAACAAAACATAACAAGTATAATTTCATTATTAGAGTAAAATGTCTCTAGGGAGACAGAATAATAAAATAGGAGAGTTTTAATCACGTTCTGAAATTATGTTTTAATCAGGACGTGAATCTTTTTCTGATTAATGGGTAGTACAATATGAAATTTGGTATAAGCTCTGGATCATAAATGTTGGGTGTTTTTTAGTGGCCCTTGGGACAACAAGATTATAAACAACGAGGATAAGACGTTAAATCAGGATCCGTGTACTGAATCTTAAACCGAACATCACTTAAACAGTTAACCTCAAGTCTCAGACCGGAAAGCATAATGTATTTGATGTGACCGGTTATGCGTTTTTCTGTGGATGCAAACAAATAGTAAAATTTGCATGAACAATAATGTAAGAAATATCTCCGGGACTAACACAAAGAAAGTAGTTGAGCAATAAATTATGGAGTCATTGTGTTTTATTGTATAGATAGGCCAAGGCAAGTACTTCTGACCGGTTTTAATTTGCACCTTTATTGCCACCAGAATTATATATATGTAATTTCTGACCAAGAAAAATACATGCAAGTAGTTTTTGGTTCTTGGGGGACCTAACTTATGTACATGTAATTTGGTTAGTGGAATACTTCTTTTCTCACATATTTTGAAGACTAGTACAAAGTATATATGTTTAAAAATTCACAGTCTTTGACTTGACTATCATAATCTTGATTCTTGAACTCTATCATATTAGTAAACCTGAACATTCACATATGATGTCATTTTCATTAATATCCGTGGAATTTCTTTTCCACCGAATAAGCATGTAATTGGTCATAATCATAGATTCTTAGGGATAATAAACTTAGATAATGTAAAAAAAAACATTAATAATATAATAAATTTATAATTCACTAGTAGTAGAAATTTAAAGTGAAATGAAGTTGAAATTTGTTAAAAGTAAGTTGAAATTTCTATCTATTTCATTATATCACCAAAAAAGGAAAAATCCTAGTTCAGTGGATGAGCACCCCAGTATGAACAAATGGAGATAAAGACTGAAAAAATAGAGAAAGAAGAATTTTCAAAAAGGCTTTGATCCAACCATCAGCCAAAAAAAAGTCGCAAAAATCCACTTAATAAAGTTCCACAAACCATTAGTATCAGAGTGGGTCACCACATCAAATCCACATTAAAATCAAACAACCCTAAAAGAGCACTATCTTCTTCTTTTTCTATCCCCTCATTCCATTTTGCTAGATTGCTAATCTCTTCTTCCTAATCCTAGCTATATTATGATCTCACTGTTAGTTTTTTTATATAATTATATCCCCTAACTACTCAATTTGTACCTACATAATGTACCCAAATCTGCAGTTATTTGATTAATTATGAATCAATTTGGATCGTCGTATTTGTTTACATTAACAAAAAAAAAAACACTGACGTGTTGTTAATTTTATTTTTCCCAATACCGTTTACCTTTAGTCAACGTTTTTTTTTTTCCACCAAAGTCCCCAAATACACATTTACGTTTAAAGTTTAAACCTTTCACTGGAACCTCTGTTTCAGACTCTTTTCTTTGTTATACTTTTTTTGGTTTTGTTTTTTTTTATAACCAAACTACCATGCGATTTGTCGCGCCACCACCTCGTTCCGGCGATATCTCACCGTCTCCTTCACCATCTTCCGGTTTAACAGAAGAGATTCTCTCCCGTTCATCAGATCCTCCTTTGGAGTTTAGTCCTCCATTGATCGCCATGGTGGTGATTCTAGCCGCCGCTTTTCTATTCGTAACTTACTCTCGTCTCATCTCCCGCCGTTTTCTTTCACCTCTATTCCGTCGTTTTAGACGGTGGCGATGCCGACGGCGCCGTCTACTTCACCTATCTTCAGCTTCCTCTGCTTCAACTTCATCCTCTGATCTCCGATCGTTTTCCCCTTTCCCTTTCGACTCTTTTCATTACTCTTCTTACTCTCCTTACGGATTAGATGATTCCGTTATCAAAACGCTACCGCTATTTCTCTACTCCGCCGCCGCTTGCACCGGGAAAACCGCTGTTGGGAAAACCTCCGCCGCAAATTGCAGAGATTGCGCTGTTTGTTTGTTGGAATTCGAAGAAGGTGATTATGTACGAACACTTCCGTTATGCTTCCATGCTTTTCACCTTGAATGCATCGATGAATGGCTCCGATCTCACCCTAACTGTCCGTTATGCCGTACGGCGATTCTCGGATCCGCCGCTGCCGGAGTTATAACGCCTATGTCTCCGTTCGTTCCGTTAATGGCTCCTCGAATTCGTCCGAGCCTCGATGATGATGCTGAGACTAACGCGATCATCATCCGCGGCGAAATCACACCGTCGCGGAGCAGTTGGAACACAGTCGCTGCTGCGGCGGTGACGACGAACGATCAGGAGATCACAGCGTCGGTGGAAGAGCAATCATCACCGGCGATTTCTCGGTTCCGGGAGCTGAAGAGATCGTACTCGTTCGAATGCGAGAGAGAATCTGAATCAGAGAGAGTAACGATGGAGCCAGCAACGGCGTCTCCATGGAGATACCGGAGATCTACATGGAACAAACGTCAATCACCGTTCGGAAACCTAATTTCGAAATCAAGAGTATTCTCGTTCCGTTACTACAGAAGCACGAAATCACCGTTCTTCCGGCGGAGATCATCGGCGGGAGTGTTTTACCCGATATCGGAACGGATCCCAGCGACGGGAAGCTCATCGCGGCGGACGAAATCAATGACGAGTCCGATGTTCTTCAGAACAGCACCGCACTCATCGAGCCGGTTAAGATGCGGAGATCCAGAGGCACTGTTATCACCGGAGAGATGGAGAAGAAGGGACACGTGTAGGGTAGAGATGTAAGACGAAATTTGGACGGTGGTGATGATAAAAAAATTGAAGTGGAAGGAGAGAGCATTAATGGAATGTGGGGTTTAAGCATTTAATGGAATTAAAATGAACGAAACAGAGAAGATAGAGAGATTCAGAAATTGCTCAGCTGCTCGCAACAAGGTTCGTTTTTAATTTTATTTTCTAAGTATAAATAAATAATAGCCATACCTTTATTTCTTCACCTCTCTTATTTAATGCTGCTAAAATACGGATTTCATTTATGAATGATATAATATAACCTATAGTCATAGAGAAATAAATAATTTATTACTATGTACGTTGAATTTTCCTGACTACTATACACACTTTGTTTTATTACTATCTCAGACCAGAGACGCCAAGACGATGAAGGTTTTGGAGCCTGTACGGTGGCGTTTTGGGTGTTTCGTTTGTCGTTTCTTTTCTATTGGAGTTATCAAAATGCATTTAACTTCCAAAGCTGCCAAAGTTATTATAGAAACGAAAGTCAACAAACCCATTAAATTTCGTTTCTATAATAACTTTATGTCGCTGAACTTTCTAATTAGCTGTCGATTAAATTTTTGACCCGCCAAAATAATTGATGATTTTAACATTTTGATGAATGACGTTAACCACTGAGAAGATCTGGATCTATTGCGAGTATATCCGGTTTAGTAAGAAAAACAGAACAAGGTTTAGGAGATGGCTGAACGTTGAGCCGTTGAGGTCATTATAATCTTGCTGGTGCTTGATCTGAAGCTCATGTTACCTTACTCTTATATAACAATCTGGCCGTGGACGTAGCGGGTTGTCCAATCTGGTCAATTGAGGGGATCTCCGGCGACAAAAAATTATCAGTGCGAAAATCTGCTCTCCCAACTTTTTTGGTTTGTTGTGCCAAATCGAAAACCCGACTCAAGACCGATACATGATGATCATTTATGTCTTTTATAGGGTTTGTCCTCTGTACAAAGAATCGCACAACCAAATCTACTAAAACTACCCATTCTATTGGACTGTTTAGTGCTGCTATGTTACTGTTGGGTTTTCTACACAAACAGGTCATACCGAAATGGACTGGATATCTCGGCCATGTTTACCCCAAATCTCAGCGATATCTCCTGATCCTAGCCTGGCACGTTACAAGCAAAGTTGTGGTCTCAAGTAGTTTGGGGATTGTTTTGGTCTAATATTTGCTATTTGTACGATATAGACGGCACCAATTGGTATATTTGCAACATTCCATGCTTGGCTTAGTGGTAGAACTGGTAAGGTGAATTGGGTGATGATTTCTACTTCTAGTTATTGTAACTTGGGTGAAATAAACAAAACTCAGAGAAGAGACAAGGAGAAAGCTTTGTATATGTTTTCTGAATCACTTTTGTCATTGAATTAGAAAAGCTTGAAACTGAAAGAACATGACAAAGATAAATTAAGGGAAACAAACGCACACAAAGAAAAGAGATTACATGTAGACAGTGTTTAGTTACCTCTTTTCCTGTTGCCTCCAGCTTGCTCGATTTGAACCAAACTTGGAACATAATTAAAAATAACTGCCCGACATCCATCCATTTCATCTACTCCAAATCCCACTTCTGTGACTACGTTATCCTCCCCAACAATGTAGACCATGTCTTTGACCTTGTTCTCATCAATCAATTTCTCACAGCACATGACGACTTTCTTCTCCTCGCCTAGCAAGAAACTTGCATCATTCCAAATCTGAAGATGAGGGCTCAAATCCAATGCTAAGACCTTGCTCCAAGACATCACTTTGGTGGTCTCATCAATCTTATCAGTCACCCATATCTCAGTCTTGGAACTTTTATCTCGCTGCAATAACACAGAAAGTTTATCTTCTCTAACAACAGAAAGACTAGTAGCTTCGAAACGACGACTCTGATAGGGAAGAGGCACAGGTACAGATTTATCTGTTGAAAAATCAAATTTGAGCAACGATATGATGCGGGGCGTTTCTGTTATACCTCTAGCCAACCAGTAAGTATTTCCCTTCAAAGACACGCTAAGTTCAGAGAATCCAATGCTCCCGCCTGGAGCGATGATATCATCAAGAATCCTCCATGAATCAGAGTCAAAATCATAGATTTCAAAATATTTGGTACCACGATAATAGCTCAACATTTTGTAGCTCTTGATCCAGGATTTGTTGTCATCTTGGGAGTACCCGAGATCAAAGCTGCGACCTTCTTTGCGAAAATTGCCGGTTCTGATCCACCTGGTTTCACCAGTTAAAGGATTCCAAACCAAGACTCTAGATTCGTCGACATGGGAGGAGCATAACAACAAGCCGTCACAGTGAAGGACTCGAGATATTTCGAATTGAGCTACTGAATTCTTAGAATGAGGATCGATTAGCTCACTTTTAAGCTCTAGAGATGGACTATTTCCATGGAGATTGACGCTAATTGGAAAAATCCTGTAGTCATTCCTCAACGATAGAGGTATCAACTGTTTTGCGGATTTATCAAAATGCTTACTTGCGAATCTCCGATCATTTTTGAATAAACGGTTCCATGCTTTGCAAGTAGATCGTAATCGTCTCAGAGATGTTGCCGGAACACGACAGAGTATCTCCTCTACCAAATCCTCTGGAAGCTGCTCCGGCGTCTTCATTGATCTCTGAATTTACCAAATCTCTAGGGCTTCCTCTTTCCCCAATTTAGTTCAGCAGTAAAATGTTGAATAGTGAGTGACATGGACCTGATAAGTATCTAACAAGGCCCACCTTAAAGCCCATATATTTGCACAGAATCCTTAGGCTACCAATTTCCCCTATTTCGTTCCCATGAGATCATATTGAGCATTGGTTTTCTTGTATATATGATAATTGTCTGAAGCTAGTTAGTAGAACTGTGAAGGTTTTCCTCTGGTGCTAAAAAGACTCGAAGCATGTATAACCCTGATTTTTGTGTTACTAACTTGTCTTTCTGTTGTGATCTTAGTGTTGCTAACTTGCTAAGCTTTGTTATTCCTCTCTTTGTGCAGTCGTGAAGCAAGAGAGATCGATGCAGCGGTTTCTTGATGTCCATTTACACAATCTTGTTTAGCCAAACTGAGACATAGCCAAACTGAGACATGGTAATAAAGAATATAATTTGTGTTAACATGGAATCAAAGGTTTCAATTGGCCATTCTATTGGACTGTTTAGTGCTATGTTTCTGCTGTATTTTTTTTGTACACAAGCAGGTCCTAGATAATGGACTGGATACCTCGGCCATGTTTACCCAAATGTCAGCGTATCTCTTGATCCTTGTCTGGCACGTTACAATATACAAAACATGCAAAGTTGTGGTTTCAAGTAATTTGGATTTTGGGGATTGTTTTTTGGTCCAATATTTGCAACCTTAAGCAGTGTATTTGTAAGATATAAACAACATACTATGCTTGGCTTAGTGGTACAACTTGTAAGGTGAAATGGGAGATGATTTCTAGTTGTATAACTTGTAACATGTTTTCTGAATCACTTTTAATTTGTCCATTGAATTAGAAAAGTTTGAAACTGAGAGAACATGACCAAGATAAACTAAGAGAAACACACACACACACACAAAGAAAAGAAAAGAACAAGGTTTTTAGTTACCTCTTTTCCTTTTGCCTCCAGCTCGCTCGATTTGAACCAAACTTGGAACATAGTATATTTGTCAGATACCATGCTTGGCTTAGTGGCAGAACTTTAAAAGTGAATGGGTGATTATTTATAGTTGTAAAACTCGTAACTTGGGTGAAAAGAAAACTCAGAGAAAATACCAGTACAAAAGCTTTGCACATGTTTAATGAATCACTTTTGTTAAGGACTTCCTTAAGCTTGAAATTTTGAAACATAATTCTCATATCTTCTTTAGAAATCTGCTCTATAAGACATGATTTGATCGTAATGTTTTTTAAAAAACTGTCTTTAAAGCAAGGAACACGGGGCAGTTGAAACATCTGACAATACAACATGTCAACATCTTAATGACATATCAGTTCAAAGGATTATTCAAAGAGCACGAGCAAGATGAATTAAGAAAACACACACACACACACACAAAAGAGAGATTACATGTAATAGAGCTTGTTTAGCCACCTCTTTTCCTTTTGCCTCCAGCTCGCTGGATTTGAACCAAACTTGGAACATAATTAAGAATAACTGGCCAACATCCTTCCATTTCATCTACTCCACATTCCACTTGAGTGACTACATTATCCTCCCCAACAATGTAGACCATGTCTTTGGCCTTGTCCAAGTATATGTTGTTGTTGTCGCCGCCGCCAATCAATCTCTCACATCTATCACAAGAAATGACGACTTTCTTGTCCTCCTCTAGCAAGAAACTTGCATCATACCAAATCTGAGGATCAGGGCTCAAATCCAATGCTAAGACCTTGGTCCAAGAAACTGCTCCTTCGGTGGTGGTGTCATCAATCTTATTTGTCACCCATATCTCAGTCTTAGAACTTTCATCTCGCTGTAATAACACAGAAAGTTTCTCTTCTCTAACAACGGAAAGGCTACTAGCTTCAAAACGACGACTCTGATAGGGAAGAGGCACATGTACAGATTTCTCTGTTGAAAAATCAAATTTGAGCAACGATATGGTGCGGGGCGTTTCGTTTACATCTCTAGCCAACCAGTAAGTATTTTTCCCTTCAAAGACACGCTGAGTTCAGAGTATCCAAAGCTCACGTCTCCGATCATATCATCAAGAATCCTCCATGAATCAGAGTTAAAATCGTAGATTTCAACATTTTGTAGCTCTTATTGCAGGAAGATTTGTGGTAGTATCCGAGATCATATATAGCTGCGGCCTTCTTTTTCTTTGTGAAAATCGCTGGTTCTGATCCACCTTGTTTCACCAGTTAAAGGGTTCCAAACCAAGACTCTAGATGCGTCGATTTGGGAGGAGCATAACAACAAGCCGTCGCAGTGAAAGACTCGAGTTATTTCAAATCGAACTGATGAATTCTTAGAATCAGGCTCTATTAGCTCACTTCTAAACTCTAGAGATGGACTATTTCCGTGGAGATTGACGCTAATCGGAAAAATCCGGTAGTCAGTCCTCAACAATAGTGGTAGAAACTGTTTTGCGGATTTATCAAAATGCTTACTTGCGAATCTCCGATCATCTTAAAATAAACAGTTCCATGCTTTGCAAGTAGATCGTAATCGTTTCAGAGACGTCGCCGGAACGCGACAGAGTATCTCCTCTAGCAAATCTTTTGGAAGAAGTTCCGATATCGTCATTTCCATTTCTGAATACAACAGCAAATCTAGGGTTTCCTCTTCCCCAATTTAGTAAATATCTCGAAGAGTGAGTCTCACATGGACCTGATAGTAATCTAACAAGGCCCAATTTAAAGCCCAGTTAATACCCAAAATATTTTTAGTAAGAAAAACAGAACAAGGTTTAAGTGTTTTGAAGAAGACAATGTTTCCGGGAATGTATAACCCGGTTAAGATCACCCACCTGCTTCTTCTTCCTCTGACACTGTGAGCCCTTGTCTTTGATTCTGTTCTGTCACAGTTCTTGGGTTCAATGATAAATAGATCTGGTGTTATCACTTACATAGTTTGAGTTCTACACTTAAATATGATCTCATAACTAGAAAATTTGACAGTTCTTATATTCATCGCTCACATCAGATGAAAAAAAAGGGGAAAAGAAACCACGGTTCATAACTCTTATTTTCTTCTCAGAGAAGCAAGCCGAATCTGAAATCATGTGCGACCCAATCGATGGTGAATCTTCCATGCTTCTTGTTCCGACACTGCTGGATTCTATCTCTTGCTTCACAAGGCAAAAATTTCCCAATCATGTCGAGAATACCGACGTTGCAAAGTTGAGTATCCTTGGCATATAATTCAACAAGCTTCGGCAAAAGAATCTTGTTGTCTTTGGAAATTCCTAGGTTTGATTTTACATACTCTTCTCTACCACATTCTAGCTCCATCATCACGTTCTTGGGTGTATATATACGAACCTAAAAGAATTGTTTTGCTTTAAAACTTAATCTTCATCATATGAATAGCGTGTAAGATAAGAAACGATGTTGAGCCAGGGGATTTAATTTGCTTACTGATGGATCTGACAAGTTCCCCGAGCAAAGAGCGAAATGAAGAAGAGGCTCAGAGTGAGTTATAGAATAATCTCTTCCTAAATCTCCAGCTTTACCTTTTGATCTAGAAGCAAACAAGAACCTAAATACCTGCAAATACACAATCCTTATTAGCCCTCATCAAGTCAAAGTCGAATTTTCAGAATCGAAATCAATCATAGACTTGCCTGTCCTGGACGAGAGACACGGCAACCAAGGATTGAAGTCTGAATGGTATCTAAGTTCAAGCTTCGACCTCCAACGTTGTACGCTGCCTATAATACACAATAGAAAAACCCTAGTCATTGTTAATTTACCAATGACTTGTATCCCAAGTTTTTCTGCAAAGTAAGATCACCCTACCTTCAGCAACCCAGATACTCTTTTCATACTGTTTTTAGGGTTCCCATAGACAATTATCGACTGAAAAGAGACGAAAACAAACCCAAAATAGCTAATTAATGTCGAGAGAGATTTATCAGCAAGATCTTGTTAAAAGAAGTTTAGTTTGAGAAATTAACGCTACATGCATAACCAGAGAGTTGTGTATGTTAATCCAGAAAGCTAGCTTTTCTTCATGATTTAACTTCCTTGGATTCACTCCTTCTAACTTATTAACAAGCGACCTAAACATTTTGGATTGAGAAGAAGGAGAAAATTGATTAAATAACAGAGTTGATATATATAAACCAAAAAAAGTTATTATTGTAAGAGCCTGAGATTGAAAAACCTGAAATGTTTCAAAGCAGGTTCAACTGCATTTAACTTCCCTGGGTCTCTACATATCGATTTCACCATTAATAATTTGTCGTAAGGTCGACAAATGACCTTCAGTCGCTCTTTCCCGCGGAAAGGACTGCTTGTTTCTCGATCATCATCGAGTGATTCTGGATCAGCAAGTTGACGAAATACTTGTAAGATGCACTTGATCATCTCTTCAGACAAACTATTTGGTGAATTATGAACGTTTTCAGAAACATATGTCCCGATCATTTCATCGATATCGGATTGCTGAAAAAGCGAAAACGTAAACCACCATTGGTAAAGAAAGAAACTCAAAAAACATTCACTGTTTAACACAATTTCTTTAACCTCAAGCATTGAGAAAGGAAGAGATCGATGATATGACGAGTCCATTGCTTGGGGAGACATTCTAAAGGAATAGCCTGAACAATGAGACAAGGATGAGTGACTGCGGAAGATTCCAGAGTCTTCTACAACTTTCTGCGAACTGCAGACTGTGTTTTTGGGTGAATCAGTGACTTTAGTGCTCCCAAGAATAGCTTCTGATATCTCTTTCCCCTCTGATTTTAATTCAGATGTAATTTTGTTGTTGAAGAATCTTCGATATAACAAAAGAAGATATGTTTCTAAGTACATCACTTGCAGCTCCAAACCCGCGATTTCCCTCACCAGTTTCTTTGCCTCCTAAATCAAGAAATCATGAAAACATCCTCAGACAAGATATTCAAAGGGGACTTACTTGTGTTAAAAGGTAACCAAAGCTTATTGAGGCTTTTTTAACCTTGGGGATAGAAGAATCTTCATTTTTAGAATCTTCCAAGAACAGTTTGCGTCGAATGACTGTCTCCATTTCTCGCCGTACTAAGACTTCATCTTCTTGAAGCAACAAATCAATCTGCAGAGTAAACAGTAAAAGATTTGAGATCTGTTTTGATTTTTCTCAAAGAACCCACAAAAAGTCTTCTGAGAAAACTTCATAAACCTCATCACTTGAGACTCTCTTGGGATGTAATTTTCTGGACTTTAGAAGAGATTTTAGCTGTTCTATCTCTCTCTGCAAACGTTCATCCTAAAGAACAATATTAAGAACTTAAGTTCATTTGATGAACAAAGAGATCCAGAAAAAGATTAAACACTTTTGAAGATTCCTAACCATGTGAAATCGATCGATGTTGTAAAGGGTTTCACTTGATTTCTTGTTCTTGAGAGATTTTCTGGGGACGGGGTCGCTGGAAAAAAACAGAAACTAGGTAAGACAAGACTAGTAAATGAAATGTAAACTAATCAAGAGGAAGAAGAGACAGAACCTTCTAGAACGTTTATGTTTCGATGTTCTTGTCGTCATGAGTGTCTTAAGAGTCTTCTACTTGTATGAAAAACTTGAAATCCCCCGCCTAATTAATTTTGAAGAGTTTTGTGATTTGAAAAAACTCAGAAGTAAAAACGACCCAACAGCTGAAAATCACTGAAAACAGAGCATTAAATGAGAGATATAAAACAATATAGATAGTGACAAAAGAAAAGTTACTGAAGAAGAAGAACAAAGGAAAGGTTAAAGAACAGAAGCAATTGCAGTGAATAGCATTATACCACGAATGGAATGAGACTACTCACTATAATTAAATAAGAATCATACAAAGTGTACAATCTTTTTTTAAAGAAAATTTGATTAAAAAATGTAAAATACTAGATTTTAACCCGCGGTGTACCGCGG
This sequence comes from Arabidopsis lyrata subsp. lyrata, assembly GCF_000004255.2. NCBI lineage: Eukaryota > Viridiplantae > Streptophyta > Magnoliopsida > Brassicales > Brassicaceae > Arabidopsis > Arabidopsis lyrata. The sequence continues at coordinate 8,124,761 of NW_003302553.1, read as the reverse complement.
GTCGACTTTTTAACTAAAAAGTTGTAAATTTTAAGTTGTAATTATTTTGTTAATATTATTTGTTTTGTTTAGTGTTTAAGATTATATATTGAATTTTGATTATTATTTTTAGGATTTTAACCCGTGGTATATCTTCCGGTATTATTATCGATCTAAATCCGTCCCACCATATAACCCCGTCCCATGAAATTAAACATCATTTTTTTTTAATAACACATTTGTGTTACCATGCACATTGATTTGATGACTAAATAACCTCCTTATATATAGAGAATAAGTAGTCCATTGATTTAGGTCTTGTTATGATACAATATTAACAAAAGAAAAAGATTTGATGAGTAATTGTTATCTTTAAGTTATATATTTACGTAATTATTTTCCTAAAAAGTCTACAACAGTTATTAGGTTCTGTAATTGTTTTAGGAAATTATTTATTTTGCAATACATTTGTCGTTAGAAAGTTTTTAAAATAAAAGGAAATTATTGTTTTTATTTATTATTGCAATTAATGATGGATCTTTAATTATGAGAAATCATACCAAATATATTTGAAGATTACAGTAAATCACGGAATAGTTATTATCGAGATTTTTAAAGTAATTAGTTGGAAGAGATTTGAGGAACGATCTTTAGAATAATATCTTTAATTAATTTTTTCAAATCTTAAGAATTAACTCCAATGGCATTGTTTGTAAATACATTCCAACTCCAGGATTTATTTGCTAAAAGTCATCCAAAAATGTATATATAGACTAGATTTTAACTCGCGGTACACCGCGGGGCTATATTTTCTTAAAAAAATCAAAATGTAATTTGTTTGATAGATTATTTTGATTGTTAATTTTAGGATTTCACCCGTGGTATACTATCTTTTATAAATATCAACCCAAACCCGTCCCATCATATTACCCGTCCCATCATATTACCCGTCCCGTGAAATTAAACATCATTTAGTTATTTTTCTTTTTAATAATACTTTTATTTAAAAGCTATATAATTCAAGTCAATTTAAAAATTTCTTTTAAATGGTTCCCATAAGATATATATACTTATATATTAAATTTGTATAGAGTTGAAATAATATTAATATTACAAACTTTTTATATAATTTAGATATTATAAATATTTTTAAAAATATGCAATATATATTTTTTGTTATTGAATAAGAGGATATTATGTGTAAGAAATGTAGAAAATAAGAGTTTAATATTTTTATTATGGAGTCGCAAGAAAAATCTTTTATTTCTATACATGTTATTCGTTTATTAATAATAAAAGAAAACAAATCCTTTAAATTAGATATTAACTAAAATAAATGCACCATAATTACTTATTAAGTAACAACCAATAAATTTCACCAAAAAATAGGTAACAACCAATAAATTCTAAACGCAGTAATTAAAGAATGAGATATTAAAAAAAAATATCAAATAAGATATAAGAATCTTAAAATAATTGAATATCTAAATAATTTAATTGTTAGTGTCGATTTTAATGCCTTCATTAATGTGGATTTTTTTTTTAGAGAGAAATATTTCCTAAAGATTATCACATTAATGACTCAGAAAATTAAGGAAGATATGAATTTATGATTCTCGAAATCGTGTTGGTAATATCTTTAATTAATATTTTTCAAATTTAAATAATTAATGCCAATGGCATTCATCCGTAAATACATTCCAACTCCAAGATTTATTTGCTAAAAGTCATCCAAAAATGTATATATAGATATTAAACTCTGATATTTTTCACCTGTTCTTTTACCTAACATCTTTATGTTACAATAAATGACTTATTTTTTTACAACTAATACATATTTTTAGGATTTAGATATCAAATTCGACCCTCCATATGTTTGGTTATGGAATGGCAAAAATTTCATCTACATGGTAGTCGTTAAGTTTGGTTATCTAATTATTTCATCATTAAACCAGTCCGATCTTGGAAAGAAATGCCTTTGATTGATGTAAAAAAGAAAGAGCCTTTGATTGAAACGCTTTAATGAATAATATAAAGTGTATATCCTAAAATAAAACAAAATAGGGAAATTGTTAAAAATGCCCCTTTTGGTGTGCCCCTTTTCAAAAATGCCCCTTTTCGGGTCTGATGTTTTGTAAAGGCTACTTTTTTTATGCAAACATGAAACATCACAAAGGACAACTAACAAATCGAAGATTAATTTACTGTTATTTGCGTGTGAAATTCTAATGATAGTTCATAGTTCTTAAATCTGATTCTTTTTACGCTAGATTCTAAATTTAAATTATTTGGAACATGCATGGTCGTATTTGTACACTAATCTTATGTTGTAGTGAGTGACAAAATGTAGTCACGTTATATTTTAGTGAAAAGTTAGTTTTTCTATGTCATGATACATTACAAGATATCTAAATTAAATTTTCTCTAAAATCTATATGGAGATAACGATACACTCCTATAGACTCATAGTACTTTCCGAGTGATAGCTATTAACATTTGGAACAGTATTAGATTTTTAAGGATATGTAGTTCCACGTTATCTATATGGTTTGCATACTAGTCAAGTGGACCATTTTTAAAAGCTCCACTAAAATTCAAATATTTGTAATCGCATTTCACGAATATATAAAAACATCTTTTGACAAAGCATTACCAGGAAGAGTTACTAATGGTAAATTAGAAAAGGTATTTGGTGGGTTTCTTTTGGTTAAAGAGATGGAGTTGGCAAGCACTAAGCACTTGAGATGGAAATGGTAAAGGAAAGCCTTAAAAGCGATGAAAGGTGAGAAAGTAGAAAAACCTTTTTCTATAAGAAAGCTACCTTACGTACGTATCATGGAGAATTTGAGATGCATATTTAATAAATAAACCCCGTACTTATTCAATGTTTCTAACTGCCTAGTCTTCAATAGCCAACAAGGATACACAACACAAGTTTTTGCGTGATAGGATATCACATTATTATTTTCTTACAAATTGTTGTTAGTGTTGGTTTTGTTAGGAAGTGTTCCATGTGACTAAACGTAAATCTAAGTGTTTTCAAGAGAGGTGATTTAGCTAATAGAAGATTCATTTTTGGGATTGTGTTCTTCGTTGTGACTTCCTAAGTTTCTGTTCCGTTGTTTTCGCTCCAAGACATAAGCGACAACTCTCTTGTCTTCTCAGTTTTTGTCTCGATTACCACATTTTCAACACAACTAACTTCTAAGAGTATTGACACTTCTTACCATGCGCAGAGTAATTTTTAGTATCCATTCATGAATCGTTATTATCAGTAAATACAATTTTTTATTGGACGATTACATATACTTATAAATTTTCCCAATTCTTTTATATTAAACCTGTATACAAATTAAACACATAAAATTGATTGAATGAGAAGATAGAAGAGAGAGATATAAGACAGTTAAAAATGAAAGCCTAATGATAAGTAATTTGGGTCATATATGTATGAGATAGGGAAACAATATGGTTACTTCATTGATCGTTGAACAGCAGAAAAAATAGTAAAACTCTTTCATAAGGCATATTGATGAATATTGTATTCTTCTACTGCAAAACTGAATTGCCCCATCTCTCTCTCACTCACTCAGTGGTTATAATCTGCAATTAAGAAGAAGCTCCATGGTTTAAGAGGCCAAGTCTCGTCTCGCATAACTAATGATTGATGACTGGAGAAGGAAGTGGTGATGTTGGAGGCTTCATGTCCTCGTACCTGCAAACATTAAAGTCTCTCAGCTCACATTAAATGAAGTAATAACAATGGACACACTTACAACCAACATGCTTCTCTCTCTCTGTATCTCTTACATTGTATAAGGTGATAAGGGCCTTGGCTTTGGCTGAGCTATATTGCCTTCTGAAGCAAGGGAAGTGTCTACCGCATTGCTAACAACAGTTACTGCTTCCGGTATAGAGGAAGATGGAGTAGTGTTCCTGACAAAACAACAAGCGAAAAACCTGAGATATTGTATTGATTTATTCCTTGACTACACACACTTTAAATTTGGCATCTAGATACTTACACACTTCCATCAACTGTTTTCAGCACATCATTATTGCCTCCACGCAACTCTGAGTTATCTTCTGCAGATGCTGTTATCTCAGATGCTGCTTCCTTGGGACCAGTTGATGCAGGAGTTGGTGAGGTTGGTGGTTTCAGGTCTGCGTAACTGCAAAAGACAGTATAGATTCATTGAAGAAAAAACAGACCACAAGCGATTTAGATATATAGAGAAATTTATAACAGAAGAGAAAAAGTTGTTACACTGCATAAGGAGAAAGAGGCCTCATTCTTGGTGTGGCTGGTGCTGCTGTCTCAGTGAAACTTGATGCAGCTGCTGTCTCAGGGACTCTTGTTTCAACTGCTGTCTCAGTGACACTTGTTTCAACTGCTGTCTCAGTGGCACTTGTTTCAACTGCTGTCTCAGTGACACTTGTTGCAACTGTTGAGCTTTTATCAGTATCAGAATCTGTTGGACCAGGCGACAAAGAATCATTCTTTTTGGTACCCGAAGCTGTAGGAGAGGGCAATGAGGGTGGTTTTAGATCTTCGTAGCTGCATCACAAAACGGCCAAGTAGAAAAAGCATCAAACTTTCGAACTTATTATCTGCTCACACATTTATTTCTCCAACGGTAATGATAGCAATAGAAACTGTATGCAGCCGCTCATAATCAATTTCAATCTAGTGACTCCTGTATACAATAAAGCCGCAAAGATAATAAGGTTTTACCGGGCATAAGGGGAAAGAGGCCTCTCTTTCTTTTCCTCAGCTTGCATTACTTCTACTTCTTCTACAGCTTGTTTTACTTCTTCTTCTTCTACTACTGGGACATTTGAGGTACTATCTGGCACTGGCACTACATTGGCCTCAACAAGAACCTGAGTGGCATCTACTTCCTTAGATTTGGCAGGACCAACTGATGTGGTCGAACTTGGAATAGGAGATGTTGGAGGTTTCAAGTCTTCGTAGCTATATTACATTCACAAAAAAAAGGAAACAAGACGAACCGAAAACAATCAATGTCATGCCAACAGGTCATTTTAGCTACATATTTGATTTTTTGCCGTTGAGGAACAAGTTGTCTTACGCGGCATAAGGAGACAGCGGCCTAGGTTTCACATCTTTTTCTTTTGGAGGTGCTTCATCCTCCTTGGGAGCTGTTGGCTCTTGAGTGACAGGCTTAGTAGGGACTGGTTTGACCTCTTTAGCTGCAACTGATGCCTGTCCACGACCGAAATGCAGAGAAATAAAGATAAACCATCTTATTAAAAGAGAGCGAAAATCAAAATCGAAAAAGAAAGGAGATAAAAGCAATATAACTAACCTTCGGTGGAGGCACATAAGGACGTTTGGAAGGAATCTTTTCAAGAAGCTTCTCAATTGAAGTTAATGGTGCAGTTGTTTCAGCAACCACTTCCACAATCTTGGAGAAAGAAAGTTGAGGATTCTTTGCCATGCAAGCAAGTAACTCTGCAACCTGGAGATCAATAACAAGGAAGAAGAAAACCAAAAAAAATTAAAGCTCTTCTTCATAATGTGTCATATCACTGTGTCAGAAACGAGGGAAAAATATTAATACCTGGAGATTTGAGACCTGACCACCAAACAATGTATCGTCTAGAGAAAGAGTGAGATTATGAGTTTCTTTGTATGCATCAGTCGGTCTCTCCATTCCCCCAGGTCTAACTATCTAATGAATAAAGATGGAAAGACAAAATTCTAAGGTATGATACAATCGAAAGAGTCTGTGAAACTGTAAGTTTGGTTTAGTTTATTTTGTGAATTACTCACTGCGTAATTGAGACCGCTTGCAATCAACGCTTCTTCAGCTTTTCTCTTCCAGCAAAGAACTCCCCAGAATAGGCTTCACAAACGAGATGATTAGAAGAAGTCATATAACAAGAACATGCCATTAAGTTTTATGGGCATCTCTGACAAAAGTGTGTAATGAAAGAAAAACATTAGACTTACTTGAGAATCGCAGCAGGAAGTCCAAATTTATTTGTCCCCAAGGATGTCACCAAAATGAAGTTGTTAACTTTTGCAGAGGTTGCTGCTCATAATACCAAAGAGGCAACAATGAAACAAGAAAGAGGAAAAGAAAGAGAGAATGGACAACAAAACCGCTTTGAGAGCATTTTTGTCTTACCAGCATCAACAAGGTTTTTGGTGGCGAGGTAATCAATCCTGTATGGGCCAGTAATATCAGAGATCTCTTTCTCGCTAGCACCGATACAGCATATAATCACTGATGCATTTCCCAATGCGGGCTGTATTGAATCTTTCTTCTCCAAGTCACACTCCACAATTTCAAGCTTTTCTACAGCTGGGCTAAAGACACAGACACTGCCTGTTACTTTTCTACAACAAAATCATTGTAAGTAAATCAAAACATTTTGTTCTTACGTTGAGCTCCTTCATCAGTGTTCTGGAGCTTCATTTCCTTAACACTCTGCAAAGCATCAATTGCGGATAAACATCACCCAAAATGATGAAACACTTGACTATAGCAAATATTCAGTATCAAAGTAAGTCATACTTGCACAAGACTTCCTGCTCTCTGAGCGCTTCGAACTCCAGCTCTAACCCGAAACCCAAGCTTCAGTAGCTCTCTGAATGAAAGAGAACATTGATAGGACACTTTAGCCAACCAGCATTGTGAATTATTCTTCAAACTTAAAGAAGCAAGAAACTAACCTCACAGTTCTAGAACCAACTTTACCAGTAGCACCGGCTACAAAGACAAGGTCGTCTTCTTTGGAATTTAAGTTAGCAGGGTTTGCTTCTGTTACTGCAGAGCTTGCTCTTATAGGACCTTTTGTTCAATAACAAGTAGGGAAATGAGTAAAAATGTATGATTTCCAGATTATCAATACCAGAATTGTTGAAGGTGGTACTTAATATGAGACTACTGGTGTCTGATCAAAACTCAAAAGGTAGAAAAAATGAGAACTTTGAAACTAGAACTGAAGACTTGGGAAACGGACAACATTGCAGAAAACCATCAGCAAAAACAAGACACAATCGAGCAAGTCTCATTTCACTAAAAGCAAAGAAAGCCAAACCAAAATATGCGGAAGTAGTGTAATCAAAAAGCTTGAAACTTTTTTGTAGTACCTGAAGCCCTGATGCTAAGATCGAAAGACCTGGACTTTCCAGAAACCGAGTGATTCTTTAAACCAGAAAACCTGACAATACGATTGGTCTTCCATCTTTGGAGAAGAAACCCTTTTCTGCTGGGAAGAGATGGTATTGTTGTTAGAGGTTGCCCACGGAGAAAACAAGTTCCTTCCATTGTTCTTTAGTCTTCTTCTTCTTCTTCTTCTTCACTAGCTATTTAGCTAATGCACATTAACTTTGAAAATTTTCTATCACGAAAACACTAGTACACGACCAGAAAAGGAAGAAACAGAAAATATACAAATTTTATTATCTTTCTGGATACAAGTGAAGACTCAGCTAGAGTTCTCCTGCGTCTGCCACTGCATCTTGATATGATGGGACCCACATAACATTACAAGAGACCAATCAATGTTTGATTGGATTTGGAGTAGTAGTGGCTACAATGCTGACATGGCAAGGATGGTTCGATTTGGTTTGGTCTAAAACTTGGATCCAAACCAGAATCATTTCACAAGACACATTAGAATTTGAATAATTCTGGCCTTGGATTTTCTCTTATATGCATTGTTACATATTGGCATTTATTTTCTCCAAATGCTTATATCCAATTAGATGAGTAAGTTTGGTTTTCTTAACATCACTTATGAACAGATTTGACCAACACAATCTCTATAAACTTTCAATAGATCATCTGTTACCAATCAGGATTATTCATCAATCATACAAGTAATCAGGATTTGAAAATCTGATCAACATCACCTAGTAAAAGCACTACACTACAGCTTGATGGATTATGTTCTCAATTGCCACATTCTCTGTTTATGATGATGCTACCGTCTGCGAAACACATGTTTCCGACCCTGGTGAGTTTGCGCCTATCAAGAGGAACAGTCAGAGGTTTAAAGCCTCACCAACCAAAAAGGTAAAGATGCCTAACAAGTAACAAGCTATAAATCGTACTGGGTAAGACAAAGACAATGTAGGCAGCACAAAATGGGTTCCAAGAACTTAAGAATGGAACATCAAGATGCCTAACAAGCGCTATATCGCCACACAAAAACTAGCTAAAGGTACCCAAGGACACTACTCTGGACTAGCAAGTGAAACAAAATCTGATACAAAAAAATCACATAGCAAAAACTAAATCACCTTAGGAAGACGAAACAGGAGACTGCTCAGCAATGGAGGAGGAGGAATTGAGAGCAGCAGCAGCAGCCAGTGGAGAGTAAATGCGTGCTTTCTTTATGATCTCTGAAACAATCCAATGCTTATGCTTGCTCAAAGGCCTTGACGGATCCAATTTCACCTAATATTTCATATATAACCAAATCAAGTTTCATTTTCAGAGCAGCCTAAAAACAAACAGGCAAGTCTACTTCCAATGGTTGAGTTCAAACATTCCCTAAATGCTCACTAAAATTTGGAGCTCTTGATCAAATGTATCTCAAATTCACTAGAAAATATGAGAGCTCAAGTCAAAGAATGAAGAGAAATTTACTCGATCGCCGATGTTACAGGAGTCCTTTTCATCGTGAGCCATGAACTTGGAAGTACGTTTGACATAGCGATTGTAGAGCTTGTTATGGAAAAGTCTGTCGACGGCGACCACCACCGACTTCTGCATTTTGTTCGACACCACTGTGCCTATCACTGCCTTCATTTTCCCGAACGAGCTATGGATTTGAGAATCTCAAGATCGAAGACAAGAGAAACAGTGAAAGAGATTCTTCTCGTCTAGGGTTTTTATAATGATGGGCTTTGATCTGTAGCCCAATATACTATTAAGGTCCATGAATCGGCCTCATACTTAACCGGTTCAGACACTAATTTCTGGTTTATTTCAACAGATATAAATAAAATCGAACCGGGATGAGAAGTAAGAAGTGAAGAAGAAATCGATATGGCTGTTATTGCTTCACTTCATCTTCAACCTCTCTCGTCTTTCTCGTCGTCGTCTTCACCTCCTCCTCCTTCAAGCTCTAAACCTCTCTATCTCAAATTCCAAACCTCGCACCGTGAAAATCTAAGACACCTTTCTTCGCTCGGAATTGTTCCTCAGAACCCCCGGCTTGCTCCTCCGGCGAATGATCTTCCCGTTATCTTCTCCGCCGTGAACTTCCTCAAATCGAAAGGAATCTCCGACGAAGATTTCCCACGACTCGTCTTCCTCTGTCCACAGCTCTTCTCTCCCACTTTCGACATTTCCAAAATCGATCCCGTCTTCGATTTTCTCACCGGCGAGCTCGGAGCTTCCACAGAAGAATCCAAGGGCTTAATCGTAAATTGCCCGAACATTCTCCTCTCCGACGTAGAGTATTTCTTGAGACCAACGCTTGTTTACCTTAAGGAGCTAGGGTTACGGAATCTGAACCGAGCTAGCAAGATGAACGCGCACGTGCTGAATACGAGAGTTGAGAAGCTAAGAGCTAAGATGAGATTTTTGAAGAGTATAGGATTCGAACACGAAGAAGCAGCTAGAGTCTGTGGGAGAATCCCCGCGATATTTGGATACAGTGTTGACGATAACTTGAGGCCCAAGTTCGAGTTTCTGGTTTACGACATGGAAAGAGAACTTGAAGAGCTCAAAAAGTTTCCTCAGTATTTTGGGTTTAGCTTGGGGAAGAGGATAAAGCCAAGACATTGGCATTTGAAGAAGAAGAACGTTAGGGTTTCGCTTAGTAGAATGTTAATGTGGGGTGATCAAAAATTCTACTCCAAATGGAAGCCATAAGAGCAGAGTTACTCTTCCCCTGCTTTCACTTTTAACATATGTTTATATTCAGATATCTGAAAGAAAGAAAATTTGAATTGCATTTCAAGGAAAAGTGATTCTGAATCATACGAAAAATGTTGAGGGAATCATCGAAAATCCAAATCTAGGGTTTGATCTCAGACTCTCTTTTAAGGTTACTGACGAATTACAAGATCGATATCGGCCCCAACTTCTGCAATCTTGCCTTCCTTTGAGGCCTTTGCTGATTTCGCAATGCTCTCTACATCAAAATCTATCGCTATCTTCTTCACGAGACCTTCAAGCATCTGTTGTTACAGAAACACATCGATTAAATTATGTAATTAACAAGCGGATAAGTTACTCTAGTTGTTCGCGGAAACTAACCAGTGACCCAATTGCTACCAAACTCCGGAACTTGGAATCAACATCTGCAGCCTCCTCTTCTGCAACCTGTAGTAAGTTAAAAAAAAATTAGCACATAAATGATACCAAACTATTTAGTACATTGGTACATTGGTCCTCTCCCATTTTACTTTGATCTCAGAGATTTGTGTACAGAGACGAATAAAAACAGATGAGATTCAACTCGGTGACGAGATAAGAATTGGATTTATGCAAGTGGTTAAAATCACCAAATTTAGGCGCACCTGCAAAGCTGCTGAAAGGACTTGAGCTTGACCTTCTTGATCCTTCTTTTCTGTTAATAGCACTGCATAACTGAGGAAGAACAAAAGCACAGATCACGGTTTGATCTTCTCCACAGAGAGTATAATAGAAAAAAGCTACAATTTTGCAATAATGCAACAACAGATATTAAGAGAGGTCTTACTTGAGAAGCAACGTCGAATAAGCCAACTGCAGATTCTTATTTGGGGATGAATAACAGTTTGAGAAGGCATCAAGAATCTGCAATTAAAACCACTTCATCAAATTATCATATAATAAAACACACTTGTATAGGCACTATATCTATATTTAAATTTAATTAGAAACTTCATTTCTAATCCCTGACGCAACAAAGCAATGGATACTAGACATAGAAACCAAAAGTCCATCCTCAGGCTGTAAGAAACAGCTAAACCAATAGTAGGTTCATCAAGATCATCACACATCCTAGTTATTGTATAAAATCACAGTATAGTACGTACTTGACTATGATGCGTCTGTAGCCAGTAATGAAATGAAGAATTCTTGAATAGATTAACCAGGACACGAACAGTCGTTAAAAGATTTGCAGGAAGAGCAGAATCTTCTGTAACTTTCTTTATCAAATCCAAAAGCAGGTCTGATTGAAATATAGTAACAGAGAGATACCAGTTAAAGGACATTAGCTGTTACTTTCATTAATGTTGAGAAAGCATAGCTTCACGCAATAGATGATTACCATTGTTGTTTTCCACATGTTTGATAAGTAGACTTGCTCCATGAGGATGCAAAACGAGCATCCTGACTATATCAGTAGCTGCATATTCAAAAACCATAGGTATAAGAGTTTAACCCAAAAGAAAACATAAGGCTACTTATATCCAACAATAGACAAAAATAATGTGGCCAGCGAAAGGCAAAATGCTTTATGGCCTGCAAGAAACATCAAAAGAAACACATGGAAACCAAGAATATCATCCAAATAAACCAAAACATCTGATTTTGCTATGGCTTCATAATATTGAGAAACATATGGCTACCATCAAAAGCTCAATATGTAATAAACAGTTCTGTTTGACTAGTTGATTGATAAGAGAAGACCAACCAGGAAACATCATTGCAGGTGGCCATGCTTGTAGCACTTTCAAAAGCAAAGCAATATCCATGTCAGCAAAATTGGTAGAGTGGTAGTGTGATGTGTCCTTGAGTATATTAACGATTGCGCCTACTCTGGATACTTCGAGTTCGGTCAGGGACTTGTCATTGTTTACCTTCAAAAGATGGAAAAATTGTAGAAACATAAATACCAACAATACTATAAGTAATATAATCATTTAATCATTCCGTGTGACAAAAGTTGATACTGAAACTTACTGAGTCAGATCGTAAAGTAGTATTGAACTCTGTCATCTTTTTAAGAATCCCATCATATTGAGCAACATCGAAAACTAGCACACCTTTCTGTAGAGAGTAATGGAAGAAAAAAGGATCAAAAGCTAGAAACATTAAACAGTGATAACTAATAAAGAAAGAATTCCAGCGTACTTTTGGAATGTGCTTGTATAAAGGTTTTGCCGGAGTTGCTATAACAGAAAGAGTCAGAGCATGAGGCAACAAAAGAACAATACGCGAAACTGAAAGTATTATGTGAAAATAACACAGACAGTGTATTCATACCAGCTGTATGAGATGCTTGCCCAGGCACATAAGCATTTGCTGTTACACAAAAAAAGGCAAAACAATATTAAAATCAAATCCTAAAAAAAAATTTTGGACCAATTATTTTCGAAAACATGTGATTTTATACCGCCAGTGAAGGGATCACGAAAAGATGGATTAAAGTTGAAGTCTTTCTGCCCAGAATTTTGTAATATAAATTCAACAATTTGCTGCCGATATGCAAAAGGGAGATTCTCTTTGAGAAGCCACTTGTCAGCTGCATCATAAGGATTGTCTGCCAAACAAGAAAAGATTTGAAGAATCATAAACTGAAGCAGTTTCTTGTGGTTGCAATTGTAATAAAAACAAGGCCAGTAAGAGCGTTCAGGTACCTGACCGATTGTAAGGCAGCTTCCGGATAGGTTCCCCATCACCAATGTCGACATCGAAAACTAGAGAAAAGAAAAGGCTAAGAATTTTGTTCACTTCGATTTTGAGAGATTCTCAAGTTTCCATAATAGGTCAAAATCTAACCAAAATCATATTGAACTCCCTCGTAAATTGGACGATCAGCCACACCATCTGGGCCATCAACAACCTCACCAATCTGAAAAAAGGCATGCAGTGAGAACTCAAATCATTCTAACACAATACAATGCTAATGTTTAATCCTTCATATGCAACCAAATGTTAGAGAGAAATCTATCTCATATCCTTGCTATCTACTTAAGAGATTGCTACTTCAAAGGACGACCAGAATTCAAAATCAGATGCAATTTTCCTCCCAGGTTTGGGTTGCCACATTAGATCAACCACTAAGGCATTTAAAATCCTCGCTAAAGGCACTGATACATGTGACAATTTGCTGGCAGTACATGCTATCAATGTATGACCAGACAGCCAATGGTAACTTTTCTATGAACAAATTAACAAATATTCCTCAAGGCAATTGTTTCAAAGGGAAGTTATCTGTATATTCATGCATAAGATCTAATAAATAGTAAAGCATGCATTCAGGTCAAGAGCAAAAGAGAAATGCAGTCAACAAACAAAAAAAGATAAAAGTTCATTCTGTTTACTTACTTTGTCCCATCTCTGTTCTTTCATATTCCATGCATAAGCAACCCCATTGTCTCCTTCCCTTACTACTTTCGTCTGGCCATCACTGGTACCTGAGAATATACATCAAATAAGAGAAGATGATGTTACAAGAATGCTCAGCTTAATCTATTCAACTTTGATTGCCAGACATTATCAATTACAGCTGGGATTATCTATGTGCTCTCTTGAGATTTCTTTAAGACTTAGTGTTTCTACCCGTATGAAAGGTTAATAATACAATCAATTGGATAATACGTGGTACCTGGTGACGTGAGAGAATCAAGCCCCGGCAGCTCGTCAAGTTTCAATCCTCCAACCTTTTTCCTGAGATAAAGAATAACACGCATATACTTTGCAGTTATATTTTGAGCATAAAAGACAAGAAATCATACCCCGTCAGCAGGTCATCTAATCAAAGTCATGGCATTGCCACATGAAAAAAATACTCAACGGACACAGAATTTAATCGATAAGAGTTGAGATCACCATAAATGATCAGATTACCTGCTCAACTTGTACTGAGAAATTTGCGAATCATATGCATCAATCTCCATCTGATCTGCAATCGCGTCATGACGTACTGTCCAAACACGAACCACTCCATCTGAACATGCCGTCACAATATCTCCGCTTTCCAAAAACTTGGCATCCCAGACACAGCCTGGGTGTTCCAAACTCTGAACGCAGACTCCATCTGTACCAGACAATAGCAACAAAGTAAGAACAACCGATCAACCTATAAGATCTAAACATGCTTTAAACCAAAATGTCAGTCTCTTTTCGCAAGTGATATCTATTATAACATTTATTGCAGACTAATCTTTGTGAGCATTTCAAATTGGTTTCTGATCACCTGATTACCGTCTGACATGCTAACAACTAACTTTCCATAGGTTGTGACTAAGTAATCAAATTTATAACACGTCTTCCACAAAAATATGATATAAGAGACATCATTATTATTCAAAGAACACTTTAAGAGCGAGCATCATACTGAAAAGTGGAGAGAGATTTTCTAAATTTAAACATCTCAGACCTCATATAACCTAGAAAATTGTAGAACATAAGTGATAAACAGCCAAGGCATCAATAAAAACAAAGGAACCCGTAATCACCTTTCCATATCTTGGCATGGCGATCTTCACTGCCACTAACAATAAGGCCAGACGAATGTGCGTCAACTGAATAAACAAGGGAGGTGTGGCCAACCATCTCCAGAAGAACTTCGCCACTTAGTGCCCATAATCTGATTGAACTGTCAGAAAAAATATTATAGTGATTTACAACCTTTGCTGTGTACAAACACATGAAAGGCTGAATAAGAGAAAACATAAGCATCATATTATCCACGGATCACAAAAATTATCCAGGTCATGCAAAAGACAACACAATTCGAGTTAAGCACATAAGGATTCACTTGGACAATGACATTCAGTAATGCATGAGTTTGTTGGAAGCAAAACTTACCCATCATGTGATGCGGAAAGAAATCCTAAATCAGGCATCACAGCTAACCCTCGAACAGTATCTGCATTGCAAAATATAATTACTTGTATAAGACAATAGTTTCTCCAATAAAAAGGAATCCCTGACAACAGGTCATATCTTGGCACTTCACAAGATACGATATCTTAGAGCAGCTAGCATCAGATTCTATCTTATTTCCGATATGCAGTTTCTCATATGGGAAAGGAAATTTCGAGAGAAACGAAAATTTGAGAGAGAGCAACAAAATTCACCTGTATGCCCTGAAAGAGTTTGCAGACTTGTTTTTCCCTTCCAGAGTTTGAGACTGGCGTCACTTGAACCTGGTAAGTACAAATAACTTCAATGAAAATTATGCCGTCAAACATAATCAAAGAGAAGTATATGTATCATAAGAACAACCGAATCGAATAAGAATGTCCGTGACATCAAGAAAATGACAGAAAAAAAGAAACAAATGCATCAAATGACAGCTTTAGCTGGATGATGTACCTGAAACGAGCTGACCAGATGGCAGCTTTATCACTGCCTGGACAGGCGACTTGTGTGCCTCCCAAGATTCAACAAGCTGACCATTTCTCCATCGTTTGAGGGTTCTTAAGATAAAAATAAATAAACGGGAACTTAAGTTACACTACACAACAGTAGAGAGTAAATAAAATTTTGATGGATCTCTTTACCCCGGTATTACTGAAGCTAGTACGCTACTCGAGATAATAATGCACAGAGTTAACACTCGTAAAACCCTTAGAACTACGGTTAAGAATTGTATAATATCCCGTATGGGATACAATTATTAGGAAACAGTGAAGGAAACCCGCAGGCTAATACACTCACTGGATACTAAGCAAGAGGCATTATTGACTGAACAGTTGGTAAATTTCATACTAAGGAAATTACATGAACAGGAGGACTTACTGATCAACTGAAGATGACACTATGTCCTCTTTATCAATAGCAACACCAGTGACTTGCATCTGATGACCTTTCAATGTCTGAATATTCTCTCCATTGATCAGATTCCAAACAAACACGAAAGTATCCATACTCCCAGAGACGAGTCTTCCTTCAGGGTATTCATCAGTTGGTGGAATCCACGCAAGTGGCCCAACAAAGCTAGTATGCCCCAGCAGAATTTTAGAGGAGGTATACTTGCGCTTATCCGATGGATCCAGTGACCAAACCCTGATGGTTCTGTCTCTTGATGAAGTAGCTATATTATCATCACTACAGACACAAATCCCACGAACCTGAAAGATGTTGGTAAACCATGAGTTTCCAGTGTCACAATCACAGTTATCATTCAATCTCAATAGCATAAAGATACAGTTGAATGGATTTAGAAACAAAGAACAATCACACTCCTGCCGAAAAAATGTATAAATTTGACCTATATTAATGCCATTGGCACGCAAGGTTAAACATCCAACCCTATTAGATACAATTCTCAGATTGAGTACAAATTCGTTGAGAAATTAACCTAATAAGAAAACTAATCAAAACAAAGCCTCACACTAACTAGTAACTATCAAATCAGCTCATAGAATTTAAAAACCCTGGATGCAAAGCGGAAGAAGGAAATTGGAATCACGAGGGTGAATTTTGCTAAAACACTACTAAATTCAAGACTTAATTTCAGAATCTAGAATAGAATCGATCACGAAAACGAGAGATCAAAACAGTAAAAGAAGAAGTAGATTTAGCAAAGAGATCTTACATCATCATCGTGGCCATGAAGCTCGCACCTGAGCTTGTACTCGTTAAAATCGATATCCATGACTGAGAAAGAGCAGCAGATTCCAAACGCCAAATTGTTGCGACTCAAAAGTGACTTGAGGAAGGAGAAACGAACTGAGGGAGAGAATAAACTAATTTCTTATTTCCTTTTCTTTCTCTCTTATATAAGGATAAATGTATAATAACTAGATTTTAACCCGCGGTACACCGCGGGGTTATATTTTCTTAAAAAAATCAAAATGTAATTTGTTTGATAGATTATTTTGATTGTTAATTTTAGGATTTCACCCGTAGTATACGATCTTTTATAAATATCAACTCAAACCCGTCTCATCATATTACCCGTCCCGTGAAATTAAACATTATTTAGTTATTTTTCTTTTTAATAATACTTTTATTTAAAAGCTATATAATTCAAGTCAATTTAAAAATTTCTTTTAAATGGTTCCCATAAGATATATATACATATATATTAAATTTGTATAGAGTTGAAATAATATTAATATTACAAATTTTTTATATAATTTAAATATTATAAATATTTTTAAAAATATGTAATATATATTTTTTTGTTATTGAATAAGAGGATATTATGTGTAAGAAATGTAGAAAATAAGAGTTTAATATTTTTATTATGGAGTCGCAAAAAAAATCTTTTATTTCTATACATGTTATTCATTTATGGGGCTTTTGCAAAAATGCCCCTTTTTCAATGCCCCTTTTCAAAAATGCCCCTTCTTTATAACTTTATAAAAAATGCTCTTAAAAATATAAGATTTACCCAAATATGTATGTAACATTATTAAAACATATACAAACTACATTTTTATGTATCTAAAATCTTATAAATACTTTATAAATACCTTATAAATGCATTTTAAATACCTTTAAAAACCTTTAAAATATCTTGTAAAACCTTTGAAAAACCTTAAAAATCCTTTAAAATAACTTGTAAAACCTTTAAAAACACCTTATAAAACCTTATAAATACTTGGATCGAGTCTTCAAGTAGTAGTTACAATCCATAAGTACCTTATAAACCTAATAAAACTTTATAAAAATTTCAGATTTAAAAAGGGGCATTTTTGAAAATGGACATCTAAAAGGGGCATTTTTGAAAAGGGGCACACCAAAAGGGGCATTTTTAACAATTTCCCTTCATTTATTAATAATAAAAGAAAACAAATACTTTAAATTAGATATTAACTAAAATAAACGCACCATAATTACTTATTAAGTAACAACCAATAAATTTTACCAAAAAATAGGTAACAACCAATAAATTCTAAACGCAGTAATTAAAGAATGAGATATTAAAAAAAAAAATATCAAATAAGATATAAGAATCTTAAAATAATTGAACATCTAAATAATTTAATTGTTAGTGTCGATTTTAATGCCTTCATTAATGTGGATTTTTTTTTTTACAGAGAAATATTTCCTAAAGATTATCACATTAATGACTCAGAAAATTAAGGAAGATATGAATTTATGATTCTCGAAATCGTATTGGTAATATCTTTAAGTAATATTTTCAAATTTAAATAATTAATACCAATGGCATTCATCCGTAAATAAGGTCCAACTCCAGGATTTATTTGCTAAAAGTCATTAAAAATGTAAATATAGATAACCTTTGTGGGCTTTAAAAGCCCGGCCCAATCTACTTACAAACTGATTTTGATTAATTTTTTAAATAATAACATGAATAATGAGGCAATGAAACATGATGACGTGTCGAATATAATAATCACGAAAAAGGAGGGGACAGTGGTTTAAATTTCCTCACCTTCCGAAGAGTACTTTCTACAGAGAAGTGGCATAAACCGTAATTACCTAACACCTCTGAGCCCATTTTGGCAAAACGATCGTAGTCCTTCATGATATTCTTCTTCTTCTTACACTGTTTGTTTATAAATAAAACCTGGAAGCTCAGCTCCATGGTAAGCTGTCTTCTTCTATCTGGTTCCTTTCGCTGTCTTATTTTCTTTTTTTCCAATAGTTGATTTTCACAAATGCATCGCCAGATAGTAAATTTGTAATGCTCTGTGTTCTTGATTGTTTTTTTTTCGAATCCTCACTGAGATTTGAGCTTAAATCTTGATTATCTTGGTGAGCAGTTTTTGCTTTAGACAATGTATATATTTGTTTGAGAATACAAGCTTCTTCTTTACTTTAATTCAACCTTAATCAGATTGTGTGATTTTGAATTAGTCTATTAAATTATAAACATTGTTTTCATTTTCTGTTGATAACTTTGTTATAGATTCTTAATTTCATAAGTTTTGATCATTTACTTGATCATTACCTGCAGGTGAAGTATGTTTTGTGCAACCATATGAGCTCTGATGGTGATTCTGGTCACAGGAGATTCATGAAATTTGTGATTCATTGCATCAAGAATAGAAGACTACAGGGGGAGGTTAATTAGATTATCTTAAGGTGTATAAAATGGAAAAGAAGAGCGTAAAAATTTCTGATAAGTTGTCTCTGATTAGAGTGTTAAGAGGTATAATATGTTTGATGGTGTTAGTTTCAACAGCTTTTATGATGTTAATATTCTGGGGGTTCCTATCAGCTGTATTGTTGAGGCTTTTCAGCGTACGCTATAGCCGTAAATGTGTTTCCTTCTTCTTTGGTTCGTGGCTCGCCTTGTGGCCCTTCCTCTTTGAGAAGATTAACAGGACCAAAGTTATCTTCTCTGGCGATAAGGTTCCTTGCGAGGATCGAGTATTGCTCATTGCAAACCACCGAACAGAAGTTGATTGGATGTACTTCTGGGATCTTGCACTGCGTAAAGGCCAGATTGGGAATATAAAATATGTGCTTAAGAGTAGTTTGATGAAATTACCTCTCTTTGGTTGGGCGTTTCACCTCTTTGAGTTTATTCCCGTTGAGCGGAAATGGGAAGTCGATGAAGCAAACTTGAGGCAGATACTTTCGAGTTTTAAGGATCCCCGAGACGCTTTATGGCTTGCTCTTTTCCCCGAGGGCACAGATTACACGTAAGCTTCCTTTCTTTAGAGTATCATTCCCTTCTTGTTTAGAGACCGTCTGGTTTAGAGCATATAACCGTGGAACTTTATGCAGAGAGGCTAAATGCGAAAGGAGTAAGAAATTTGCTGCTGAAAATGGCCTTCCAATACTGAACAACGTTCTGCTTCCCAGAACAAAAGGTTTCGTCTCCTGCTTGCAAGAATTGAGTTGCTCACTTGATGCAGGTTTGTCTATACTTTTGCTGGTTCGCATCACTGATTTAGTATCATAGGCCTTTCCTCTCCTCTTGAACAAAGCAAACTCTGATGCAACACTATTGCACTTGCAGTTTATGATGTGACCATCGGTTATAAAACCCGCTGCCCATCTTTCTTAGACAATGTTTATGGAATTGAGCCATCAGAAGTTCACATCCACATCCGTCGTATCAACGTAACCCAAATCCCAAATCAAGAAAAGGACATCAATGCTTGGTTAATGAACACATTCCAGCTCAAAGACCAGCTGCTCAATGACTTTTACTCCAATGGCCATTTCCCGAACGAAGGAACAGAGAAAGAGTTCAACACAAAGAAGTACCTCATAAACTGCTTGGCAGTGATTGCCTTCACCACCATCTGTACGCATCTCACCTTCTTCTCATCAATGATTTGGTTCAAGATTTATGTCTCTTTGGCCTGTGCCTACTTGACCTCTGCTACACATTTCAATCTTCGTTCTGTTCCACTTGTTGAGACTGCAAAAAAAGCCTTCAAATTACTAAACAAATAAACTTTCATTGTTTTCAATCCACATGATGGAATCTTTTTTACTTCTGTATTTCGGGGTTCAGAATCAATCCACTTTCTACTTATGAAATGTGACCTCAAGCTGCAATATATGATTAGCTCTATTTGAGAAAGTCTCCATACATTCATGTACACATGTTAGCTCATAGCAGATTAAAAAAAAAAAAAAAAACACAAAATACAACCATAAGACACATTTGACTCCTACATTACTCACAGAGCCACTACAGGTACTCACATGACCTCCTCATCTGGTTGAGACTGAGCTTTAAGACTTAAGAGATCCTTCCATCAATAGAGGAAGTTCAAAACAACCATATTGGATAAGAAAACTTGGGTTTTTGTTTCTGAATCCGGAACAGCATATGCCTCTTCAGCTTTCGCCAATAACACTCGTATTGAAGTACAGTATAAGAATTATGGATTTTTAGCTAATGCAAAAGCCCTAGAAGAGCAAAGCCCCAACAGGGGAAAGTCAAAGAGATGTTGGTTGATTTGCAAAGTCAGCAAAAAAGTTGACACTCGAGACAGTGACCAAACGAATTGTTTGTAAAAGTCACTGATGATAAGAACATTGAGAAAGCTGACTGTGAAATGAAATCTAAGTACCCCAAAATCAGTAAAAATACATTGCTGTCTAGGCAGACTATACCTTGTAACACAGAGACCAAGATCATTAACCTTGGGCCATCTCGGTATTCTATTATCATGTACAGAAAATTGATACCTCTCTATTATATCATGTATTCAGAAATTTCAGACAAATCCTTGGTCACGAAATGTAGCATAGAATATATAGCTTCTGTTTTGATATGGGAAATGTCAGATGAAGTAAACATATGAACTTGGTTATCGATATATGCCAAGCTGCACCCAGAAAATTTTTCCAGCTCCTTCCCTCTCATTTGATGCCGTATCCGTTGCATCTCATCCCATCTACCAGACGAGGCATAAGCGTTAGCTAGTTGGATATAGCGAGACCCGTTAGATCCTTCAATGGCTAACAATTTCTCTTCCACTTCCTTCACAAGCTCTGTATTCTTATTCCAACTACAAGCATTTAAAAACGCTCCAAGAATAACAGCATCTTTTTCAACTTGATCAATACCTTCCATAAGTTCTATGGCTTTGTCCAATCTATTGGCCTTTCCATACAAATCTATCATGCAGGTATAGTGACCTGCCTCGGGGGATATGTTGTAAGCCTCTATCATCGACTTAAAGTATTTCTCACCTGCTAGAACTAAGCCGCGGTGACGACAAGCTGATAGGAGGGCCATAAACGTGATTTCATCTGGCTTGAATCCACCCTCAGTCATGTCTTCAAAGAGCTGAAAAGATTTGGCTTCATGGCCATGATGAGCATAACCAGCTATCATTGTGTTGTACATAACTGTGTCTCTCTCGAAGCTAATGTCAAAGATCCTTTCAGCATACTCAACATTTCCACATTTTGAATACATGTCAACAAATGCAGTAACAAGTTTTTTATCCATTAAAATGCCTGTTCTCAAGCTGTGACCGTGAATCTCCTTCCCTGGTTCCATATAAGCTTGTAAAGAGCATGCACCAAGGACGCTGACCATGACCAAAGAATCAGGAACATTGGTCTCATTGGCTATAAAATCACGAGCAAGTTCCAAAACAGAATCAGGTTGACGTAAATTAAGATATCCCAAGAACATGGCAGTCCAGACCACTAGATTCTTTTCAGATAAAGAATCAAACAACCTTTTCGCCTCCCCCATCTTCCCCTGAGACGAGTAGCCCACGATCATTGAAGAAGTTGAATACAAGTTTCCAAAACCATATAACAAATGAGCAGACTCTGCATACTTCATATTTCCACACTTGCAATAAACATCAACAATTCCACTGCTTACAAATTTATTAGAATATGATCCGTTCTTCAATAACCGAGCATGTACTTCCTTTCCAATCTTCAGGCTCTTTAAACTACTCAGAACATTTAGTACAGCCGCGAAAGTGTGTTCGTCCCATTTCAACCCACTTTCCTCCATACTAACAGCTATCTTCAAAGCTTCTTCTTCATAACCATTCTGTGCATACCCTGAGATCAATGTATTCCAAGAAATTGTATCATTCAATTCTGGATTTCTCCAGAATATACTCAAAGCTTTGTCAATGTCACCTTCTCTACAATAAGCTGCAATCATTGCGTTCCTAGCCACACTATCAACAAACTCAACACACGACCCGTTAAAGACATTACAAACTTCCTTAAACTTCCCACATTTTGAATACATGTGAATGAGAGAACTAACAGAAAACTTAGTTGCATCATTCCCGGTTTTCACCATAACTCCATGCAACTGTTCGCCATAAAACACATTGGTTAACTTCGCAGAAAGCTTAACCATAGTAGTGACACTGAAATCATCTATCCAAATCTCATCCTTCTCCTTTCTATGCATCTCACCAAACATCTTAATAGCTTCACTCTCACACCCATCAGTTTTGGCAAACCCTGAAAGCAAAGTGTTGTACGTAATCAAATCTCGTTCACAATTGTCCCTTTTGAACAATTCACGCGCTTCCTTTACGTTGTTGAACTTTACGTAAGCTGCAATCACAGCGTTCCACGAGTAAACGTTTCTCTCAGGCATTTCGTCGAACACATTCCGTGCTTCCCGCAATAAGCCATTTTTTGAGTAAAGGTTAACGAGTTGGTTTGAGGAGATTGTGGTCAAGGTTGAACCAGTTTTAATGGAGCGAATGTGATGCAAAAACCCATCCTTTAAGCACTTCATGTCCAGTTTCAGAGACATACATGGGAAGAAAAACGACTAAAGACATTTTTGCTCAATTTGATGTCTTCTCGAGTTCTATATAGAAAATATTGGGCTGAATTATATTGGGCCACTTAAAAGCCCACTAGATTAGATTTTATTATTCTAAAGCCGATGATTGTTGTTGTCCTTGGCGCAAATTCAGCTAGGGTTTCTGTTAGGCCTGGGCATTCGGGTACCTGTTCGGGTTCGGTTCTTTTTTTTCGGGTATCGGATTTATTTGAGTAGGGGGTCAAGACCCATTCAGGTATTCTAAAAATTCGGTTCGGGTTCAGGTCGGTTCGAGTATTTTAATAAAAAAAGCAAAATACCCGAAAATAACCAAAAATACCCGAAATATTTTCGGGTTCGGGTCGGGTTCGGGTTTTTAACTCATATATACCCAAATCTAACCGAAATACTCGATTTATCGAAAATACAATAGTTACTCTTTACCCAAATATAACCAAAAATATCTAAAATACCTAATATATTTGGAGTTATGATTGTAATTTTAGGTATTTCGGGTATTATAAATATAAATATAACTAATATTTATAGGTGTATATTTGTATTCGGGTACATTCGGGTATTGGATTCGGTTCGGGTTCGGTTCGGGTTTTTTTCGGGTAGGAGGTTAGGACCCATTCGGGTATTTTTAAAAATCGGGTTCGGGTTCGGTTCGGGTATTGTTCGGGTTTTTCGGTTCGGGTATTCGGTTCCGGGTATTTTACCCAGGCCTAGTTTCTGTGTCTTCAAATTTGTTAGTAATGAAAAACAAAACATTACAGACTTGCTTGGGAACTAGATCGGGGTATCTGCTTAATTTGAGGATATACCGTTAGCCAGGGCCGGCGTTGAGGGAGTGCAAGAGGAGCAAATGTACTGGGCCAAAAAATTTTTGGGTAAATTTAAGAGCCCAAATTTTTTTTTTTAAGAAAAAATGATAATTTTTAAGATTTTAAGATAATTTTAGTATGAAAAAGGCCCTAATGAAAAAGACCAATTTTAAAGATTTTTTAATATGGAAAAGACAAAAAAAAAATTTCTATGAAAAAAAGGCCAATTTTTAAGATTTGTACAGGACTCTAAATTAATTGAGCCGGCCCTGCCGTTAGCACAACAGTCATAATTTCTTGATACCTTTAAGAAAGGATACAAGGCAATCAGACTCCATAAAAGATCCAGCAAAGGCATCAAAAATAATCCATTAGAGCAACTAAATCGATTATCTGCTTAAGATACTCGTTAATAAATAAATAAATTAAAAATTAAAAAATGAGAGAAAGAGAAAGAATGAGATACATTTCTCAAATGAAAAACAGTTCTAAGACTACTGGATTCTGAACAGAATTTTGATTAAAAATTAAATCAAAATATTAAAAGAAAAAAAAAAAAAAGACTTTTAAATAAGAGCATGAAGAGGGGCTCTCAATACTCATTAAATCCCTCTAAGCCACATGTCTCTCACACATTGGTTCAATTTCTTTTCAAATTAATTACATAACAAAATTATATTAAAATAATTACTTTTTTATGTTTAAAAGACTCTTTAGAAACACTTACCATTGGAGATACTATAAGACTCTATTGACACATATCATTTACCCACTTGTACAACTACTAAAAAAAAACAAATAAATAATAAATAATATTTTTTTTCTTTTAAAAAACTATCAGCGTTTCTGCCGATAAAATTGCTCTTAGATCAGTAAATAAAAATACTCATTGTGGTCGGTACCGTATATTCCAACGGTTGAACAACAATTTACCATGTTTATCGATAAGCTTCGTATACCTGAATTCCTCCAACAAACGTCTTGATTCTATGTTACGATCCTTCTTCACAGGCTTATAATGAGTTCCATTTTTATCAGAGTGGGAAATTATGAAGTACAGTCCTTCACGGTTTATCCCCGGTGTTGATGGAGAAATGAGTAATAGACCTACCAAACATTTGTCAAAGAGAAGTCGAAACTCAGGCGCAGTCAAAAATCTCAACCGAGAGGTTTGAAGCACATTTTTAACATCTTCATGTTGAGCAGCTAAATCATGAAAGTTGATGTGAGTGTCACCAACAATCAAATATGCAACCCATGCGCCGCCGCCAGGTGGGGAGATAAATAAGCGTGTCAGCTGCATTATGGTTTCATATTTGCCAAAAGAAAGATTCAGCAACATTCATCCAAAACATAAGTAAGAATTCATCATTTGCTCAGAATTTGCTCTGGGTTCGATTTAATCTTTCCGATGAAGAGATTTTCCATACCTTGGAGCTACAATGTTGCCAAATTCTTTGATTAGGAACGTCGACTTCTACGAGTATGATCTAATTGCTGCCGAAAACAAATTCTAAGAACTCTTTTTAGTTTAGTTTGTTTAGATGCATAGTTGACAAAAGAACAAGTCTACAACTAACTTTAACTAGTCCACAAATCCACCCATCTCTAGTTTTCACGTACATCACATGCCACATGGCTGTTTATGTAATATTAATTTTTTAATTTGAACAAAGATATTTCCTATATATATCCTCATTTGGCTTTAGATTTTGTATACTAATACTCAAATTCAATATCAATAAAGACAGAAATATACATTCTAAAAATCGCTTTTGAAATCTATGATTTTCAATTTTCATCATCCTTAAAATCGTTCTAATTAACGTCTAACGGTTAGACTCTAACCTATATTTGTTTGATAAATATCGTGCAAAATATTACTAATTCTATATATATATATATATATTTTCTAATTCCATATATTATCAAGCACCAATCCATTATTCATTTGATTGTACGTCTATTCAAGCACTAAAATCGTTTTTTCCTGCGGTACGTGAAGAATTTTAATCACTTAGCAGATCAGGAACAACCAACCACCCAAAATGTTAAGCAGATATTATTATCATACGAGAAATATATAATAAAAACCAGTCGAAATTATTTGTGGTAGTCTTAAACGACTATCGAGTCTTAAGTCAATAGAAACCACAAAGAGTAAGCTCTATGAATTTGTGGTATGTTTCAAGTGATTGGAACATTTAGTTTGTTTTGAATTAAGTCGTGGCCCAACAAATCCCCTCTATGTTTTGATTTGATTGCGGATGTGACACCATTGCTTTATTCAACGTGAACAATTTCTCCTCTTTTTTTTTTTTTTTTGTGGACAATTCCTCCTTTTATTTGTGTTTGGTAGAAACTCAGATTAATAGTATATATGTGTTACGTACACCACAGAAAATATGTATGTAATAAGGATCCAATTTCTTATAAATTCCGATCAACGTATCAAATTGTATAAACGAATTATATAATAACCTTTTTTGATAATAGCTGGTTTCAGAGCATCTTAAGTTGTCAGAAACTTGGATTCACGTATATATCCAATTTATACAGCTGAGGAATACATATGTATACACTTTAAAGTTTAAACATGTTTAACACATATAGATGTAGTCCTTAACCTGTCATGAAGTATGATGATATTTTGTCTGGAAAGTGGAATCTACAGGGCCCACTTAAGGCCTCAGAAAACATAAACCATCTTTCTTATCAATTTTTTCCCACGTAATCCGTAATTAATACTATGAATTACTACTAGTTTTTCCCAATATACTCAAGATATGGTATACTTTTTCACTTCTATTATTTTGGTCATCCTCTCACCATCTTCAAGATTAGCAAATTCAAAACGTAATAAATAGACATGCTTTTCAAATAAAAAGAGAAAGTACAAAAATTCAAAAACACGTGGTGGACTTTTCTAAGTATAAAAGATTCGGTGAACTCTACGAAGCACACACCTTTAGTTGCTTAAAAATTAAACCATCATATATATAACTAATTAATCAGTAATGCACATTCAAACAAATCAAAATGTGAGATCGTAGTTACAAAATGCTACAAACTAATTAATTATATTAATCATGCTAACAAAATAAAATAGTTGAAACCAAGTTTCTTAAAACAAATAAGTATTGTCTTATTGAACGATGGTCCAACTCGACTGCATAGATATTACTCTTCGGAGTCAACTTTGAAGTCAACGGATTTTGAATACCGACGTTTTTTATTGTTTGTAATAGGTGATGCATTAAATGATAGATAAGATTTATCTGATGTCTATCTAATGCATTAGTTGATACGGAAAATAGTTAACTTTCTGATAAGAATCACATAGCAAAAAAAAAAACAATACGATTTATCATTTTTTTTTGGTTCAAAACGATTTATCAGTTATTTGTGTAAAATCACAATGGAAATGCGATAATGGAGTCATACTATATAAAAAGTCCAAAATTACGAGCTGCCCGATATTATGGTCACCTATGATGGCTGCCTTTTCTTCTAGTATTTGGCCCACTTCACCATTTTGCTACTTTATCAATATATTGGATTTGTTTCTTTCTAATATGGTAAGTTGATAACTATAATTTCACACACTAAAGTACTATTGTTAAATCGTTGCTCATAAATCATAAGGGTTACATGAAAATATTTACCATAACATTACATCACACACTAAAGTACTATTGTTAAATCGTTGCTCATAAATCATAAGGGTTACATGAAAATATTTACCATAACATTACATGATACACGCTAATTATCATAGTGAGAGAAGTGAGAACCTCAACTTCATTTGTAATGATATTTACAAACTTAGAAAAAAAAACAAAAAAAGTGAGAACCACGAATTATGAAGGAAGCACTCAGAAAAAATATTAGTAAATTAGTAGAAAGATCACAAAAGACTAAAGTATACTATATGATAAGCTGAGAAACTGATGTCGTCTTCATAAATCGTGGCTCTTATGTCATCCGGAAGAAACCAAAGATAGTATAGGAATTGAAGAAACCGATGTCATCGAGAAGAAACCAACGGGATTTCTCATGTATTTGCTCTCTATATAGTCTATATGCACTGTAGATTTTTCTTGATATATAAAATGTAATATCAAAAAAAAAATTAAAAAAAAAAATAATAATAATAAGAATATCAAGATAATTCATAAATTTCACTAAACTGAGATTAGTTGCACAATATGTCATGTATTCATATTACTCCCAAAGTTTAAGAATTGACGATTCAATTATTCTAGTATATATTTGAAATCTCAAGAGGACGAAATACTTTTGATTATCACTTACTTAATATTTTTTTCCCTGTAATTAAACTAAAAGAGTCTACAAGTAGACGCAAGTTGTTTTGACAATTCATAGTCTTCATAACAGAGATTGCTTTCGTAAGCCAACGACTTCTGCTTGATTGTTTCTTGCAAGTATCCACAAATATAATATATATACACAAACAAATATCATAACACAAAATTTTGCAGGAATCTTTTAATATTATTATTAGAGTGATTAATTACCTCTTATCGTCTTCGGGAATCAATTCATGTGGTCTTGGACTGTTATGTGTGTTGACCCGGCTTCCCTGAAGGAATAGTATATATACATTTTTAAATAATATACACACCTAATTTTTTATTAGAAAACTGAAAATTCTTTCGTTATAGTAAACCTCTCTTAATTTTCAGTTGTGAAAAAATGAAATCTGTAAGTTTACTTGGAGTCCTCAATCTATCGGATTTTATTTTCTGATCTTATACGTGAAAAGCGTACGTGCATGTATATAATCATTATTTAAAAGCTACGGGAGAATTTGAAACTGAGAGATTAATATTTTTGCATTTAAAAGCATGAGAAAGTTACAATTCGTATTTACCTAGTATTTGTTTTACGATAAGATGCAAACAAGTTAGTGTTTACAAACTTTACATGCATTAACCATTTTCTTCTTTCTTCTTAAATCCTTCCAAAAAAACGAGTTTCTTCTTGACCTCGTCATCATGATTCATGTCATCAAGTGTAATGTTAATAAGTGCTTTTCGCCATCATTAACTAACTAAGTGGAAACACTCTCGTTCCATGGCTAAACTCTGATTTTACAACCTCGCAGCAAGGTGCGGAGTGTGAAATGCACTTACGGATTCATAAGAAATTAATATATAGGCAATTAATATCTTTCTTCATTAATATGTATGGATTTATCAGGAAGAAAAAAAGAATTCTGTAATGGCATTGGACCGAATCTTAGTGTAAAATATTGGCAGTGTATCATATCATATCATATCATAGCAAACAAACAAACAAACATATTAATTATCTCGTTGAGTGTTTTTTTTAATCTTGTTTTTACCATTGGGTTACAAAAGGATATCATATTTGTATGAGATTACAAATTGAAATAGATTAACATTAATTGAGCTGTCTTATGAGTTCAATCCTCAAGATCAAGTCGACAACAACAGTCAACAAGCTCACATGGAGTCATGGACAACAAGTATCCTTTTCGTAATTACCTTTAGGCCCTCCAATTTTTTATTATTATTGTGGTCGTCCTTTTTGTTGGTAGAGTATAATTCAATAATACATACATAGTTACGTATTAAACTGAAATTAATGTATCATTAGTTGCCGTTTGTTCTACTCCCTCCGTTTCGTTTTAGTTATCGTTTAAGGTTTTCTCACACAAATTAAGAAAAACATTAAATTTTCAGTTTTACCCTTTATTAATATATTTTATAAAAAATTTCATTGAGCAAAACATTAAAATAGTAGGGATAAAACTAAAATTTTCACCAAACATTTGCATCGAAAACCTAAAACGACAACTATTATAAAACAAAATTTTAACTCTTAAACGACAAGTAAAGCAAAACGGAGGGAGTAATATATTTGTTTTGTCTCTAAATGAAACATGCAAATGTTCTTGAACTAAAAACACAAAACAAATGTAATGATATCGATATTTTTAGGACAGTTTTCCCATAATCTCGGACGAATTTGCCCTTGTCTCATTGGACTCTGAATACACACACGTCTGTTCTATAAAAGATACAGCTCATTACCACAAGTTGTTGTTTAGTATACTCAATCCTCACAACTCTCTATCTCTCTCTCTCTCCCCATTCTCTATCATAATGACAGGTTCCACACCGGAAAACCAAACGGCCCCAGCGCCACCACCGGTGAAACATGTGCCGGAGTCAGTTCTGCCGGCTAAACCACCAAAGAGGAACAAGTATGCATTCGCGTGTGCTATCTTAGCTTCCATGACTTCTATCCTCCTTGGTTATGGTTAGTTTTCTTGTTAATCTCTTATCCGGTCAACGCAAAAAAACTCTGCCAATAATACACACACACACACATTCTTTATTGATTCTTTTAAGGGTTTATTTTGCAGATATAGGAGTGATGAGTGGAGCAATGATTTATATAAAGAGAGATTTGAAGATTAGTGATTTAGAAATTGGTATTCTCGCTGGAAGCCTCAACATCTATTCACTTATCGGATCTTGCGCCGCCGGTAAAACCTCTGACTTGATTGGTCGGCGTTACACTATCGTGTTGGCTGGAGCCATATTCTTCGCCGGAGCTATCCTTATGGGATTAGCCCCTAACTACGCTTTCCTCATGTTCGGAAGGTTCGTCGCCGGTATCGGCGTCGGATATGCTCTCATGATCGCACCAGTTTATACAGCCGAAGTCTCTCCGGCCTCTTCCCGCGGCTTCCTCACCTCCTTCCCCGAGGTAAAACAATAATTTACATTTTTTTTTGGTAGGAAAAACAATAATTTACATTACATATAGCTTTCTTAAACAAAATCATAAAACATTTAAAAATGAATAAATATCTTCATGTATCAAAATAATCATAAACTGTTGGACAAAAAAATAAAAATAAAAATCGTAAACTAATAAACTGTTAAAGCTGACCAAATTATATATTTTTTTAAAAAACGTTGATTAACAAGTAAATTTTAATTGCTATTGGTTAGTGAATTGAAATCATTGAAACTTTTTTCCATCCAATTCGGCGGTTTATTTTGACTTTTATTCATACTAAAAAGAAGGAGCGAAAGTAATATCTGACGTGGCAGTTGTTATGGTGACGTGTACAGGTATTTATTAACGCCGGAATTATGCTCGGGTACGTATCAAATCTGGCTTTCTCGAAATTTCCGTTGAAGCTGGGATGGCGACTCATGCTCGGAATCGGAGCCGTACCGTCCGTGATACTCGCTCTCGGTGTTCTCGCTATGCCGGAATCTCCACGTTGGCTCGTTATGCAAGGCCGTCTCGGCGAAGCCAAACGCGTTCTCGACAAAACCTCTGATTCCCCCACCGAATCAGCTCTCCGTCTCGAAGACATCAAACACGCCGCCGGCATTCCCGCCGATTGCCACGACGACGTCGTTCAGGTAACCACCACACCAATTTCAAAACAATTGAATTCCGAATCGAGATTTTGACCTAGTTTTAATCAATTGAATTCGAATTCGCGATTTCTCCGGCCACATTTTGACCTAATTTCAATCAATGGAATTCGAATTCGTGATTTCTCCGGCCATATTTTGACCTAATTTCTCAATAATTTCAGGTGTCGAAGAGGAACAGTCATGGAGAAGGAGTTTGGAGAGAGCTCTTAATCCGTCCAACTCCAGCCGTGCGTCGTGTTATGATCGCCGCAATCGGAATCCATTTCTTCCAGCAAGCTTCCGGTATCGACGCGGTGGTTCTCTTCTCACCGCGAATTTTCAAAACCGCCGGACTCAAAACCGATCACCAACAGCTTCTAGCGACTGTAGCGGTCGGAGTGGTGAAGACATCGTTCATACTAGTCGCCACTTTCTTACTCGACAGAATCGGAAGAAGACCGTTGCTTCTAACCAGCGTCGGAGGAATGGTACTATCTCTAGCAGCGTTAGGAACTTCTCTAACGATTATAGACCAGTCGGAGAAGAAAGTGATGTGGGCTGTGGTAGTAGCTATAGCGACGGTGATGACTTATGTAGCTACGTTTTCGATTGGAGCTGGACCGATAACTTGGGTTTATAGCTCGGAGATATTCCCGTTGAGGTTGAGATCACAGGGTTCGAGTATGGGTGTGGTGGTGAACAGAGTGACTAGTGGTGTGATTTCGATGGCATTTCTTCCTTTGTCGAAAGGGATAACCACCGGTGGAGCGTTTTACTTGTTCGGAGGGATTGCGACTGTGGCTTGGGTTTTCTTTTACACTTTCTTGCCGGAGACGCAAGGGAGGATGCTTGAGGATATGGATGAGCTTTTCAGTGGTTTCAGGTGGAGAGATTCCAAGAATAAGCCTAAGAGTAACCCCGAGATGACGGTTTCGAATCCCGAGGTCGAGATTGGATCAAACAAGCAGAGGAGGGAAGACACACAAAGTTCGTAGAAAATTTGATAAGATATGCAATTTGTACCGTATGGGGTTTTATGATAAAGAATGAAAAATTGGGAAACAAACAAATTTTAAATGAGTAATTAGCGAAACAAATTGGTTGAGAATATACAAAACTCATAGAAATTGATTAACTTAACATGCCTAAAAGAAAATAAACTCACGACACACTTTTGGTGAATGAAACACAAATAAGAGAAACCACACGAAACCAAATGTTTTCGAGACAATAGTTTTGATACTGAATGATACATCTCAAAACCTCACGCAAACAATTGTTTTGATACGCCTCAAAATCACTCACTAGTTTTGGAGACAATATTTCACAACATGTATAGAAATAAGAAGACAAACTTTATTCTCCTCAAGTTTTTGACAACACGAACATGTCAAAAAGATCAAACGAAGCATGATACCTTAAAAGCACACCAATAGCTACTAGAAATAAATTTGTTTACAACATATAATAAGTTAGAGATAATAGTCCTTAGCATTCACACACTTTAAACAATGCTACGATTCCAACAAATGAACTAACACAGTTTGAATCATTTTCGCTTGAAACCATTGATTCATCACTCTCCACATTGGGGAATTCTGAACAAACAAAACCCTTTCACCAGCCGAAAGACTAAATATATGAAGTATAAAAGCTTAAGTTAATCTAATTACAAAACATAATTAAGAAACATTATCAGCACTTAAGAAGGTCAAAGTGTTTTAAGTTCTAAAACGTATTTCATGTCATAAAAACAATCGCGCTAGGATGATATAACTCTCTCCTCGTTATATCACCCTAGTGTGACTATTATTATGACATGAAATACGAGAGCTGGTCAGTTGACATCCTCAAGTGCCGAGAAAGGTACTTCAACAGATTCGATACATATCCATGGACAACGGCTGTTTCGTAATGTGATTCAAATTTCATATGGTTTTCAGTGTCACAGACTCACTATATTATCTTTAGCCATCGGATATATACAAATTGAAGATTAGCCTAAACCTCATTAAGAAGAGCAAATGACGACAACTATTTCATTGAAGACAAAGAAGAAGGTGACGTACGACTATTTTATTTACCTCTTCTTGGTAGGTTTTGTGAAGCACAGAACTGACTCCGCTTTGTTGATTTTTGTGACCGTGGCGGAGAGAGGAGAAGTGGAGACGATGCGAGGTCGAAGGCTTTTATATATTAGCTGAGAAAATTTTAGGGTTTTGATTTTGATAAATCTTAATTTAGTTTAGAAAAAAAATATGTAAGGAGATTCGATGGAACTTGGAAGGGAAAGGAAATATTGTTTCCAAAATTTGTATATACCCACCCTTTCCAATTCTAAGAGTAATTTAAATTTTTTTTTTTTTGACATCTTTGAATCGACAAGGTCCGATCCATAGCCAATCCCTACTACGCGGGGTAACGCGACTTACTGGAGTCGAACTCCGGTGGAGAAAGCATAGTCGAGTGGACTTAACCACTTGACTAAAGACACATCACCAAGAGTAATTTAAATTTTATTAACAAAAAAAAAAACAATTCTACGAGTAAATTAAAATATTATTACTTTGATTAGACATGTCAATTAGGGCCAAAGCCCGCGGGCTAGCCCGGCCCAGCCCTGAAAAACAGCGGGTTCGGGCTTCAAATTATATGTCCAAAAAAAATTGGGCCTTTAGTCCTAAACAGCGGGTTCGGGCTAAGCCCGTTCGGGCTAAAGGGATTTTTGGACCGAAAAGCCCTTTAAAAATTATTTTGACCTTTTTTTTGTTAATATTTTCGTTTAATTGTAAGATTTGTTGTAAAAAAATTTTTGATAGAGTTGAAAACCATAAGCTTAGTTTTTTGGTTGTGTATTACTATAAAATCGAAAAAGTAAATATTAGCTGTACTACCTCATTTGAATTATTTTAATTTTATATTTTATCTAGTATAAGTTTAAACAATTTATTTGGATTATTTATTTGATTTTAATTCTCTTTTTAAAAAACTAAATTAGCGTTAGTGGTTATTTAAATTTTAATTGACTCGTTTCATATATAGATTATTTTCTAAGAGATATTAGAAATTATAAGTTTGTTTTCTGTTGTCGAAAGAAAAGCATAAAAAAGTCCGGAAAAGCCTTGTAGCCCTGTTAGGGCCGGACCGGGCTTTAAAATATATGCTCGGAATTTTTACGGGCCGGGCCGGGCTCAAATATGTACGGGTTTCGGGCCGGGCCGGGTTAGCCCGATTGACATGCCTAACTTTGATCTCGCTTTGTTTAATTTTTAACTTGGAGAGGAGTGTTTAACGAATCACGATGACTCGAGTTTACTATATTAAAGTATTTTGATAATTTGATTTTCCATATTTTCATTTTCAACTTTCTGAGTTTCCTTACATTGATGAAAACCAATTGAAGTCGAGCTTCTATTTTCTATTTTTTTGCATTTACTTATTTCGAAAAAATATTAGATATACAAGTTTAGATTTGATTAGAGTTAGACCAAATCCATCAGAAATTCAATAAACCTAAAAAAAAAATTGAAGAAAAAAATTAGAAAGAACATTCTGTAAGATAACATCAACTCAAATTTTCAGCCCCAATTTTTTTTTCCTAAGTTGATATTTGAATTTTGAGTTGCCCCAAAAATTGATACTCCCTTTTTTAGTTCTTTTGACCATATGTGAATTCTTCATAGCTAAATGGTGTTTCTTTGCAAACAAGAAACATCACTTGATATTACGATGAAAGTGAGTGAGAGTATATATAGCAAGCATGATGAATTAAAAGCTCACAAATAACACTAAACAAATCTCGTTTCAGGGTTCCTTCTTTTTTGGTTCTCTCATCCCTTTTCCACACAAAAGAAAAAATTTACAACATAACAATAATTTAGAGATAGCTTGTGAAAAGAGAGAATGGGAGGAGAGGCCTCGTTTCCTTCTGGTGATAGTCCTTAGCATTCACACCCTGTAGACCTCTGCTGATTGCTCGTACCAACATCGATTGTGTCTGGCAAGTATCTATTGAAAGAGAAAAAGACAAGAGAATGTTGAGACCAAATCTGCGATATATAAACAATGTTTGAAGTAAGTAAGAATTATTTTGAAACTTACAGCTCTTCTTCTTCTCCGCTCTTCAACGCGTTCTTGGCAATGCATTGGAAAGCTTCCTCCACATTAGTACCTTCCTTGGCAGAGGTCTCAAAGTAAGGAATGTTCCCCTTTGAAGCACACCAAGCTTTAGCCTTTTTCTCTGAAACCTGTGATCAAATGAGAGTTTGTATTTGGACATTAATGTTACATACCAAAGTGAACAATGGAAAATTAAGCAAGCACATACCACTCTGCTGTTTCCACCATCAACGTCAACCTTGTTTCCGATAAGAACAAATGGAAAATTCTCTGGATCTGATGGACTCGCCTGCAAGAGATATTACACTCAGCGTTATGGAGTTGCTTATTGTGAAATCCTTCTGTCTAAAGGGGTGAGAAAAAGCGTGATCATGTTACCTGGATCAGAAATTCTTCCCTCCAGTTGTTCAGATTTTCAAATGATTTCATGGAGTTGACATCATATACAAGAACACAGCAATCAGCACCACGGTAAAAAGCTACACCAAGGCTCTGAAACCTTTCCTGTCCAGCTGTATCCCAGATCTGCAATAAACACATAGAGAAAGAAAAGACAGGAACAAGTGAGCTTTGTTCTCAAGCTCAAGCAAGAAAGGCAGTACACACCAATGTGAAAAGGTTAACTGGTGTGGAATGAGACACAATACTTGAACAAATTTATGTACATATTTCACAAACAAGTTCTAAGCTAATACTTTCAGCTCAGAGTCAGTAACTCTCTTTTGAATACAACTAGAAGCACCATTGAGCTAAAGCACATGCAGCTTTACTTCAAAATAATACTGAGTAACTGACTAATAAAGCTCACCTGTAAAGTGAAAAGTCGATCTTCAAACTGTACTTCCTTGGTCAAGAAATCAGCTCCAATGGTTGCCTTGTACTGGTTGCTGAACTTTTTATTAACATATTGATTCATCAAAGAGGTTTTTCCCACCCTACAAAACAACAAGTTAGAGAAGTCCAAAATCAGTTTCACTCAAATAAAGATAACAAGAGATGATCTTGGATACACACCCATTTCATGTAGTCATTACACAAGCATTTTCTGCCTCAGGACATAACCACGAAAAGAAAAAAAGAGCGAAACGAGTGCCATAACAAAACCAGCATATGATCTTGAATGTCAAGCAGAAATTCAGTAACCACAAAACAGATGCAGACAAGAACATGCAAAATGTAAAAAGAAACCCGGTTCTTAAATTTGAGACTATGTTAAAGGCGTCTATCTATGTTTGAGACTAGATCGACTCAATTCTTAAATTTACCATAAAAAGTTTCTGATATTTGATCAAACAAAACCCTCCATGAAAAAAAAAAGCAACCTTTAATTAAAATCAGAATCAATTATGAGTAACCCAAAACAAAGAAACCTAAAACCAGCAAGTCATCTAAGAGATCAAAACATATCATATCGAATCCAAACTTCAAAGGAAACGAATTAGACAAAAATCCGACATAAATCTCAAAAACCCAGAAACCGAAACCACCAAATTACTCATCAGAAAACTCAAAATCACATGAGAAAAAATAGTATCCCGGAGAAACCTAACCCGCTATCACCGAGGATGATGACTTTGAGGAGAGTACGTCTACGGGACGGCATCGAATCAGATCTAAAACAAAGAGAGAGATTGAAGAAAGCTCTGGCGATCTCTTGTGATATTTTTGTTGAAGAAGACGGTGGTGTGTGCCCTCAAGAGTCTAAGCTGTTCCTGATCTGTCTTATAATTTATTTTGTCTTCTTGTTAAAAGTGAATAATTATTGTTAATAATTAAATTTTATTAAATAATAGTTATATAAATTTTGGATTTATCTAACAAGCAGCTCTCGTAGCTCAGTTGGTTAGAGCACTCTCAACGAGAGCATGCTCTTCCATATCTTGTTTTGTTTTATAGCCTGCTCTTTCTTATTTATTTTTGACTTATTTTTTCTCTTTTGCGTAAATAAAACCCAAACATCGAATTCTCTACTGTAATTTTTTTTTTTTGTTTTACAAATTTAGATGTAGGTACATAATTTGCATGGCTGTATTAATATCCAAATTTAGACCTTACAAAAAGAAGCAATTCAGAAACAACAACAAAAATTTTGAAAGCATCTCTTTAAAAATAGAATCTGAAAGACACAAAGAGCTTTTGTGTTTTCTCTTTCTCTTTGTTCATCTCTCTCTCTATCTCTTTCTCGTAAAAAAAAAAGGAGAGAGCTTCACCAAAAAAAATCATATACAGAAAGAAAACACCGAAATAGAGATTATGGCGGAGGGGCAATCCCCGGAGAATTCACCGCCGTCCCCTACACCACCATCTCCGTCCTCATCCGACAATCAGCAACAATCCTCTCCTCCGCCTTCTGATTCCTCCTCTCCTTCACCACCAGCTCCTCCTCCGCCGGATGATTCCTCCAATGGTTCCTCTTCATCACCTCCACCGCCTTCTTCAGGCTCAGAATCTCCTCCATCTCCGCAAGGAAACAACAACAATGATGGCAACAATGGTAATAACAACAATGACAACAACAATGGTAATAGCAACAATGGTAATAACAACAACAATGACAACAACAACAATGGGAATAACAAAGACAACAACAACAAATGGCCAGAACAACAATGGTAATAACAACAATGACAACAACAACCAAAACAATGGCGGAGGAAGCAACAACCGTTCACCTCCGCCTCCTTCGAGAATCTCTGACCGTAACTCTTCGTCCCCACCAAGAGCGCTGGCTCCGCCTAGATCAAGCGGTGGTGGTTCCAACTCCTCAAGTAACAATGAACCAAACACGGCTGCTATCGTAGGAATTGTGGCTGGTGCTGGATTGTTGTTTCTTGTTATGATATTGTTCTGCGTCT
This sequence comes from Arabidopsis lyrata subsp. lyrata, assembly GCF_000004255.2. Taxonomy (NCBI): domain Eukaryota; kingdom Viridiplantae; phylum Streptophyta; class Magnoliopsida; order Brassicales; family Brassicaceae; genus Arabidopsis; species Arabidopsis lyrata. The sequence continues at coordinate 8,086,475 of NW_003302553.1, read as the reverse complement.
GTTGCTGTCGTAAGAAGAAAAAGAAGCATCAAATGCCGTATTATGCAGGCAACGGTTACGCCACCGGCAAAGGTATATATAAAACCCATCAAACCTAGCCCTATCCTAACCTAGTTTCTACTTTAAAACATTTTCTTGTGCACCAAGCTAATTAATAAACTAACATTTTCTTAAGAACCTTCGAACCGCAATCCATTTGAGATATGATAGAGAAACCATGTCTCTGGCACAATTTTTGAGTTCTATAATATCCGAAATATTGTTACCCAAAGAACCATATCATTCTTTCGTTTTCTTGTTATCCAAGAAACAAGGTGAAAACAAGTCTCTGTTTTATTTTAGGCGATCAATACCAACAGCAGCAATACAATAACCAGAGCGATCACGTGATGAATCTGTCTCAGCAATATCCTGGATCAAACGGGAATAATAACTGGATGAATTCACCGCCTCCACCACCACCAGGAAGCTGGCAACCCTCGCCGCCACCACCACCACCGCCTGTCTCAGGCGGTATGAACGGAAACAGTAGCGACATGAGCTCAAACTACTCAGGACCACATGGTCCGTCTCTACCACCACCTCACCCTTCAGTGGCTCTAGGTTTCAACAAGAGCACATTCACCTACGACGAGCTAGCTGCTGCAACTCAAGGCTTCTCTCAAGCAAGATTGTTAGGTCAAGGCGGGTTCGGGTATGTTCACAAGGGAATACTTCCCAATGGGAAAGAGATTGCGGTGAAAAGTCTAAAAGCGGGAAGCGGGCAAGGAGAGCGCGAGTTTCAGGCTGAGGTTGACATTATTAGTCGAGTTCATCATCGGTTTCTTGTGTCTCTTGTTGGATATTGTATTGCAGGAGGACAGAGGATGTTGGTTTATGAGTTCTTACCTAATGACACACTTGAGTTCCATCTCCATGGTAAAAGTGGCAAGGTTCTTGACTGGCCTACAAGACTCAAGATTGCTTTGGGATCAGCTAAAGGACTTGCTTACTTACATGAAGACTGTGAGTCAAAACAAAAATCTAAATTCTTCGATCTTATTGGGAAACTCGAGTGGTTTAATTAGGGATGTGATCAAACTTTGTTTTCTTGACTTAGGTCATCCGAAAATCATTCATAGAGACATTAAAGCTTCAAACATTCTTCTTGATGAATCCTTTGAAGCTAAGGTACGCTCTTATGATTTTAAAATCATAATGCTTTCAGATTCTTTGGTATTTTTTTCTTTCTCTAACTGAACTGTCTCAAATCTACAGGTTGCAGACTTCGGGTTAGCGAAGCTATCTCAAGACAATGTTACACATGTGTCCACTCGTATCATGGGAACTTTCGGGTAATAAAGAACGCGGAACCAGCTTATGAAAACTGTTACTGCAAATTTCAGTAGCTCTTGCTTTTATATCAAAAACGTTCTTTATTTATAATCGCATCCAAGAATCTGTTTCTCTAATCAAGAATTTCAAATTGTGACTCAAACGACAGGTACTTGGCTCCAGAGTATGCGTCAAGCGGGAAGCTGACAGACAGATCCGATGTTTTCTCCTTTGGAGTGATGCTTCTTGAGCTCGTTACCGGACGCAGACCTGTTGATCTCACTGGTGAAATGGAAGACAGTTTGGTCGATTGGGTCCGTAACCATATAGTTAAATATATTCATCACATTAATGGTTCCTCTGTTAGAATCTTGTGATCTAATGCAAACTTGGTTACACAGGCAAGACCCTTATGCTTAAACGCAGCTCAGGATGGAGATTACAGTGAACTAGTTGATCCACGGCTTGAGAACCAATACGAGCCTCATGAGATGGCACAAATGGTGGCTTGTGCCGCTGCAGCCATCAGGCACTCAGCCAGACGCAGGCCTAAGATGAGCCAGGCAAGTTTTACTTTTGAACATGACCACCCTTTGAAACATGTAATTTACACACAAGAAAATGATCACAATGGTCCAATTTTTAAACAGATTGTTCGGGCTCTGGAGGGAGATGCATCTCTAGACGATCTAAACGAAGGAGGGAAACCGGGGCAAAGCTCATTCCTCGGGAGGGGATCAAGCTCGGACTATGACTCAAGCACTTACAGTGCGGATATGAAGAAGTTCAGGAAAGTGGCCTTGGATAGCCATGAGTACGGTGCAAGCAGCGAGTATGGGAACACGAGCGAATACGGGCTTGACCCGTCTTCCTCGAGCAGCGAGGAGATTCGTAGAGGAGGAGCTAACAACAACAAAACCACTCCTAGCCGAGAGCTTTGATTTAGCTGTTAGTTTCAAAACAATCTACCTTTGCTGTGTTTTTGTGGTTTGTTTCCCTATGAAATTTTTTTTTAACTCTTTTTATTTATTTTTGTCACCGTTGGATTTGTGTTTGTGTGTGTGAGAAAAAGATTCAAACTTTTGGTTGTGATTAATTGATTTATTAATGCTAATTGTCTCTGTCTTAATTCCATCACTCTATCAAGTAACTTGGGATTCTACAAAAGAGATTTGAGAAGAATTGAACAACTTCAGATTGAATAAAATCTCAAAGTTTCCAACTTTTTTTTTTTTAATTTCTATATCAATCTTCTTGATCCTAATGAATGATAAGAAGCACAGGGGGGTTTGTGAAATTTACGAATTTGCCACTCTAGAGATCTCAGAAACAGAGGATAACGACAGAGAAAGAGATCATGAAAGTGTAAAGAAGGATCAAGAACCCAAAATACAGAGCCCAATTTCTCTTAAACTTGCCAAAGTAGCTATCTGGTGGTTCTTGATACGGAACTTCCAGATCCCAAGCAGCAGCCGAGGCCTCGTCACCGTCGCCACCACCGAGGAAATCTCCGGCGGCGATTCTTGACTTGATGAAACGGAGCTTATGAGTGGCGAGGCCGAGAGTGAGCTTGTGGCAGCGACGCTGGTACTTGAAGCCGTTGATGCAACGGAGAGTTTGAGCGACGGAGACGTAGAAGAAGAGGTGGGAGAAGGAGAGGAGGCAGATGGGTGCCCAGCAATGGCGGCAGTGGAGACGACCTGAGGGTTGTGATAGAGAGAAGAAGATCACGGCGAGGAAGATGAAGAAGAGCTGAAATAGCTTGTGGAGCTTCTTCTTCTGGTGGTCAATGGCACGTTTTTTCTCTAAGGTTTTCTCGAAGTGGAGCTGGATTATTGAGTTTAGGGCTTGTAGAGCGGTTTCTTTGGGGATGAAAGGTTGGTTATTGTGGTCAATTTCGTCGTCGTAGTCCGCCATTGAAGGGACTGAGAAGAGAGAAAAAGTGTTTTTGGTTAGAGAGAGATGGTCTGGGGATTGTGTGTAGGAGAGAACATGTGGGTGTGGTTCGTATCTCTAGACAATTATTATCCATCTCAACGGTCTAGTTCAAACTTTTGACATTTTGTCCGTATTCAATAAACCAGTAAAATAAAATGCTTCTGGTAGTCTCAACTTATGTCTCTGCATAGCAACACCAATCAAGTTAGAGCCAAAGGAAACGATGCATAAACCTCAGGCAATGAGCATTACATTCAGTGATCTAATCAGGATGTCTGCCAGAAGTATAAAGATACAAAAGTCGAGCTACATAAGAGAATACTATTTCAGTTCCAAGTGCCATTGTCTCTTCTCCTTGAGTCTTTCATATTTGTTTCCAGGAAATCGGTATTTCAAACGCCCAACAACGTTTCTTCTTTAGGCAAGAGACCAGCGCGGCTGAGTTTGTTGGTAAAACAGCGCATCTGAGAAGTATAGAGATGTATCAGCCTCTCAGATTCAATTCAAGAGAAGAATATAAAAAGAATTCCTTCGCATCCTAATGCATGCCACTAACTATGTTAGTTCTAAGTTCTAACAGTTTCTGCAAATCCAAGCTCCACATACAAGGGTACTAATACCAATCTCAATACTAGGTCAATTACTCGGGTCAGTGAAACTCTAAATTAATGAAGCAAGAATATAAGTTGTTGTTATAGATTGATAGTGCTTTATGACATTACTCAACAAAAGCCTTATCATACTCTCCAAACTGACCCCACAAAAAAACTTGGATGATGTCAACTCACGGTCTCTAAGCTGATGATGTTCTTGAAAAAAATAACCAGGACTAAGGAAATATAAATCAAGATCCAGCAAATTCTCTAGGAACATAATCAAGGATGTAATAATATACGAAACATCAACAAGTTTTTAGCATAACTGATCCGAATTTCTTAATAAACACAACAAGTCAATCAATTTTCCGATCAAGAACTGCAAAGGAAACTAGTGATAATATCATTATACTATGATATGACTAATAAGCCTTGCAAGATAAAGATGGTCACCTTTTCTATCTATGAATATTGAGCATGGATTTAGCCTCAGTCTGCTGCTCAACCAAATCTTCACTAGCATACTTACTAAGCAAATCCATCTTCTTCTTCTCCAATACCATCTTCTCTATCTCCTTCTCATCAGGCAACGGAACATGAACCACAAATTCCCTCTCTTTCTCCTCCTCTCTCTCCCTCTCCATCCTCTCCTCCTCAACCACATCTTCTTCCTCCTCAAACAACACCTCCCTCGCCGCAGCAGCAGCAGCTCCAACACTCACAACCTCACTAGCACCTTTCCTAGCTTCCTTCCTAACCTCATCCAACCTCCGCCACTCCTCCACCGATCTTTTCCTCATCACTCCTTCAGCATTCCTCTCCAATTTCTCCAAAATACCATCCTCATCATCTCTATACCCGTAATAGCTAGCATCTATCCTTTTGTATATATCATACCTCGTCTTACGCTTCCTTAGCTCAGGAGGCTTCTCAAAAAGCTCTCTAACTCCAGGAAGCTTCTTAGCAGCTCCGAAATAACGATAACCAGGACCACGACCACTAGGGTTAGGTACATCGATGATGTTACCTTCAAGATCCGTCATTTTCGCAGAGTGTTTAGAATAATTCGGACCACCTAGCTCAACGATTCGCCTCTCCCAATGATATCTCTCCCTGAGGAGCTTGTTAATCTCGTCGTTCAGATCTCGAAGTCGGTGCTCTCCTAATCCTTCGTTCTGAATCTCAGCCACTTTGCTTCCGATCTCTCTCAGAATTTGTTGTCTCCATTTGTCTGCTTCCGATAGATCTCGACATTCCGATGCAAGGAAAGGTCGACGCTCTTTCGGCTTCTTCTTCTCAGCTTCTTTCTGGGTGATGAACCTGTTGAGCATCGACTGTGCTTTCTCTTCATTACGCGCCATCTTGGATCTTCGGAGGTTACGATTGCACTAGAAAATCTCAAAGGAAAGAAGAGATCGATACTTTTACTTGTCTAGCTTTTTTTCGTGCTTAAACCCTAATTTGCAGGATTGTGAGAGGGAGAGACGCGAGAAAAATGGATTGGGGTTAATTGGATTTCAAGCTCTAATATTTTCCGTAATTAGATAAAAAAACAAAAATTGTTTCAAGTTTTGCGTCCTCTTTTTTAAAGCTAAGGCCCAATGTATTAGCCCAAATATGCTATTTAAGCATCATAAGTGTTGTATCTACTATCTAGATAGGAGGACATTATTAGGGCCCAAGGAAGACTCGTTTCGAGTATTGATTAAACGAGTTATCTTTTTGGAATCGACATGTATAACCAAGTCCAAGTGTGCTTGATAATAAAAAGATGAGACTAATTTGAAATTCGTGCAAATTTGTTATCTCGTGCATCATGTAAAAGGATTAGTAAGCAAAAGGTAACGAAAAGATACACCACCTAATACTAGTTTAGGTGTAAAACTTGAAACAGTAGAATTATCTGACTTTGTGCCAGTTAATGTTCATTTGTGAATGGAAAACATGTAACGCCTCAACCAATTCAGAATCTCGTTTCCAAGTTGAAGATGGAGGTTGCAAAGTACCACTCCAAACACCAAAACAATAAAAATCGTATCTCATACAATACTTATATTAACATTGCAAAGAGTTTCAAGGTTTTTCTTCTGAGTTTTGAAAGAAATTATATCGAACAAAAGGAATAAAGAGGCATCAATTCGATCACTCAGAGCTACAAAACAATGGACTAAAACGCAAAACGAAAGCGGTTTTTTGTTTTGAAACGCAGACGTAAGTAAAACCCAGAGAGTTTGTCACACACAAGTGCATCATAGAAACGAAAACAAAAAGGGAAATGAAACAAACAAATGGAGAAGCAAATTGTAAAAGAAAAAAGAAACTTTGATCCCATTCATAAAAACCCATCTTTTTAAGCCTTGATCTTGAGAGATTAGAAGCATTTTCTGTGAACAATTCCTGGACCTGCCTCATCATACTCAGCCTTGGAGATCCACATCTATAACCAACATATAACAAATAATCAGCATTTGATTTAAATCGGAGAAATCGATAAAAGTTGGTCAATATTTTACCTGCTGGAATGTGCTGAGGGAAGCAAGAATGGAACCACCGATCCAGACACTGTACTTCCTTTCAGGTGGTGCAACGACCTTAATCTTCATGCTGCTTGGTGCAAGTGCTGTGATTTCTTTGCTCATACGGTCTGCAATACCAGAGAACATAGTGGTTCCACCACTGAGCACAATGTTACCGTACAGATCCTTCCTGATATCCACATCACACTTCATGATTGAGTTATAGGTTGTCTCGTGGATTCCAGCAGCTTCCATTCCCACAAACGAGGGCTGGAACAAGACTTCTGGGCATCTGAATCTCTCAGCACCGATCGTGATGACTTGCCCATCGGGTAATTCATAGTTCTTCTCAATGGAAGAGCTGGTCTTTGAGGTCTCCATCTCCTGCTCGTAGTCAACAGCAACAAAGGATAGCTTCTCCTTGATGTCTCTTACAATTTCCCGCTCTGCTGTTGTGGTGAACATGTAACCTCTCTCTGTAAGGATCTTCATGAGGTAATCAGTGAGATCACGACCAGCAAGGTCGAGACGGAGGATGGCATGTGGAAGAGAGAAACCCTCGTAGATTGGCACAGTGTGAGACACACCATCACCAGAATCCAGCACAATACCTGTTCAAGTGAAGAAAATCAGAGCTCAGTTTCAAAATGATCAATGAGTATAATAAACAGAGAAACAAAAAGCCTAAAATGTACTAACCGGTTGTACGACCACTGGCGTACAGGGAGAGAACAGCTTGGATGGCGACATACATAGCGGGAGAGTTAAAGGTCTCAAACATGATTTGAGTCATCTTCTCTCTGTTGGCCTTTGGGTTAAGAGGAGCCTCGGTAAGAAGAACAGGGTGCTCTTCAGGAGCAATACGGAGCTCATTGTAGAAAGTGTGATGCCAGATCTTTTCCATATCATCCCAGTTGCTGACAACACCATGCTCAATAGGATACTTCAAGGTAAGAATACCTCTCTTGGATTGAGCTTCATCACCAACATATGCATCCTTCTGGTTCATCCCAACCATGACACCATGATGTCTTGGCCTACCAACAACACTGGGGAAAACAGCCCTGGGAGCATCATCTCCTGCAAAACCAGCCTTCACCATACCGGTACCATTGTCACAGACGATGGGTTGAATATCATCAGCCTCAGCCATTTTTATGAGCTGCAAACACACAAAAGAGCTGAATACTGTCAAATAAACCCTGATTGAATCAGAAATAGCTTTCTAGATCAACGTATGACACTACAAGATCCTAATGTTTAGAAGAGCACATACTTTTCAGAAGCATCCCTCAATCGATACTCAAACTTCATCTAACCTTAAACAGTGTTAAAATTCAATCTAACTTCAGCAGTTCAGATTTCAATTGACATGTACAAATCATTTCCCAGGTAATTAGAGATTAAACTCAAAGAAATGTAACAATCTGAGCATGGATCTATCCCTATTCAAGATCTAGACAAATTCTGGTAGCTGTAATCGAGCTAAAGATGATCGGTCAACTGAAATCGATTCTAGTAAAACCAAAAGATTTATCGGTTGTTGACAGATCCAAATTCAACGAATTCCAGATCTCAACGAAATTGAGAAAACAAGATCGAGATCCAGCAAATAAAGTAGATCCAGAAAGTTCCTTTTTACCTTGAAAGAAAGATGGAGAAAAGCGGAAGAAGAAGAAGATGAGATTGAGGAAGAAAACAAAGGCGATCTAAAGAGAGCCTGGCTTATCTCACTTTCTCTTAATCTTCTTCCTTCTTTCTCTGTATAGTCGCCGGAGATTCAAAACGGCCGATGAAAGTGAGGACAACGAGACAATTCAAAGCGGAGAGAAAATATATGAATTTATATAGGCGGGTTTATCTCTACAACTTTATTTTCGGCCTTTCAAAAAATAAATAAAAAAATCGACAGAGACGAATCATTTCGACCACAGGTAAAGATAACGTGACCTGGCTGTCAGACAGCCTTTTCTCTCGTGTTAACTAATTTTAAAACTAATTAATCATCTCAGCCGTTGGATTCATCATTGTTTTGCTTTGATGGCTTCATGACTGTGACCTGCTTGCTCGGCCTTAATATGACAGCTCCGATCAAACCGAGTCAATCCAGGCAACGTTAGTCGTCGTCGTGGTTGGCTTGTTCAATTAGATTTCATAAAATTCAACTTAATTTAATTCATTTTCTATTAGAACTGTATCATAATTAATTCGTTTAAGTTGAATATTTATATCAGACCGTGAAAGAAAGTGACTTTCATGATGTCTAATGGATATACAATAATAAGATACAATATTTCATCGTATTCACTATTCACGATTAGTATGTATTAAATAATGGCTACTACTACATCCGAACTCGTCAAAAACGATTGTGAATCAATTATATATATGCTGACACTTGCACACAAAAATTAGTTGTTTAATTTTTTGTCTAACTAATGTTTGGTATAAGTATAATGTTGAGTTAAGATACCAATACATTGAGCCTAGCCATTTTGTCGTGTGCCATATTTCTTCTAGGAATGTCAAAACTTTCCTACATAATGACAACCTACATGAGATTTGTATCAATATATTTGAGATTATAAGTAGTTCTTTCTAAATTTTACTGACGTTACTAATAGCTAGTTTTCTTGGGTCCTAGTCACTTATAGTTTTGGGACTTTTGGCATAGAGCCATGTATTATTTAGCTAGTTTTCTATATATAGTGAAATGTATTTAATTATACGCATATATTATGATTTTATGTATCTGATTCCATCTAGTTATTTAGCTTACAAACTGAACATATGAACGTATATAAGATCAAATCATCATCGGGCTTAGATTAGCAAACTAATCATTCATCATCATAAACTTTTTTTTTATGTTTGTTGAGATTAAATCAAAACTAAAAAGTCAACTTTTTGGTGATCCACGTGAATCGCACGTGCCGGTTACGATCGTACCAGGTGAGAGAGAGAGAGAATGTGAGAAGGTGATGAAGCTGGCACCTACGAAAACGTTGTGTCCATCATTACGAAACTACTACTACTTCTGATTTATACATTGCTACTATTATGATTACATTTAATTCTCTCACTATGAACAATCCCTTTATTATATGCAAAGCAGGCCAGACCACGTTCATGTTTTTTATATTATAAAGTATACATATATATGGCAGGCCACGTTCATATCTTTTGTTGGAGAAAAGTCAATTAAGGTTAGTTTTTCTGGATTTGGTATGTAATTAATAGTTTGCTTGATCCCAGAGATCTAGCTTTTTTCCTCTCAACTTTACTAGTAGTGGTACACCACAATCCACCCATAAAGTTTTATTTCTTTTTTGGAATAATGATTTATATATGACCTATAAATTCAAATCGGCTTAAACCCTACATGCAAATTGCAATAGAAACCAATCGAACAATGGAGTTCCAGAGTTTCGTTGTAATTTTTTTACATGTAGAGAACAAATCTTCAGTAATTAAGAACAACGTGAAAGCAGAAAAATGGTTGGTATATAGTGTCTTTTTAACGTTTAAGTTGATAAATAAAACCACAACATTTGGTCGGAACAATATAAATTGAAAAAAAATAATTGATGGGTTATAAAGAATACATGTGACTTTAAATAATCCATCCATTTTTTTTGTCACCAACAGATATTGTGCCGATTTGAATTTCAGTGATGATACAATAACGACTCTTAACATAATTACTAGATTCATGTATGTTGGTCGGTCCGTCCGAACTTTAGAGACGATATATATAACACAAACAATAATTTTCCATATAACTAACACAAGCATCTGACATCCGTTCAATAAAGTAATATGGAAAATCACTCTACTACATTTCCATTTTATAATGTTTCTTTAAACACAAATTGTAACTATCTTAGACATTAAATAAAATTGAAAATTAAAAAGATAGAAAAAATTGAAAATTAGTAATTCTCTATTTTGAGGATTGACGCAATTTTACATAGTGGCCGATATGCATAGGATCAAAACTTGATAGTAGATAGAGCTAACCAATTCTTTGTTTTTAGGTGAATAAGTTTAAGCTGTAACCATATAAAGATGGATCAACAAACAATGGATTGTCATATACTAGTTAGTTGTACACCGGCAGCTAACGGGTGAATAAATGACTTGATTTTATGTGGAAAATTAAATATGAGATTCCAGTCCATAATGGGCTTTATCAATAGGCCCAAATCTAGGTGACCCGGAATACCTACCTGATCCAGTCGCTTTAGAGTTTAGACTACTGGAAATTGTTGGCGCCAAGGAAGAGGTGATCTTCAGAGTTTCAAGATTTGATTAGTTCCACTGTACTGATTAGTTCCGTCTCTCGAAATATGCCAAAGGTTGTCTATTTAAGGGCAGTACTATTAAATTTACTGCTTTCTCTATTAATTGGTTTCAGTTTGAAATGATTGGTGTTTTGGTCTCATAATGGTACGGAATCTGCAACCTCAATTTGGTAGAATAGATTTTGATATGTGACAGCACCAACCAACACTGGTTGTTAATTTATCGTACCATCATCTTTAGTTTCTATGATTAGTAGTTCAATATTTAAACCACTCATTTTTGTTTGTTTGTTTGTTTGATATCATCTGATTTGACTCTTACGGTGGTTTCATGCTCAGATCCCATTTTACTTTATGCCCTTTGTTCTAGGTGTAACCTATAACGCCGTGGTTTATATCAAAGCCTTGTGGGGTCTTTTGAATTCTTTGTGTCTTAGTTTGTCACGTTTTTTATATTGTCTGATTATCATCACAGAGCCTACTCAATATACTCTAAGGTCTGCTTTGCATTAAACTTATATGATAATCACTAGTAAACAAAGACACTAGTTGCATAGCATGTTTTAATAACCTGAGAATTTCTTAAAGCTGGGAATTCTCTTAGTTGACCAAGTTGGTTGGTTTTGAGTGTCCAAGTTGGTTGGTTTTGAGTGTTTTGCCTTCTCAGCTTCCTTATCTTTGTATTTTGAGTTGTTTATCATTTCATTCACTGACGTGAGTCTAAGATCTTCTATTGGAATGTCATTTACTTTATGGCATTAAAGAGTGAAGTGAAAAAAACAACATGTCTTAATGTTTAAAACTTTACAGTGGAAACGATTACGTTGTTTTGAATATTGAACTGCAGATACTTTGGGATCACGACTAATTCTAATGGTGTGGCAGTACATATATATCGGCTTTTCAAAACATAACTGCACCTAACCCTAGTTGACTGTGTTCAGCTAAAACCGCGTATCAATGATTCCGGTCCTAGCGGTGCTATATGCACGTTTTCTTGTGGTTGATTAGGTGATGAGACAGTCTCACTGCAGCCAGCTATCTTTTTGCAAGTCTGAATGAGACAGTGCCTGCACGTGGGACACGATGAGTGTGAACTGAGCCATTTGTCTATACACCGGACATGGAATCCATGGTGGCACTTTGGCAGAAGCTTGACTCGCTCTCCGGACACAAACTCCGAGAGACATATGGCACACTCTGTATCTAGGCCAGGCAGCTTCAGTTCTGCAGTGTAGCTTACTGTCTGGAAACTCTTCAAGGCTTTTTGTTTGACCCCTGTGTTGGCCAAGCGGACTGAGAGCTCGTCACTAGCTTCAGATGATAATAAATTGGAGTACCTCAGTGCACATCTTATGATAGAATGCAGTCCAAGTGAGCAAACTAGTGCACATAAGAGGACTGATAGAACCATGACAACATTTGCATCAAAGCTCATATGACTTGCGTAGGTGTGTGATGTTTCATGAGCGTCTGCAAACGGGGATGATGCCGTGGTAGGTGGTTGATAAGCTGTATGAAGTAGTAGTCTTCTTGAGTAAAAATCTCCACGAATATCTTGGAAGAGCTCAGTTGGTTTGGTAATGGGAGCAGAAGTTGCGGGCGACATGATAACCTAGTTTGAAGAGTTTGATAGATAGATCTTCTAGGTTTTTGTTGCAGGTTCTATATATAGAGGAAAGGTAAAGGTTTGCATATACTTTCTTACATTTAATGGGAAATTGGTTTAATTGAATTTTCTGAATTATGGTTGGTGGAATATGCTAACAAAATTAGCAAGGTCCTTTAGTGTTTTGTTTTATTTAATTGTCTGCATCTTATATGGATTCTCCACTGAATTTGTATAATCTTTGTGTGCTTTCACATGGAAAATGGGCCCATCATACCATTTGCTGCAATGGTAGTGCCATGTGGCAGTGGCTTTTGCAAATCAAATCATCTAGAATTGCTCACAGGGACCCATGAGCTTTAGCTAGAGCCGCCATGAACTTTCCATCTTTGGGATAGCATTCAGATAATACATCTCTTGAGTCTTGGTTCATGTCACTGGCTCTCTCTGTTCATTCCTACTCATCAAGGCTTCTAATATAAGTTATGTCATAAATGTTTTATGCAAAATAAGTTATGCAGTGACATGTATCTATGCTGATTATGTTTGATTTAGATCTAGAAATTTGCCCATATAAGTTATATTCATCGAAATGGTTTTCTTGGTTTGGTTGGTACAAAATCTATAACATATTCATATGTTAAAGAAAGTTGAGGTTAGTTGCTTCAGTTCTTGTTAACTTATGAATTGAGTTCTTGTTACATCTCAATATCGGTATCTTTTATATTGTAAGCAGGCCCGGCCCACCACACATTTCTAAGAAACATGTGTATTGGGCCTCCTGATTTTTTAAGCTTTTTAGTATAAAATTAGGCCTCAAAAATACTTTTTATTGCAAATAAGAGGCCCCATTTTTTTGAAATATTCAGATTTAGTCTCAAATTTTTAAATTTGATCTATTTGTTATTGCAAAATTAGGCCTCATTTTCCTAAAATTTTAAAATTTGGTCTCAAGTTTTAATTTCTTCTATAAAATCCATCCAAAATTTTTTTTTTTGTATTGGGCCCCATATTATACAGGGCCGGCACTGATTGTAAGGTATTTCGTTGTTTGTGCATCACTTAGATCTAGTGTCTTACAAGAAAAGATAACTTGATAAGTTTTGATTTACATTGGATCACATGTATCCAATTCCTTGGTCACCTCAAACTTCAACTTTTTTGTTTGTTTGTTTCTGTGGTGAATAGTGAAAGATTCATAACTTTTGTGTGGAAAACAGGAATCAAGTCTCGTCCGTAGTAAACCAAAGTATGTTAGCAACCAGAAGGCAAAAAGCCCCTTCCATGAATCCTGTTAAAGGCTACTTTTATCGATAAAGATCACTCTAAATTAGTGTCCAGCTCTGCTCCTTTATCTAAGCCAGTCTCGTACGTATGATTAAAATCATAGCTAAAGCAAATGGTTTATATAATTTCCTTTTGCTTACTTTATAATATATTGTCTTCTACTGCAAATTGCCAGCGCAAACTACATGAATCTAGAATCAAACGTTCTTACTGTGGCACGTATCTAAAGCAAGATTTTTGGATGAAGATGTAATGTTACTTTTAGTCTTATGACTTGGTAATAGTGTAGGTAAGCATTTGTTTGGCGTAGATTTTTATAATTTGGGCAAAGAGTTGATGTTGCAAAGCAGGGGAGATCTATCCTTTCTCACCAGTCTCTCTCTGAAAATTACAGAAAAGCTTTAAGCCTATCTGAAAATGATTCGTCTTTTCTTTTCTTTGTGCCACTAGGTTCCATATAGCTGGTAAGAACATATAGTGGTCTGTTTTTTTATCTCTTCCTGAAAGTGATAAACTTTGCGTTTAGTGCTTTATGTTGCTTGGAATACCATGTGATACTCGTGCATTCTTTGGTTGACATTCTTGCTTTGGTGGTCTTCCTACCTTGTGATTATTAAAGCAAAGGAATATAATAAGCAATAATTAAGTCGTATCAATACTGAATGAGTCGAGATAAGTTGTATTTGGAACACTTTTTCTGGATGCATTTGATTTCGAATGGTTTGGCCGCATTCAATGTGTTTGAAGAGCCATGACAGTAATTTCAGGAGCACACTAATTAAATCTTTTTCTTGTGCTAGAATTTGCAATTCTCTAATATAGAGCTTTTGTCTTTTTTTTTTTTAAATTCTTTGTATGCCGACAGAATTTTTTCCATTTTCTAGTTGCATGGTACTGAATTATCTGAACCTCTAATATCCATTATACTCCAAAAGGTTGAGACATGTATCTTCTTATTGATTTAAGTTTTTAGTCCAGCAAAAGGAAAATTGCACCTACCAATATGTTGAAATTATCTCAGACTATGGTCTATTACAACAGTAAGATTCGATACCATCTCATATCACTCAGATGCATAGTGGACCTATGTTACCTGTAAAACACATTCTTATGTTGTTAACCAATGACACTTTTTTTCTATGCAAAGCCTCATGTGCTATCAAGCTCCCACTTCCTACTCAGGCACTGTAAAATATATATATTTCCGTGCTCTTTATCTATTTCACTCCAATCATAGGTGACTAGGATCTTTAAGATCTATCTGGAGCTCTTTTTGTATATGAAATCTTGTTCCCTTTGAAACTGCAGGATTTCCAAAATCTCACAGTGATATAGAAAAATATTCTCAGCATGCTGGTCATAATTAAATAGTTATTAGTAGCTTACTGAGGATTGTGGATTCAAACTTTATTTAGTATGACTCGGATTTCCTTCAGTTTCAAGATGGAATAAATATCAAGCTGTGTATCTAGTTGATATAGTTATTATTTTCCGCGATTGTTTAGGAGTGACTTAAAGTAAGAGAACACTATGTTGATTTAAATCGTTAGGCTTCAAATTCTCAAGATTTCATTGAATCATATAGATGCTTGGAAATCTAGCCATGTTCGTTTGATTGGATATGGATATGTTTTGTCTCTTATCTTGGTTTTAAAAATTACTACTATATGGATTTTGAGTATGGTAATTGCAGATCACTGCCAATAGAGATGTGGTAGCATAGGTACATATGCCAAAAGACATGTGTTATCACTTTAGCAGCTCCTTGTTATAGAAAAATGATTGATTGTTAAAGTGGAGCTTTCCATTATGATCTTATACCATGTTGGTGTTGCCTGATATCTTAAAATACTATAAGCATTCCTCAAAGTAGCTTTTAGGTTTGACTTCTTCCCACATACTTAGGTGGATTAGTTTGACCTTGTTATGTGTTGGGTCCATTACCCTTTGCAAACACACTGAGTTCATTTCTTTATCATTGCGACGAAGAATCCCTTGTTTATTCTTACCCAGATTACTTACTGTGGGTCGAATGGGGATATAGACGGTGTTAGTCTACCAAGTTGGTGAGTGAGTGAATAGATATGTAACCGATTAGGCCAGACCGAGATCACATTCTGTGGTCTTAGTACTGCTTCTTCATGTACCTTGGTCTTGGTGTCCAGAGCTTCATCAAAACCATTTCTTTTCAGACCTTCAAAAGTAGTTGTTACTAGTTCTACTCTGTGATTGTGATTTGAATATGCAGAGGAATTTTCTGAAAAGCATTTATCAAACTTTTCTTGGCAGATGACGATTTCGATTGTTAGCCTTGGCTGTGAGTATTGCAAAGAAGTAGAGATTCAGATACTGACCAAAACGCAAAGAAAAGTTTGATGAACTTATGATGCCACAGAAAGCTTAAGGTATATTCTCTGTACACTTTGGGCTTTAGGCACAACAAAAGGCAAAAAAAAAAAAAAAATTCTGTTGTGTTTGATTTTGAAATCCTATGGCTAGGGACATAAATTGTGTTTTAAGTCTAAGAAAAGCTATAATCTTGCTGGAGAGCCAAATTTTGCAATTATGATCTCTAGCTGCTTTATCTAAAAGTGGCTACTCTTGCTTCAGGTTCTAGAGGAGCAATTCTGATATCTATGCTCTCCGTTGATGTTGCTGCCACTTGATCAGCTGCATCGCAATCACTTGAGACTTTTTGGCATGTATCAACCAGACAGTGTCTGCATTTCGGACAAGTCATATGTTGCGTAAGCCATTTGTCGATGCAGCGAACGTGGAACCCGTGGTTACACTTGGGAAGCAGACGTAGCTGTTCTCCAGCAACAAAATCAGACAAGCAGATGACACACTCTTCACCAAGCCCTGGCTGGTTAATCTCAGGTGAGTAATTCACAACTGGGAACATCTTGAGAGCTTTCTTCTGGATCCCTTTGTTTACTGATGAATCTCTTGGTGTGGATGGGATAGAGATGGGATCAGAGATCATGAAACTCCGAGAACGTCTGAATGCGCAACGTATTATGTAATGCAACCCGAGGGAGCAGATGATACCGCACAAAAGGATAGAGAGCAGCATGAGAACATTGCCGCTCAAGTTGTTCTTATCAGGTACATGAGCTTGTTGAGCGTTGTGAGCAAATGGGATCTGCTGAAGCAATTTTCTGGAGACGAAACTGTCGATGAAGTGGTCCTGGAAGACTTGAGATGAAGAAGAAGGTAACTGATCTGAAATCATCTTTTACTCTATAAAAAGCTTTAAGGTCAAAAATCTCTCTGTTTTTTTTTTCTTGTGATGTTTTGGTTTGGTTTATTGCCTTGGGTGATTCAAAGTGGTGATTATATATAGCTTGATGATACTTAGTGGGGAATAGGAATATTATATGTAGAGATCACTAAATGTTGGTTTTGGAAACTTCTTTCTCTGAAAATGAAATGAGGAATTAGGGACCCAGAAAGAGCTTATCCAATTCCATGAATCCTTCCTTTGTGTAGAGAGATTGTGCCTCTGACCATATCTTTTCCAATTGCTTTGTAGGGACAATCATTTCGTCCTAGAAATAACTTTCTTACAACAAAAATAAAACTTGAAATGTATTATTATTACTATATAATTCTGATTATAATCAAGAGGACATTTGTTGAGTTGTATCTCTATTATGATGGATTGGCCACACTAGTTATTTGATAGTTGTAAAGCAGTGTGTTGTGTTTTGTTGCTCTCTATAATTCTCTCTGTATTATTGAGCTTTTTTCCCATGTGTCGTGTCGCTTCATTCATAATTCTCTATGTTTTTTAAAACAAGAAACAAAATATATTTGAAAAAGTTTATTTATTTTCCTTTCAGTAAATTACATAATTTTTGGAAATGATTGCAACCAAAGTCACAGAATTTACTACTATATAATATTAATATACACTGTACTTTAGAATAACGGTTACTAATGGTGACAGTAAAAGGATAGATAGGTCTGTGTTGATCTGATAATTGTATTTTTTTTTTTTTTCATTTCTTGGGCTCTTTATTCTTTACCAATGTTCAAGAAAGTGCTAGGCGCTAAGCGGGCGGTGACCCAGTGCCTAGCGCCTAGAACGCTTAATCGGGGCTTAGGCGATTTTTAGGCGGTTTAGACGTTTATAACATAAAATATTATAAATATAATATTATATATAAAATATCTATATAAAACTCAAAATTATGAAATTATAAACAAAAACTAGATAAAACATTTATTTATATTTATATTAAACAATATATGAATATTTTAACTATATATATAAATAAAACTCTTATTAAAATTAAAAAAATATATTAAACAAGAACTATGTGATTTTAGGCGGTCAAAGCGGTTATCTAGGCGTTGCATGATAGTCTAGCGCCTAGTCGGGGCCTAGGCGACCGCCTAGACCACTTTTTAGAACACTGCTCTTTACTGGTAATATACGCAAAATCTTCTTTTGATATTGGAATGATATCTCAAGATCTAAACCAGAAACTTGTCTGCTGCATATATGTGAGCCTTCCTTTGTGGAGTATTATTTAGTTATTTATTCATTTTTTTTTGCTAAAAAAGCAACAATATAAAAGGAGGAAATTAAAAAGAAAAAGAAAAAAATAAAAGGAGAAAACGAAACAGATGTAACCAGCTTAATATCGTCTACTCCACAAACGTTATTGTCTAAATTTTAAGTTTTGTCTTTTTGGTCGACATAATCTTCCCTAACCTTAATCTCTCTGGTCCCGTACGTGTTTACTAGCTTTTAATCATCAATTGTTTTCGTTTCATGATTTTTTTTCTTTTATGTAATTATAAAAGCTCAAACACAATTCTCCAACCTAAGGCCGGGGTCGTCGTCGGCCCATTAATTTTACAATATTTGTTACAAATTTTATCAACATTGATTATTAAGCATATACCATTATATATTCCTCTTAGTTAACAGCAACACATCAAACTTTGAGTTAGTATACATATTTTTTCAAATTAGAAAGGGGCTTTAGTGTGTAAATAACTTTATCATTTGTATATTTTTATGTTGATTTAATTCTAGAGATAAAGACTTGTAGAGATATGGTTGAATTTGTGGTTGTGGACATGGATTAGAGCACCGCCAAAAATCACAAGTGGGATATTTTGCTTTTTAACCCTACTTTTCTATCATTTTTTTTTTTAATAATGCCTCTTTAATTAATTTAATGAGCTATTCATGAGAAACTTATGAGATATAGGTAGGATTCATCATTTATCTCTTTAGTACTTGGTGCATCATGGGAAATATTTTGCATGTCACGTAGTCTAGTGATAAGTTAGTGATTACCCATTAGTCCATTATTAAGATGAATACTAGTTTCCACATCGAAATCAATAATCATAGACTCATAGTAAATACATGCAGCATAAAATATGTTCAGAAGGATTTGTCTTGCTTCATAAAATCGATAATAGAGATATATATTTTTTCAATAGATAGAACGAGAAACATGTTTAAAACATCTATTATTTGGATCCTTAGAGTTGATGTTTGAAACATCACTTTGGCTCAATGGAGGATTATTCTTCAAAGTGATGTTTCTATTACGAATAATCATCCAACTCTAACATCTATTGTGTTCTGGTTTCGAAGAAGTGCGTAACAGAGCCAAAAACTAGCAATTAGCAAACATACAAAATAATTTACAAGGTTACGCGTTGTCAATCAGAGGATTGGAGGCGAATGTGGCTTGTAAGCGCTGTGGAGAAACTGAAGACTCTCTGCACCTTTTCTTTAGGTGTCCTTTTGCAAGGAAAGTCTGGGAATTGGCACCGGTGAACAGGTTACCTCTGGACTCTTGCCTTATCTCTTTTAAAGATCTGCTGGTGGAGTCTAGAAAAAGGCTCACCCTCCCTCCTGTGGGAGTTGGCTTGTCTCCTTTGTACCCTTGGATCCTATGGTTCTTGTGGAAGGCGCGCAATCTTCTTATCTTCGAGGATAGGTTATGTACAGAGGAAGATACAATCCATAAAGCTATTAAGGAAGCTGGGAGTTGGCAGGAGGCAAAGCTGCACGCTCCACCAAAAAAGAAAATCCAGAAGTTGGTGGATAGCGCAGCTGTGCATCAGGATGCCTTGCTTTGCTTCTCAGATGCGGCTTGGAAGTCGGATACTAACATGTGTGGTTTGGGGTGGATTATTGAGAATCCACTTAAGGTTTCTCTGTTTCAGGGATCATCATCACGACCCTATGTGTCCTCTGTTCTAGTAGCGGAGACACTAGCTTTGAAGGCGGCGATCAACGTGGCTTTAGCGCAGGGTGTTTCAAGGCTGGCTTGTTTCTCGGACTGTCAAGAGCTTATGCTTCTTCTCAACGCCGACGGCCATGCAAATGAACTTGACGGCTTATTGGAGGACATCAAGCTCCTTAAGACCAAGTTTACTTCTATTTCTTTTCACTTTGTTCCTCGTATTGAGAATGTTATGGCAGATTCTCTAGCAAAATCTGCCCTGTTATCTTGTAATGTCTCCTCCTTTACTGGAGTTTGAGTTCTGGTTATTTAAGTAAAGTTTTACAAAAAAAAAAAAAAAAAAAAAGCAAACATACAAAATAATTTCGTTTGAAATGGTGGATCGAATAATCCTCCAATTTTAATTTGGAATCTGAAATCGTATATGGGCTTAAATTCAAATTCATATTTAGCTCTCAATCCAATTGGGCTTAAATGTGGTCCAATGAAAATATTTATATATGTTTTAAGTGTGATTTTGACGCATTAGAAATTCTATTCACATATGATGATTTCTACTTACTCTTATCACCAAGAAATACGAACACAGGACGATTAGTCTTACCTGCCGCGTTATTGTGTTAATGTAAATGAGACATATGGGAGACCAAAGCAGTAAATGAAAAAAGAATGGATTTGTTGTGGAACCTTCCGTGATTCCAATTAGGCTCTCACATTGTTGGTCTCTCTTATCTATTCATGTTGTTGTGATTTGGACCATTCAAGAGAACATTTGCGATGTTAAACTGGAGCACACACAAAGAAAACTACTAAAGATTTTGGGATAACTTAGTTTACAATTTACAAAGTTTGACACTTTCTTCTATACGTAATTAATTATCTATTTATATGTAAGAAACTTGTCATTTAAATATAAAATTTTTAACAACTGAAAAATTTTACTCCATCCGTTTCGTTTTAGTTGTCGTTTAAGGTTTTCTCACACAAATTAAGAAAAACATTAAATTTTCTGTTTTACCCTTCATTAATATATATTATAAATTTTTTTATTGGCCAAAACATCAAAATAATAGGGATAATACTAGAATTTTTACCAAACATTTGCATTAAAAACCTAAAACGACAACTATTGCGAAACAAAATTTAAGTCCTAAAACGACAACTAAAACGAAACGGAGGGAGTAACTTTTAACCAAATCTTAAACAGTTTTTCCTTTACAATTCATCTTTTCATGATTTGCTGTTATTTGAAAATCTTATTTTAATTATTTTCTTCTTATTAATTTCTCTATTTTCATTGCATATCTAAATTTCTTTTTTACCAAAAAAAAGAGAGTTGCATATATAAAAAATCAACATATATTATATGTTCACATCTTATGATGCATGTCCAATAACAAAAGAAATAATTTGCACCAATTTCTTTTGTTCAGTTCATCAGTTGCAACAAATCTTCCCCAAAAATATTTAGCTAATTTTAATTAGATTAGCTAACGAGTAATTGTTTTTTTTTTAACATTCGATTTCGATCACATAAATAAACTGGTATATTCCTAACTTCCCTTACCTACGAACTCAAAACGAAGGACCTAGTTCTGGGACCCACTAACAAAGTAAAAATATATATATAATAAATTTGGGAAAAAAAAAAGAAATTGAAAGTATTGAGTGTGTATCGAACGAGTCACGAAGAAGATATCAAATCGTCTCTGGAAAATAAACAAAACTAAGAATTCGAATGAACTAGTATTACTAATCTGATAATGACGAAATAAACTTGCTTGATTTCCTGAAATTTCCCATGGGTTTGATTCAGTTTCGTCTTCCATGGTTTTGAATTCGGAACACTAATTTTTTGTAATCGAAAGTTTTGTCCTTTTTTTTCTTTCTTAAATCTTCGTTAGGGTTCTTTCAATTTTGCCAATAAAATCGAAAAAAAAAAAACAAAAAACAAGAGTGCAGAATAAGTTCGAAGAAGAAGAAGACGAAGTTAAAAGCAGCGACACAAGTCGGTGGTTACTCGATAAGGTAATGATGTTAACTTTTCATGAGTTCGTGAGTTATGTACTGTACTTGCTCTGTTCTGGGTTTTAGGTTTTTAGTTTTTACTCTCTGATTTTTGTTTATTAGATGGATTTGATCATCGACAACTATATTTATGATTCTGGGTTTTTAGTGGAGGTTATGATCGATTTGATCAAATGTGGAATTAATAGGGTTACTGATTTTGAATATGTGGTTTTGAATTTTGATCCCCAGGAACAGTTTTTGATAGAAAGATGTCATCTTCACACAACAGGAGTAACAAAAATTCAGAAGGTGCTAAAGCTGAACAAATCATATTTGAGTTCTTTGCTAAAAGCCTTCACATCATTCTCGAGTCAAGGACTCCTTTTATGTCTTCAAGGAATTTTAGTGGTGACCAGATGATTTGTTCTCCTTCCTCATCTTCTTCCTCTTCCTCCAGTGTCAGGCCTCGCGACAAATGGTTCAATCTAGCTCTTAGGGAATGCCCTGCAGCGTTAGAGAGTTTTGATATCGGGAGGAGAAGCAGTCTTGAGCCTTTGGTTGTTGATGTGGTTCTTGTGGTGAGGCCACTTGTTGGTGATCAGATGAACTTGTCTGGTAAAAGGGAGCTTATCAGGAATTTTTCCGGGAAAGATTATCAGTCGGGTTGGAATTCTGATCAAGATGAATTGGGATGTGAAGCTAAGAACGAGCAGATTATTGAGAGATGGGTGGTGCAGTATGATAATAGGAAGATCAGGGAATCTGTTACTACCAGTAGCAGGAGGTCAAGCAGTAATAAGTTGCAAGTCATGTATAAGAAAGCTACTCTGCTGCTAAGATCATTGTTTGTGATGGTTAGGCTTTTACCTGCTTATAAGATTTTCCGGGAACTTAATTCCTCGGGGCAGATCTTCAAGTTCAAGCTTGTTCCCAGGGTTCCCTCTATTGTTGAGCCATTCACTCGTAGAGAAGAGGCAGAAATGCAGAAGTTTTCTTTCACACCGGTTGAAACTATCTGTGGTAGACTTTGCTTATCGGTTTTATATCGTTCTCTTTCCGATGTCAGTTGCGAACACTCAACTCCTATGTCTCCAACATTTATAACCGATTATGTTGGAAGTCCCTTGGCTGATCCTTTAAAGAGGTTCCCTTCCCTTCCTCTTTCATATGGTTCTCCTCCATTGCTGCCATTTCAAAGGCGGCATAGCTGGAGTTTCGATCGTTACAAAGCATCTCCACCTTCTGTTTCTTGCTCACCATCGCCTACACGCTCGGATTCACATGCATTGGTTTCACATCCTTGCTCCCGTCACCTTCCTCCTCACCCTTCTGATATACCCACTGGTCGTAGGAAGGAATGCTATGCTGAAGGATATCCTCCTTCTCAAGATTTCTCCCCTCCTCCTTCTCCTTCAGCCCCAAAACACGCCGTCCCAAGAGGCATCACGCGTACTGAAAGTGCTCCAGTCAGAATCCCAGCTCCAACTTTCCAGTCCAAAGAAAACGTTGTGGCACCTTCTGGTCATCTGAAATTGTCGAGACACCCTTCGTTGAAGCCTGTGAGAAACTTGGGTCCTGGTGAATCTGGAGGAGCAATAGATAAGGTAAACGTACTCCACATGTCTTATCTTTTATCTGTTTTCTGGATCATGGGACTGAACGAGTTAAACTGTTATTCATTATCCTTCTAGCTGTTTCTTTATGGGAGAGATGACTTTAGAAGAAATTCTGGGGTGAGGCCGTCTTCCAACAGCTCACCGCGGATATCATTTTCCCGGAGTTCCAGTAGATCTTTCCAAGACGATTTTGATGATCCTGATTTCCCTTGCCCATTTGATGTTGAGTATGATGATATCGCAGATCGTAATAGCAGGTATGGTCTTAAAAAACGTACATATCTCATGGTGTCTTTTCCACTTTATCTGCAGCCCAAGCATACAATCTTTTGATTGCTTTCGGTTGTCGTTCTAAGTGGATCTCTGTTATATTTCAAAACCAATTGAGTTTCTAAATAAGTGATTTACTAATCCTGGCCTCTTAAGCTAATCAATTCATTTAAGAAGCTTGTTCATGTTCTTTCTTACTTTGAGCTTTTACAGCCATAAGACCCAAATGGTTACTGTAATGCTTCTGTATCCGTGTAGCTTGGATTAATTTTGGCGTATTCTTGTACTGATCTTATAAAAAGAAGAAAGAGAACTTTGTTTGAATGGTTTGTCTCAGGGCTGACCCAGTTCTTGAGACTTTGTTTTGTAACTGTTTGCAGTAGAAGCTGATTTTGGTTTACTGCCTTATTTCAGACCAGGGTCGTTCGACCACAGAGGAGACATACATGAACCACTCGATTCAAGTGGGTCATACCCGAAGAAGTCCCAAGATGCTGAAGTTGGTGCCCTTGTGAGAATGCTGAAGAAAGCTCCTCCTCTCAGACAAGATGTCTCTGAATCTTCGATACCTGAAATTTGCTGGAACAACAACAACAGCAACAAACCCGCAGGGGCTCACGAGATAGCAGTAGCGTCTATCACAGCCTCGGGGATTACTCTGGCCTCAAAGACAACAGCTGATGCATTGGAAGAGTTGAGGTCTTACAAAGAAATGAAGAATCATTTGTTGCTTAGTCAATCCACATCAAACCCTTCCTCGGTTACTACTTCACCTTTTGAAGTTTGATATTTGATGGTTTCAGAATCTTGACCCATTTTGGGTTTTGGTTTGGTTTTGTGTTTTTTGCAGAATGTGCCTATGTATATAATAATATAAAGCTCTCTCGACTCTTTGGATGATGATGACATTGGTCCATGTAAATAAACATATACCCAAAAAAGAAAAAAATTCTATGTAAATAAATGGTAAACAATGTACAATATATATCAAAAATAAATTCTATAGTATGTAAATAAATGGTAAGCATATGTATATAAAAGAAAAAAATTCTATGTATATAAATGGTAAGCATATGTATAAAAATCATCTTTTGTTGTCAACGATTTATGAAAGCTTTCTACAATTTCATCTTTGGGTTTATAAGTATTTATTTAAACCATTTTTTTTTTTTTTTTCGACAGCAAGTATTTAAACCATTTTCCATATCTAATTTAAGAAATATCTCAGACGAAAATAACAAAATATTAGCAAAGCGATTCGAGAAATTTTTTTTTGAACAACACGGTGTCGTATTTGAGGAAAAAGAAGTTGGTCACCCGTCGGCGAATCTGTGAAGAGTAAAACCCTAATGTAAAGCAGAGAGAACAAACAGTCCAAATCTAATCTCTTTGTCGTCGGAAGGAAGAAGAAGATCAAAATGCCGCTCTACGACTGTATGCTTTTGTTCAAGCCAATAATCAGGAAGGAAGGCCTCATCGATCTCGTTGCGCGCATCGGGAAACACGTTTATAGCAGAAATGGCGTCCTCACCGAGATCAAATCCTTTGGCAAGGTCGAATTGGGTTACGGCATTAGAAAGCTCGACGGAAGACACTACCAGGTATTCAATTTCTTACTGAACCGATGATATGAGTCCGTAGAGTTTGTTTGGATCAGGATTTCTCCAGGCCGATTCAATGCTATTAGAATTAGGGTTTAGGCTGGCCTTTTGTGACCATATCGAAATAGCTTCGTGTTTTGAATATTGCTGATCGATTCTTATGGTTAAAGACTTGACTTGGGGAAATTTTGCAGTCATTGCATATAAATGCTTGCTACGACTATTGGACTGATACTTATTTCGCCCAGATTACTTACACTTAGTTTAACTTTCAGTTGGATTCTTGAAGCAAACTCATCATATTGTTACTAGTCACAAAAGGTTGCTTCTGAGTGATTTTGTCTACCCGATTTTATAAACTCCTGATGAGGATAACAGAACAGCTAGGATTCTAGAATAGTTCCTATCTAAGTCAATTGTTCAAAGAGCTTGATTGTGCTTTGGATCAGTGTGGAGTTTTATTATTAGTTGATGCTTTAACTGTAGAGAGATAAGCAATCGTAGCTTTCGCTTATATATACTCGCACAGATTTCTTCAAACTGTATTTGTTCTTTGAAATTTTGGCTATTGTAGGAATAGAATTTGGGCTACGAAGAAGTAAAACCAGAGACATTTTGTTTCGATCTGCAATAGATGTAGGATTGAGGGTATCAATCAATACAAGCTTTAAACATCAATCTCCTATGTCTCTTTGGTAGAATTTGCAGACAATGAAAATTGAACATGCACCTTTATTAGCTTCTCGCTCACTAATCTGTAGAATCACGGGTTTGCTTAGTAGTTAGTATCATTTTCTGCCTTGGAGCTTTGACATAATCATATCGGGCGAATACTGCAGGGGCAATTGATGCAGATAACAATGATGACAACTCCAAACATGAACAAGGAGCTTCACTACCTCAACAAGGAAGACAAACTGCTGCGCTGGCTCCTAGTTAAACACCGCGACATCAAGATTGGACAATTGGAAAAGGAAGTTAGTCTGACCGAGCCTAACAGACTTACTACTGAGAGCTTATATGATAATTCCTCCTCGGACGAAGATGACGACAACATTCTAGGGTTATCACGATGAGAAAATCATTTTCTTTGAAATGTTTACTCACTACATGGAAGTCTCCTTCAATGGATATGAGTCTTTTTGGTTGCAAGTTGTGGTATGCGTTTTTGCGTAGACAATTAAATTATGTAATAATAATATTTTAGCCTTTTAGGTAAATTGAACTAAATTTCATGTGTTTTATTTTTGTTGTTTTCGCTATTTTCCCAGTGGATATTTCAACTTCAGCAATTGGGTTAATAATCCCGAATCAAGTGCCACATGTATTATTGACACGTCATGTTTGCATGGACAGAGCGTTTCTCTGTTTTTAGGACTTCAAATTTTTTTCATTCTTTTTTTCTAAAAATTAATTTTGGGAAAAGAATAATGAATTTAAAATAGAGGTGGTGGTTCGTAAATTAGCTAAGAACAAACACTTGTTATAATTTCCCGTGTCGCTGCATCTTCTTCTTCATCCATCGATTTTCTCAATTAGGGTTCTGATTTTTCCTCCCATTGTTGTTCTCCTTCTCCCTTTCGTTTCAATTACAGGACAAAGCTTCGTTTCTCCAGGTAGAATCGAAACGTCAGAATCTTATTGATAAAAATCTACGCGATTCTCTTACCTTTTACCGCTTTTTTTGGGAGAGGAAATCTTTTAATCGTGTGTTTTCTATGTTCATTTGAATGTATGCATTGACGTGAATCGGTTTCTCACTTTATCGATATACTCATACATGTAGGTGTTGTTTGGCATTTTTTGTTTATCCTCTCAAAATTATGAAATAGTTCATGCCAATTGTTTATGCCTGTATCGAATGTGGATTTTGACGGAATTCAATCTGAGAAAAAGAGTATTGGATTGGTTTTATAAAAATTATGTCACGCTCCTAAATTTTGTTTTTTTTTGTTGTTTTGTTTTGTTTTTGATGTTGAGGAGTTTCACAAAACATTCCAGCTAAAATCGGATTTAGGGTTGTATTAGCGTGTGAATATCTTGTTGTCCTTGAAATTCTTTTATTGCAAGGTGTTGCACCCAAAAAGAATCTAAGGGTTTCTATGATCTCATTCTGTGATTTTATGGTTTTGTTTTCTGTTGTATACTTTTCAAGGTTTAAGAAAGAATGGAAGGTACAGACGATGCTTGTGCACTTCAAGAGCCTCCTGACCCCGAAGTGCTCGAAGTTGATCCAACTTTTCGATATATACGGGTATGAGGAGGTTCTTTGGAATGCTATTTTTTTCTATTTGTTGAGTAATTGATTGATACTATAAAACCAAGAAAAGAGGGATCTTGTTTACTTTTCAAATGTTTTGGTTTTGAGTAAATATTGTGTGGTGATTTAGATATCTTATGTTGTTAACCAATTAATTGTGGACCTTTCAGTATAAAGAGGTTATTGGAAAAGGCGCATTCAAGACTGTGTATCCTTTTCGGTTTGTTTTGATATATATATATATATTTCTGAGATTAGAATATTCTTGATATCAGAAGCTTCCTAGGAATGTCCTTATATCATGTATTCATGTCAGTGAAGTTGTTTTAAGAGACTCTTTAAGAGAATGAATATATTATTCTGCATCTTTCTTGGTCTGTACCTTAACTCAAGGAAATCAGTTATAAGGCATTCGATGAAGTAGATGGGATTGAAGTCGCTTGGAACCAAGTACGAATAGATGATGTTTTGCAGTCACCGAATTGCCTTGAGAGGCTGTATTCTGAAGTGCGTCTGTTGAAATCATTGAAGCACAATAATATTATTAGGTTCTATAATTCATGGATCGATGATAAGAACAAGACAGTTAACATAATAACTGAGCTATTCACTTCAGGGAGCCTCCGACAGTATGTATCTCCCTTCCTTTTTTTTCCCTTTCTTCTTATTGAGGAGATCACCATTATGGAGTTTAAGCAATCTTTGGTTTCAGCTACCGCAAGAAACACAGGAAGGTGAACATGAAGGCCGTGAAGAATTGGGCGAGGCAGATTTTAATGGGTTTGAGATATCTTCACGGTCAAGAGCCACCGATTATACATCGGGATCTCAAATGCGATAACATTTTTATCAATGGAAACCATGGAGAAGTGAAAATAGGAGATCTTGGTCTAGCCACTGTCATGGAGCAAGCTAACGCCAAAAGTGTGATTGGTATAGTTTCTATTTCCCGCTTGTTGATGTTGCTAAAATATTCACTTTTCTCTGGTTTAATCCAAGAAGAACGGATACAGTTATAGCCATGCTATATTCTTTGTCTGTCACATTTTAATTTGTCTTCTTTTGGGGTCAAATTGTGTGTTACCAACAGGAACCCCGGAGTTTATGGCACCCGAGCTTTACGATGAGAACTACAACGAATTGGCTGATATTTATTCATTTGGGATGTGTATGTTGGAGATGGTGACATTTGAATATCCCTACTGTGAATGCAAAAACTCTGCTCAGATATACAAGAAGGTTTCATCGGTGAGTTAGCAACAAAGACATATATGCCACATCCATAGTTTATTGACAAGATTTTAACCGATTCTTGTTCTTGGTGATTTCAAGGGAATAAAACCTGCTTCACTCTCCAGGGTTAAAGACCCAGAAGTAAAACAGTTTATTGAGAAATGCTTACTTCCTGCATCCGAGAGGCTGTCAGCAAAAGAGCTTTTACTGGACCCTTTTCTGCAACTAAATGGTTTAACAATGAACAATCCTTTGCCGCTTCCCGACATTGTAATGCCCAAAGAAGGCGCATTTGGAGACCGTTGCCTTATGTCTGAAGGCCCTCCTACAACACGGCCTAGTAAAACCTTGTCTATAGATCTCGATGAAGACAGTAACCTGCCTATTGTTACTTTTAGCGACAATTCAGGATCCAGGTGTATTGAGGTTAGACGCGCAAAGAGAGGAAATTTCTTTGTCCTCAAGGGTGAAGAAAATGATGAGCAGTCTGTGTCCCTAATTCTTCGTATAGTAGATGAGAATGGTCAGTTCTTTTATTCATCTCCAGCTAAGATTCATTACTTCTTCGATATGTTCACATTCTGAAACTGTTTCTTGTTGCAGGGCGTGTAAGGAACATTCATTTTCTGTTCTATCAAGAAGGTGACACTGCTTCTAAGGTGTCGAGTGAGATGGTTGAGCAACTCGAGTTAACTGACCAGAACGTCACGTTTATAGCCGAGCTGATTGATATACTACTCGTCAACATGATACCCACCTGGAAAACTGATGTCACAGTCGATCATCTCATCCATTCGCAACTGAATCAGAACTCAAGAAGTCATCATAACGAAGCAAAGCCACAGAAACAAGAGGAGACTACTTTCCATGATGCTTGTGAGTCGGTTAGTCACTCGTGGAACTCAGATTGCCCACGATCAGAAGAGGAAGATAAGCAATGCGTCGATGCCACCAAAGGAGAAAACGGGAGCTCCAATCAAGAAGCAGAAGAAGCAACCGAACCAGTAAGTTTGGAGGAAGAAGAAAGGTTAAGACAGGAACTGGAGGAGATAGAAGCTAAGTATCAGGAAGAGATGAAAGAGATAGCAACGAAAAGAGAAGAAGCCATTATGGAGACAAAGAAAAAGTTGTCTCTCATGAAGCTGAAGTAAAAGCCAAAAAGCTCAAACAAATCAAAGACGCTCTTCGTTAACTTTTTTTCTTAATCTCTGTGTTTAATTTGTTGGTTGGAGAAGAAGAAGAAGCTCTTCACTCCCTGAAAATGTAGAAAGTTTCCTACAGGTTGAAGGGTTTCTTTTTTGATTAATTGAGATTTAATTTGGTCAGTTGTTGCTTATTAGAAACATAAAAATGGATTATGTTAAAATTGTCTATTAACCAAGTGTTGTTCGTAACAAAACTAATCACGCCTTTTCATGTAAATGATCCATCAACGGAGTCGAAAATGTAATAATTATAACAAAACCATTAAGGAGTTAAGAAGCCAAAGAAATCTAACATTAAGTCTTTGAAGAACACAATGCATAACAAAGCAGCATAGAGAACAACATGGCAAAATCATCATGATAACAAATCAGAATCACTGATCTCCAGGAAGTGCCTTGATGATGTCGGAATCACCAGGATCAACGATGCTGAGGCAAGAGACTCGGAAGTATTTACCACAAGCAGTACCCAAATCAACATTGTTACCATTGTAGTGATGAACTCCAACTTTAGCAAGCATGGCATAGTATTCAATCTCTGATCTCCTCAATGGTGGGCAATTGCTAGATATCAATATCAGCTTACCTAAACCACAACAATATCCAACAATTATTCTACGGAAATACGAGGAAGACGACCAACACTATAGTGATTCGATGAAGAAAGATTTTAAATTATACCTTTGGAGCTGCGAAGGGATTTGAGAACAGATTTGTATCCGAGAGTGTACTTTCCACTCTTCATCACAAGAGCTAATCTGCTGTTGATTCCCTCATGGGACTTCTTCGTCTTCTTCGCCGCAACCATTTTCGCCGCCGGGAAGATTCAGATCGCCGGATTACAAGCAAGAGTTTTTCGAGCTCAAGCAGAAGCTTTGGGGCGGCGTAAAATGAGAGCTTTAATAGAGAGACTTAAGAAACCTTAGGGTTTTCTCTGCGAGTCAGGATACGAGGCCTAAGGCCCAAATGAAATGTGGCCCAATACTTAGGTTGCTCGACCTAAGGCCCATCTCAACTTGGCCCGAAACTAAGGTTTTAGGGTAACTATACGTGAGATTTCTAATTTGCCCTTGAATTTTGGCGGGACTTTTTGGGATTTCGATGGGTACCAAAATAATTGGCGAAAGTGGGAGAAAATGAGAAAATCAAAATCACAGAGAAAGAAATATCGAGAAATCTGAAATTCGGAAGGGAAGAAACAAACAAAACCCTTGAATTGAAGAACGGAAAAATCATCAGATGGGTCGACTAGATGTAGCTGCGGCGAAGAGAGCTTACCGGAAAGCAGCGGAAGTGGGTGACCGGAGGGAAGAGGCGAGGTGGGCCAACAATGTCGGCGATATCCTTAAGAATCATGGAGAGTACGTTGATGCTCTCAAGTGGTTTAGGATCGATTACGATATCTCCGTCAAGTATTTACCTGGGAAAGATTTGCTACCTACTTGTCAGTCTCTTGGCGAGATCTATCTCCGTCTCGAGGATTTCGAAGAAGCCTTGATTTATCAGGTAAGCCCTCTCATTTGCTTGGGTATTGTTGGCTTCCTGATTTTCCATGATTAATTTTGATGTTTGCGTTTTTCTTTACCTCATCGAATTTCTGAATCCTATTGTTGCAGAAGAAGCATTTACAGCTAGCTGAAGAAGCTAATGACACTGTGGAGAAGCAACGAGCATGTACTCAACTTGGTCGTACCTACCATGAGATATTCTTGAAGTCTGAGGATGATTGTGAAGCCATTCAGAGTGCTAAAAAGTACTTTAAGAAAGCCATGGAACTTGCACAGATTCTCAAGGAGAAACCACCTCCTGGTGAATCTAGAGGATTTCTTGAGGAATATATTAATGCACATAACAACATCGGTATGCTTGACCTTGATCTTGATAATCCCGAAGCAGCCTGCAGTATTCTGAAGAAAGGGCTGCAGATTTGCGATGAAGAGGAGGTGAGAGAATATGATGCTGCGCGGAGTAGGCTTCATCATAACCTTGGAAATGTTTTTATGGCGCTGAGAAGTTGGGATGAAGCAAAGAAACACATCGAGATGGATATTAATATCTGTCATAAGATCAATCATGTCCAAGGAGAAGCCAAGGGGTATATCAATCTAGCTGAATTACACAACAAGACCCAAAAGTACAATGATGCACTTTTATGTTATGGTAAAGCTTCTACGCTAGCGAAATCTATGCAAGACGAGAGTGCATTGGTTGAACAGATAGAGGATAATATCAAGATAGTCAAGAAATCCATTAAAGTTATGGAAGAATTGAGAGAAGAAGAGCTTATGCTTAAGAAGTTGTCTACAGAAATGACTGATGCCAAAGGCACTTCGGAGGAACGAAAGTCTATGCTCCAAGTACATGCTTGTCTTGGACGTCTTATTGATAAATCTAGCATGGTATTCGCATGGCTGAAGGTGAGTTTTATTACTTAAACACTCCTTCCTTTTTAGTCCCAACACTCCACCACATGTTGGCATTTTTTTTGAAAAGTTTCCAGAAGTTAAAGTTGTCCATCGTAGGGGTTTTTAATGATGAATAAGCATTGTAAGATTTCATCATTAAAAATCTTAAGTTTTGCTCTTTTCTAAGACTGATAATCAGTCACTGATTCAAGTTTTGTGAACTTCTGCTATTGACACTGTCTTTTCAGATCAGTCAGGAAGACTATGTTATCCAAGAATTACATGATTCTTGTTCTCTCTAGAAAACATATCTTTTGAATGCTGGGATACTATTTTAGTTCTAAACTTGCAAAGTAAAGTCATTATGTTAGATTAAAGGGGCAAAACTGTTTATTCTGTATCATACGGATATTGAGCAAAATATGATCCAAGTCTCTGCACCACTGTTTCAATGACTTGTGATATAGTTTTGAAAGTTTAAGTAGGCTATTTAAACTTTGCATGCAACTAAAGGGTTGCTATTTCTTCTTTGAATGTCTTAGCATCTTCAATTTTCAAAAAGGAAGAAGAAAATATCAGATGAACTCTGTGACAAGGAAAAGCTTAGTGATGCCTTCTTGATTGTTGGAGAATCTTACCAAAATCTCAGAAATTTCAGAAAATCCCTGAAGTGGTTCAATAGAAGTTATGAGGGATATGAAGCAATCGGTAATCTGGAGGTGAGATTTGTTTGCTTGCACGATTCATTATTAAAACCTATGTTTCACTATTTTCATCAGAATTTGATTCACAACGCCAGACATAATTCATGAGGCCTATACTGAACATTTTCTGCGGAAAACTAATTATACCTTTTCTTGGATTTGTCAGTATTATAGCTATTCTTCTTTCCTGATTCTAATTTTCACTTATGGTGGTCTCTTGTAGGGTCAAGCACTAGCGAAAATTAATATTGGTAATGGTTTGGACTGTATTGGGGAATGGACAGGAGCACTCCAGGCATATGAAGAGGGATACAGGTAGATCCAATTATTTGTAATCTCTATCAAACTGCGCACTTGAGGTGTTAAGTGGTTCTGTTTGTGATTCAGTCCTAGTAAATCTACTTATTAATCTTCCTTGAGAAAATTGACAATTCCATTGAACAATATGACGGAGCTGAAGATCTAATTTACTTTTTAAATTGAAAGAAAACTTGAAACAGAGCAAATGTGAATGTGATATAATTAACTGGTTGTTGGTTTTCCCTTTCGACTTAAGTTCATGAATTACTGCACTATGGCTTATGAATAAATAATACAATGTACTTTGAATCCGTACTTTTCATGATCATTGTGGATAATTGTAGCACATTTTGCCTTTTCAATCACTTGTTATATTTTTCTGTGACTTTCTTCTGCTATATTCAAACACATCGTATATACATGGACGTGAATTTATACACACATACTGCATGCTAATAAATTAACTATTGGTCTTTTTTGGATTTATTTTCATGTGGTCCTGCAGAATTGCTTTAAAAGCTAATCTTCCTTCAATTCAGCTTACTGCACTGGATCATATGCACTATAGCCATATGATGAGATTTGGGAATGCTCAAAAAGCCAGGTAATATTTACTGTGTTGTCACTGGACGGAATATGGATAGAAACCACATCTGGGGTAAGGTTTGCAGTTTCAAATATTTTATTTTTCTCATATATATTATTCTACTGTTTAGGGAATTGAAGGACAAAATACAAAATCTGAAGGAGTCAGAACATACTGAGAAAGCCGAATGTAGTACGCAAGATGAATGCTCTGAAACCGAGTCAGAAGGGCATGGGAATATATCAAATGATAGGCCAAATGCATGTAGCTCACCAGAACCCCAAACACCAAATTCACTTAGATCAGAACGGTTAGCAGATCTGGATGAAGCAAATGATGATGTGCCTCTAATTTCATTTCTCCAGCCTGGAAAACGTCTGTTCAAAAGGAAACAAGTTTCAGGAAAACAAGATGTTGACACTGATCAGACTAAGAAAGATTTCTCTATAGTAGTAGACTCTCAGCAGACAGTTGTTGGTCGCAAGCGTGTTCGTGTAATCCTCTCTGATGATGAAAGTGAAACCGAATATGAGTTGGGATGCCCTAAAGACAGTTCTCACAAAGTTCTAAGGCAGAATGAGGAGGTTTCTGACGAAAGTATGTATTTTGATGGTGCTGTTAATTATACAGATAATCGTGCCATCCAAGATAATGTAGAAGAAGGTTCTTGCTCGTATACGCCTCTCCATCCCGTTAAGGTGGCTCCAAATGTCAGCAATTGTAGATCTTTGAGCAACAATATAGCTGTTGAAACAACTGGTTGTAGTAAAAGAGGATCTCGATGTGATGCTGGCGACTCCAACGGCACGCACTGCAAAACTGGAGCTGCTCTCGTGAACTTCCACGCTTACTCAAAAACTGAGGATGTAAGCAACCGTGATCTGGTTTTTGAGTTATCATTGACTATTCTTGATTGGATTGGATTTCATTTATTTTTCTATTTTGTCCATTCTTCTTCCTGATAACTATATGTTTTACTTGTTGCAGCAAAAAATAAAAATTGAAATTGAAAATGAACACATAGCTTTAAACTCCTGTTCTCACAATGATGAGTCTGTGAAGGTGGAACTTACTTGCCTATACTATTTACAGCTTCCTGTCGATGAGAAAGCTAAAGGTATGTGCAGTTTTTTGTTTTCTCAGAAAAAGTTTAGCTTGAATGCATGATCCCAGTTCGGATCAGGCTCTATAATTCACATCTCATGCTTAACAATTTTTTTTGCTTTTTAATATCATTCCCCTTGTTTCATAGCACATTTTTAAGTAAAGTTTTGGGCTCTAAAATTTTGAATCTTTGAACATACAATTTGCGATTAGGTCTGTTGCCGATCATTCATCATTTGGAATATGGTGGAAGAGTTCTGAAACCATTGGATTTATATGCGACTCTCAGGGGCTCTTCTCAAAATGTTGTTATTGAAGCTTCCATTAATGGTAAGTATTTTCTTGATAGAAATGGGATCTACTCATGATATTCGAATGTATGATTGTCAAGCTGATTTTACTATAATTTTGTTTTCATCACAAATTGTTCTCTCACTTTTTACATGATTGTGGCTGCACCGCTTTATTGGCTTTTAAGATTATGAGCATTGATTCTTCCCTCTTATTTATACAACACGGCTGAATCAGCTATGTAATTAATTTGTTTCAGGCTGGGTTCACAAGCGCCTGATGAAACTATACATGGACTGTTGCCAGTCGTTGTCAGAGAAACCCAGTATGAAATTGCTTAAGAAATTATATATTTCGGAGGTGAGAATATTACCCTAAATTTACTGGTTAATGGATGAAATAGTTTCTTCTCTTTGTTTGCTTTTCAACTTACTTAAAGCAAGCTAGGTACAGATTCTTACTTTATTTGATGTATAAACTGAATGGTTATGTCTTTGTATGTTTATCAGGTAGAGGATGATATCAATGTGTCAGAATGTGAACTGCAAGACATATCAGCTGCTCCATTATTGTGTGCCCTCCATGTCCACAATACAGTTGCTATGTTGGATCTCTCCCACAATATGCTAGGTGATAGTTTGCCTCTGACGTCTTATTTAGTTTAATGAGCTGACTTAAGTTAGTTAGTTGGTTATATCATAGGGAACTACTAGGAAATTCAAAAGGGTTTAATTTCCATCGTCTCATTGTTAGGGAATGGAACAATGGAGAAATTGAAACAACTCTTTGCCTCATCAAGCCAGATGTATGGTGCTTTAACTTTGGATTTGCACTGCAATCGATTTGGTCCAACTGCTTTGTTTCAGGTACACTACTAGGCCCAAAGCTAGAAAATTTCACATATTCATGTTTTCTTTCGTATTATTTAATGTACTCCTCTTTACCAGATCTGTGAATGCCCTGTGTCCAGGAATCGACTTACAGATGCTTGTGGATCATACCTCTCAACTATAGTGAAAAATTGCCGGGGTATAGTTTTTTTTTAAAATTGCCGGGGTATAGTTTTTATTTTTTGTTTTTAATTTGATATTTCATTTACAGTATCTAATTGCTCTGATGGTATGTTTAGTTTCTTGATTTCACTGGTGTCTTGTAAACCCAGTAGATAAATATATGAAATACCTAATATTAGGTTTAATAATCTTAAACTCTTATCTTCCATTCACTGGCTTACATTAATGTGTCCCTTTTGTTTCTTAGCACTTTACAGCTTGAATGTGGAACATTGTTCACTAACATCAAGAACAATCCAAAAAGTTGCTAATGCTTTGGATTCGGAGTCAGGACTTTCACAACTCTGTATAGGTAAACTTTCTAATTTGTTATGTACATTCAATTTTTTTTTTTTAATCTCGTTTCAGTTTGCTGAAGTTGGTGTATCCATATATGGCAGGTTATAATAATCCTGTTTCAGGGAGTAGTATTCAAAATCTCTTGGCTAAATTGGCTACTCTAAGCAGGTTGAAAGAAACACATTTTTAAGCTGTTTTTTTTTTTAACGTTTCCACTGACGTAAATTGATGTAACATGATCATATGTTAAAACACTGCAGCTTTGCAGAACTGAGCATGAATGGCATAAAGCTGAGCAGCCAAGTTGTTGATAGCCTTTCTGCACTTGTTAAGACTCCATCTCTGTCAAAACTATTGGTTGGCAGCAGTGGAATAGGAACGGTGATGATATGCTAAACATTCAAAATTGAATTCTTATATTGTTGTTATAAATGCATCTTTTTTATCTGACGATGCAATGTACAAATTATTCTAGGATGGGGCTATAAAAGTCACTGAATCTCTATGTTATCAGAAGGAAGAAACTGTGAAGCTCGACCTTTCGTGTTGTGGACTAGCGTCCTCTTTCTTTATTAAGCTCAACCAAGATATTACTCTAACTTCTAGCATTCTTGAGCTTAATGTTGGAGGAAATCCAATCACTGAAGAGGTATGTTTCCTACAACCTCAACAGCCTAAAGCTCTTTTCTCTATACTCTGTTGAGGTTGCAATGGAGATAGAATAAGCTTAAGAATTTTGCAAACATTCGAACTCGTGATTCTGAGTTCATGTCTTCTCAAAGCATAACTGGCTCTCTGATACACTAAACAAACAGGGAATCAGTGCACTTGGGGAGCTGCTTAGGAATCCTTGTTCAAACATAAAAGCTCTTATTCTAAACAAGTGTCATTTGAAGCTCGGTGGACTTGTATGCATAATTCAAGCACTTTCAGGTCTGAACTATTTATTTTCCATAAATCTCTTCTTGTAGCTGCTATTAAACCAAATATCTTCTCCTTTTTAAACTATCAACTAAACGCTCTGCAGATAATAAGAATCTTGAAGAGCTTAATCTTTCTGAGAATGCTAAGATAGATGAGACTGTGTTTGGCCAACCTGTGAAGGAACATGGAACATGTGAATCTGTAACCTCAATGGACAAAGAACAAGAGCTATGTGAAACCAATATGGAGTGTGATGATCTTGAAGTTGCAGACAGCGAAGATGAACAAATAGAGGAACGAACTGCAACCTCCAGTAGTCTTAGTTTACCACGCAAGAACCATATCGTGAAAGAGCTTTCTATCGCTCTTGCAGTGGCTAACCAGTTGCAGATTCTGGACCTAAGCAACAATGGGTTCTCAGTTGAAGCCTTGGAAACATTATACATGTCATGGTCATCATCAAGCTCGCGAACTGGCATAGCTCAAAGGCATGTGAAAGATGAGATTGTCCATTTTTATGTCGAAGGAAAGATGTGTTGCGGAGTCAAATCATGCTGCAGAAAGGACTGAAGAAGATCTTCCTTGTCTGACACTGTATTTATTTGCCAATAATAAACCCTTGTTTTTTAATATTGAGTATTTTTATTTAGAGCGTTTCAGAATTTTGTACATATTGATATTATTAACACATTTGGGTTCTTGTGATATGTAAATATGCTTAAGTTTAAGCGTTTATGCTCATTTAAATTTAGTGACGTTAATTTTATTCAATTTAAAAAAATGTAAAAATTGCTTAAAATGTTGAGAGAGACCTAAAAATAAAAACAAAAACAAAACCCATTTCTCATATAGAAGACGAAAACCCTCTGCTCAGTCCAAAATGAGAACGCGCCGGCAAACATATCCGGCGGCAACTCCGCCGATCCCTGAATTCCTCACGGCGAGGCCCATAGTTCAAGCGCTTCCAGCGTCAGCGACAAGATCGTGAGTCTTTTGCTTTTGTTCTGTTTTCAGTTGAAATTCTAGGATTTAGCTGAATTCGGGTTTTGTAAGAGCAGCACGAACGAATGATTTCACGTATTAGAGTTTGTAGATAACTAGATATCACATTCGAACATGAATGAGATGTTTCTTTTTAAATTACCCTGACCTCTTCTTCTTCTAATAATTAGAGGAAATGGTGGATCAGAGAAGAAGAACTGTATCAGAGGATTGTGGGATAAAAAGATTCCGACGGATCTGCTGCAAGAGATACTGTCTCGCCTCCGATTAAAATCCAACATACATGCTTCTCTCGTCTGCAAGACATGGCTTAAAGAAGCTGTTTCTGTCAGGAAGTTTCAGAGTCGTCCTTGGCTTTTTTATCCACAGGGAGGATCGAAAGAGGGAGACTACCTTCTTTTTGACCCATTACACTCTCAAACATATCAACTCAAGTTTCCAGAGTTAAAGGGCGATAAACATAAATTCTCTTGTTCTAGGGATGGTTGGTTGCTTGTGAAGAAAGATAGCCCCTCCGATGTGATCTTCTTTCTTAACCCGTTTACCCGGGAGCGCATCTACTTGCCCGAGTTGCCACGGTATTTCACAGGCCATTGCTTAACTTTCTCAGCCGCTCCCACATCAGCTAGTTGTTGCGTTATCTCCTTCGCCCATCAACAAAATTTGGACGTATTTGTTGTGCTTGATACTTGGCGCCCTGGTGATTCTGTATGGACCACTCGTCGCTTTCCGAATCGGTCTTATGGTTACGGAACAGTAAAATGCCACTTCTCCAATGGTATGTTCTATTGTCTCAGTACCAGCGGCTACATCGGGGTTTTCGAGCCCTCTGGAGCAACCTGGAATATTATTCCAGTCAACCCCTGTCCCGTCTTTAGTCGTCGTCATCACGATAAGCTCGTGAGGCCAGTGTTCATGACAGAGCATGAAGGAGACATTTATGTTATGACTACACGCCGCAAAAACAACAGCAAACAGTTGGTGTTTAAATTAAACCTTGAACGCAATGTATGGGAAGAGATGAGAGTACTTGGTGGATTGACAGTATTTGCATGTAACGCTGCCTCTTTGACAAGAGCTGGTCTCTCAGCGGAGGAGAGGAACAGAATCTATACATTGCATATCGGTGACTATGGGAGACTTGGCATTTACTACCTTGGTTGTGTCAAATGTTCTCTTCCCGCTTACACTACCTATTTGTCTAACCGCAGTGCTTGGCTGCAGCCACCTCACAACAACTTTTTTAGTTTGTGACTTCGTCTTTAAGTGTTTTTGTCTTCCAAAGATTTTTTTATTAAATAAACAGTTGAGGTTTATATGATTGAATTAGTTGCAAGAATCTTTTTATGCATTGTAGCTCGGATACTCTATGAATTAGATCAAGTTTCTTTTAATATATCCAATGTGTTTCAATCTGAGTCTAGTTCTCTTGACGATTTAATTATATGTTTGATAATTGGACTTTACTATCTATGGTTTGTGACTGTTTACCTACATATATCAATTCAATGGTAGCAAATAATTTTCTCTCTTTTGTTGAAAAATGAACAAGCTACTTAGACAAGGAAGAATAAGTAGTTTTCTTGTCCTTCAATGGATTTCATTAGGAAGACTAAGGACATGTACAGAGTTGAAGAAGAACTGGCAAGGAGATCCATGTGTTGCTATAGATTATTCTTGGGGAAGGTCTTATGTGAGAATCCTCCGAAAAATCGTTTACTTGTTAGAATTTTCCTAAACTCATCTCTGTTATGTGCTTTCAGTCTTTATACATGTTTCTAAGACAAC
Source organism: Arabidopsis lyrata subsp. lyrata (assembly GCF_000004255.2). Taxonomy (NCBI): domain Eukaryota; kingdom Viridiplantae; phylum Streptophyta; class Magnoliopsida; order Brassicales; family Brassicaceae; genus Arabidopsis; species Arabidopsis lyrata. The sequence goes on along the minus strand of NW_003302553.1, from coordinate 8,046,039 downwards.
ATTGGTGAGTTTATTTGTTTAATGCTATGAACATACTGAAGAGGTGTACAGAGTTTGTGAGCTCAAATCTACGTACGCAACCAATCTTTGTTGCAGCGGTTTGTCAAGCAACAGATTAAAAGGAAATGTTCTTGATTGCTTCACCTATTTACCGAGTTTAACTGATTTTTGTAAGTCATGCCATAGCTTGTCCAGACATTTCATTTATACTCATATATATGGTTATAAAGCAAGTGATACTCATATGGCTTATGTGTGTATTTCTGCAAAAACTTGGAAGAAAACCAATTAACGGGTTTGCTTCCACCAAAAAGTACTTGAGAGATTAAGCAACAGATCACTTAAGCTAAGGTTTCCACTAAGATATATAATGCTTTTGGACACATTACAAATTGAACCATCTTGTTCATGTTCTTATAACCAGATTCATCATACGTTTAGTTCTTACCGGATTCTTGCTTTTGCCTAACGTTTCCTAGTGTAATGACAAGCGTGAGCAGAAATCTAGGTCTTTATCTATCTTCTTCATTAAAAAAAAAAATATCTATCTTCATCATGTCAAGAGACCAAGATTATTTAGTTTGATTCATGGAGTGAAGATATTGTTTTGGCCTATATAAAGATAACAGAGATGTTAGGAATGAAACTTTGAAAAGCACATTAAAGAATTATCGATTCTAAATCACTTTTTCACATACTTGATAGTATGTAATAGTGAATACTTTTGTTATCAATTTATGTTAAATATTTGGTGGATACGTGGCACATATAGGAGTGATCACTTTTTTTTTTTTTTTTTTTTTTTTGACGGCAGGAGTGATCACTTTAAATTTAATTTGTGTTATTTGATTAAATAGAGTACAGTTACAAAAAAGTAGTGGTTAATAATTTCTCTTAGTAAAGTGATATAATAATCATAAATAATTGAGAAGGTACATACTTGTATTTGTAATTTTAGAATCGATTGCGGAATTATCGGATAATAATATGATTATTTGTTTAGATTTAACGTGTAATACCATTATATATCCTCATCATATTCTACAAATCATGCGGTGTTGGCCATTTTCTCGTCCAATTAAAAGAGTCATCATTTTTCATAATTGTTCGAGATATAATTAGATAGTGATATATGTTAATGTAATTTGATGAAAGATAGGAAGATACGAAACTAATCAAATGCAAAAAAGAAGAAATCGTAATCTTGGTTAAATTATAGAGTTTTGGTTTACTACTTTTTCCATGGATAAGAACCTTCGGCGAAAAATTAAGCTTAATTTTTTGTTAAAAACGGCACATCTTTCGGCTTCTTGTCTATTGTGAAATGATCTTTTAAAATTCTATGATATATTATAATTAATCTTAATCATGTTCTCCATGAAACCATAAAGAACTTAAAGTGAAAAATGTAATTTATACATAATTGGTTATATATACGTTCATAATCTTTTGTTAGATCTCTGGCTATCTTAAACAAATCTAATTTTTCGTTAAAAAGCCTGTTTGTATTTTAATTTGTCCGGTACAAAATCTGGTTGTGAATTTTGATGTAATTTTAGGTTAACTGAGAAAATAAAAATATCAAAATAAATAAATTTAGATCATCACTATATATACTCAAAATTGTAAACGAGTGTCAAATCAATCCGGGCGTGGCGGGATGGGTTATTGGATACTCTATACATGACGAAGGCTATTATTATTTTTACGATTTTACGTTAATAACTCAACCTTGCGTGGTTTTTTGGCTATCGTATTTCATCACTCTCTCTATCTTTCTTTCACTAGAATATAATAGTAGCTTCGTGCATTGCCAACTGTTGATCTGTTTCACTATTTATTAATGTAGTAGTATACAAATACAGTAGTCTAGCAAAAAAATATTGGAGTAGTGTATAACTCTTTGCAAAAAAAAAAAAAAAAAAAAGTAGTGTAACAATTTTTAAAGACAGAATTTCTTCTTTTCATATCTCATTGGTTGAACGAGTAAAAGATGACCCACGGTGTTCTCTAGACGGTAATGAAGTTGTTGGTCTTTCTTTGTGGACTTTATAAAAGACAATGATTTTCCATTTTTAACCAATTAAACTTTTTATAAATTGAGTATTATCAACAGCTTTGATATTATTAGAAATCAATAAAATGATTAATGAGAATTGCCCTTAAATCTTAATTAATAAGGTGAAAAAACGAGATATGTAAATTTAGGCATTGGAATAACGAGATTGTTGCATCTAATAGCTCATCTCGTAAACTTGATTTACATATAAAAAAAAAAAGAAGAAGAAGAGTGAGAAAATAAGAAAACCCAAACCTAATCACAAGATCTCTCACATCTACTCTAAAATAGGTTACATGCAAACCAAAAATAATCTAAATATCGAGGAACAATTAAAGGGGTCAAACATCTGAAACCCTAATTTCATGTCAAAGCAAACATCGGAGATCGATGAATGGTCTTGTACTCTTTGTGTATGAGTGCATGCATTAATTATAAATATAGTACTATATATCTAGACAGAGAAAGAGAGAGAGAGAGAGAGAGAGAGAGAGAGAGAGAGAGAGAGAGAGAGAGAGAGAGAGTGATCATGGAGACAACAAGGCTTGAATACCAACGTCGTTGTGTTTTCGTGAAGGAGCAGAAGCTGGAACTGGCAAGTGTCTTGGCAAGAATCCTAAGAAATGGCCTCTCCTCATCGAGTTATTGTTGTGATCATAATTAGGGTTTCTGTAGAAAACGCTTGATGACGAGAATCTCGAGGCGTCGCAGTGGTGAATGAAGAAGAGGCAGAGAATCAAAAGAAGAAGAGCGTGTTTGTTTATTGATAATCTTTTTCTCCAATGATGTGGACTTGTAGGATACATTATTTCTGAGTTTCGAATACGACTTCCAGAAAAAGAGATCAATAGAGATTTTTTTGTTTGTTTCAGTTTTGGGGAGGTGGGTTTTTGTTTTTGGAGTGTTGTTGAGGATTTTTTGATGGAGTAAAACATGGTAAGTAGTGATGAGATCAGCAGATTCAGAGAGAGAGAGAGAGAGAGAGAGGGAGAGAGATGAGCTTTTGAAAGCAACCCCTTTTGAATAAGTCTCACTTTGGCTGGAACAATTATAATGGCCAATAAAAAATAAATAAAGTAAAGGTAAGGGAAACTGAACATTCATATGTACTGTATTGTATCTTTATATGATCATCCATAAGAGAGTGTCTGTATCTATCTATCTATATTAATTTTATAACTACAAGTTTCTTCTTTTTGTTAAACTCAAACTAGAAAAAGAACATCTTTTGCGTGGAAAATATCCTTTTTTATTCTAAAACAGATAAAATAATGGATTTGGAATTTATTATTTTTTATACATGTAGTGTCAGGTGGACCGGGGGACATGAGAAGCAGACTATAAGGAAACAAAAAATATTAAAACGAAAAAGCGAGAATAGTATTTTTGAGACATAGTTTTACCTTTTCATTTCCTTAAATTACACTATGATAAAGAAATATACATTATTTAAACTTAGAAGTTTCTAGTCTGAAGCCAATGTTTGATAGTACTCCTAATATCTCCATAAAAACGAAAATCATTTTTCTCCATATAGTAGCACTAATTGAAACAGTAATATCTCTTTAAGTGATTGAAATACCAACACCTTACTCTTTATATATATATATCTTCTAACCAAGTTCAAGCCAACTTTCTTTCTCAGATATAATGTTGTATCTTGTAAATCCAATGTTACAGAAACTGTACAGATACTATTGACCAAAAAAAGAAAATCTTACACAGCGGTTTATAATGTAAAACAAATGTTGATGTAATGCATTGAAGGAGGAAATGGTTGAGAGAAATAATTATTTAGAATAGCAAAAATGGATGGTCAATGAAGAAGGTTTTTGGGTCCCAATTCCCCAAAGTTCAGGTTAAGAAGATGGAAAGTGGGAACAACTTCCTTTGTCCTTTGATATTATATTCTCAGTATTGGTTTCTTGTCTTTCGATTTTGTTACATTAATTAATGTTTTCTCGGATGGTTAGTGTCACTTGTAGAGACTGATGAGCCGAACCATTTGTCCAAGTACGCAGTATCTCTCTTTTTGTTATAGACTTTGATTAATAAAGTTTTGCGGTTTGAATGTGACTTTTCAAAATTGCTGCGTTTTATATGCCCTTCTATAGATAAAGCTGGCATATGTTATATACAAATACGACATCCATGTCACCATGTGCATGTGCTGATGTGCATAATAAATGTTCATCATTCAAAACATGAACACTTAGTTTTTATTTTTATTTTTCATTAGTATATAAAAATGCTTATTAGCCTCAACACATGAGTTTCACCAATCATGCACTATCGAATATAAGCTTAGATACATGATTCTAAAAAGGTGGAGACTGATAATCCGATTTCAAATTCACCGTACTTAAAAACTTTCTAGAAATTTGCAAATTCCGGCCACTAACAGTTAAACTATCATGTTTACGGAAAAGAAGGAAATTAAAAACATAATTGCACTGCTTTGACAACAAAAACATAATTGCCGTTGCTTTTTCAATCATCAAATTCAAGCCCATTCAAATGGGCTTCTGAGTCCCCATTATGGTTTCTATGACTTTTCTAAAAGTTTTTCCATTTTTTTTACAGCACTTTACTAAAAAATAAGTTTTTTCCCCGGAAAATATCACGAATTGTTAGTAGTCGTTGATGTCTTGTAATTTTTTTGTGTATTCAAGCAAGTAACACGAAATTCCGCATGTCTCTATATAACCATATAACAGCATTTAAGACACCGGTCGATTGAGATGTGTTCTTTCGACAAGCACAATTTAATTATATATGTGGGATTGTGGGTTGAACTTAAATGCATATTGATACCTTAAGCTGTGTAGTTCTCAATAATTAATCTAATAATTTGATTTTTAATCACACCACAAATAAAATAGAGTAAATACTGTTCTTTCGATTAAAAAGTGTAATAATATAGTGACATTATTCTAGTTTTGTAGCTCAACCGATATACTAAGTAGCCCACTATATATAAAACAATAAAAGCCGGAAAAGATATCAGATTAGAGCAACAACTACGAGTCATAGACAAGAGATAACTTTTTTGGTCATTAACCTGAAAATCTTATGAATGAATCTAGGTCAGAAATTTTCTTAACCAAAAACTCCAACTTAGATAGACACACAAAGTATAAGATAATAAATTTGGCCACGTAAATTATCAACCAAAAATGTTCCAAACTTTTTAAAACTATATATATCCAGTACGTTACATGTATATAGCGACACGTTTACTCAAAAACATGTATAGCCCACACGAGCAGATATACATATACCCCCTTGTTTTCTTTCTTGTCAAGAATCCTTTAATTTCAGTATAATAAATAAATCTTCATAGAAAAAAAAAGTTTAATAAATAAATTGAGCTGATCACCTTGGATTCTTGGTCATGTATTTGTGTGCTCAAAATCTTCCCGTATATTAAGGAACAAAAGGATGAATTACATGATACAAACAAAAGTAGATTGTTACAAAATTATATGTATATCGCACGCGAATGAATTATCATTATTCCTATGTTACTTTGCGGTTCCTCATTTTACTCTCATCATCTTCCTTAATTACCCGTAGCGTGTGAAAATCTTCATCATTAGCATATTATTATCATTAGGATTTTAAATTTTATGAGTATACCGTTTATTTTGATGTAAGAAAAACAATAGATAAATTCGATCACTTACCTGTGGAAATTTTTTGTTCGCTTTGTAGATTAGGTTTTAATCAATATTAAAGAAAAACATTAATGTTCTATCGATGTTCGGAGGCCGTCTAACCACTAAACTAATACTTTTATAGGTTTGTTTTTCGTTCATTTGAATTTTTTTTCTTTTCTGTCGAGCTAGAAATTCTTTGACAAAAAAAGCTTATTGTAATTGTTATTTTCTAATAAAATAGTACAGTATATACTAATGTATTGAACATGTATAGCTAGATCAGCCTGTTTTATATTACTGAATTTAATTTTAGTGTTGAAGTTAACATATACATATTCAACATTATCAACTGTGTCAAATCTGAGTTGAAGAAGAAAAGCTAGTCAAATCTGATAAATTCCTCACAAATATTCTAGAAAATTCCTCATAAATAACTCACTAAGAATTGAATGATGTCGACTTCGAATGGGAACATGACATTGGATATGTTTTTTTTCATGTGATGCAAACGAGTTGCCTCTGCCAATGGAAACCTCTGAATAATAATACAAACCCCACACTTTTGGAACTCGATTCTTCTTCATATCTCTATCTTCACTTCACCCAATATTTATTTTAAATTATTTAGGCCACAGATTTATGAAGAACTAGGAAAAACGGTCTATTTCTCCACGAGAACTATGACATCATAACAGATAGAGCCTAATCTATGACCACGATCTAAATATCCCCGAAAAAATATTTCTCAACCTATATCTCCTCGAATCGATAGTTTTCATCTATTTCTCCATAAAATAATAGTTTTCACCTAATTTACCCACAGATTTTGGTTTACAATTTACCAAACAATTTTTAACCACCTAAATACAATACTGAACCAAACTTAAACCAATTACAACAATATAACCGGATTTAAACCCAAACCGAACCAATTTCTTAAAGTTCACAAACCAAACAATTACTCACGCATCACCACCACTTACGTCAATGGCGGATCTGCCTTTCATCTCCTCCTCTTCCTCCACCTCCTCACCACCACCATGTGACCTCTCCATCTCCAGGTTCATCAACCAATCACAAACTCGATGTATCTCACTCATTCACTCCATCTCAACGCTCTATTCTCTTCCCAATCTCTTTCCACATGCCTCGATACAACCTTAAAATCCCTAATTTCAAACACAACTTTATCTCTCCAATGGAGACAGAGTCAAATTCCGGCGACCCCTCTGCAACTCCGGTGAAACCGAGCCGCAACCTCCACTGGCAAACCGAAAGCTATCGAACCTTGTAATCCTCTGTGCCTCT
>NW_003302553.1:8022904-8038913 GCF_000004255.2 Arabidopsis lyrata subsp. lyrata | reverse complement strand
GAGATGCAATTTTTTTTATCTCAGCTGGCATTCTCCAGCTATGGCTTCCCCACTGACCCTCTTTGGTAGTCATAGCTTCTCTCAATTATTCTCTCGATTTCTCCACCTAAAAACCGAAACCTTCCTCTCTACTTCAATGGTGAACTCCGATGTGAATCCGACCAGAATCTCTTCAATTTCTGGAGATTTCTTCTGACGAGTCTGAGGAATCCCCTGCCTTTGCGAGATCCCCATTCGTCCAAGAGCAAAAACGTCCTCTCGACCAGACGCTTTCAATTCCTACGCCCAAAACATGAGTCGTGTCTATTCCTAGACGAAACATCAAATGTAATTTCCGGTGATTTCCTCCTTTGCCATTAGCTTTCAAAATTACTCAGCTACATCTGTAAGCTCTCGATTGTCAATTCCGGCAACATGATACATAATTTTGTTTCAGTTTTGCTTGATTTCATTAATTCGGTTTAATGTTGGTTTTGGGGTGGTTTGATGTCGGTTTAGGTCGTAAACCGAGTAAATCCAAATTTATGGAGAAATAGATGAGAACTATCGATTCGAGGAGATATAGGTTGACAAGTATTTTCTCGGGGATATTTAGATCGTGGTCATAGATTGGGCTCTATCTGTTATGATGTCATAGTTCTCGTGGGGAAATAGACCGTTTTTCCAATCGATAGTTTTCATCTATTTCTCCATAAAATAATAGTTTTCACCTAATTTACCCACAGATTTTGGTTTACAATTTACCAAACAATTTTTAACCACCTAAATACAATACTGAACCAAACTTAAACCAATTACAACAACATAACCGGATTTAAACCCAAACCGAACCAATTTCTTAAAGTTCACAAACCAAACAATTACTCACGCATCACCACCACTTACGTCAATGGCGGATCTGCCTTTCATCTCCTCCTCTTCCTCCACCTCCTCACCACCACCATGTGACCTCTCCATCTCCAGGTTCATCAACCAATCACAAACTCGATGTATCTCACTCATTCACTCCACCTCAACGCTCTATTCTCTTCCCAATCTCTTTCCACATGCCTCGATACAACCTTAAAATCCCTAATTTCAAACACAACTTTATCTCTCCAATGGAGACAGAGTCAAATTCCGGCGACCCCTCTGCAACTCTGGTGAAACCGAGCCGCAACCTCCACTGGCGAACCGAAAGCTATCGAACCTTGTAATCCTTTGTGCCTCTCTCGATCGCGATTTCAAGAGATGCAAATTTTTTTTATCTCAGCTGGCATTCTCCAGCTATGGCTTCCCCACTGACCCTCTTTGGTAGTCATAGCTTCTCTCAATTATTCTCTCGATTTCTCCACCTAAAAACCGAAACCTTCCTCTCTACTTCAATGGTGAACTCCGATGTGAATCCGACCAGAATCTCTTCAATTTCCGGAGATTTCTTCTGACGAGTCTGAGGAATCCCCTGCCTTTGCGAGATCCCCATTCGTCCAAGAGCAAAAACGTCCTCTCGACCAGACGCTTTCAATTCCTACGCCCAAAACATGAGTCGTGTCTATTCCTAGACGAAACGTCAGATGTAATTTCCGGTGATTTCCTCCTTTGCCATTAGCTTTCAAAATTACTCAGCTACATCTGTAAGCTCTCGATTGTCAATTCCGGCAACATGATACATAATTTTGTTTCAGTTTTGCTTGATTTCATTAATTCGGTTTAATGTTGGTTTTGGGGTGGTTTGATGTCGGTTTAGGTCGTAAACCGAGTAAATCCAAATTTATGGAGAAATAGATGAGAACTATCGATTCGAGGAGATATAGGTTGACAAGTATTTTCTCGGGGATATTTAGATCGTGGTCATAGATTGGGCTCTATCTGTTATGATGTCATAGTTCTCGTGGGAAAATAGACCGTTTTTCCGGAGAACTAACATTGAATATGCCTCATACAGAATTATCTTTGCCATTTTTCGGATATCTTTGCCATTTAACAACTAGACTCTAAAAGTTATTTATTCAGACTAAAAGTTTTTAATGTTCGCTGAGTACGTTAAATCCTTATATTTATTGATTTATTCTCACGGTAAACAAATATATAGTCATCGATCATGTCACATGATTCATGTGTATTAACTAGTAACGAATAACATCATTCTCGGATGAGCTAGTTACATACTTCCATGGTATACATTTATGGTTTGATCAAAAAACAATAAAATAAGTTTTTAAGTTTCACGTTTCTATGAGATTGATATGTATTATCAAATGACGATACTAGAAAGATAAAAAAATAGGACGTACGTATAATCTTGTTTCTCATTAACCATGCATTAGTATATTTCTGCGGGTATACATTATTTTTTCTTTTGTTTATTAGAATTACATATTCCCTCGATTATATATACATTTGTTGCAAAAAGAAAAAAGAGAAAATTAAAGTTCCCAAAAACTATCCTTACATATGAGGACAAATGAAAATTATTGTCCACCAAGAACAATAATGGATGGATCAGATGATGAGTGAGGTAATTTATTAAAAGGTGAGATAGTAGAAATTGGCGTAGATTTTTTTCCGATTTGGCATAATTGCGCTAATTGTAGACAATGATGCACGTTGGCATCATTATAGTTTTATTTCCTTTCGGTGCAATTTACCCTATTATATACCCAACTATCGATTATATGCTCACGACACGAGTTAATATGTACATATACTCAATTCATTTACCTGCCATATATAAGAATGATTATAAACAACAAATAAATCCAGAAGGAAAACAAGTTCTAATAAAATGCTATACTTAATTACCATTCATTTCACTTAAATACACGGACGTGCTATATCTTCAACTAAAGTGGTAGATCGATGTTCTCTTTAACGGCAATTAGTTATGATCTTACCCGTTTAATAATGCTAAACCTTATTGAAAGTTAACCTAACTATAAGAACTTATTGTCACAAAATATTCAAAATAAATGATTCACGAGTCAGCAAGCATTTCATCCTATAACCTCTCACCTCTAAAAACTGAAATTTTCAACACCTAAGTTTGATTTTACTATTAGGCCAACAACTTTCGGTCATCACCTTGTGCTTTTATCATTTACGGACCAGAAAATCCAAATTTGTTTATTTTCTTAAATACAAAGTAAGAAACTATACGTATGTATAAACTAGACTAGAACTAAATCTAATCATCTAAACTTATGTATTACTAAATGCAAAGCACCCCCACCCTTATTTTATCATCCAAACATATGTACTATATTTATACAAAATGGCACAACCGTGAGCAACTAAAGCAATGACTAAATAAAACAATATGGACCAAACTCAAATCCATTGAATTTGAATTATATATAACTTAGTTAATATATAACTAATACAACCCCCAAATCGGCTAGCCAGTTAATATATACATCTTCTTCATTAAACAATAAGACAGTCCCAACCAGAATATATAAATTATACTTTTCAGACAACTAAAATGTTATGTATCTTCGAATACTTTTATAATTGTATATACGTTATTGCTCATCACAAAAAAAAAAAGTTAAGTTTATCTACCAAACATTATAATGACCAGAAGATGACAATCCGGAGAGAAAAAAAACCGCTTTTGCTTTTCCCCCGAATCAAAAACACCTTCGCTCGAATAATAAAATTATCAAATTCTCTTTCTCCTTAGTGGAAGCCACAACACAATTTATTTATCAACAACATTAAACATAAACAACGCAAAATATAGCCTAACAAAAAAAAAAAAGCAACGCAAAATATAAATGTCAAAATATTATTCGCCCATGACCAAACTCATATATCTGTACCACATTTGCTGACTCGGAGTTTGTTTTAAGTAACACAAATATTATAACATTGCTTTTGTAATCATTTGTTCTTTAATTTCATTATACAACTTTCATGTACTAAAAACAGGACATAACATGGACCAACGCCATGTGCTCTCGACGAGACCAAAATAGGCCACTCGTGCAGAGAACATGTCCCACCAATCCCACACGCTTCTGGCCTCCAAACTCACACGTGTAAGCATAAATAAAAGATCGTCAGCGTTGGTCAAAGTCCTCCCATCAACAACACATCTAACGGTTACGACTTGACCCGAAAACCACAGACTCAATGAAACGTTCTTTGATTTTTGACCCATGACCAGAATTTTAGGTGAATCTTTCAATCTTTAATTACTGACTTGTCATCAACATTAACACATTTAATACAACACTTGGGAATACTATTATTCAAAAAAATTAATTAGGTTAAAAACCAGTGACGCAAGCGTGCGTTTGACTCTCTCTCTCTTTAAACCCACCTCCACTCACTTTCTCTCTTCACCTTTCACTTAGCAATTAGCATCATCTTCCTTCCCCCAAACACTTTCCCGCATTTTCTCGCCCAGATTTTCTCTGACTCTTTTGTTTTTTTTTTCTCTGATGGGGAGAGATGAAACTGAGACGTACATTACAGTGCCAAGTTTCTTCAAATGTCCTATATCTCTAGACGTTATGAGATCTCCGGTTAGTCTCTGCACCGGCGTTACTTATGATCGAGCCAGTATTCAGAGATGGCTCGATGGTGGTAACAACACTTGTCCCGCTACTATGCAACTTCTCAAAACTAAGGATTTTGTTCCTAACCTCACTCTTCAACGCCTTATCAAAATCTGGTCTGATTCCATCGGCCGTTACAACACCGCTGGTTCTCCGCCACCGTCTGGTAGAGAAGTTCCGACGGTTGAAGAAGTGAATGTGTTGCTGAAGAGATTGATGAGTCTGGAGAAAAACGATGAGACTCGGATTGAGATATTGTCCAGGATCGTTCGATTCGTGAAGGATTCGGATTCGAACAGAGAGTTTCTCTCGGCGATGAAGGAGTTCGTACCAATGCTCGTTGATATTATACGCACGAAGACGAAGAAGATCGAGTTAGTTCTAATGGCGATTAGGATTTTGGATACGGTTAAAGGAGATCGTGAACGGTTATCGAATCTGATGTTGGCGAATGACGACGGAGATTGTTTAACGGCGATTCTCTTAGCGATTCAACGCGGGAATCTGGAATCGAAGATTGAATCCGTTAGGGTTTTGGATTGGATCTCATTCGACGCTAAATCGAAGCTCTTAATCGCAGAACGCGACGGGATTATAACAGAGATGATCAAATCAATCAGTATCACTGAGTCAGATCCGAGTTTGATCGAAGCGAGTTTATCGTTTCTAATCACAATCTCGAAATCGAAACGAGTGAGATCGAAACTAATCGCTGCGAAAACAATCACGAAGATCAAAGACATTCTTATGACGGAGACGTTAACAAACGTCGCCGTCACGGAGAAGTCTCTGAAGCTGTTAGAGACTCTGTCGTCGAAACGAGAAGGAAGATTGGAGATTTGTGGAGAAGATAATGGAAGATGTGTGGAAGGAGTGGTGAAGAAGTTGTTGAAAGTATCTACGACGGCGACGGAACATGCCGTGACGATTCTGTGGTGTTTGTGTTATGTATTCAGGGAAGATAAGACGGCGGAGGAGACGGTGGAGAGAAGTAACGGAGTGACGAAGCTTTTAGTGGTGATACAGAGCAACTGCTCGGCGATGGTGAGACAAATGGCGAAAGATTTGATTAAAGTGTTGAAGATTAATTCATCTGCTTTGTCTGCTTACGAGACCAAGACTACTCATATTATGCCTTTTTGATTATTTTTTATCTTAAATAAAATGATACAAGTAATTCTTATCATCAAACTATTTTGAACCTAGTACATGTTGTAAATCATAAGAGAAATTTTGTCAATTTTACTAATATTCAAAATTATAATTCTCGTTTTTTTTACCTTGTGATAATTGAGAATAATACGATTTTAACTCATCAACTATTTGAGACATTTTATTGTATGATTTAAGGCCATTTATCTTTCTTTGTTTCAAATTTGTAGCGTATGTGTTCCAAAACACAATTTTGAAACAGTAAAGAAGGTTTAAAGATGGAAATGTACTTAAAATATTTGCAATTCGAATCATTCTTTCTTAGTTTATAAAATATTTGAATAAAACAAAACCAATAGATTATAGAATCGTTTTGTAAGTTTGTAATAAGATGAGATGGTAGGGAAAGGAATCGAGTGACTATTATCTGATTAGTTTGATTTGGTAGTTAAGGCTATAAATAAAACTCTATAGTGTGACTAGATACTTTTGGTACGAAAGAATTCAAATGACAGTTTCGTGTAGTAGATTAAGTTAAAGTATGGTTCACTGAATCTGACTAAAAGTTGTATTAATATGAGTTAAATGGATGGTTATACAATTTTGCTTATTACTAAACCAAAATAAAGGAATAAGGTTCCTTCGATTGAAGTGACAAACGAAAAATCGTAAGGTCTTGTAAACTAGTACCTTTAAATAAATTTACTTTTAATTTCTTGCTTGTTTGAGGAGGTTGCAACATTTCATGTTCATGCCTCTCTCACACCCACCCGTTTTTTTATACATTCTATCCTTTGTTCGAATTTTGATTTGAATGGTACTTGCTTCAACATTTGATTTGCAACTTATTCTGTTTTAGTTATAAGATAAAGCATACTACATACTTTGTAAAGACACGAAAAAGATTATCCTTTTGAATAGTATAGGAATCTATATATACACGTAAGTTTTCCAGATTGAATGAATATTTTATGATACTTTATGCGATATAATAAAATGATAGGAGTTTTATTAGTCGTCTATTACACCATATATCGTATTCGTTTGAGGATAACATTTATAATAGACGAATACAAATACGGTATACTGAAATTTACCATATAGGACGATTGTTGTCTATAACGGATTTAACTATCTATTTTTTTTTTTTTTTTTTTTTTGTAAACCACGGATTTATCTATAAATAAACAACTTACCACATAGGACGTACACATAATCTAGACGGAAAACCATATTGAAATTTACAAGAACATTGCACATAGATCAATTATAACTTTGATTGATTAAAACTTTGAAGATTAATTCATCTGTTTAGATTGATTAAAACTTTGAAGATTAATTCATCTGTTTCTGCTTTGGCTATTTACCAAAAGAGTGGAAGACCATTTATACTCTCATAGGCATGTTTCTATCTCTAAGCAACATAGACATTTGCCATCGAAGCAAAAATCATTTTCAAAAAATTTAGTAAAGAAAAAGAGTCCATTTTTAGAATTTTTTTTTAGTAAGAGAGTTTAATTTTTTTTTATTGGTTTTGTTTTACCAAGGATTGAGACGACACTCATATCACGACATTTTGGTTTTTCTTTTAATATATATGAAAATTAAAAATAGAAAATTTGATATGTAGCTATATGAATTGCATGTAAGATTATTCAGGAAAATGATTTTTCAATCTTTTATTTTTGGATTAGGAAAACATAGTTCATTTCTTTTAGAAATACACATACAAATTAGTATATGTAAATATATATATATATATATATATATATATATGTGAAAGGTGAGAACTTTTGTGTTTGTTTGTTTTATGCAAATTTTAACTAGTATATCTTCTTCCTTCCTTCTTTTAATCTCTTAGAGAAAGCCCCATTGAGGGTTAAGCAAGTCAAATCTCATGTGAAAGGTGAGATTTTTTATTGACTTAGTTTCATATGCAATGTTTTCTCTAATTTTTTTGTAAGAACTTTTTTCTCTTCTTTTTTTTAAAATCTTTTAGACAAAGTCTTCCTCGTGAAAATAGAAGTTGGGTTGAGGCATGTGAAATATGAGATTTTTTTTCGTTTGTTAGCACTAGCGGACTCACGTGAGAAGAAGGGGTGTTACTTGAACCACCTTAAATTATATAATTAAAATTTTTCAAGCTTAGATCAATAAGATTATTTTGCTAATTTGGTTAAAGTTTATAATATTGACCCCCTTAACCTGAGTTCAACTTCATCTAACTCCTATTTTTATTCATTTTTTTTTTTTCATTTTTAATAAAAAATTAATTTTACTTTGATAATTTTCAATATATTGACCTGGTTAAAATATTTTCTGGATCCTTTACTGTTTGTTAGTTTCAAATGCTAACTTTTTCTCTATTTTTTTGTACGAAGTTTTCTCTCTTCTTTTTTAATTTTTAGATAAGCTATTCCTCGTGAAAAAGGAAGTTGGATTGAGGTTTAAGAAAATTAAATCGCAAGTGAAATGTGATGATTTTTTTGTTTGTTAGTTTCATATTTTTCTCTATTTTTTTTTAGGAACAATGCCAATTTATTTTGAAATGTTTGCATTTATAATCGGACAAACTAAACAAATTATTGATAGACCAATAAACAAATTATTAATAGACTAGTTGTTAATTTGTTTGTTTACATGCTCAATCTCTGATTTGGTTTTTCGTATTTTGACTACGACAAAACGGCGGAGTCTACACTCGATCTCGGTTACAGCACTCGTGGTGTTTGGCGGCGGTGGTACAACATTGTGAAGAGTGCCAATGTACGTCGCAGCCCCCCATACGAACCTCGAAATGGCGCCAAACCATGATTGCTAAGTTTTCGCCGCCTCCTCTGCATTACCCGACGACAATGGCGGGGAGGTTCCTAAACGACCATGCCAGAGTCATCTTCTACGACAACCCGCAAGAACTCGAATAAGCTAACTCGTTTCAATTTGAACCACAACATTTTTGGGATTTTATACACTTTGGTTCAATCCGGTTAAGGTTAACACTATAGTATCTACGTTTTATCATATTGTGTAATCAAAAGACAAAAATTACTATTTGTATCTTTGGAATCATTCTCTGAGTTTTGGACTTGTTTCTTTGGAATCATTCTATGAGTTTTCAACTATTTCGCTATTTATGGTAAATATAAGACAACAAAATTACATAAACATAAAATTTTCTTATCAAATAGTATATATGATTAGTAAAACTATACATAATCTTGAATAAGTTACATACGTGTTTTTGCACCAAAAAAAAAAAAAAGTTACGTACGTGTAAACCTAAATTTGAACACTTAATTTGTGTAAAGGTTTTCTTAATCTTATTGATACGGCCAATGTGGCTTTTATACATAATACACACGTTTGACCTAATAGCTTTGTACAACAATAACTTATGGGCCAAGTAATTACATATTGAGATCCATCTAACTCAATAGAAGCCCATAACTTCCTCAATAGTAATCACGTTACTAGTGGGTTATTTTACAAATTTGTTTCAGTAGTTATAAAATAAATAGAAACTCACAAATTCTTTTCTTATATAGGCTTGCTAAAATTCGGAAAGTAAAATGAAAATAGACACTGGTTTGTGACATTTTTAGATGATTTCGTGAGCTTAGTAAATAAATAATTGAGGAACATTAAAGATTCCTTCGAAGTTCGAATAAGGGATCAAGTGCTTCCTAGAGGACTATCGGGCCAGTGAAAAAGATGATTTACATGGATAGATGACCATGTTACTACAAATTTCCTGTTTTACATGGATAGATCTATATTAATTTACCATAATCAAAACAAGCAATTCTTTGGAAAACCTTTTATTAAATTTAAAAAAAAAAACAATTCTTTGAAAGAAAAATAAAGAAACTCAAATACATCTATAGTGGAAGCAAAAAAAAAGTCTTAAGGAGTTGTTCTAGTAGTAGATTTTTTTAATGGCTGAGATATTAAACTTGAAAATAAGTGACTTTTCTATGAGCACAAAGACATTTAAATAAATCTATATATATAATAGGAGAGTTTTCTCTCCTCTTAGGGTGTCCACATCAGTGACACATCAGCATACACGTCATCATAAATTTTTAATATGTACAAAATGTCACTAAAAAGATTCGAACCCATTAGCTTATGCATTTAGTTTATAACAAAATTACCACTTATTTTATAATTTTTTCATTGGTCAAAACATTAAAACATTAATGACAAAACATAACAAAATATAAACTATATATATTACCTTATACAAGTTCCACATAATTTATTTTTTTAAACAAGAAACATTAAAAAAAAATTAATTCATATATAACTTTTATATCATCGTCTTTTAATAAAAGAAAATATTTTTTCATAAACAATAACAGAATTTAATATAAATAAAAAGTAATATAATACAACACACAAAACTATGTGATAAAAAATAAGATAAATATACAAGTACACATTTCAATTTTACACAAAATAAGAAATGATTTACTTTTAAAGAAAAATAAATTTTTAAATTTTTTTAAAAATAGTGTTAAAGTCGAAAATTCTGTTACCGATAAAAATATTTAAAAATATGAAAAGATAATGGTTAAATATAAAGTAAGATAATTTCATTTTACTTAGAATAAGTAGTAATTTATTTTTAAAATAGAATATTTATTTATAATTTCTAAATATATTTGTTAGTAGTAAAGTACAAAATTTATGTTACCAATTAAAAATTTAGAAAAATTCATTGTATATTAGTAAAATTCAGAAGCGTTGGAGATTAGAAGAAAAAATGTATTCATTGGAAGTTTGCTGTTCTTTTTGGTGTTAATCTTCACTTTTGATGTTCTTTTCTACATGATTCATCTCCAAACTCGAGTACTTCAAGATTAACAAGATTACCATACTAGAAACAGCTGCAACAAAATAAAAATCAAAATAAGCAAAAATCTAAAATGAAGAGTTGTTAAAATAAAAATATGCATATAGATATCAGAAATGGATGATAATATCCATAGATTTCCAACAACATTTGGTATATTAAAAATGTGAAAGAAGAAATAGTCAATGTGGTTGAAAAAAAAAAATTAGGTGCTATGAAAACACACAATGAAAATAATTAAAAAGATAAAGTATCTGATATATATATAAGAGAATAAATCACAATAAATTTAATTTTATAATTAATTACAACAATCGAGATAACATAGAAATTTAAAAAAAAAAATCAAATCAATGATATTAGTCACGATGAAAGTAAAAAACAACAATAATATCTAATAATATGAATTTAAGCACAATTACAATTTAGAAACAATTAGAAAAATACATGTATCATCAACCAGTCTCATCATCAACCACATAAATAAAAACATTAAAAAAATCTTAAATTGATAATTATTTTTTACACAAACTCATATACTATTTTCTAATATATAAACCCGCGCATCGCGCGGGCCTATTTCTAGTTTAATAAATAAGTGAGTTTGTTTACATGCTTAAACTCTTGTATGTTAATGATTGAAAACATTAATACATATATAACTGTGTGCCGTTGATAATGTTGATTCCTAAGATCTTTCCTAGTAATTTTTTAAGACATTAAGACAAGAATGGGAGTTTCCTAATTGAGCATGTGCTGTAACAGTTTGGTTGGAGACACAAAAAGTCAACATTTCTGAAAGTCAAACTAATCGTTCTGATGACTTTTTTTTTTCTTCTTTTTTGTTGTTTTGGTCAATTTTCTCAGTCGCCAAACATTCAATTCACAAAAACCAAACAGAGAACAAACACAAACAAAATTCGATTCTGAGAAGAAACTCCCAAATTTTAATGGATCCGTCGGAGTATTTTGCCGGCGGCAATCCTTCTGACCAACAGAACCAGAAGCGGCAGCTTCAGATCTGTGGTCCTCGTCCTTCACCTCTTAGTGTCCACAAAGACTCTCACAAAATCAAGAAACCTCCAAAACACCCTGCGCCGCCGCCAAATCGTGACCAACCTCCGCCGTATATTCCTAGAGAGCCGGTGGTTATCTACGCCGTATCCCCCAAGGTTGTACACGCCACCGCGTCGGAGTTCATGAACGTCGTCCAGCGACTCACAGGGATCTCCTCTGGAGTTTTCCTCGAATCTGGCGGCGGTGGAGATGTTTCACCGGCGGCGAGGCTAGCGTCGACGGAGAATGCTAGTCCAAGAGGAGGAAAAGAACCGGCTGCGAGAAATGAGACGGTAGAAATCACTATGGAAGAAGCAGCTGAATTTGGTGGTTATGCTCCGGGAATACTCTCGCCATCTCCGGCGATGTTAGCAACAGCTTCTGCCGGGATATTCTCTCCGATGTATCATCAAGGTGGGATGTTTTCGCCGGCTATACCACCGGGATTATTCTCGCCGGCGGGATTAATGTATAGTCCTGGTTTTGCTAGTTTGGTCGCTTCTCCAACATTTGCTGATGTCTTTAGAAATATTTGGGATCCTTAGAGAAAAAGTTTAGATTTTTCATTTTGCTCTGTAATTTTTTTGTATTATGTATTTTGACATATCCAAATATCCAATGTAGCCCAAAGGGTTTAAAATGAGCTTCATGTATAAAAATTAACTTTCAAAAATTTCAGAAAGATTCCTAGAAAGTAAAACTTGTCTGCAAACTATATATACAGGAGTTATAAGATTCTCCTGACCTAAGATACTCTAATAAGTTTGTGTTTTGAGAAGATCCTTCATGTAGTAGTTGTAACAATAGAGTTCCAAGTTCCTCCTATCAATGTACCGACTCTCTCTCCTTTGATTGCTTTTGCGATGTTTCCAGGTTCCGATAGATTGAATACCACAACTGCAAAATAAGCATTCTTGTTGTATTTTAGATGATCATGGGGTTCGAGGTTTGAGAGAGTGTTTTAGAAAACAAACCTGGGATGTTATTTTCTTGGCACAAAGTGATAGCAGTCATATCCATTACAGAGAGGTCCTTTGAGGTTACTTCTTGGTAAGTTAGTGAGTCGAGAAGGCGAGCGTTTGGGTTTCTTTTAGGATCATCGTCGAACACTCCATCAACATTTGTTGCTTTCAGCACTACTTCTGCATTAACTGTGTCCAATGCGAAAAGGTTTTTTTTTTAATGATGTGAATGATAAATGAATCATTAGAGCAAACTTAAAACGGAAATCACCTCTTACTTACTTTCAGCACATCGAAGAGCTGCTGCAGTATCGGTGGTGAAAAATGGATTGCCTGTTCCAGCTGCAAATATAACAACCCTTCCTTTTTCTAGATGCCTAATTGCTCGTCTTCTTATGTAAGGCTCTGCTACTTCTGACATGCGGAAAGCGGTTTGAACACGGGTTGGGATGCCAATACTCTCCATTGTTGCTTGAAGAAATATTGCATTCATCACAGTTGCCAGCATCCTATCAAATTTCAGATAAACCAATGTAACCAAAAACCTCCAATAGGGGAAAATTCTAGATCTTCTCCAAGTAAGAAGAACAAGATCATTTGACACGAAAGGCAAGAACAAGATCATTTGACACAAAGGCGTAAAAGTTCAGAAAAACAGAGTTGAGTGGCACCAGAGTCAAGAGTGCATATGATTACCCAATATAATCAGCAGAGGAGCGATCAAGGCCACTGCACCCAGCCCAGGTAGATCCACGAAAGATATTTCCTCCTCCAACAACAATTGCAACCTATTGTAAAGGCGTAAGAAGATCAAGACAGAGCACAGCACACACAACATTTCAATGAGTATTCTCAATGACCCAGACCCATCATCCGTTGCACGTATAGCATGTTTAGAGCATAATAAATTTCTAATCTTAGCTTGTGTAATCCCATAAATCTCCACCCCTTAACTTAAGCTCCCGTTTCTTGTAAGTTTGAGTTAATTGACTTTCAGCCTATTTGGTTACTTCTACACAAGCAATCATCAAATACTTCACGTACTAAGAAATTGCACTTATCATACTTTGTCAATCAACCCGTCTAGGAAAGACTCAAAGCTTAATGCCTGATAACTAAGAAGTGTTGAATCCATGGTCACAGTAAACACAATTACAACTAGAACAAAAATGTTTGGATGAAGCGTTTCGAGAATAACCTCAATGCCAAGTCGAGTCACTGCTGCAACTTCCCTTGCAATCGCCATAGTAACCTAATAAATGGGAAACTGGATGAGACTTCTGAAGAAGGAAACAGTAAACAAAAAAAGCAGAAACAAGGAGGTGTTTTTATTTTTTTGGCATCACAAAAACCTTTGGATCGATATTTTGTTCCTCGTCTCCAGCAAGAGCTTCTCCACTGACTTTGAGTAAAACCCTTCTCCATTTAAGCGGTGGTTTGGATGCTCCATCAAAGGAAGGCATTCGTGGAAAAGATGTCTGCCCGTTTAAGCTACTGAAAATTACAGATGATAGCAACAGAGTTTTAACAAAAGCAGCCAAAGTTCCAAACTTCATAAATGGGTTAAGATTTACCTCAACCAAAACAATAAAAAATCAAATTTGCAATATATTTCAATAAAGTCTTAAACCCTAAACCCAAAAGTGTTTTCATTGACGAATTTCCACAAACACCTGGTGTGCATACTGTTATAAATTGAAGATCAATAATACCTCCCGTTCCCGCTTCCGTTCATGGAATCTGGAGATGAACCATTGTCTGAAGAAGAGCAGCTGATAAGTACACGCCTGCTGCAATTCTGGTTGGAGAAGAAAGTACGATTGCGAGGTGTGAGAGGGACGAAGGAGGTTCGGGAAATAGAAGAAGAAGTTGAGATTGGCGAGCAAGAGGTGAGAGGCAACGGAATTGCCATTGCCGGAGAGATCTAAGAAGAGATGATTTACTGATATATTCAGTAGAGAATCGTCGCCGGCGAATACGGCGTTTGAGTTTGCGAAGATAAGGTCTGGTTCCAATGTAATTTTACTAATGAATCTTGGCCGTTTTTAGTTCGACACTGTTTTGATATTTTAATTTTTGACAATACCCCAAATAATTCACTATATTTAATGTTATCTTGTCATACAAAAACGAATAAGTTTCACTAAATTCTAAATATATTTCTAAGATTTTGATACATATCATAATGTCTTTAAGATTTTAACATATGTTATATATATACACTTCTAAGAAAATGTATTATTTAATCAAATTTAATTGAACACCAATTTAGTGCACTACATTTAATTTAACAAGTAGCTACAAATATATATATATATTTTCTTATATTTTAATAATCACACTCTTTTATTTCTTATTGATTAATGGGTTTGAAAGAAGGGTCAATTAAATCTAAATACACAGATGACTGAAAAATTAAGAATATATACATGTTTTTTTGTATAATTAGTTCTCTCTCATCAATTGTATAAGTTGGACAAAAATACCCCTCCGCATGTAACAAATTGTTTACCGTTATAACAAAATAGATATCGACGAGACATAAATTTCAGATAATAGTTTCGGTCAAATTTTCGATTATGACTCAATTTTCGATAAATCATATTATATCGCGATAAGTTTATAAGTTACATGGTAAACTAATATTTATCGTGTTAAAATATTTATTATATGATTATATCAGCTAACTTATGTATTAACCGGTTTATTTACTTTAGTAATTTAATTATTTCCGTTAACTTATACATTAGCGTATTCATTTATCATGATAATATTGGGATTTAACCCGCGGTACACCGCGGGGTCATATTTTATTTCTTTAATTAACAATGTTTAAATTTTTTTAAAAAATAGTATTCAAATTAGATGATATAAATTTTTGATGTTTTTAAGTTTGACCCGTAGAACATATATAATTCAGTAACATAGTATTGTAATTACACATTTAGAAGTGTCAAAAGAGATTAAAAGATTCAATATCCGTTGTTGCACTTCTTTCTCTGTTTGTATAACCCGTCAAAATAAAAATTAGAATTTAATATTGTCATTTTCTCTTTACAAATTTATTTTATGATGTGTTAGTATTACGATTCTCAATTTTTTTTTATATGCAAACAACATCAAATGCATGGAGAAGAAGGTATGATACATTTCTGCTTTATATTTAAATATTCAATATATTGATAAAAACTGAAATCAAATTTAAAAAAAAAAACTAAAAATTGAAACTCTAACTTTAATCCGACGACTACTTCTATTGTTGGGGGCATCTGTAAGCCTAGAAAAAAACAAAAATGATCCAAATCAGTACCTTCCATACAATCGAGAAAGGAGTCTCTAAACTGAAAGAGAGGATTCCAATTCAAGAACAATCACCTATTATGGTCACGATCACGGCATGGGCCATAGTCATCATCATCTCTTCTACCACGTTCTTTTCTTTC